>NC_139458.1:332002500-332627500 GCF_057233095.1 Heloderma suspectum
TTAGGCCTCAGTTACAGCCTCGGTGGACTTCCTGCCTGCTAACCATACTGTGCACAGCAGTGTTTCTATTCCTATTTTCATCCTTTGCCATCAAGTATTCAAGAAAAAGAAGAAAAAAATATCCACTATGATTGTGAGTGGGTGGCCGGCCAGATGGGCGATTAATAAATTTAATAATTAATAAATAAATAAATAAAGTGAACATTTTAAAAGACTGAAGGGTAATTTAGGGTAGACATTTTTTCAGATCACTTTAAGGGAGCAATCCTATGTGGATCATTCCCTCTGCGCTTCAGCTTACCCTGCGTTTGCAGCTAGACAGCCGATTTTGTCTGTCTAGCCACAGGAAGGTGGAGCCAGGGAGGAGGCTGCTGGACGACACATAGGATGTGTCGACCGGCATTTCCACCTTTCCTGCCCCGGAATGCCCCATTTTGCCCGCTCTGTGCTCCTCTTCAGAGCGTGAGGCCATTCTGTGCTGCCTACAAGGCAGCGCGGAAGTAGGGGAAGATCAGTTCTCCAAGAACTGGCCTCGGAGTGCGGGCTTCGAGGTTGGTTCCCGAAAAACCACATATCCTATGGCAATCTAGCCACTGACTAGCGGCCATAGGATTGCTCCCTAAGCTATCTCTTTATTTCGCCCTTTAGCTAAAAGCACCAAGTTCTGCTCTACTCCATAATAACTGCAGAATAAACAATTCTTCTTACTGCAGGGAAATAAACATGCTTCTTTATTGCTGGCTGCGTAGAGAACAGAACCGAAACTCAAAAGGAGAGGAAAAGAAAGTTCAAGGGGTGGAGTCTAACTCTAGCCCATAATGTGAAGTCCTAATATTTAACTCTTCGGGCCTTATGCTACTATATAGACTGTTTTTTTCAAGCTCACTTAAGGAATTTTAGGGTAATTGTGATTGTGAAAAATCCACCCTCTGTCAGGGAAAGTCTTAAGTGAGCAGACGTCGGGGGCTCTTCCAGAGGAGGCTTTTGTTGTGCAGTCGCCCTGCCTTATTCACTGAATTTTTCAGAGGATGTTATTCTTAAATTGCTCCTGTTCTTTAAACAAGCTGTCATTCTGCAAATGTAGGCTGCCGTTGTCAGTCATGTCACAAATTAAAAAGACAATTCTCCAAAAAAAATCCTAGGGGTGTGGGAAGCACAGCTCGGTGCAACTATTTGCCCTACCCTGGCTACAGGGCTGGACCCACGGCTCGTTTCTCAAGTCAGAACTGCATCAGCATTGCCTTAAAATGCCGAGAAATTTGTACTAATTCCTACAGCCTGAAGCAGCTTAATTAGAAAGGCCAGGTAGGACATTAGTACTGATAGCACTCCCACTCAGATGGCACTGTGCAGCAGTTTCGTCTTTGCCTCTTTAATAGATTGGAAGAAACAGATGGAAGAAGCGATGGGCAAACACAGAAGGGTTACGAGTGGAAGACAGAGTCCTTGTAAAATTCTCTGTTTGAGGCAGTGTGATTGCACAATAAAAGCCTCATCTAGAACCACCCTGAGTCCATTTTTATGAGTTCCAATGTTCATGTTAAATGCCCAGTGAGAAATTTTTGTACGTAAACACATATGAGAATAACTCCAAACAAAATACAAAGTTTTTCATCAATTTGTTATATACATCCTGCACTCTAATCACACCTCAAGAGAGCATTGCAAAAGCTTCTAAAGGTGCAATCCTATGCATGTTTAGACAGAAAAAAGATAGTTGTGGGACTTTTTCTGTCTAAACATGAATAGGATTGCACCTTAAAAGATGTTTTTAAGAATTGTGCAGATCTTAACTAGTCCTGGGTCACATGGTACTTTGAGATGAGGCTTTTTTGGTGCCATATCTCACACACGCACACTCTCACACCATTTTCCAATTGTTACTAAATGGCCCACCTCTGTGACATGACAATGGCCCACCCCCTGGGTCTCAGGTTTAGGCTCTGAAATCTCAGGGAATGGGATGCTGCTGATCAGGCAACCCTGGTATAGAGTGATTTCTGTTCCTTCAAACAAAACATACTTAGGGCACAAACCTATGCATGTTTAGACAGAAAAAAGACCTACAACCCCCAGCATTCCCTAGACACCATGCACGGTTTTGGAGATCTTTTAGTTGGCCTAAAAAGATATTACAGTAATATAGATTTTGGAATCCTTCACAATATTAATTTCCTCACATATTTTTCAAATAGTGTTATGTAGCATCGAGAATTCAACTTATTTTTAATTTGTTTCAATTTAGAGACAAGTGATAGATTATGAGACCTTTTGTTGTTGTTCAGTCGTTCAGTCGTGTCCGCCTCTTCGTGACCCCATGGACCATAGCACGCCAGGCCTTCCTGTCCTGCGTTCTCTCCCGGAGTGTGCTAAATCCATATTTACTTTTTGATTAGGTAGGTGTTTAGATGTATCCTATAGTTGTCCAAGAAGCTGGGACTTTTTATGGGATTTATGGCCTTTCAATTGTTGTCGTTGTTGTTCAGTCGTTACGTCGTGTCCGCCTCTTCGTGACCCCATGGACCATAGCACGCCAGGCCTTCCTGTCCTGCGCTCTCTCCCGGAGCGTGCTCAAACCATATTCAGTGCATCGGTGATGCTATCTAGCCATCTCATCCTCTGCCGTCCCCCTTCTCCTTTTGCCTTCAATCTTTCCCAGCATCAGGGTCTTTTCCAGGGAGTTTTCTCTTCGCATTAGGTGGCCAAAATATTTGAGTTTCAGCTTCAGTATCTGTCCTTCCAATGAGCAGTCAGGTTGATTTCCTTGAGGATGGACTGATTTGACCTCCTTGCAGACCAGGGGACTCGTAAGAGTCTTCTCCAGCACCACAGTTCGAAGACATCAATTCTTCGGCGTTCGTCCTTCCTTATAGTTCAGCTCTCACAGCCATACGTTGCTACTGGGAAAACCATAGCTTTGACTATACGAATCCTTGTTGGCAAGGTGATGTCTCTGCTTCTTACTATGCTGTCTAGGTTTGCCATAGCTTTCCTCCCAAGGAGCAAGTGTCTTTTAATTTCATGGCTACAGTCACCGTCTGCGGTGATCTTGGAGCCCAAGAAAATAAAATCTGTCACTGTTTCCATTTCTTCCCCTTCTAGATGCCAGGAAGTGATGGGGCCAGATGCCATGATCTTCGTTTTTTTAATGTTGAGTTTCAAGCCAGCTTTTGCATTCTCCTCTTTCACCCTCAACAAGAGGCTCTTTAGATCCTCTTCGCTTTCTGCCATTAGGGTGGTATCGCCTGCCTATCTGAGGTTGTTGATAATTCTCCCGGCAATCTTAATTCCGACCTGTGATTCATGCAACCCGGCATTTCTCAGGATGAATGAGAAATATAAATATAAATGTATAAATTAAATAAGCACGGCGACACTATGCAGTCTTGTCGTACTCCTTTCCCAATTTTGAACCAATCGGTTGGTTGTTCCATGTCCGGTTCTGTACAGGTTTCTCAGGAGACAGGTAAGGTGGTCTGGTACTCCCATCTCTTTCAGAATTTGCCACAGTTTGTTGTGATCCACACACTCAAAGGCTTTAGCGTAGTCAATGAAGCAGAAAGAGACGTTTTTCTGGAATTCTCTTGCTTTCTCCATGATCCAGCGAACGTCGGCCATTTGATCTCTAGTTCCTCTGCCTCTTCGAAACCCAGCTTGTACTTCCGGTAGTTCTCGGTTCATATACTGCTGAAGCCTAGCTTGTAGGATTTGGAGCAGAACCTTGCTGGCGTGTGAAATGTCTAGTAGGTAATTCGAGAATCTGAATTACAAATAGTCTAGTAGGTAATTCACAGCAAACCTATGCAGGTCTCCTCAGGAGTACATCCCACTGAATTCAATGGGACGTACCCCCATGTAAACCTGTGTATGTCTGTGAGGAATTCCCCCCCCCCCCCGCTTTCAATGTTGGAGAAGCCAGCTCGGCTAGACGTTACTCTATCTGCGTTGTTCCTCGGGATACTTTGGGGTGCAGTTTAAGCGGTGCTGGAGCTCAACATGAGGCCCGAAGGGCAAACGCTATGGTCAGCCGGTCAAAGGCCTTGATGCACACCAGCAAGCAGGAGCCGCGTACCTGCCCCCCCCCCCCGCCATGTCCTCCGGATTAAGAACAATCGCGATCTGGGCCAAGGGCGCCCCCTGTGGGAATGCAAAGGGAGCGGTGAGGTGCTAAGGCGCTTGAGTGGAAGGTGCGTTCGGCGTGTGAAGCTTTTGGCGAAATCCAGCCTGAAGAGTCCTCGAAAGCCGGCACTGTGTTTTACAGAGAGCAGAAAAGTGTAAGAATACAATTCCTGGCAAGCGTGATGGAGGGCGGCAAAAGGGAGAATGAATCCCTTTTGCGCATAACCCATAGCAGACAAGCCGCAGCTGCAGTCACCCCTCCAGCAGCAGGCCGAAGCCTTTCCAGCCGAGCTGGCGTGACGTGCCAGGCTAGCAGCCGCGCAGCCATGAATCGAGATAGACAGCGAGCCGCTTGTTGCCTCTTTCCCTCCGTGGCCGCTGTGTGCGCTTGCCAGCCCCTCTCACGCGCCGACCACGATCACCACGCTTCTCCCAGCCCTCCCACACCCGCACTTCACACCAAACGATCGCCTCCCGTGGGACGGCAGCAGGCAGCGCGCAAGGATGCCCTTACCAACGACGCTTTCCTTCACGTCGCCCTGCACGTCGCGGACATCCACACCACACACACGCCTCAGGCATCTTTGGCCGTTCAACTCTGCGCGCTTAGGGAACCCTCATAGCCCCCAAAGCTCACACAGACACAGACCACAACAAGCAAGGGCTTGGGAAGCAGTGCTTTCCGTGCTTCAACAAGCATTGCACAGCAGGCGAAACCACACCGTATGGAACCCACATCTGTGATACGAGTGAGAAAAAACATAGACTTGGGGAACCCACAGTATGGAGCCCACATCTTGTGGGCACACAGCCATGGCACAGGGAATGAGTGGCCAAAAGCACGGATCGGGGGCTGCATGGCACCGTCATGCTATGAAGTCATGGCTAAGACGTCAAGTCTCAGGATCCCTGAAAGGTACGGCTGGTGGGTGGCTTGGCTCTCCAGGTGCGTGTTGCGCTAATTGTCTTGGAAGGATTTGCGGTCCGCAGTCTCCGGCGTCAAGTCCATGGCTTGGCGGTGCTTCTAGACCCAACTTTGTCCCTAGCGGACGGACGGTCCAAGCGTCTTCTGAGGCTCAAGCGCCGTCTACCAGCTTGGGCTGATGCAACGGCTGCCCCTCTGCCTGTGTAGCGACACCCTTGCTCCAGCGATCATGCCCTGGTGATCCTGTCAGGTTACTGCAATGTACTGTATGTCGGGCTGCTCTTGAATGCAATCCCGAAACTTCCGTTAGTACAAAATGTGGCAGCCAGGCGACTGGCTGGGACTGGGCATTCCACGCCCACTTCGAGATTCCCACGTAAAAATCCGGAACGTCTGTGAGGATCCGGAACTCAGGCCCAAACCTTTCGCCATAGTTGCACCGTAAAGTTCTGGATCAGCGCTTTCTATGGTTCAGTCCCTGGACACAGACATGACCTGTCATTGGATGGTGATTTGGGGGGCATCCCCATAAAAATCCAGGGCAGCCATGAGTATCCATGCCTCAGATCCATGTTTTGCAGCATGACGGCGCCACAGATCCGTGGATCCATGATTTTTATACTGAAGTCCATATCTGTGATTTGCTGGTTGTTTCGGTGGCAGCTTCGGTTTACGAAAATCGACAGGATCCATGCGCCAAATCCATGTTTTCCTGCCATGGTGGATCTGTGAAGCATGGGAGTGTGATTGTGATGGAATAATGTTTTTACACTATGCTTGCTCCATGAAGTACAGGATCAATCATTTTACTACTTTGCTGTGTGGCCATGGATGTGATCTGTGATGTAATGATGCATTTGTGGGGACACTATATAAAAATCTAAAAATAATTTCTTGCCATCCTGGATCTGAGGAAACCTAAGGTCCTTGCCACTGACATGGATTTGCTCTGCGATTCAGCTACGACTTTGGATGCACTACATATAACATCCAGACGATCCATCAGGATCCATGCCTCGCATAAATGGTTCACACCATCTGATGTGAACCGGCAGACCTGCGAGCTGCTGGGAAGCAGCAGATCTGGGATTCTCAGTGTGCATGCTTGGACAAAGATGAGTTCTGTGCTTGATAGGGGGTGGGAGCATGGCGGGACCCAGTGCAATACTTCTGAGGCTGTGGATTGAATGGTGTGTCTTATCCATGGTTTTATACCATGACGGCGCTATGAAGCCCCCAGTCTATGTTTCTGGTCACTCATTCCCTGGGCATGGATGTGTTGCGCGATATGAAGGCATTCGGGGGGCCTTTCCTGTAAAAATGGCTCGGATCCCTGACTCGGATCCATGCTTTTGTGCCATGGCTGTGCCCACAAGCGGCAGCTCCCTGATTTCGCTGGTTCCGTCTGTGGAGGCAGATGTGGTCTCTGATGCGATTATGGCTTGGGGGATTTTCCCTATAATGAGGATCCCTGCCTGTAGCCCAAGTTGTTGTGCTGTGGCGGCACCCAAGAGTGGCAGACCCCCCACCCCCCACCCCCAGACCTCTCTCCAGAATAACCACCCGAAGAAAGCAAGCGGTGGGGGGTGGGGGAGGAAGAACCCCACTTCCCACTTGACACGCAGGCAAAGTGGTGCAGCGGGCAATGGGTTTGGTGTGGATGTCCGCGACGTGCAGGGCGACGTGAAGGAAAGCGTCGTTGGTAAGGGCATCCTTGCGCGCTGCCTGCTGCCGTCCCACGGGAGGCGATCGTTTGGTGTGAAGTGCGGGTGTGGGAGGGCTGGGAGAAGCGTGGTGATCGTGGTCGGCGCGTGAGAGGGGCTGGCAAGCGCACACAGCGGCCACGGAGGGAAAGAGGCAACAAGCGGCTCGCTGTCTATCTCGATTCATGGCTGCGCGGCTGCTAGCCTGGCACGTCACGCCAGCTCGGCTGGAAAGGCTTCGGCCTGCGGCTGGAGGGGTGACTGCAGCTGCGGCTTGTCTGCTGTGGGTTATGCGCAAAAGGGATTCATTCTCCCTTTTGCCGCCCTCCATCACGCTTGCCAGGAATTGTATTCTTACACTTTTCTGCTCTCTGTAAAACACAGTGCCGGCTTTCGAGGACTCTTCAGGCTGGATTTCGCCAAAAGCTTCACACGCCGAACGCACCTTCCACTCAAGCGCCTTAGCACCTCACCGCTCCCTTTGCATTCCCACAGGGGGCGCCCTTGGCCCAGATCGCGATTGTTCTTAATCCGGAGGACATGGCGGGGGGGGGGGGGGCAGGTACGCGGCTCCTGCTTGCTGGTGTGCATCAAGGCCTTTGACCGGCTGACCATAGCGTTTGCCCTTCGGGCCTCATGTTGAGCTCCAGCACCGCTTAAACTGCACCCCAAAGTATCCCGAGGAACAACGCAGATAGAGTAACGTCTAGCCGAGCTGGCTTCTCCAACATTGAAAGCGGGGGGGCGGGGGGGATTTCTCACAGACATACACAGGTTTACATGGGGGTACGTCCCATTGAATTCAGTGGGATGTACTCCTGAGGAGACCTGCATAGGTTTGCTGTGAATTACCTACTAGACTATTTGTAATTCAAATTCTCGAATTACCTACTAGACATTTCACACGCCAGCAAGGTTCTGCTCCAAATCCTACAAGCTAGGCTTCAGCAGTATATGAACCGAGAACTACCGGAAGTACAAGCTGGGTTTCGAAGAGGCAGAGGAACTAGAGATCAAATGGCCAACGTTCGCTGGATCATGGAGAAAGCAAGAGAATTCCAGAAAAACGTCTCTTTCTGCTTCATTGACTACGCTAAAGCCTTTGATTGTGTGGATCACAACAAACTCTGGCAAATTCTGAAAGAGATGGGAGTACCAGACCACCTTACCTGTCTCCTGAGAAACCTGTACGAGGGTCAAGAAGCAACAGTCAGAACCGGACATGGAACAACCAACCGATTGGTTCAAAATTGGGAAAGGAGTACGACAAGGCTGCATATTGTCACCCTGCTTATTTAATTTATATGCGGAGTACATCATGAGAAATGCCGGGTTGCATGAATCACAGGTCGGAATTAAGATTGCCGGGAGAATTATCAACAACCTCAGATAGGCAGACGATACCACCCTAATGGCAGAAAGCGAAGAGGATCTAAAGAGCCTCTTGTTGAGGGTGAAAGAGGAGAATGCAAAAGCTGGCTTGAAACCCAACATTAAAAAAACGAAGATCATGGCATCTGGCCCCATCATTTCCTGGCATCTAGAAGGGGAAGAAATGGAAGCAGTATTTTCCATTTTATTTTCCAGTATTTTATTTTCTTGGGCTCCAAGATCACCGCAGACGGTGACTGTAGCCATGAAATTAAAAGACGCTTGCTCCTTGGGAGGAATGCTATGGCAAACGTAGACAGCATAAGAAGAAGCAGAGACATCACCTTGCCGACAAAGGTTCGTATAATCAAAGCTATGGTTTGCCCAGTAGCAACGTATGGCTGTGAGAGCTGGACTCTAAGGAAGGCTGAGCGCCGAAGAATCGATGCTTTCAAACTGTGATGCTGGAGAAGACTCCTACAAGTCCCCTGGACTGCAAGGAGGTCCAATCAGTCCGTCCTAAAGGAAATCAACCCTGACTGTCCATTGGAAGGACAGATATTGAAGCTGAAACTCAAATATTTTGGCCACCTAATGCGAAGAGAAAACTCCCTGGAAAAGACCCTGATGCTGGGAAAGATTGAAGGCAAAAGGAGAAGGGGGACGGCAGAGGATGAGATGGCTAGATAGCATCACCGATGCACTGAATATGGATTGAGCACGCTCCGGGAGAGAGCGCAGGACAGGAAGGCCTGGCGTGCTATGGTCCATGGGGTCACGAAGAGGCGGACACGACTGAACGACTGAACAACAACAAAAGGTCTCATAATCTATCACTTGTCTCTAAATTGAAACAAATTAAAAATAAGTTGAATTCTCGATGCTACATAACACTATTTGAAAAATATGTGAGGAAATTAATATTGTGAAGGATTCCAAAATCTATATTACTGTAATATCTTTTTAGGCCAACTAAAAGATCTCCAAAACCGTGCATGGTGTCTAGGGAATGCTGGGGGTTGTAGGTCTTTTTTCTGTCTAAACATGCATAGGTTTGTGCCCTAAGTATGTTTTGTTTGAAGGAACAGAAATCACTCTATACCAGGGTTGCCTGATCAGCAGCATCCCATTCCCTGAGATTTCAGAGCCTAAACCTGAGACCCAGGGGGTGGGCCATTGTCATGTCACAGAGGTGGGCCATTTAGTAACAATTGGAAAATGGTGTGAGAGTGTGCGTGTGTGAGATATGGCACCAAAAAATTGTGGTCTGTGTGAGCTTTGGGGGCTATGAGGGTTCCCTAAGCGCCCAGAGTTGAACGGCCAAAGATGCCTGAGGCGTGTGTGTGGTGTGGATGTCCGCGACGTGCAGGGCGACGTGAAGGAAAGCGTCGTTGGTAAGGGCATCCTTGTGCGCTGCCTGCTGCCGTCCCACGGGAGGCGATCGTTTGGTGTGAAGTGCAGGTGTGGGAGGGCTGGGAGAAGAGTGGTGATCGTGGTCGGCACGTGAGAGGGGCTGGCAAGCGCACACAGCGGCCACGGAGGGAAAGAGGCAACAAGCGGCTCGCTGTCTATCTCGATTCATGGCTGCGCGGCTGCTAGCCTGGCACGTCACACCAGTTCGGCTGGAAAGGCTTCGGCCTGCGGCTGGAGGGGTGACTGCAGCTGCGGCTTGTCTGCTATGGGTTCTTCGCAAAAGGGATTCATTCACCCTTTTGCCGCCCTCCATCACGCTTGCGAGGAATTGCAAGCTTCACAAGCCGAACGGACATTTTACTCAAGCACGTTAGCACCTCACCGCTTCCTTTGCATTCCCACAGGGGGCGCCCTTGGCCCAGATCGCAATTGTTCTTAATCCGGAGGACATGGGGGGGGGGGACACAGGTACTGCTTGCTGGTGTGCATCGAGACCTTTGAACGGCTGACAATAGCGTTTGTCCTTCTGGCCTCATGTTGAGCTCCAGCACTGCTTTGTTGTTGTTCAGTCGTTACGTCGTGTCCGACTCTTCGTGACCCCATGGACCATAGCACGCCAGGCCTTCCTGTCCTGCGCTCTCTCCCGGAGTGTGCTCAGGTTCATATTCATTGCATCAGTGATGCTATCTAGCCATCTCATCCTCTGCCATCCCCTTCTCCTTTTGCCTTCAATCTTTCCCAGCATCAGGGTCTTTTCCAGGGAGTTTTCTCTTCGCATTAAGTGGCCAAAATATTTGAGCTTCAGCTTCAGTATCTGTCCTTCCAATGAACAGTCAGGGTTGATTTTCTTTAGGATGGACTGATTTGACCTCCTTGCAGTCCAGGGGACTCATAAGAGTCTTCTCCAGCACCACAGTTCTAAAGCATCAATTCTTTGGCGCTTAGCCTTCCTTATAGTCCAGCTCTCACAGCCATATGTTGCTACTGGGAAAACCATAGCTTTGATTATACGAACCTTTGTCGGCAAGGTGATGTCTCTGCTTCTTACTATGCTGTCTAGGTTTGCCATAGCTTTCCTCCCAAGGAGCAATCTTTCCCAGCATCAGGGTCTTTTCCAGTGACTTTTGTCTTCGCATTAGGTGACCAAAATATTGGAGCTTCAGCTTCAGTATCCCAGCACCGCTTAAACTTCAACAAAGCAACGCACGAGAACACTAGCTAATTACTGGCATTTTTTCCTACTACGTTGGACATCATAGGAGCTGTCACTGTGACCGGCATTGTGTATTTATGAATTCCTGCATTCGCTCAAAATATCGATATACCACCCTTCATTACCAACTCCCAGGGCTGTGTACAAAATCCATTAAGGAGACAATACGTAAAAAAAGCAGAAGCAGGTTTATGCCTGCTTCACCGGGGTACTGGGTTTGAAGAAAGGCAAACTGAGGCAGCAGACAATGACTGCCTCAGCCAGTGCCTGCCAGGGAGAAAGTCACCTGGGGTTACTAATCCCAGCATACGAAGTTCACAGAAGCAAAGGAGAGCAGGCTATTTTTTAAAAGCAGCTTAATAAAACAGTGTGGCCCAGCAAACATTAAGCAGGAGGAATTTAGCGAGGAATATGAAATAACGTGCACCACCAAAAGGAAGGCTTTTTAAAACCACCTGTTCACAATGTGACTCAGATGCACTATACAGCAGAACAAAATGGATTTCAGGCCCAAAGTTACAAACAGTTCAGCCTATCATCTCCTCCGCCCCCACCCCAAAGTATCCCGAGGAACAACGCAGCTGGGGGGGGGGGGATTTCTCTGAGGACGGAGAGAAAAATCATATTCTTTCTCACTCTTTGCCAGTAAAACTTTCCAGAACTTTGAGCAAGTAACAAGCCATAGCAGGACATCTGTTTTACCATTTCATCTCCTGATTAATCAGAATAGTTATATTGTGTTATAAACTCTCTTCAGCACAGTACACTGATGGTTGCTGTATCAGGGATCAATTACATTGAACTGGTGGGTGATTGGGTCTAGAAGGGGACATACTTACTGCCCGTGAAGCCGTGCAGACGATGACTGCCCATGTGTAAGATTTGCCAAGTTAAGGAAAGACAATTCGTATGGATCTTGGGTCTCGGGGTATTGCAATTCTTCCCCCGCCCTTCAGGTTCCACACAGCCTTCCCCCCCCCCCCGCCACCGCTCTAGCACCATGGACCATTGGGATAGGAGGGCGGAAGCTCAGTAGGGGAGAGGGCCCCAGTCCGCAGAATAACCACACGAAGAAAGCAAGCAGTGGGGGGTGGGAGAGGAAGAACCCCACTTCCCATTTGACACACAGGCAAAGTGCTGCAGCAGGCAATTGAAGTCAAGGCCTGCAAGGGAGAGCATAAATGTTGGTTCCATACTGTGTGATTTTACTTGATGTTAAATTGTTCTTGAATAAATGAAAGCATTGCCTTCAAAGTCCTTGTAGTGGTCTGTGTCTGTGTCAACTTTCGGGGGTATGAGGGTTTCCTAAGCACCCAGAGTTGAACGGCCAAAGATGCCTGAGGTGTGTGTTTGGTTTCCATGCACGAGATCTGCACGGCAATGTAAATGAAAGCATCCTTTGTAAGAACATCTTTGTTGACTGAGTGATGCTGTAAAATGAGAGGTGTTCCTTTGGTGTGAAGTGCAGGTGGTGGAGGGGTGGGCGAGAACAGTGGTAATTTTGGTTGGGATGTGAAAGGGAATGGCAGGCTCAGACAACAGCCAAGGAGTGAAATACGCAAAAAGCGCAACTTCTTCATCTTGATTCATAGCTGGGTGGCAGGCAGCATGTCATGTCCCACTAGCTCAGCTGGAAAGGCTTCAGCCTGCAATCGGATGGATGACTGCAGCTGCATCTTGTCTGCTATCGGTTCTTTGCAAAGTGGAGTCATTCTCTCTTTTGCCTCCCTCCATCATGCTTTCAAAGAATTGTATTCTTACACTTTTCTGCTCTCTATAAAACACAATGGCTGCTTTCGAGGACTCTTCATGCTAGATTTCCTCAAAAGCTTCACATGCCAAACGGACTTTTCACTCAAGCCCGTTATCACCTCACCGCGTTCTTTTCCATTCCCACAGGGGGTGCCCTTGGCCCAGATAGCTATTGCTCTTAATCAGGAGGACATGGAGCGGGGGGAGGGAACATGTACCATATCTGAGATATTGATATCATAGGAGCTGTCACTGTGACCCGAATGGTATATTTATGTATTCCTGTATTTGCACAAAATACTGATATACCACCCTTCATTACCAACTCCCAGGGCTGTGTACAAAATCCATTAAGACGACAATACGTAAAAAAAGCAGAAGCAGGTTTATGCCGCTTCAGCCTGCTTCACCGGGGTACTGGTGGCAGTAGCGGTGGTACTGGGTTTGAAGAAAGGCAAACTGAGGCAGCAGGCAATGACTGCCTCAGTCAGTGCCTGCCGGGGAGAAAGTCATCTGGGGTTACATAATCGCAGCCTACTAAGTTCACAGAACCAAAGGAGAGCAGGCTATTTTTCAGAAGTGGCTTAACAAAAAAGTATGGCCCAGCAAACATTAAGGGGAAGTGCCACAAAAAATAGGCGCCTTCTAATTGACTCCCTTTTCAGAAGGATTTCCTTATGTTTTTAATCCCTCTATAAAATGGAATGACTCTGTCTGAATACGGTTCGTTCAATATTGTCAGAAGCTTCCCATGCAAAATGTAGTTTGGGTTTTAAGAAGAACCTGAGGTGCTCAGGTCATTGCTTTTCCTTCCGACAGATGGCGCTCGTCGCCAAGATAGCTATTCCTTGTTGTTGTTCAGTCGTTAAGTCGTGTCCAAGTCTTCATGACCCCATGTACCACAGCACGCCAGGCCCTCCTGTCCTCCGCTCTCTCCCGAAGTGTGCTCAGGTTCATATTCATTGCATCGGTGATGCTGTCTAGCCATCTCATCCTCTGCCGTCCCCTTCTCCTTTTGCCTTCAATCTTTATTCATAAGGGATATGATTTAGGTCATACCTGAATGGTTTAGTGGCTATTCCTACAAAATGCTAAAACAGAGACCCCGCTACTGCTTGCTTCTTGCTGCTTGCTCAAAGTTACCAAAGCGTTTGACTGGCAAAGAGTGAAAAACAATACCATTTTCTTTCCGTCCTCATGTTGAGCTCCAGCATAGGTTAAACTACAATAAAACTATACCCAAGAGGCGTAGAAAATTACTAGCATGCTTTTTGCCAGGTTTTATGTCATATGCGCTGTAACTGGGACAGCAATGATTTATTCCTGCTTTAGACCTGCGTCACTGCGGTGGTAGTGGCAGAAGTGACCGTGACGGGTTTGAGGAAGATCTGCTGTCAGGTACTGGATTTTCAGCATGGTAAATGTAGTTATGAGGTATCTGTCACTTAATAGCAATTGTCTAGAAGGTAATTCCTTCTAATATAAATCCACAAATAAAAAGGTGAACAAAATTGCTGCCCATGCCTCACATTTGCTGAGCCACAGGAAAAGATATTGGGATGATCCAGTTAGTGAAACTGTAAAAGATCTTATCATCTATCAGTATCAAATTTTCCTTGTCTTCAAATTGAAGGCAAACCAAATATAGGTTGAATTCTCGATGTTACGTAGCACTAGAATTATTTGATAAAAGATACAAGAAAAATAATATTCCAAAGAATTCCAAATTCTTATTACTGCAATATTACTATTATTATATCACTGTAATTACTTTTTAAGGTCAAGTAAAAGATCACAAATAACGTAGCACCAGAATTCTTGGATGAATATGTAAGAAAATTAATACTCCAAGGAATTCCAAAATCTGCATTACTGTGATACCTTTTTAGGCCAACTAAAAAGATCACAAGAAATGTGCAAGCTTTCGGGATCTCCAGATTTCTTCTTCAGGCAAGATGTTACAAAAAGGAGGTATGGGATAGGAAGCAGAGAACAAAACTGACTTGAGGTTGAGGTCATGATATCTGCATGATCATAACCTTGAGATGGAATGGGGGAGGAATAGCAAGCAGGCATACAAATAAGGTTCTATCAAGTGATGTGATGGTTTCCCCTAGAGCTGTTGGGATGAAGAAAGGTTGATAAGTTGGATTCCAAGTTTTTGAAAATATAAAATCCAGCTGGTGACTCAAAAAAGTCGCCATCTTGGCCTTGGGTGAAGCATACAGGTGCTTCCTTTGGCAGCAGAAACAGAAAGAAAATAGGTAGTCTTTATATTAACGAAGCTGGGCCTACTTTTAGATGCTGTACTAGGGGGAAAAAACTGAGCAGAAGCTGAATAGGACAGCCTTACTTTGTAGCTGGAGAGGATGAACCTGCAGAAAATAAAGTTCCAGATTCAGGTGATATATAACAATCCTTCTCCTCCTCCAGTGTAGGGCCCCGTTGCAGAACTGCTAAATTCAGTATTCTCCAAGTGAAGTCACACAAAAAGCAAAGGTAGCCAATTTTCTTTGGTTATATTCTTATTCTGTCCCCCCTGGTTTTTGGGGAAAAGCTGGCTAATGCTACAGGGTAGTGTGACCCAAATGTCAAATCAATAGAATCCCAAGTGCATGCACACATTTTCAAACATTTTTTGAATTTTCAAGCCCTTTTCAAACTCGGTGGAAGGGGTGTGTTTTTTAGGGACCTTGCTTCTCTGCATGAGTGGGTTGTAGCCAAACAGGGTTGACATCCCTGTTCGGTGGCGGAGACCTATATTCAACACTTCAAAAAGCAAAGACTATCTCTGTTCTAATTTGAAGCAGAATTTGTTGACAGGTTTTTCCATAACACTCGAGGAAGGCCACATTTATGCTCAGCCGTTTCTTTAAAAGGTGGTTTCATTTAGAGTTTACAGCTTTACCATCCTTTCAGAAGTTTGAATCTTTAGAACTTTTTTTTTCATAGGGGGAGATCAAATAATGGTAAGCAGGCATTCTTATAATCCATCCATTCAGCTTGTCTTTTCACATTAGGAAGGTTCTTCTCATGCAGTACCCACTGGATTTTAAGCTGCCTTTTCTCAAAACAGCTTTGAGTCCCTTCCTCTTTCACCTAGAAATTGTTTAAAGAGGAAGCTACCTTCCCCCTCCCCTTCTACAGGTCATTTTAATTGACCATCTTGATACAATGAAGGAACGTAAACCTCTCATATTCCCTAGAATATCCCCCCCCCCATGTTCAAGACTGTGCTTTTTTGTTTTTGTCTGAAGGAAAAGATGTCACTCTATACAGAGCAGCAGCCGTTTTGCATTTCTTTTTTCCAGGACTTGCTGGAAAATTACAGCTGTAACACATTTCTTTGGACCCCTTCCTTCTTTCCCAATATTGCCACACAGTGGTGGCTTGGAATTCTTCCTTTCTTCTGCCTCTTTGAGCTTTGTCCCTTCTTTCGGAAGCATTCTCCGTTGGCAGTTTATTTGTCATTGGCAGTGTGAGGATTCTTAATGATCACATGTGATTAATAGGTTTGCCCAAATTTGAAACTTGTTAGAGTCATCAGATCCCTTGGGGGCTAATGTATGAGCCAAGCTTCTTTAGCCACATACAAAAATGGAGATATTTTGCTTTGATGTCTTACTATAAAACAGTAGCTTTGCCTTCATTTTTACTTGCCCTGTTCCAGGGCCTATAAACCATTCAGGTATGACCTAAATCATATCCCCTATGAATATACAGTGGAGGTGACAAGTAGATTTAAGGGATTAGGCCTGATAGACAGAGTGCCTGAGGAACTATGGACGGAGGTCCGTAACATTGTTCAGGAGGCAGCAACGAAATCCATCCCAAAGAAAAAGAAATGCAAGAAAGCAAAGTGGCTGTCTGATGAGACTTTACAAGTTGCTGAGGAAAGAAGGGAAGCGAAAAGCAAGGGAGAAAAGGGAAGATATATCCAACTGAATGCAGAGTTCCAGAGAATAGCAAGGAGAGACAAGAAGGCCTTCTTAAATGAACAATGCAAAGAAATCGAGGACAACAATAGAATGGGAAAGACTACAGATCTTTTCAAGAAAATCGGAGATCTCAAGGGAACGTTTTGTGCAAAGACGGGCATGATAAAGGACAAAGAAGGCAGGGACCTAACAGAAGCAGATGAGATTAAGAAGAAGTGCAAAGAATACACAGAACTATACAGGAAAGCTCTGAATGTCCCTGATAGCCATGATAGTGCAGTCACTGAACTTGAGCCGGACATCCTCAAGAGTGAAGTCAAGTGGGCCTTAGGAAGCATTACTAACAACAAAGCTAGCGGAGATGACAGCATTCCAGCTGAGCTATTTAAAATCCTAAAAGATGATGCTGTTAAAGTGCTGCACTCAATATGCCAACAAATTTGGAACACTCAGCAGTGGCCACAAGACTGGAAAAGGTCAGTTTACATTCCAATTCCAAAGAAGGGCAATGCCAAAGAGTGTTCAAACTACCGCACGATTGTGCTCATTTCACATGCCAGCAAGGTTATGCTCAAAATCCTACAAGCTAGGCTTCAGCAGTATGTGAACCGAGAACTACCGAAAGTACAAGCTGGGTTTCGAAGAGGCAGAGATCAAATCGCCAACATTCGCTGGATCATGGAGAAAGCAAGAGAATTCCAGAAAAATGTCTATTTCTGCTTCATTGACTACGCTAAAGCCTTTGATTGTGTGGATCACAACAAACTCTGGCAAATTCTGAAAGAGATGGGAGTATCAGACCACCTTACCTGTCTCCTGAGAAACCTGTACAAGGGACAAGAAGCAACAGTAAGAACCAGACATGGAACAACCGATTGGTTCAAAATTGGGAAAAGAGTACGACAAGGCTGTATATTGTCACCCTGCTTATTTAATTTATATGCAGGAGTACATCATGAGAAATGCCAGGTTGGATGAATCACAGGTTGGAATTAAGTTTGCTGGGAGAATTATCAACAACCTCAGATACGCAGACGATACCACCCTAATGGCAGAAAGCGAAGAGGATCTAAAGAGCCTCTTGTTGAGGGTGAAAGTGGACAGTGCAAAAGCTGGTTTGAAACTCAACATTAAAAAAATGAAGACCATGGCATCTGGCCCCATCACTTCCTGGTAACTAGAAGGGGAAGAAATGGAAGCAGTGACAGATTTTATTTTCTTGGGCTCCAAGATCACCACAGATGGTGACTGTAGCCATGTAATTAAAAGACGCTTACTCCTTGGGAGGAAAGCTATGGCAAACCTAGACAGCGTAGTAAGAAGCAGAGACATCACCTTGCCGACAAAGGTTTGTATAATCAAAGCTATGGTTTTCCCAGTAGCGATGTATGGCTGTGAGAGCTGGACTATAAGGCAGGCTGAGCGCCCAAGAATTGATGTCTTCAAACTGTGGTGCTGGAGAAGACACTTCCGAGTCCCCTGGACTGCAAGGAGGTCAAATCAGTCCATGCTAAAGAAAATCAACCCTGACTGCTCATTGGAAGGACAGATACTGAAGCTGAAGCTCAAATATTTTGGCCACCTATTGTGAAGAGAAAATTCCCTGGAAAAGACCCTGATGCTGCAAAAGATTGAAGGCAAAAGGAGAAGGGGACGGCAGAGGATGAGATGGCTAGATAGCATCACCGATGCAATGAATATGAACTTGAGCACACTCCAGGAGAGAGCAGAGGACAGGAAGACCTGGCGTGCTATGGTCCATGGGGTCACGAAGAGTTGGACACGACTTAACGACTGAACAAAATACACAGAAAATGTAGCAGGGAAAAGTTTTCTCTCCGCATATCTGTAGGCCAGAAAAAAAGCATCACCTGCTAACTTTGTGTATGACACGAGCACAGCTAGTAAAGAACATGGCAAATCTACTTGGATTTGGGATAAATAGCGTACTGCTGGTACTGTGCGTTTATTTGATCTGGGATTAAACCATACTGAAGTGTGCCATTTGTGGTCCATTTTTCTAGAACTCTGGTGTCTTCGCTCCCCTTTAGAGTGGCTCATCCTGGGTCAGTATATGGGATCACAGTGCCTCTGACCATTTGTAAGATATCTCCCTCCCTTACTGATGTATTATTAATTAGATAGCTATATCATCCTTCCTTTCAAAGAGGTCAAGGCAGCATGTCTAGTTCTCCCCCAACCTTTTATCCTCACAATCTGTGAAGTAGGTAAGGATTAGATGTGTTGACCACATCAGGGTCAGCTGAGGAGCTTCTTGGCCAACTGAGGATTTGTACCTTTATCTTCCTGGTCCTAGACCAACAGTGTAACCACCACATCAGCCTTCCTCAACCTGGTAGTGCCTGCCAGATGCAACTCCCATAATTCCCCAGCTGGAAGAGCCAACTGGAGGGTTATGGAAGAGGTAGTCCCTCACATCTGGCTACACAGTTAACATACTCTTCTCCCACACAGGTTGGCTTAGTGGCTTTTAGGACAGAAAGCACGGTGCATTTCTACATGAGACTTTTATTCCACACATTTCCTGGGGTTTCTGCTTCTGGATTCTTTGTAGGATTAAATTTGGCTCCTTACATGTGCTTTTTTCCAGGGGGTTTCTTTCTCTGCTTTTCTGTATGTTTCATTCATTATACAACCACCAGATGGCATTGTAGTAGAGCAGAATTGCGCAATTAGAGCTTTATAATGGTTTTCTAAATAATAGCAGACTTTCCTCATTAGGAACACGTGCGCGCACCCCCCCCTGCAATAATGGTTCAAAAGGGTGGGAAAGGCCCATGAGTGGGCAATCATGAGCACACAATAAAAGCCTCGTGTAGAAAGGCGCCATGACTTCAGGCCATTTTGAAACCTTGCTCCTCTCAGTTCAGAAATTAACCATGGAGAAGGAACTCCTGCTTTGAGAAACCCACTATTGTGGTGTAAGTGGCACAAGATTTTTCTGCACCAGCAACATTACACAGAGGGGGAACATTGCCATATATGTGACTTTCCCTCCATAGAGGGAATATACCCACAGAATGTATAAAATAATTTTGCCTGTCTTCTTTGTCAGTCACTTGGGGAAACTTCCTTTGGGCCAGCTCAGGGACTGCACAGCACCCTTTCCCCCAAGCTCAGGAGCTTCCATGGGCTAATTAAGGAACTGCACCATTCCCTAAAAAGCAGCCATTAGAGACTTTTGCATCACTCTCTCCGAGGTGTGATTAGTGTTCAGAACTTGGGCAATAAATAGAGGGGAAACAATGGGCCATATCCAATGTTACCTGGAAGCTAGCAGGACTCACTGCTAGTGCAATGGAAGCTAGTGGTTTCAAAAACGATCAGAACTGATCCAAAACACTAGTTTCTGGGATGGAGGGAGTCAGGGGAGTTTGCAGAATGGAGCTCAGCTGACTGACACATCCTGTTCTGGAAACAAGTGGTTCTAGATGAACCTCAAATGCAGAATCTCACAGGAGATCCACACACTTTGAATTCCATTTGTAACTCTCCCATGTTTTACCACCACTTCTTCCATTTTTTTTTCTTATTAGAAAAGATCTATTAAGGAGACAAAGATCGAATAGCTGTGCAATGCCTTTTGATTGGGAGTGCTATCAGTCATAATGTCCCACCTGGCCTTTCTAATTAAGCTGCTGTAGGAAATAGTACAACTATCCCAGCATTTTAAGGCCATGCTGATGCAGTCCTGACTTGAGAAATGGACCATGGGTCTGCTGTTCAAACATTTTCACTGTGATATGAACTTGAGGGGCACCGCTTTGCTTTTTGGTATCGTGAGCTACATACTTTATTACTAATAAGATCACCCCTTGCCCCTGTTCTTTTTAGATGATCAAATCTAAATATATGTTTTGGAAAGCCTTGGTTTCTTTCAGCTAGTTTGTGTTGGTACCACTAGGCTTCAAGTGACCGACAGGATGAAAATCCTAGAAAGTTGTGAGTATTTCCGAACAAGGAGGGAATTGCTCCTGACTGCTGCCTTGTGGAGGCTGTTGACCCAGGCTTGTAAATTGTACTTGTAAGGTCATTTCCTTCCCCGATTAGATCAAAAAAATGGCACCAATGTGAGTATGTCAACATGGAGATTTCCTACTGTGCTGATTTTTCCTTTCAGTGATAAATGAAAAGCTTTTTTAAAAAGCTGAGAATTGTCTTCTCTCATGTCAATGATTAAAATGTCACAGATGACACAAGAACATTAAAAACAATATCTTTACGAAAGCCTTTATTCCTCCCCTCCCCACCTTAGGTGTTGCATTACACATCACAGAACAGCAACAATCCTATTACACTAGAAGTCTTTTGCTCTCTGCCACAATAAAGCCCTCTATGCACATCCAGGCAGATGTCATTCTTGAAAGAGCTTTGTGGACATGGCAAATGGGAATTAATATTTTTTGTAAGATCTCAAATTAAAGTGGCAACATAAAGAACTGACTATGTGGACAAAAATCCACAGCTGGGCATTACCTTTATTCAGACCAACGGAAATGTCCCCAAATAGTTAGCAAGCTTTTGAATGCTCCAGAACACTTCATTAGGCTACTTGTTAATTAAAACAGGGAGTGCTTGGTCAAGTATTTACCATAGTATTTACTAGAGTAGCTGTGTCTAACAATTTGGACATGTGGCATGCTTGTGAAAGAACTACCACTGAATCCTGTGTTTGCAAAGTGATGCAGCAGTGAGCTATTGCTATTTGTCACTTTAAAAAAGATGCAGAAGAGTACTGGGGTGTTAGTGTTGCACAACATGGAAGTGTATTGCCAGTGATTAATTAATTTTAAAAGTAAATTCACCATTCATATAGGCAAGGGACAATAATGTCACTCACTCAGTCATTACTACTAAGATAATAACCATCGCTGCCTGTGACAATTGCACATTCACTAGCAAGCTCACTGGCAATGGATGGGATGCTTAGGGAAAGCATTATCTCTCTGGGCTATGGAAAATAAAGAGAGGGGATCTGGACTACCAGATAGTGTTTTGAAAGCATCTGTTCTTTATAAAAATAAAATCTTGTGTCCAGGTTGTAAAGAGCACTGTGGAACGTAGTGTAACACTCCATGTGCTGATAGTGTTTCTGTTTTTATTACATTTCATGTGAGAATAATTCAAAACAACACTTTATCAGCATTCATCAGCAATAAAACTGCAATCTTTATGTGGCCTACAGTCAAGTACACGGTGTAATGATATATGTTCCCATCAGCCAACAGTGAATTATCCGGATATGTACCTCTTCAATGTGTAAAGCTGTTTTCTTTCCCCATGCATTAAACTAAAGAGAACAGGAAGAAATCAGAGGCATGTAGATGAGCACCTTTAGTCATAAGCTAACCTTGAGTTGTTCTTGATTTGAGATTGTTGACTGTCAGTTTTGTGCAGAGGAAAATAAAACCCTCATTCCAGAATGTAACAGCTTCATAAAATGTCATAGCATCCCTTATTTCAAAACCCCTAAACTCTACCACTGTTGGTGAGTCTCTAGCCCTATGCAGGTGTGTTCCTACTGGTGTGTAGGGCTAGAGACTCAGGCTTTCATCTGTAAGGCCAACCACCTGCTTACTTGATCCTTGCCCATCTTGGCTCATTATGAGCTGCAGAGAGAGACTGGGTGAGGGGATCAAGGCGGTGGTGAACGCCTCCCTTGAGGAGGGAGTGATGCCATCAGCCCTCAAGGAGGCAGTGATAAGACCGCTCTTAAAGAAGCCCTCCTTGGATCCTCAAGTTCTGAACAACTTTCGCCCAGTCTCAAATCTGCCATTTTTGGGCAAGGTGATTGAGCGGGTGGTGGCGGTGCAGTTGAAGGCACACTTGGAAGAAACTGATTATCTAGACCCATTTCAGTCGGGCTTCAGGCCTGGGCATGGGACAGAAACGGCCTTGGTCGCCTTGGTGGATGATATGAGGAGGGCTCTGGATAGGGGTGAATGCTCCTTCCTTGTTCTCCTCGGCCTCTCAGCGGCTTTTGATACCGTTGACCACGGTATCCTCCTGGACCGCCTGGAGGGGTTGGGCATTGGAAACACTGTATTGTGATGGTTCCGGTCCTTCCTCTCCGGCAGGTACCAGAGGGTAGCACTGGGAGAGGAGGTTTCAGACCCGTGGCCACTTACTTGTGGGGTGCCACAGGGTTCCATCCTCTCCCCGATGCTATTTAACATCTATGTGAAGCCACTGGGGGCTATCATCAGGAGGTTTGGGGTGCAGTGTCATCAATATGCGGATGACACGCAGCTCTACCTCTCATTCAAATCTTCACCAAGGTTGGCCATAGAATCCCTGTCCAAATGTCTGGAGACGGTGAGTGGCTGGATGGGGAGGAATAAGCTGAAGCTCAACCCTGACAAGACCGAGGTACTTTTGGTGGGAGACAAGAGGAGGCTGGGGGATGTTGACCTGGTGTTGAATGGGGTACAGCTACCCTTGAAAGACCAGGTCCGCAGCCTGGGGGTCATTTTGGACTCCCAGCTGTCCATGGAGGCTCAGGTGTCAGCTGTGAGCCGGACAGCGCTGTATCAACTCCATCTGATACGGTGGCTGCGCCCCTTCCTTCCTGACCATCTGCTCCCATCGGTAGTACATGCCCTGGTCTCCTCTCGTTTAGACTACTGTAATGCGCTCTACGTGGGGTTACCCTTGAAGACGGTTCGGAAACTGCAGCTGGTACAGAACGCGGCGGCTCGCCTGATTAAAGGCAGCCGCCGGCGAGATCACATCACTCCAGTGCTGAAGGAGTTGCACTGGTTACCAGTTGTTTTCCGGGCCAAATTCAAGGTGTTGGTTTTGACCTTTAAAACCCTATATGGTTCCGGCCCAGCCTATCTTAAGGAGCACCTCCAGCAACACCAGACAGGCCGCTTAACAAGATCAGCCTCGGATGGCCTTCTCTCTGTCCCATCAGCCAGGACAGCTAGACTGGTGGGGACGAGGGAGAGGGCCTTCTCTGTGGTGGCCCCCACTCTGTGGAACTCCCTCCCTAGGGAACTCCGTCATGCCCCCTCTTTAATGAGCTTCCGTCGTGCATTAAAAACGTGGTTGTTCAGGCAGGCATTTGGGGTGGGTTAGGGTATTTAAAAAAAAAAAATTATGGTAAAATTTTATTGTTTTAATTAGTTTATGGTGGGTTGTACATTGCCCAGAGTGGCTGGGTGACCAGTCAGATGGGCGATTAATAAATTTAATAAATAAATAAATAAATAAATAAATAGGGCTAAACGGTGGAGGGGAACATGAGTACACACATAAGCTTCGCCCCCAACATTCCTGTGCACCTGGCTTCCATGTAGACCTTTGCACGTTGAGCATGAAGGTCTGAAGAAAGCTTGGAAGCATATTCAGGTGAACATGCTTACAGAGTTCCCATAGCTGGAAACCCTGATAAGGCAGGGCGTGTGATCGCAGGAACTCTGTAAATGCATTCAACTGAACGTGCTTACACAGCCCTCTTGAGACCTTCACACTCAGCACGCAAAGGTCTAACTGGGAACACATCCCCTGTTCTGTCTCTGGTCTCTCACAATAGGCTGACACTATCTTGCCTTTGTAACAACAACCACCTTTTTATTCAGCCATCCAGTACTATCTTTACAACTGTGTGTAGTGCACTTTATTGCCACCTCTGGTAGCCTAAGAGAAAGCAACCTTGTCTATGTCTATATATTTCAGGGATTTCTACATGAGGCTTTTACGCTGCACCTTTACCGAGGCTTCGACCTTCAGACTCTTTGCAGGATTAAGATGGGCTCCTTTACACATGCTTTTTTCTGGGGGTTTTCTTTCTCTGCCTTTCTGTATGTTTCATTATATAACCACTAGATGGTGCTGTGGTATAGCAGAATTGTGCAATTACATGAGCCTTTCATTCTGCTATTTCTAAATAATACCAGACTTTCCTTGTTAGGAAAAAAACACGATAATGGTTGCAAAGCACAGGAGAGGCTCTGGAGGATGACAACATTGTATAAAAGACCCACAAACTACTGTGAGTGAACAATCACAAGCACACAATACAAGCCTCATGCAGAAAGGCTCTACATCCCCATCCAACTTTAGCTCTACACCTGAGCAGGTGAATGCCTGCATAGAGCTTCTTTCTGGTAAAAATTTTGATCTGGCAATTTCTTTTTCTGTCCCCAAAGCACAGCATTTGCAAAGGGAGTGCCTTTCTTACTTTCAGCCAAGAACTTTATTGTGATGGAGGAACTGGTGTGGCAGGGCAGAGAGTCCACATAAACAGGGGATACTGTGTCTAGTCACAGCACCTACCCAGTGATTTCCCGCTTCTTCACTGATACATACAGCTTGAGCTAGTGTAACATTTTCTACAGGGTCTCTAAAGGGACTCACAGCAAAGGCCTTATACAGGGACAATTAACATATATTAGTTTTCTTTCCTTTAATTATCAGCAATAGTAAGACACAGAAAAATTTTACCTAAGTAACAATTCATATATGACCAAACAACAAAACAGAGCACAGCCCTCCCAAAGTTCTGTCTTCCAGGTTGGGTCCATGACAACAAAAAATAAAGAGAACTTCTCCCCGAAGCCTGATTCTTCTGCTGGCCAAAAGGGAAAACAGTCTCTTCTCATTTCACCTCAGCTGCACAGTAGTCTTCTCAAAGTGGATCAGAGTCCAGTAACACAGGAACAAACTTTACAGATAGCTCTTTATACAATATAAAAGAACATAAACAAACAAAGAACTCATAGTGTTGGGGAAAATCATGACCATTTAAAAGCCTTAAAGGAAACCTCTCTACTAACCTGTCTCAAGAGTTCAGGGGCTTACAGAGAGGAGAAAGCAGGCTTCTTCCAAACTGCATTGACGTAACTGCCCAGAATGGTGGCCACTCCATCTCTCACTCTCTTATTGAATATGTGCAGGAATATCCCCCTCCAGAATTTGTAAAGGGAAATATACCAGTGGGCTATACTAGGACATGGCAGGAGCAGTCAAGCTGAGAACCTTCATTCTCTACTTCCAGAATATACAGAAAAGGATGATCTTGGACCTAGGCCAGTTGAGATGTATCTTCCACAGCCACCTGCTAGGGTGGCTATGGGACCTCTTTTACAGTGCTCTGTTTGAAGGGCTGCCAGAGGACCATCCTCTCTTTGAAGGGCTGTGCCGTCCAAGTCCCATTCAAAGATGAAGAATCCTAAGAAGGGCAGTCAGGGGCTCGGAAGTTGCCCATCCACAGTTAGCACCTGGACAGCAAAGTGAGCAGACAAGTTACGGACATCTCCACTATGGTGAGAAGTATTGTACATCTATTTAAAGTATAATAATTATTTATACATTTGCACTTCTAGGTATAAATTGGCATGTGCAAATATGTGACTTCTCTCTCTTTTTGGTGGGTCAGGTATTTCCTCTTTTTTGACGATGAGTAGGTGGCCACCCTACCGCTTGTCCTGCTGTGCTCCAAATCTGTTCTGCTGGGTCTGGTAAACAGAGTAAGGGAGGACTCCTGATTTATCCTAGAGTCTTCAGAGTTTTGTTTTTCTGATGACAATCCCTGCAGACGTTTGGTAGGAAGAACTGTGCTGTTTACATTATTATGACTGACAGCTGGGGGCAGGGGGTCACTCAGACTGAAGGGATAAGCATGATGAGATACCCAGAGTAAGTGGAGGTGTGGCACCTTGGAGAGCTCCTTTAGAGTTCTGACTGGTTCTGACTGAAACCCAGAGAGGATTCACCACCCCACTGCCATCGGAGCCATCAGCCTCCACAGCCACGTACCTCAAGGAAAACTTCCTTAACAGTGCAATCCTATGTGTAAGTAAGCACAGTAAGGGAGCAACTCTATGGCCACTAGACACTATCTAGAGGAACATAGGATTGTTCAGTTTCTGGGAATCGAGGTTGGAGCCAGGGCTCTGACCTTGGTTCCCAGAAACCACGCTCCCCCCTCCTCTACCCCGCCCCGCTGGCATGAGTCTCTCCACGCTGGCTACATCTCTGTGCTCAGAAATGGAGCACTGAGAGGGGGAAAAGGGGGCAGCCCTGGGGGCAGGGAGGGGAGGAGACCTTGGTCTCCAGGCCCCTTCCCCGAAGCTGTGCCTAGATGGGCAAAATCGCCCTTCTAGACAAAACTGCAAGGCAGCTGGGGCACAGAGGAGAGGATTCCCTCCGTGCTCCAGCTGCCCTGCATAGGATAGTTGGCAGCCTCCAATTTCGGAGGCTGGCGACTACCTGGATATTTATTTATTTATTTATTGCATTTATACCCTGCCTTTCTCCCTCTCGCAAGGAACTCAAGGCGGCTTACATTATCCTCCTCCTCACCGTTGTATCCTCACAACAACAACCCTGTGAGGTAGGTTGGGCTGAGAGTCTGTGACTGGCCCAAAGTCACCCAGTGAGCTTCCATGGCCAAGTGGGGACTAGAACCCGGATCTCCCGGCTCCCAGTCCGTCACTCTCACCACTACACTACACTGGCTCTGAATAGATTGCTCCCTAATAGATTGCTCCCTAAACCCAGTAAGTGCAGTAGAACTCACATCTGAGTAGACATGCATAGGATTGCACTGTAAGAGTCTGTAGAGGCTTTGGGCACTCAGAGCAGTCTCCCAAATGAGCCAAGGCACGCCCAAGAGACTGGGTACTAGGCTGGCAGCTGTCAGTAGTGGATCTCTGTCTGCCACTGTTTATACCAATCAAATTGCCTTGCAATTCCTGATCTGCATGTAGCACTGGGGTCCCTAACTTTTCAGTTGCCAAACTGTCTTGAAGTGTGCATGTTGTTAAGACAGTTGTGGCCTGATTTTGCCTAGTTTGGTCTGCCAGTTCTCCTCCCTCCCACCCCCTCCAACTTGTGGACACAACACATTTTTTTCTTTTTAAGTCTCCTTGATGTACCAGATTGTTCTTCCTATACATAAAGATCCCAGAATATATTTCAAGACTGTTGGCAGACAAATGATTCCACCAGAAGGAATTCATATTTTGATAAACCGGCACATAGACGTCTTCCATTACAGTGTACCTCGTGTACTGACAAGTCACAGTGGTGACATTAGGAAGATTATAGCAATACTTTAAGAATGATTCAACATGAATCATATTCATTGCTTTGTACTTAACAGGGCAATTGCAAATTACGATACAAGGCTCAAGCTGGAGAGCTTTTTGGTGGCATTCGTAATTGCTCAAGATAATAGAAATTGGCTGACCTCTAGGCAAACTAGTGACCTAGCTATCCAAGACATGATAAAATCTTCTCCATCTGACTTTGAGTAACCCAGCTTTTTCTGAAACAGGGTTGGCTTCCTGTAAATCATGTCAGTAAGAGTCCTGCTGCCTCAAAGCATCTTCTGGAATTCTTATAAAAATTGCCAAACTAAACTTGACAGCTTAATGACAAGAGGTTGATGAGAGTTGATGAGCATGTTGGATAGATTAGTTTAAATTAAATTAATTTCCAGGCAAAATGTATTTACTGATGTTAAGGCTCTCTTCTAACTTGCTTAACATGTTTATTCGCAAAGAAATGGCTTACTATGACTATAATCCACATTGAGTTCCATGTAGTTATTTGTACCTGTTTCTCAATTATTTTGGTTGAGAAATGGGTTAATCCTATTTCACTGATCCCCTGCAGCTGCAACCCTATATCCACTTACCTGGAAGAAAACCCCGTTTAACTTAATGAGACTCATGTCCAAGTATACAGTTGTACTGTAGGGGCCAAACGTGGTGCTGGAGATCTGCAGTCAGATCTCCCAACATATTGCTTGACTTCAAAGCAGCTGTTGGGGCTGCTTATTTGATCAGGAAAGTTGCGCTGGGGAAGGAGGGTTTAATTCCCCTCCTTGCTTGCATCATTTCCCTGATTGAGCCAGCCTCCAAAGCTGCTAATCATCTCAATGGAGACAAAAGACAAGCAGCCTACCAGAGCTAATACCATCTCCCTCTCCCTGTGATTTCAAATGTGAAAATAGTATGGGGAGAAAGAGTTAATCATACTTCTCCCAGGACCAGTTCTGTAGTAGTCTGATGACCATTACTGAGTTAAATTTAGAAACGTTTATGTGCTAGACTAGAGTAAGACTCCACTCTTAGACTTTTCTTTCCTGTTCCTTTCAGATTACTTTTATATCAGAAGGTGTTCCTTTCAAATGCTTCCCCAATCAACTTAGCAGTGTAGTGTAATGGTTACGCTATTGCATACGGATATGGGAATACAAAGTTCAAAGCGCCTCTACTGTGAAACATATTGGGTAGTCTTGGGCAAGTCACTCTCTCTCAACCTAACCCACCACGGTGCCTCTGGCTTTTCCCACCACTGGAATACAGCCCTCAACATAAGAACATAAGAAGAGCCATGCTGGATCAGACCACAGTCCAGCATTCTATTCACGCAGTGGCCAACCAGCTACCCACAAGAAATCCACAAGCAACAGCACCTCTGCCCATGTTCCCCAGCAACTGGTGTACATAGGCATAATGCCTCTGATACTGGAGGCAGCATATAGGCATCAGGACTAGTAGCCATTCACAGCCTTCTCCTCAGGAATTTGTCCAATCCCCTTTTAAAGTCATCCAAATTGGTGGCCATCACTACATCCTCTGGTAGCAAATTCCATAGTTTAACTAAGATCTTTCCCACATTGGAATTCGAACCTTGGCTCCCTATTCCTGTTTAAAGGTAAAAGATTGTATTGAAGTCTTTGGAAGAAGGACAAATGAAGTAAACAAGCATGTTTACTTCATTTGTTTACTATGAACCTCAAGGAGCAGGTTTGTAGCTTGGGGGTTCTCCTTGAGTCATCTTTGTCACTTGGGGTTCAGGTGGCCTCAGTGGCATGGAATGCCTTCTACCAACTTTGGTTGGTGGCCCTATGCCCCTATCTGGACAGGGATAACCTGGCTTCAGTTGTCTATGCTCTCGTAATCTCCAAGTTAGATTATTGCAATGCACTCTACATGGGGCTGCCTTTGAAGATGGTTTAGAAGCTGCAGCTTGTGCAAAATGCTCTGGCCAGATTGATAACAGGGGCCAGAAGGTCCAAACATATAAGACCGACTCTGGCCCGCTTGCACTGGCTGCCTGTATGTTTCCATGCCTGATTCACAGTGCTGGCTTTAACCTATAAAGCCTTACATGGCTTGGGACCACAATACCTGATGGAGCGCCTCTCCCAACACAAACCTACCCGTACTCAACATCGCAGGCCCTCCTCCAGCTGCCTACACTGAGGGAAGCGCAGAAGACAGTGACAAGGGAGAGGGCCTTCTCGGTGGTAGCCCCCAAATTATGGAATTATGTCCCCAATGAGGCCCGCCTGGCGCTAACATTGTTATCTTTTGGGTGCCAGGTTAAGACCTTTCTCTTTTCCAAAGCATTTGGAAGCATATGATAAGTTTTAATCAATCCTGGAATGTCTTATGGTTATGGTTGTTTGTTTTTGAAATTGTTTGTTTGAAGTTGGTTTAGATATATGTTTCTTTTGTGTATATTGTCTGTTCATGTGTTTTTATGTATATGGTTTTTAATCTCTGTATACTGTGTTTTTAATGTTTTTAATCTTTGTAAACCACCCAGAGAGCTTCGGCTATTGGGTGCTACAGAAATGTATAATAATAATAATAATAATAATAATAATAATAATAATAATAATAATAATACAAGCATTTTTTAAAAAATTTTTCACCATAATAATTGTCCACAAGATTATTAACTGGCTTGTGGATCAATTTGATTCTGCTTATGCTGGTTTTTAGTGATTGAAAAACAATAATAACATAAAGGATGAAGTAAAAGTGTTCTGGATTAAGTAGTTTGTGGATCAGGTTGCTCAATTACTTACGTGGAAAGTGAGTTCAAGAATGGTAGAAGTGTGATTCAGGTTTTATGAGTGTTACAATAACATGCCTTGACTGTATCTTAGCATAACATAACTTTGGACATCTCTCTCTCTCTCTCTCTCTCTCTCTCTCTCTCTATATATATATATATATATGTATCGGGGAGGGGGGTTAATCCAGACTTAGTCATACATAGAGCAGACCCACTGAAATCAATGGAACTTACATTAGTCATGATTAACTACATGATTAAAAGTTGGGTCTACTCTAAATATAGCCAAGTCTGGATCCAACCTTTTGAGTGCTGATAGCATATGTTTTTGTTGTTGTTCAGTCATTAAGTCATGTCCGACTCTTCGTCAGCCTCAGCTTCTTCGGCCTCAGTGGTTGGGGCGTAGACTTGAATTACTGTGATGCTGAATGGTTTGCCTTGGATTCATACTGAGATCATTCTATCGTTTTTGAGATTGTACCCCAGTACTGCTTTTCCCACCCTTTTGTTGGCTATGAGTGCTACTCCATTTCTTCTAAGGGATTCTTGCCCACAGTAGTAGATAGAATGGTCACCTGAATTAAATTCGCCCATGCTTGTCCATTTTAGTTCGCTGATTCCCAAGATGTCGATGTTCAATCTTGCCATCTCATGTTTGACCACCTCCAGCTTACCTTGATGCATTGACCTTACATTCCAGGTTCCTAAACAATATTGTTCTTTACAGCATCAGACTTTCTTTTCACCACCAGACACATCCACAGCTGAGTGTCCTTTCAGCTTTGGCCCAGCTGCTTCACTCTTTCTGGCGCTCCTTGGAAATTCCCTTTGCTCTTCCCCAGTAGTATATTGGACACCTTCCGACCTGAGGGGCTCATCTTCCGGCGTCATCTCTTTTAGCCTTGTGATACGTTCCATGGGGTTTTCTTGGCAAGAATACTGGAGTGGGTTGCCATTTCCTTCTCCAGTGGACCACATTTTGTCAGAACTCCCCGCCATGACCTGTCCGTCTTGGGTGGCCCTGCATGGCATAGCTTATGGCTTCACTGAGTTACACAAGCCCCTTCGCCACAACAAGGCAGTGATCCATGTTTATGGAGGCATTATTGAAAAGCAAAAAAACTAAATTAAAACAAATGGCAAAATGCCAGATGAGGTTCAATAGTAGAAGAATCTACAGAAATACTCTCAAGTAAGTAGGTTAGTTCTTATAACCGAAGAAAAAAGTGCAACTGCAAGCGCCTTCCCTGCATATATGTGGTACAAACTCGGAAATGCATTGGAATATGTAACATAGTTGTATTAGAAGTGGCAAAGAGGTGCAAACATATCCTGTGACCTTGCTATCTGCAGGAGACTGGGATCCAATCCAGCAACATTTATGATTATCCCTGTAGGAAAGAGGGAATGTGGCATCGTGTTTGGCTAATTTAGTAGAGTTCAACTAGAGTACAACTTAAGCCTTAACATGGGCTATATAACCTAGCCTGCATACACTGGAGCTCTTTGAATTTCTCATGCGTTCCTTTCTCAGGAGCAAAATTATCTTTAAATGCTTTCTTAAAAAGAAAAAAGAGAAAAAAGGGGAGGAGTATTGTATTCTGCCCATTGCCCAACTTTTTACTTTTCTTTTCACTCCCTGAAAAGAAAGGCCCAACTCCTTAACACATTCGTGGGTGCATTTGGAAATCTTTACACACACACACACACACCCGGGGGCGGGGGGCAAGCCAGTGTATGACTCCGCTGCTTTATTACTTTGACTTGTGGCAAGTATGGAACATATTACCTTCCAAAGAAAAATCCTGATGCGTTGTCACTACTTTGGCACTATCCGAGTGGCCTTCTCACACTGTGTCTCGGAGCACTTTACAGAGCAATACATTACTTTACCAACAGTCATTATGACCTCAGTAAGATCTACGGGCAGCCAAGAACCGTTACATGTTACCATCAGTTAATTATTAGTGGAATTCATTAAAAAAGGGAATGGGAGCCAGGAAGTTATCCCTTACTCTACACTAAACAGTGTCCTAGAATGGCCAAAAAGTCATGCAAAAATACTGAGAAAGAAAAGGAAGATGGAAATCAAAATCAATTCATCCTGCACATGCCTACAGCACATATCCATCTTTATTTAGGGGCACACATATTTTGCAAAATGTTCACTTATGATTTTTCTCTTTTTCTGCCATTGGGCTCGATTAGTTCCCCAGCACTGGGACTTATTTATGTGATGGACAGGAAATGTTATTTTTATGGAAAGGGGAAAAAAAATTAAGTTAAGCAAACAACATTAATCCTCAGATTTTGTATTAATTGCTCCAGCTGAGCCAGTGGAAGCTTGGAAATTAAAGCCACAGTGGATAGAATGTTGGAGTGCTTTTAGACAAGGCTTTTATCACACCATTGTCCTGCCTCATTCACAGGGATGAGTTTTCAGGGGATCCAGCCTACACAGACCTGGTTCGCACATAACGACAACCAAGTCTGTGTAGGTCTGTGGGTTGTTGAATCACAGGTTGTTGTTACGTGCAAACCTGAAACTATGGGTTAACTATGGGTCGTTAACCACGAACAACCCACAAAGAGAATCCATGGTTTGTTGTTGGGTTGTGAATTCTGAGTTGTTGAAACCATGGGCTATTGTTATGTGTGAACCAGGTCATTGTCTTCTACTTGTAAGCCTCCCATGTTTTCACAGCATTTCTTCAGTCTTTTTTCTTACTGCAGAAAATTCTTTATGGACGAAGAACAGATGGGAAAGCTGCACAATGCCTTCTGATTTCTAGTGCTAGGAGTCTCCATCTGGAAGCACCCTTGGAATGAGATCAGACTTAAAATACCTGCTCAGCCATGGTGTAAGTAGAAATAGCAATTTGCCTACCGTGTCTGTGGCAGAAGTGAGATTTGAACCGGAGTACTCTAGATCACACTCATTAGATCAGTCTTCCTTTTAGTTATGGACTGTATATATTTTCAGACCCAAAGCCCATGGTTAAATGAAGGTACACTATAAAACAAAAAGCTTAAAGGACAGATATCTTGTCCTTTTGGTGTTTCAACCCTTAATGCCACTTTTGGGGAAAGGCATCATAAAGCCTCTAATGTTCATCAAAATAAACATAGGCAGATACTGATAGTGTTTCCCTGCATCCTATTTTCTCTCCTTAAATCTTAGATCGGGATTCAGTATGCCCAAAATATTATCAAACCACTTGCAGTTACTCATGGTGTCCCAGGTTGTACAGCCCATTAAGTCCCTCTCTCTCCATCCTTTAAATGAGCTATACTATATCCTTGTCAGGAAACTTACGTTCCTTACTTTTTTTTGTTGAAGTGTTACTTATTACCTTTTAAATTTAACCTCCTGTTTAAATTAAGAACTTTTGTGGGTTGGCATAAGTTTTATTTTATATTTTTGTTCAATTGTTTGTAATTATTGGGGGGAGGGATGTTAAAACTCTACAGAAAGTATTTTATATCCAGGATTGCAATGTGCACAATTAATGTCAAACTGCCACAGCATTTTGCTTTCCTTTTCCCAGATCTTCCTAGCTGGGATTTCTTGAGAAAGTCAGAAGCTCAGTCCCACTGTCTGTCGAGAGCAAATAATTCCTGAAACTCCAGCAAGCCCTTCCGTTGTCAAAACAAGAATGGTTGTAATTTTCTCTTTTTGTATTTACAGAAAACAAGGTCTTCCTTCCTGCCCTCTTTCTGTCTCTTGTGGAATAAAGACAACCCCTATACCCCACTCGAAAGCTGGCACGGTTGCAGTTATTTTGTTAACTTTGGTTATAGTGTCTTTCATATCCTGCTGCATTCTCTCTTCCCTGTGTTGCATGTGTGTGTGTGTCCATGTTTATTTGTATCTCCTTCCTACTCCTATGAGACGTGTGAACTATATATGGCCTGGGAATTCTGTGGCACTAGTGGTATTTTTAAACTGCCTTGGCCTCCGGTTTGCACACTGGCGTGACGCAGATAAGCAAAATTTGCAGAGTTTCTCATGGGAACCCAGGGATGCCCCCATAGTTGCTTGTAGTACAGTGGCATGTGTATTAGTTTGCCCTCAGTAATGCGGACCACCCCCAACCCTCCTAAAGGAACCCCTCCCATTCCCATCTTTAAAACATTGGGAATCAACTGACTTTGTATCTGAACAGGGCAGGGTTAAAGACAGGCCCTCGTTGCCAAGCCACTTCTTGGGCCATTATTTTGTGAAAAGCTGCCATTCTTTCACATTTTATGGTCTTAAGATAGGCAGATGCTGCCTTCCTAAACCCAATTCCATACAAATGATGTGGCACCGACGTCCAAAGTTGGGGCTCTGTTACCTATCTTGTCAGAAGTTTTGACAGCAATTTTTTAAAAACCTGGTGGTCATTTTCCATTAGTACATAGAATCAAAAGAATCAGCTACCTTGCTGCAAATACATCTGCAGATGAACAACCATGGTTAGGCAGGCTACAAAGGTGCAATCCTTTGCATATTTTGACAGGAAAAAGTGCTATAGCAACCAGCATGGCTGGCTGGGGAACGCTTGGATTTGTAGCACTATCTAAACATGCATAGGATTTGCCCTAAATCTTTTAAATGAAATCAATAGGAATACAAGTGTCTGGGAAATTAATGGCAGGAAAATAAGTCCTTTATCTTTGTAGGAACTGCAACCATACCTTGCTGTTAGCATTTCTGAAGAATGTGGCAACTGTCTGGGCTGGAGAAGCAATGGCATGATTCAGTGTGGGTGATTTCACATTCTTAGGGCCAAACTAGATGTGATATTAATTGCATGAATGTAATTAAAGTGCACATTTTAAAAAAATGTAAATAGGAGCTGCAGGGAAGCCTGAGCAGCATCCAGACCATGGGGGGGGGGCAGGGGTGAGGAGGGAAAGTTGATCCTTCCCCCCTTGCTGTGTTCCCAATGAACACTTCCCCCCCTCCAGTGTTATTGGCATTGGGGGGACTCCAGTGGCATAAAACCATCCCTCTTTTTTTTAAATTTAATGAATTTTCCATGTATAAAGACGAACATACAGACAAACACTAACAACAAAGAAAACTACATCACGTTTAAATCTAATCTTGACAGACAGTAGTACATTTAACATATCCCCCCACCCCTTTACTTTACAGGCAAAAATAAGGGTAGAATCTATTGGCTGCTTGGGTTTTTCTTTATGATTCTTCGTCATAGCAAATTATATTTAGGGCTTCTCCACATGGGGCTTTTATCCTGTGATTGAGATTGTTACTCATGGAACTTTGCGGGTCCTATACATGACATTGTCAGCCTCCAAGGCCTCTCCCATCCTTTTTGACTTTTATGCTGTTTTTTCAAGATTGGGGATAATGAGCTATCTAAGTATCACGAGTTGAATTTCTCCATGAAAGGAAGTTGCGCTTTAACAGTAGCTATACCACAGCACCATCTAGTGTCTGTATAATGAAACATGTAGAACTTGCTGATAAAGGAATTCCCCAGGAAAAAAGCAGAAGTGCGTGGAAATGGCCGCTCTTAATCCCACAAAGAATCTGGAAGCAGAAGCCCTGGTAAAGTTGCGGGATAGAAAGCCTCTGTGTAGAGAAGCCCTTTGTCTCTTTCCCACAATCTTTCAAATCTGCAGTTTATTCCACTGGCAGCAGTTCATCAGACGTTTTAACACATTTGCAAGCTGCAGTCCAGGCTAGCTTTTTCTTCCAATTGTCACTGCATCAGTTCAGTTCCTTCTGTTCTTTCACTTTCCCCTTCTCCTCAATTTTCAATTAAAGGAAATTTGAAAATCAGTATGGTGAATTCAAGCCTGAACAACATGCTATACATGACATGGGCCCGCTCACCTGTAATGTGTAGGGGTCACATAAGCCATGACAAAATGTCCTTGCGTTGGGTGTTGAAGGAGATGGGAACGCACAATGTTATGAAGTAATGAGGAGAAGAGAAAACTTGAAATGGGGAGCACTGTTTTTTTGGCCCATTCGTATTTCAGACTATTTTCTTTGAACAGCAGAATGCAGTGCCATCTCACACGATGCCATCTGTGAACAATCTGTGATGCCATGAAGTTCTTTGGATCCTGACCCACATCTTTTGTTATCTAGGATGGTTGTTTCCCATGTTCTTTGTGGGAATATTTAAAACATTTGAAGACTGATATATTTTATCAAGGTTAAACTTAGTAGTGCAGTCCTTTGAGTGTTTATTCAAAAGTAAGTCCCACAGTGTATAATGGAGCTTACACCATTTAGGATTGCAGCTGGCCGGTAACTCCAGGAGAGAGCAGAGGACAGGAAGGCCTGGCATGCTATGGTCCATGGGGTCACGAAGAGTCGGACACGACTTAATGACTAAACAACAACAAACTGTAGGTTGGTTTCTTTATGTTATTGTGTGAGATATGGTTGTACAGAGCCATCCTAACCCCTGCTGAAGATGGCATAGTGAATTTCCCTCCCATTGGTTTCAATGGAGATGTTTTGTTTTTAAATGACCACTGGCTTTAAAAATGGGGAACCCCTGCCCCCACCTCCCACCCTAGCTACAGAGAACCAGCAGGGCTTAGGAAATGGCAGATCTCCCGCCATGTAACTCCCCCCCCCACACACACACACAGGATTGCTCTGCCATCTTTCTTTCTCCTTTTTCCACTACTGGTCTTGGTTCTTGAATAAAGCATTGTTATGCTCTCTGCACCCCAATTCCCAGAGTGTGAGAACTCGAGGGGTGCACGTATTTTACCCAAGATTTGGTTTCCTTGGAATGAGGTTACTTGAGACTGACTGGCATTTTTGTGATAGAAGGTTTATTTATACATATATCCACATTGAGCATAAAATGGTGGTGGACATCATTAACATTACAACAGGTACTCCTGGGGAAGTGGGGGTGGGTGGGGTGTTCTAGGGGAACCACCAGCTGGTAACTTTGTAGGATTCTCACACAGAGCAACTCAGCTCTTTCAGTCCTGCTTCAGAAAACTGCCAGCTTCTTCTCTTGTTTCCTGCTACTGTATATACAGATCTGGTTCCCCCTCCCTTTGGTTTAGGGCAGGGAGAATATATCCACCCATCACCTAGGCCTTCTTGGGTCATTTTAGCTCCCACTGAGACACATGACGTGAATGTGACAAGCTATCAATAACTTTTTGCCCGGTCTTAAGCATGCTTGCCTTAGGGCAACTCACACTGATCACTCTACGCCCAGAAATCCCAGAGTCAAGAATGCCAGAATTGGAATAGACCCCAAAGGGTCATTCAGACCAGCACAGCCATGCTGGCTGGGGATGGTGGGACTTGTAGTCCAACATATCTGGAGGGTGCCAGGTTGGGGAAGCCTGATTTAGACTAACTCCAAATTTCATTACAGCATCACTGCAAAGAAGATGTTGTTTGCATTTTACCACGCCTTTCAACTTTATTCTGTCTTTCTTTCTTTCTTTCTTTCTTTCTTTCTTTCTTTCTTTCTTTCTTTCTTTCAACATGTTGTTTGGAGAAAGCATCTGCTGGAAACACCCATACCCAAGAGCATTTAAAAACCTTTCTGTTCAGCATACTGTGAAACTCCTGCATTGTTTGTAACAGGAGTATCATGAGAACATTTTTTTCATGATACTTCAGTGTGTAAGAATTTTCCAAAAGTAAATTATATGTTTTAAGTTTCTCAATCCCATATAATACGCACCTCTCTGTGAGAACATAATGCCTCTGCTTGTATCTGTCCAACATTTGAAGATGTGTTTATAAATAAAATTAAGAACTCCATTAGTTTAAGGCTATTGTGCAAAGTTTATTAAAAAGCAGGCTGCACTTTCCTTTACCTATGGACAGGGATAGTGTATATGGATCAATTTGTGAATTGAATGCCTGTTCACGAATGCCTGTTCACAAATGTCTCAACAATGGATGACTGAGGATTAGTAACTCACGATCAAATGGGACTGGAGAGCTGATGGGAACCACCTTGGATGGCTCCTAGGATTCTGACTGGTTCTGGCTGAAACCTGGAGCGGATCACTGCCCCACTGACATCAGAGCCACCAGCCTCCACTGGGAAACACACTCAGGCTTCTGCCATCATCCTGTGAACCTAGGGCCTCTGTGAGGCTACACCCCCTGCCTCCCAGGAATACCACCTAGGCAAGGGGAGTCCACTCTGGCCTATCCATCAGCCACACAAGGAGCAGCTGCTGGGAGCTCATTTTCCCTCCTTGCCAGAAAGAACATTCCACTTCTCCAATTGCCTGTTGCCCTGGGAGTTCAGATGCAAGTGTCAGAAATGGATTGTCTTTCCTCTTTCGCAATCAACACCACAAGGAGACAAAGCTTCTGGCTAATACTACTTTATTTTGCTAGAAACTAGCTTCTTTACAACTGCAGATTCTAGGAAAATCTCAGACTGCCTCAGGCCCCTAAACAACTAATCTGTGAGCCCTAATTAGAGGAGACGAACAGGAGGGTAGTGAAGTTGCTGACAGTTTGGGTGTGAACTTCATGGCCAGACTTGCTTCACAGTGATGCCCCTCCCTTAGGGTGACTCCCTCCTACATTGGCAAATCTGACGGAGCATCTGAGCTGAGCCCTGCCCCTAACTTTTCCCACTTTGCTTTGCAATGTGCCCTAGCGTCTCTCAAGTCACACACCCCCTCCTCCTCCTCTTCCTCGTCCTCCTCAAAAACTTGAGTTCTTACAGTGGAGGGAGGGGGCAGGGACTCAGCCTGGGCTATCTGTTTGTCAAAGTCTTCGGAGGAATCTCTCCCAGCATCTTGGCTCACTAGGGAAGGTCCCTCCCCCGGCCTCTGATCTGCTACTTCAACTCTGATTCAGAATCAGAGCTGTCAGACATCTCAAGGCGCTTGGACTCATCCTTGACAGCAAGGGAGAAAGAACACTCTGGCTCCATCTATTGGCCAAAGGAACAAGAGTCATCAATTGCTATTCAATGCAAGAACACCAGCAGGAGAAGATCAGTCTGGCCAGAACTGGATATAAATGTCTGCTTTTAGCTGTTCTGGCCTTGAAGAACTGATGCACCTCCTCTTCCTTTTCCCACCCTTCCCCTTGTTTTGTATGCAAGTCTGATAGCAGGACCTGTGTCTCCATGGAAAATAGATTAACATTTCCATTTACTACTTAGTCTAGTTGTTTGGGATTCAACAGTACTGTTGGTAATCAGGATTAATAGCCATGGCCCAAGGGACAGGACACACTATTTCTCCAGGCTTCCATCACTGAGCAGTACATAAGAACATAAGAAGAGCCATGCTGGATCAGACCAAGGGTCCGTCTAGTCCAGCATCCCGTTCACACAGTGGCCAACTAGCTGTCGACTGGAAATCTAAAAGCAGGACACAAGTGCAACAGCTCCCTCCTGCCCATGTTCCCCAGCAACTGGTGTACATAGGCTCACTGCCTCTGTTGCTGGAGGTAGCATATAGCCATCAGGACTACTAGCCATTAACAGACTTCTCCTCCAGAAATTTGTCTAACCTCCTTTTAAAGCCATCCAAATTGGTGGCCATCACTGTGTCTTGGTGTAGCGAATTCCATAGCTTAACTATGATCTGTGTGAAGAAGTACTTCATTTTATGTGTCCTGAATCTCCCACCAATCAGTTTCATGGGATTACCCCAGGTTCTAGTATTTTGAGGGAGGGAGAAAAATGTTTCCCTGTCTACATTCTCCACACCATGCATAATTTTGTACACCTCTATCATGTCTCCCCTTACCCTTCTTTTTTCCATGCTAAACAAATCCCAGCTGTTGGAACCTTCCCTCCTAGGGGAGATGCTCCAGCCCCTTGATCATTTTAGTTGCCTTTTTCTGCCCTTTTTCCAACCCTACAATAAATATCCTTTTTTTTAGGTGCAGTGACCAGAACTGTATACAGTATTCTAAGTGTGGTTGCACTATAGATTTGTATAGGGGCAGTATGATATTTGCAGTTTTATTCTCAATTCCTTTCCTAATTATGCCTAACATGGAGTTTGCCTTTTTTTTACAGCGGCTGCACACTGGGTTGACATGTTCATTGAGCTTCCCACCACAACCCCAAGACTGGGGTAGTCAAGGAGGGAAAAGGTTGGCCCAGATTGTGTGGTGCAGACATGTCCATGTGGTGTTTGTCCAGAGGCCTCCAGCAGCCTAGACTGTCCAGTGACGTCTCCAGTTCATGCTACTGGAGGTTACTGCTGACTGCATGTGCACTGCTAAAGCTGGCCTTGGCTGTCCACCCCCATCATTGGCTGCATTGTAACTGGTGCTTTAGTTGAAGCATCATCCCATCCAGGCGCCTCCCGTGGCCCTACCTGTGGTACAGCCAGCAATCTGACAATAGACAAGAATATTACATGGTCTTTGGATCAGTCCTTAGAAACTTTATTTATGTATTACTATTCAGGGTATTTTATCTGCAGTGGGGAGACCAAAGATCTAGTGGCTCTTTACTATCACCTTGAAAACTAGTGGCCAGGGGCTTGAGGGCCCGACAATGATGCGGTATAAAGTATCATATGAGAACAAGCAAATACAATAGTACTTTATGCTTTAAAATGCTATGTAAATGAATAACAACAACAATCTTGAGTTGTTTTACAACCCTACAAACAACAGCGCAAGTACTTCCTCTTTCATAATACTAGAACCCAGGGTCATCCCATGAAGCTGAATGGTGGGGGATTCAGGACATGTAAAAGGAAGTACTCCTTCACACAGAGCATAGTTAAACTATGGAATTCGCTACCTCAAGATGTACTGATAGCCACCAACATGTATGGCTTTAAAAGGGGATTAAACAAATTCATGGAGGATAAGGCTATTGCTGTCTACTAGTCACGATGGAAAACTACTTTTCAAAATTATTTCTCCTCCAAATTCCTGCATTTCTCCATAAATTATCCTTCTCTTAAGCAGATCTTTGTTCCGTGTAACAACCTCTCCATAACATTATCCCCTAACTAGGAGCTGGCCTTTCATTTTCTTTTAGCTAAAGCTGTGTCCTGCCTCAAGTAAGAGAACACAAATACATCTTAGCGCTGAGGTCCAGTCAGTATTGGTGTAAAACAAATGCCGTAGCTGAATCTGCTCAGAACACTGTCTGTCTGTCTGTCTGTCTGTCTATCTATCTAACCTCGCCTAATAACTAAAGTTCTCTGGGTGGTTTACAAGTCAATGTGACAGCTGTTGCCCAATATTTGCAATTGGAAGATGGCCAGGACCTGTGCTTTATTAATTATTTTCCCCCTAATTGATATTTATACACACACACACACACACGGACACGTGGACACGGACACAATCTCTAAGGGACTCAGAAGATGGTGTATCTTCCTACCAGTAAATGCAGCATACATTGCGTTTGAGTTTCTATGGCAACAAGTAATGGATAGCAAGGACTGGCATCCTCCCAGCTGCTTGTGCTTGGTTGTAGTAGCGTGCTGATCGCCTCAGGGAACTGGAGGGAGGCTGTCAGTTAGCATCAATGGTGGGGGAAATGGAGTCACACACACAAAAAGGTTCTGCCTGCGCTCCCATGTCAGCCCATTGTGTGAGGCTTGCCTTTCAGACAGCGGAGTCCCCCTTTCCTGTTTGTTCTATGAACAGAGGAAGGCCAGTGCTGGCAAACGTGACAGACAAATGAGGCAAAGGCTGGGTTCGGAGAAGGACTCAGCACAGCGGAATCACTGTTGAACAACATGACCTGAGATAAATGACTTCCTGCACCCACGATGCAACAACAAGGCAGAGCAGGAAGACTGACAACATTATCCGTTCAGGAAAGAGAAAGCATTTACAGTGGTAGTCTCCCTTTACCAAAATAGATGAAGGGAAATAAATTGTTGTGATGGAACTTTGGAAGTCATGCATAGGTCATCATACTTCCCTTTAGGGGTCCAGGTTCCAATCCCTGGGTTCAAATGCCACCTCTGTCAATAAAGAAACTGGAAAGTCTTTGACCAGTCGCTCTGCCTTACCTCTCAAGGTTGCTGTGAAGTGAAATTGGAGAAGCAAGGGCAGAGACAAATGTCATCAATCAATTAATATAAAGTCATATGCTCTGCTCTGCCACCTAAAGATCCTGTCAATTTTTTTAAATCACAAAAAGATGTTTTTTTCCTCTATGGACCCAGAATGGAGAAGAACGTTTTAAGAATTGTTCAGTCAATATTACTTTTCTGGGCACCTGTTTTTGTTTGTTTGTTTTGTTTTTAACTCTATGTTTGATTTAAATTTGCCCCAGGGAACAAAGTCATGCATGTCTATCACTTCTCCATGGTGCTCACAGCAGAGGGGGAAAGTCTGTGGTTCTCAAGCAATTTTTCATGCTTGATTTAAAGAGACTAGCTTCAATTAACATTCAGAGCCCTTAAAGGACTTGGGGACAGGTTATCTGAAGGATCTCTCCTTCCATATCTACCTGTCCAAACCTAAGATTGTCCTCACAATCCTTCTTTGGGAGCCCCCGCCAAAGGAAATGAGGTGGGTGGCCAGTAAGAAGAGGGCCTTTGCTGTTGTGGCACCCCAGTTGTGGAATAAGTTTATCAGAGAGGCTGTCCTGGCACCCACATTGTGATCTTTCAGATGCCAGGTGAAGACCTTCTTATTTTCCCAGGCATTTTAGCCTTTAGCTCTCTTGTTTTAAATCTGTTTGTGTTATTTTAAATAACTGTATTTTAAATCTTTGCATTGCTGCTAGGTTTTATTTTGGTTTTTACATTTATTTTATACTGTTTTTTTAATTTTTAAACATTTATATTGTATCTTATGTTGTATTTTATGGTATTAATTGTTGTGAACAATTAAAAAGAGAGCTGCACTATTGGATGATAGAGAAATATAATAAATAAATACATACATACATAAATATAGTAGAATTTAAATTTGGTTTTAAAAAATTGATTGTATTTTTTCAGGGCTTGACATTGTTAATTCTAATACTGCAAAAATTCTACTTGTGAATGTGTTTTATAGTCCAATAATCAGGCTGTATGTTCTATTCCTGTCAGCTTTAGTTCTTCTTTGTTATTCTGAGCCCTGTTCCTAGGGATGTTAGAGAATTCCGCCACAGCCCCACGGAATCCTTGGGAGAACGGAGCCCCCTGCCCCACCACCTTGCGAAAGCGCCGCAAAATGGAGCCTACCTGGCTGCGGCTCTGGCTCCTGCGGCAGCAGCCTCTGCCAGGCTACTGAGGCCGCAAATGGCAGCCATCGTAGCAGCCGCCATTTGCGTCCCTACGCCGGCCTGTGATAGCCTACGTATATGTTTTTGTAGCCTATCACAGCTAAAACAGGAACGTAAATGGCGTAGGGGACACCATTTGCGTCCCTGCTTTAGCCGCGATAGGCTACGTAAATATTTACGTAGCCTATCATGGGCTTGTGTAGGGACGCAAATGGCATCCCCTACACAGGATGCCATTTGTTTCCGCAGCAGCCCGGCAGAGGCTGGAGGCCCTGCTGCAGGTTGGCCCGGCCGGCAGCTCCGAGGCCTGGCCATGGAGCGGAGCCGGTTGGGCAAGATTCTGGGGGGGAGGAACAGATCGCCTCCCCCCCGTTGAGGATTCCAGGGGGAAGAACGGATCGCCTCCCCCCACCTGCAGAACCCGGCGGAGCCAGGTAACCAGGGTTTCGTACACTCCTACCTGTTCCTCTACTGCAAGAACAATTTTTGTCTCTTCCTTAATTACCACTGCAATTGGAATCACTCTGGATCCTGTGTTTGGCAGGCCCTTCAAGTATTCATGGGGGCCAGGAAATTTAATTCCCCAGGTTTGCTAGTTGTTGGCATGAGCTATGAAACAAGTGTGTATAATATACTTCCAAACTTTTTATTTCATGTTAGTGAAACTGATGAATATGAAAGCTCATGGTCAAACAAACAAGCCAGCTACAAACTTGGCTACTCTTCTGGGATCCCAAAATTTGCAATGGTTCCCAAAAATGTTGTGCAGTTATTATATCATCAATGTTGCCCCCCGTCACCACATATCATTAACCTCTCCTCTTGCAGATTGGCACCAACGGATTGCATCTCAAAACTTGCATGATAAGCCATATAGTTATGGGGTGGGAGTTCCATCATTGTTGAAGAAAGCTCTTTTCAGATAGCACAAAAATACCTTAGTTCTCTACATTTGTTACTTAAAGCAAAATCATTTTTTAAATAAACCTTATTTCTGGTCAAATTTACTGTCAAGTTAGTTTGCTTTTAATATGCATTTTAGATGTCTGGAAAAAGATGATAGGTTTTATGAAAGTTGGAAGTGGGATAGTAGCAGAATAATTTCCTGTGCTGTAGACACTCGGGGGGGGGGGGGATGTCCCACTGTCATCTCTGGTTGAACAGATTTTGCAGGCTTTTGATGCACTGCAAAGACCTGTGAACTGAGGAGACCATTTCTTGGACAGCTCCTTTAGAGTTCTGACAGAAACTTGGAACAGATCACCACCCCACTGACATTGGAGCCACCAGCCTCCACTGGAGTGTGTATCATGGACAATGGTGCCTCTGTCATAGGGTTGTTAGAGAATTCTGCCACGGATCCTGGGGGGGTGAATTCCAGTGAATTTGGCTCCCCGGAATCCGTGGCGGAACAGAGCCCCCTGCCCCACCACCCTGCGAAAGCCCCGTGAAACAGAGCCTACCTGGCTGCGGCTCTGGCTCCGCCGGCAGCGGCTCCGGCTGCTGCCAGGCTGCTGTGGCTGCAAATGGCGGCCGTCGTAGCAGCCGCCATTTGCGTCCCTACGCTGGCCCGTGATAGGCTACGTATATATTTACGTAGCCTATCATGGCTAAAGCAGGGACACAAATGGCGTCCCTGCTTTAGCCGTGATAGGCTATGTAAATATATACGTAGCCTATCACGGGCTTGCATAGGGATGCAAATGGCATCCCCTACGCAGGACGCCATTTGTGTCCGCAGCAGCCCGGCAGCAGCTGGAGGCTCCGCTGCGGGTTGGCCCGGCTGGCGGCTCCGTGGCCTGGCCATGGAGCGGAGCCGACCGGGCAGGATTCCGAGGGGGAGGAACGAATCGCCTCCCCCCACCTGCGGAACCCGGCGGAGCCAGGTAAGTGGGGTTTCGTACACCCCTACTCTGTCATAACACCTTCAACTGTTTGAAACTACTGTTGTCTGTTTCCAATGTTTCTTTCCTTCATTCTTTGATTGTCTAGTTGGCACACACATTTCAAGACGTTGTCAAGAAGAAAAGTAGGCCGAGCCAGGGGAGGCTGATTAAAATGAGAGAAAACTTCAAACTCCCCTCTCCTGCCCGCCTCCACATTTGAATGTACACTCCTGTGAGTGAAAGAAGCAACTTATGACAAGAGAGCCTGAAGGCTGTCTAGGAAGAAGCGGTTTGATTGTTGCAGTTTCTTTTCAGCCACAAGGATTTCATATGATGCCAAGGGTGACTTGCATGTTACATTTTTCCAGACAACTCCTGCCCATTTGTGACTTTGGGCCTCCTGTAGAGGAGCAGAAAGTGCTGAACGAATGTTAGAAACAAGTCAGACAGAAGTCATCCCTGTGCCTGTCTATACAGAAGATGGAAAGCTGCTTTATACCAGACCATTGGTCTATCCTGCTCAGTATTGTCTACAAACAAGGGGAGGGGGAGGCTACACGGCGAAGAATTTGTGGAGAATTTCAGGGAAAATTACATTTATATATGATAAGTTATTTTAAATGATTGAAATGAAGTGCATCCATTTCAAATATATCGTGACAGGAAACTTATTAAGTTACCTGAATAAGGACTCAGTTCTGCAATCGTATTCACATTGTCCTCATAAAGACACTCTTTTACCATGTGAGGGACAAACTAAGTGTGACATTTGTCACATGGTTACCCTGGGCATGGGTGATTTTTGGCAACTGAACGTGGGGCAAGAACAGATCAGGACTCTAGCCTGGGTGGGAGGGGGATTTTCACCCTTTGGCCCTGTGGTGGTCCTGACTAGAATCTGGGTACCCTCATGCTTGTTGTTTGTAATGGGAGGAAAACTCTCATTAGAACCAATGGGCATTGTCTTTCCATTATAAATAGTGGGTATGGTTCACGCAGGCCCATGGCAGGGGCAAAGGGTAACCCCCCCCATGCCATGCCCCCAACCTGGCTTGGTCCTTTCTGCACTGGCTTTTTTTTATTTTTTAAATCTTGCATGCCAGGGCTAACCATGACAAACATCACATCCAGTTTGTTTATTTATGTTTTTTAAAAAAATTATTTTGTTATTTCCATTTATATCCTACTCTTCATTAAAAAAAAAACATCCCAGAGTGAGTAACAACAGCATTAAAACATCCAACAGTAGAATAATAATAGTAGATCAATCAATACTATAGTAAACAAAGTAGGGTGCAATCCTATGCGTTTTTGTTTAGGCAGAAAAAAAGTCCTACAACTCCCGACATCCCTCCAGCCAGCCATGCTTTTTCTAAACATGCATAGGATTGTGTCTTTAATCAGTTCACAGCAGACCTAAGCAGTCATAAATGCCGGACAACTAGGTCTTAGCCTACTACCAAAATTATAGTAAGGTTGGCACCAGGCATACTTTTTGCGGGAGGGCATTCCAAAGTCAGTCTTCAGTTTGATCCTAAGACTACTCTGAAGTAAAGGACTGCCGCCAAAGAGCAGCATTTATATGCAATTCTGCAGGATCAAAGCAGCTCAAATTTATACTTGAATATTCCACATCAAAGGGCCAAAATAGACATTACTTTAAATCCCTGCACCTCCTTTGAGTAAATATGAAGAGGAGGAGGAGGAGAAGTTTGACACAAATTTAGAGTAATGTTTGTTTTGGCCCAGAGATGGTCCATTCGAGGGACCATGAAAGAAATCTGTCTTGTCCCCTGGGGATCCTGCCATATTTTAATCAAGGTGTGGCATGGCAAGAGAGTTGCTGTAGGGAAAAGAAAAATGTTGTTTTCACATTGTAAGAATGACATGCATTCGTGTTGGATTTCTCTTCTTAGATTGTACATGTCTCTTTACACGCTCCATACCTGTGAAGCTCATATGGCTTCACTGAACTCATCAAGGACAACAGACCACTCATCAATGAAGGGGCCAGTTTGTGCAAGATAATGCACTTCTGGCCCAGGAAGGAACACTGTTTGGAGGACTACAGGGTGACCTCCATAAAAAGAGAAGCTGGCAGCCCAGCTGAAGAACAAGCTGTTAATGATCAAATCATGCCCTCGAATAAGCCATCTCTTGGCTTTCATCTTTTTTCTGTGGGGTGAGCTCTTCACTTTTTATTACATAAATGACAAAAATGGAAACTGTTCAAGGATGAAACAGCATTTACACACACAAACACCAAAGCCACATGACTGCAATTAGAGCTATTGATATGTTCATGTTGGAACATATCACCCGATCCCACTTCCCACGTGAGCTTTTTGTTATGCTATAAATCACAGCCCTAGATTGGGAGAAGTAAGAGAGCAAACAAGTTATTAAACCAAACTGAATCTAGATATTTCTCTCCTCTAATTAATGCCACCAGGGCAAAATGATTTCTGTATTCAATCAATAGTGCAGCAGTTAAGTAGTCACAGATAAATAATGAAAACATCTGTCCTTCAGAATCCAGGAGAAAATGCATGAAAATTATTTCTCTGGCTTGAGTTTCTTGGAAACATGTACTGGTTTTTCTTTTACATGTTACAGCTAGGGACCTGATAGATTCCTCTTCCGAGTCTTGTAAACAACAAATGGAGGATATTTTCAACCTGATGGTACTAACCACGGATACACCTGCTTACACGTTATAACCATGATAGAAAAAAGACTTTAAATCATTTCATATGGTGACTATTACGAAGTGATAATCCATGTGTGTGCAGTTGCTTCCTGTCTACAATACCTTTGTCAGGACCAACCAAAATGCACAAAATCACTAGCATGGTTTCAAATTCTCTATCAGGCTATTAAGAAACAAACTTGGGGTGGGGGAGGGGGAATACAGAAAAAAGTGGCTTGTTATTAAAGCAGCAAAATTAATTCAAAGTCTTAAAATAGTATATAGGAGGATGTAGTACACTTCATTAGGTTCTGCTAAGTGTGATTAAGCTCTTCTAGGGATTATGTAAAGTTCAGGTTACACCTGGGATTGTTGGAACAAGGAAGTATATAGTGGTCATTTCCCTATTTTTGGAAATAGAAAATCCAGCATTTACACCTTGAGTGAATCACACAGATTCTCTGGCAGGCAAAGAACAGAAGTTAAGAGAAACAAGGCAGTTTTTATATTGATTCACACTGGGATTTTCTAAATGAGACGTTTACTGTGTGCATATTATTCCCTACTTATAGTTGTTTGCAGGTTCTTTGGATGATGTTGTGACCCTCCAGTTCTGCGTCTGTGTCTAACCAGCACTTTCTGCAAGTTTTTTTTTTTTTTTTTTTTGGAAGAGGGCAAATGCAGCATTTAATTGTGAAAGTGAAAGAAAGTGTGGTTTCCTCTTCTGTATTTGTGCTATTCCCCTATGCCACAGTGCCACCAAGAGGTTATGTAGCAGAAAAGTAGGAAAGGAAATGCTCCTTGTGTAGTGCTTAGATCTGATGCAGGTTTTTCTTAGCATAATTGCTGTCTCTTTGGAATTCTCTCCTTAGGGAAACTTACCAGGCTGTATTATCCTTACCTTCCAAAAATGTTCATCAAAAGATTTTTATTTGGAGGGTGAGGCAGACTTCTGGTCCTAACTGAGCAGTAGTAGTACTTTTTGGAAAACATCTGCTGCTTTGTGATTGTTTTAGTTGCTTGTAATTATTGATTTAATTGTGATGGTTCTTTTATTATAATTTTAGTACTGGTTTAAATGGTTTTTAATGTTTTTTGTTATTATTAGGATCTTAGAAGCTGCTCTGACATCCTATGTGGTATAATGTAAATAGAAGATGGTGAGTAAGTTAAGCATGTGAGGCAGATTTCACCATGCCCCTAACAGACTCTCTTAAAGGAGTGTTTGATTAGATTTCTATGCAGCAGACAAAAATAATAAAATACAATAAAATTAATACTATAATACTAACAATAATTAAAAATACAGTGGAAATACTTTTTTTCCATAAAAGACCACAGAAAACACTCTTCTAATAATATTTTTCAAATAGTCATCACCACTCCCTTGGATTAATTTAAAGCACCCTCCACACACAGCGCTGTAACAAATTGCATAAGATAATGATGTGCATTGGGCATCTGGGATGCAATGCTGTGTATGTGCATTTTCTTCTCCCTCCCTCCCAAATGCTGTCTTCAGCTGCTTAGCTAGGTGGCACCAAAAGCCCCAGAAGGCAGTTCCAGCAGAATTGGAAGATGATAAGACTGAAATCATATGGATTATTTTGCCTTGCAGCTATCCAAGCTCACTACTTCCACTTTCAGGTGATCCCAAAACAAGCTTGTGACAGAAGGAAATATGTGGATGTCTCTTGTGCCTAGTAACATTGTACATAGTACAATACATAGTAGTACATATATTGTACATACATAGTAGTATCATCTTGACTGTAAAAACTTGAATGATGTCAAAGGCTAGTTTTTATAGGGTAACCATGTGCCCTCTTTTACATAGGACAGTCCTCTATTTGAAGGGCTACCAGAGGACCATCTATGTTCTGCTTGTGGGTTCCTGGTCGACAGCTGATTCGCCACTGCGTGAACAGAATGCTGGACTAGATGGACCGCTGGTCTGAGCCAGCAGGACTTTTCTTATGTTCTTATGTTCTTATTTGATCAGGTCCAATTCCAGGTTAAAGATAATGAACCATAAGAACTGTCGCCCATCAAAATAGCACCTGGACAGAAGATTGAACAGGCAGGCACACAGGTCACCTGGTCACAGTCTTCCACGCTATTGTGAGATGTAGTTCTATCTAAATTATAACAAATGTTTCTAAATTTGCATCTGTATATATAAATTAGCATATGCAACATTTATGCAAATTGCTGTCCTCTTTTTATCCTCTTTTTGGTGATTCATAGGTGGCCATCCTAGACTAAGGACCAAGCTAGATGGGACACCATCCACACAATGAATAACTTCCGTATTTACAGGCAGTGTATTGCCACTGAATGCTGGAGACCCACAGTGGGGGAGGCTATTTCTTTCAAGCCTAGCTTGTTGGTTCTTCTTATATTTATGGTTCACAGGGTAACTTTGAGCCTTTGCACATGAGGCATTTATTGTGCAGTCATGATTCCTCACTCATGGTAGTTTGCAGGTGCTTTACATGACTTCATCATCCTCCAAGGCCTTTCACATTCTTTGCAACCATTATAGCATGTGTGTTTTTCTAATGAGGAAAGTCTGCTATTTCTGTGAGTGGTGGCATGAAACTTTGTGTATTTGCACAATTCTGCTATACCAACAGTGCCACCTAGTGGTTGTATAATGGAATTACTAGGTGATTGTATAATTGAAAGGCAGAGAAAGAAAAATCCTGGGGGGAAAAACCACGTGTAAAGGAGATGATCTTAATCCACGAAGAATCCGAAAGCAGAAGCCTCGGTAAAGTGGCGGGTTAAAAGCCTCATGTAGAAAAGTCCTTCGTGACAGTAACAGATTGCACACATGAGGCATAGGCCTCAGATAGAAAACTTTCCATTTTCAATGGAGATAAATGGCATCAGGCAGGGACTCCCCATCTCCCAATACTTTGGAATTGACCTAGAAAAAAAGATGAAGGTGTCTGAGTGAAAAGTCAACAAAAATTGGCATAAATGTCAGGGTGGAGGTGGGAACTGACAGCACAATGGTATGTGAGAGATGATATGAGCAGGGAGTAGCCCTTGGAGGACTTTGAAATGAAAGCTAGTAATTTGTAAGTGGTATTCTGGGGGGCCGGGAGGGTGTCAGTGAAGGGATGACAAGACCGAGGTATTTTGCTTAGAGTGCCAAAAATGCCTTGGCAAAATAATGGATTTGTCAGAGATGAGATTGCATTCTCTAGGCTACAAAAAAATTATATTTCATCAAGAAGGAAGATGATGATCTAATTGAGAATCTTAGTGATCAGGCCATTCTCCAGCATAACCCCCTGGCAACCTGCTCATTTTAATGTTCACATGAGCCTACCTCTATTCTATGGCATGGAAAATGCATTATTGTTTCTCTCTGTCATCTGATCCTTCCAGCAATGGTTCCGCATCATCTGAGAGCCAGTGTGGCGCAGTGGATGGAGCTGGGGTAGGGAACCTCTTTCAGCCTGAGGGCCGAATGCAATTTCAGAAAAGCTATTGGGGGCTGCATTCCAGGGGTGGGCCGGGCCAAAGGCAAAAGGGGTAGGGTGAAAATACCAATGATACCATCATATTGTAGCTTAAAGCTCTTGCTGCCTGTTAACTCAGCCTTCGGAGAGGCATTTCAATCTTTTAGAATGGGGAAAAAAACTGCACAAAAGCCAGGAAACTACCAAATGATTGCTGGTTGGGGGAAAGAGGGTGGGGCCAGGGGAAGAGGGCGTGGCCAACTGGGACACCCTGGAGGGCTGGATTTGGCCCTTGGGCCTGCGGTTCTTCACCCCTGAGATACAGCATTGGACTAGGACTGGGGAGATCTGGATTCAATTCCCCACTCAGCCATTAAGTTGACCTTGGATCTGTCAAAATGTCTCATTTTAGCTTATAGCTCTAATTGTACGTTAACTAATTATGGGTTAACTGTAGGTCATTTAAACTACAATTAACTCATAGTGTCCAGGATCGGACATCACAGAGCAACCGCCAATTGGGCCGATCGGAGGTTGTATATTCAAAATGGCAGCAGCACATGGATCCGGCAAATCCACTGTTTTGCCACTGTTACATGTGAACCAGTTTTATATCTATGTTCTTCTTTAAAACCAAGCACCCCAACTCTCCCATATTGGCTTTTAGTAATAGAATCATAGAATAGTAGGGTTGGAAGGGGCCTATAAGACCATCGAGTCCAACCCCCTGCTCACTGCAGGAATCCAAGTCCAAGCATCCCTGACAGATGGCTGTCCAGCTTCATCTTGAATGCCTCCAATGTGGGAGATCCCACCACCTCCCCAGGTAATTGGTTCCACTGTCGTATTGCTCTAACAGTCAGGAAGTTTTTCCTGATGTTCAGCTGGAATCTGGCTACCTGTAACTTGAGCTCATTATTCCATGTCCTGCATTCTGGGATGATCAAGAAGAGATCCTGGCCTTCCTTTCTGCAACAACCTCTCAAGTACTTGAAGAGCGCCATCATACCTCCCCTCAATCTTCTCTTCTCAATAGGGATGTACGAAAGTCACTTACTGTTTCGTGGATCTGCTTCGTGGTGGGGGGGGAGGCGCTCTGTCCCTCCCCCCGGAGTCCTGCCTGGCTGGCTCCACTCCGCGGGGATTCTGCGGAGCCGCCAGCCGGCTCCGCCCGCAGCCGGACATCCGGCCACTGGGCAGCAGGGACACAAATGGCGGCTGCCATAGCCGCCGCCATTTGCGTCCCTGTATTTAACTGTAATAGGCTATGTAAATATTTACGTAGCCTATCACGGCAAAGTAAAAAAAAAAAAACGCGTACACAAATGGCGGCGGCTATGGCGGCTGCTATTTGCGTTCCTTATTTATTGCCGTTTTAGCCTACGTATATATTTACGTAGACTAAAACGGCGAATCAAAAAGGAACGCAAATAGCGCCCACTACACTATTTGTGTTCCGCTTTTTTTTGCCGTAATAGTCTATGTAAATATTTACGTAGACTAAAACGGCAAAAAATAAGGAATGCAAATGGCGGCCGCCATAGCCGCCGCCATTTGCATACGCTGTTGTTGTTGTTTTTTTAAACCCAGACGTGATAGACTACGCAAGTCTTTATGTAGCCTATCATGTCTGGGTAAAAAAAAAAAAAGACTGCAAATGGCGGCTGCGGCACCTGGTCGGAAGACCAGCTGCCGCCGCTGCCGCCACCACTGGAGCCGCCGCCATCCGGAACATCCACCCCAGGTAAGTCTCGTCCCAGGGGGATCTGCGGGGGGGCAGGGGGTGACAGGCCGTTCCGCCACGGATTTCGGAGGGCCGAATGCCATTGCATTCGGCCTCACTGATATCCGTGGTGGAATTCTCCGCCATCCCTACTTCTCAAGGCTAAACATGCCCAGTTCTTTCAGTCTCTCCTCATAGGGCTTGTTTCCAGTCCGCTGATGATCTTCATTGCCCTCCTCTGAACTCTCTCCAGTTTGTCTGCATCCTTCTTAAGAGTGCGGTGCCCAGAACTGGACACAGTACTCCAGATGAGGCCTAACCAGTGCTGAGTAGAGGGGAATTCGTACTTCACATGATTTGGAAGCTATACTTCTATTAATGCAGCCCAAAAGAGCATTTGCTTTTTTTTTGCAGCCACATCACATTGTTGGCTCATATTCAGCTTGTGATCTACAACAATCTCAAGATCCTTCCTGCCTGTAGTATTGTTGAGCCAAGTATCGCCCATCTTGTAACTGTGTATTTGGTTTCTTTTTCCTAGGTGCAGAACTTGGCATTTATCCCTAGTAAATTTCATTCTGTTGTTTTCTGCTCAGCACTCCAGTCTATCAACATCACTTTCAATTTTGTTTCTGTCTTCGCTATCCTTATTAGCTATCCTGCCCAATTTTGTGTCATCTGCAAATCTGATCAGCATTCCCTGCACCTCCTCCTCCAAGTCATTAATACAAATGTGGAAGAGCACTGGGCCCAGGACTGAGCCCTGCGGTACCCCACTCGCCACCTCTCCCCAGTTTGAGAAGATCCCATTGATAAGCACTCTTTGAGCCCGGTTCTGTAGTGAACTGTGGATCCACCTGGTAGTTGTTTAATATAGCCCACCTTTAGCTAGTTTGCTAATCAGGATATCATGGGGCACTTTGTCAAAAGTTTTGCTGAAGTTGAGGCATTTTATGTCTACAGCATTCCCACGGTCCACAAACGAGGTTACCTGATCAAAAAATGAGATCAGATTAGTCTGGCAGGATTTGTCCTTGATGAATCCATGTTGGCTTCCAGTAATCACTGCATTCTTTTCAAGGTGCTTACAGATGGATTGCTTTATGATCTGCTCCAGAATTTTCTCAGGGATTATGTCAGACTGCCTGATCTGTAGTTCCCAGGTTCCTCCTTTTTGCCCTTTTTGAAGACAGGGACAACATTAGCCCTCCTCCAGTCATCTGGCACTTCACCTGTCCTCCATGATTTCTCAAAGTTAATAGACAGTGGTACTGAGGGTTCTTCTGCCAGTTCCTTTATTACTCTAGGATGCTGTTCATCTGGCCCTGGAGATTTGAACTCATTTAAAGAAATTAGGTGTTCCTTGACCATATGCCTATCAATCTCAAGCTGCAATCCTGCCCCTTCAGCCTGTAGTTCGCCTTTGCGGGGGGGGGGGGGTCATAAACCCTCTTTTGGGAGAAGACTGAGCAGAAGTAGGAACTGAGCATTTTTGCCTTTTCTTTGTCATCTGTTATCATTTTGCCATCCCTATTTAATAGCTAAACCACCATTTCTTTCCTCTTTTACTATGTACATATCTGAAGAAAGCCTTTTTGTTGCTTTTAGCATCCCTTGCTAACCTCAACTCGTTCTCAGCTTTAGTCTTCCTGATGCCATCCCTGCAATTCTGTGTTACCTGCCTGTACTCTTCCTTTGTAGTAGCTTGGCCTTCCTTCCACTTCCTGTATGTGTCCTTTTTTGTTTTCAGGTCATCTCTAAGCTTTTTGTGAAGCCACACTGGCTTCTTCTGTTGTCTTCTGCCTTTTTTTTCTTGTTGGAATTATTTGTAATTGTGTCTTTAGAATTTCTCTTTTTTAAAACTCCCACCCATCTTGCACTCCTTTTTTCATTAGAGTCGCTTGCCATGGGACCTTACTTACCATTGTTCTGAGTTTATTAAAATTGGATTTCCTAAAATCCAGGGTACGTGTTTGGATGCATTCGGCTTTTGCTTCCTTTAGAACCAAGAACTCAAGTATGACATAGTCACTTCCCCCAGAGTTCCTGTAACTTCTACTTTATCCACTCCCCAGTCATGGGAGTAGGAATGTCAGAGAATTCCGCCACAGATCTCGGTGAGGCCGAATGCCAGTGCATTCAGCCCCCCGAACTCCGTGGCGGAATGGCCTGCCACCCCCCCACCCCCCGCAGATCCCCCCTGGGACAAGACTCACCTGGGGCAGATCTTCCGGGTGGTGGCGGCTCTGGCGGCAGCTCCGGTAGTGGCTTTGGCGGCGGCAGCGGCGGATGGTCTTCTGACCGGCCGCCGCCACCGCCATTTCCAGGCAGGCTTGTGTAAAAAAAAAAAAGACGTGATAGGCTACGTAAATCTTTACGGCCGCTGGGCTGCGCAGGGACGCAAATGGCGGCCGCCATATCCGCCGCCATTTGCATCCCTGTCTTTTGCTGTGATAGGCTACGTATATATTTACGTAGCCTATCACGGCAAAAGACAGGGACGCAAATGGCGGTGGCTACGGCAGCTGCCATTTACATTCCTGCCTATTGCGTGATAGGCTACGTATATATTTACGTAGCCTATCACGGCCTCCACAGGGACGCAAATGGCGTCCCTGCTTAGCCGTGATAGGCTACGTAAATACTTACATAGCCTATCACGGCCATTCGATGGAATGCGAATGGCGGCCGCAGATGCAGCCACCATTCGCAGAGCACTGGACAGCCGACACAAGGTATGCTCCGTTCCTGGCCCATTTCGCGGGGTGGGGGGGTTGCTTCGTTCCGCCACAGATTCCGGGGGGCTGAATTCACTGGAATTCGGCCTCCCTGGGATCCGTGGAGGAATTCTCTGACATCCCTAGCTGAACTCCTGTTTGCTCTCCCTGTTTGCTTGCTGTGGCCTCTCGCTCTCTGGGAGCTTGCTTGCTTGTATAGCCCCTAGACCAGCTGGAGCATCTTCTTCTGCTTTGCTCAGCTAGGAGACAGGAAACAGACTGAAACTCCCCACCCACACAGCTGCTGGGAGTTCTCAGGCCACGCCCCTTCAATTCAATTGGAGCTCTCAGGAGCACAAGGTGAGCACACGGCGACTCAGAATGGAAAGTCCCCTTTGAGCATTAGCATAGAAAAACCTACACATGGTGTCCTTCTCCAGATGTCTCTGGTATGTGCGTTTTCCTTTGTGGCCCTATGGCCTTTTTGACTGGCTATTACAATTTACTGTATGCTTATGGCCTATTTCATCCCCATCTCCATTTGTGAAATCAGAATCATTTTCACCTTCATTCCCTAAGGATGATTCAGCTTGAACCGGAAGCTCCCCATCTCTTGTCGGCTTTTCCCCATGGTTCAGTTTAAAAGCTGCTCTGCCATCTTTTTGATGTTAAGCGCCAACAGTCTGGTTCCATTAGGGTTCATGTGGAGTCCCTCCCTCTCGTACAGTCCTGGCTTTCCCAAAATGTTCACTATGGCCTAAAAAATCTAACCCTGCTCTCCAAACCACCATGGCATCCATGCATTGAAACTAGAGGTGTGCACCAACCACAGGATTCGATTCAGAGCCCAATTTGGCACTTTGGAAAATGGCCCAGTTCTGCTTGGACTGACTCGGAGGTCATCTGCTTCGATTCAGGCACCAAACCCAAGTTGAGATTGGGAAAACCAAGACTTCATGCCTGTTGTTGACTGTCATGTGAAATAAAAAAATGACTATAATGTTGTTTCACTTGTCAGATGTGTATGAAAGGTGCAGGAATACTAGCCCCTTAGGAGGGGAATATGCCTTCCAAATCTCAGAAAGGACTGCCGATATCTTTTATTTTTTGACAGAATGGGATGAAATTTGCAGAGAGGATTGCACCTTCTGAGGGGATCAGTCTTGCCAAGTTCAAGCTGAGTGGTTCAGTTATTCTTGTGCAAGAGCAGCCTTTACATTTTGAGGGTAGCCAAAAAGGGAAATGATTGTCCTCCTATTTTCCTTGGATCCTTATTTTTTTAAAGGTGATATTATGTTGGCTCCTTTCCAGTTACTAGGCAAGGAGGCTGATTTTAGGGATTCATCTATTTGTCTTAAGGTGGAATCCTATGCTGGCTGGGGCATGCTGGGAGTTGCAGGGCTTTTTTCTGTCTAAACATGCATAGGAATGTGCCCTTAGCTTCTCATATGCCTTCCCTGAAAAAAATTGAGCCGATATGGGTATCTGTTTGGCATCTTCTGCAGTGAAGACAGATGCAAAGCAAAGAGTTTCAGCTAGTCCTAGCTTTTGCACCTTGGATATTCCTTTAGGGTTCTGACTGGTTCTGACTGAAACCAAGAGCGGTTTCACTTCCCCACAGACATCGGAGCCACCAGCCTCCACTGCATTCCAGTCCTATGGTTGACTAGTGATAGCTGTCTTCCAATTGTGCCATCTTTTTCCATTTCTACTCACCGTGTTAATGAAGGAGGCTTTTGGGGTGGGTGGGAGTCATAACACTTCTTAAGGACTGTCAGCACCGAACTCAACATGAAGTGGTGTACACAGTCGCACAAGGGAGACATCTCACAAGGACTTGCAGCTCATGGAAAAGCACAGCCAAGAGCTTTATGTCCATTTCTCTGTCTGGTTTTTTCCGGATCCTGGTGGTGGAGTCTGCTGTGCACCATGAAAGGAGGGCTGGTTCTAGCTCTAGCATCATCTGGTTTAAAGAGCCTGTCTGTGTTCAGACAGAGGAAGCATCACCCACGAGGTTTTACAACTTTTAAAAACAAAACACCCTTCAGTAGAAAGGCAGAAGAGAACTTCCCTTTTGAGGGCAAACTATAGTGCCTTAAAGGAACTCTGGTAAACAAACAAACAAAAAGAGGAGAGAAAGGGAGGGAGAGAAAGGGCACACAGACAGGCGAACATTTTACAAGAAAATAGCATCCTGACCTTCCCTGGGTTAAAAGCTATCAATCAAGTTTAAATTTAGCTCCCACGCAGTCCCAGATGAACAGGAGGCAGTCAGGGCAAGGAAAGCTTAACGCCTGAGAATGTTTGTACTGTGTGGCAAGGGGGGAAAAAAGAGCCACCCAAGCTTAAAGTCAACAAAGGGCAGCCTGTAAAAACAAATGGGACTGATGAGAATGGGTCTGCCACCAGAAAGCTCATTAGCAGCCAGATGCAGCCACTGGGGCCGTCTCTCTGCAGTTTCCTTATAGACAATTCCCCAGCCCAATTGATACCGCAGACCTTCTGACTCAACAGCTCTTCTCCCCCCACCCCCAGTAGAATGAATCAGCACAGTCACTAGTTCGCAGATACAATGCACAATCTCAGCAAGAGATCGCTGCCTTTCCTGCATGCCTCATGGGGTGGACGAACCTGTGGCTGAAGGAAAGGGTGATGAGCGCACAGGAAATGTCAATGTAATTGTCCAAGAAGGAAGGAAAGAAAGAAAGAAAGAAAGAAAGTCATTGTCCATGCTATTTGTCAAGCCAAAGAACAAGTGGGGGAAAGTTTGCACCGAGTTGGTTCTGGATTTACGAGCTTAGATCCACAAAAGTGCATTGGGGATGCACAAACCTGTGTGTGCATGTTCCAGTTCAGTGACCAAAGTCTCTAATAGGAATATGCAAGATGTGTTTTTAATGTCATTACTCTATTTGTTTCGTTATTAAAGACCTCATTTGTTTCATGATTCATTCAGAAAAATCATAGTTGTTTTGTCACTAATTCATTAATACATTTGTTTACTTACTCGCATTTGTTTTACTTATATTTTTCCTTTCCTCTTTCTTTCAACTTTTTTTTTGGCCAGCAGAGCTGATTTTGGTCACCAATTCCTAGTGGCTGCCATTTTATTTTCCCAGAATACCCTAGATGTTGCATTGTTCCAGGACTTTGGGGCGGGGGGGGGGAGAAATGACACATGCCACAAAAGTGGTGGTTCTCAGTGGCAGCCACCATTTTCTCTTGGGAATGCCCTAGAAAAACAACAACACCCAGAGCATTCTGGGAAAATAAAATGGTGGTTGCCCAGATCAGCCACTGCAACTAGCTCTGCTCACTCCACTGCTGAAGAACAGTAAGCCCACCTCCCATCTGAACGATTAATGAATGGGATAACAAATCTAAACCCATTCATTATTCAGTGCATTCATTTTGGAACAAGTGAAAATTGAACAGAGGGGTCCTATTCAGTTCAATTTTTCATTTGTTCTGAAATGAATGCACACTTTTAGTCTGCACATGGAAACAGGCTTCAGTAGGCAGATCTGCTGTAGTCTATTTTATCGCCTCTCCTGAGAGATCAGCTGCCTTTGGCTCTCTCCCAATGTCACCTAACTGACAGCCGTTCAGTCAGGCTACCTGAACTGTTCCCATTGTAGCTGGTCACGATAAGAAGTGTAACTTCGAGAACTGGTGCCTGTGGTTGCTTTTTTCTCCCTCCCTCCCTTCCCATCCCTTTTTCCTTGTTTGTCATGTCTTTTAGATTGTAACCCTGAGGGCAGGGACTGTCTTACTACTGATATTTCTAAGCCCCTCTGGCAGTATTTTTGGATAAAGAGTGGAGTAAAAATGCTATAAATAAATACATAAGCTTGCAACTGGAGGGAAAAGCTCACTTTTTTTTAGAGGGCAACACATACAGAACTACTTGTATTACTTGAAAGATCTTTGTGTAGCAGCTTTGTCCTGCTCACAAACACAGTAGCAGGTCCCTGGCTCTCCTGTTAGCTTTGCACCAATGGCACTCCATTGAGCTCCCTCTGTATATATTAAAGACTCATCCTTGGTGATTAAAAAGTAGTGTACCTCTGTCTCCTTACTAATCTACTGAGAATCACTCAAAGATCTGCCAATTGATCCAGGTCTATCTTCTGCTTACCCCTACTGTAACTGACATATGGGCTGAATCTACACGTAGCAGTTATACTGTTATCATGCCATTATCATAACTATTGGAACACATCACACCAATGGGCACCAGTAGTTATGATAACGGTGTAACTGCTATGTGTAGATTCAGCCATGGTCCAAGGTCATTTATTTTTATGCACTTCGTGTAAAGGCGATAGATTTTTTTTTCTGCTGCTGCAGCTCTGTGTTCAGTTTTGAAAGTGACTTGTCTTGTTGGTTCTGCAAGCTGCACCAAAGAAAATGACAAAGAAAGCCCCGTCTGTGCACCCAGTTCCCTTGCACATCCATAAATGGCTTCTTTGTATTGTGGCCTCAGCTTCTAATACAGCAGAAGCTTGGATAACATCCTCAGAGTCTAGCCTTTCATTTAAAAAGAACACGTTTCTAGCCCCCATGGGTAAGAACAAAAACATGAAAATCCCAGCAGTCAGAGTCTACTGACTTTCAGGTTGCCAGGTTATAGGGATTCCCTCACTCAATACACATTCCAGTCCCTTCTCAGCTTCCCCTGCGCACTCATATCAAACGGTGCAACTAAATCTGAGAATGCCATTTTATGTCACTTTAGCAAATCTACACAATTTATCCAAATTACAGCACTTTAGTTTGGTGGGACTCTTTACAGCAGAATGCTATACCTTTTGGTCTCATGGGAACAAAATGTGTATTTGAAAGGTAGGGTAATAATCCCTATACTAAATAAATACATGTTCCAAATGGCTACACAGAGTGCTGATTCACACAACCTTCTTTGAGGAGAGAAGTCACCATGGAGTGAGAGTTTGTCCCCTGGCCAGCAAGGAAGTTTCTTCCCTTCCTATTTTTGTCACTACACCAAGATGGGGACACCATCTTGGAGGATTCAAGCCAAAGTTACCCAGATTTTTGTTTTGAATAAGTTCTGCACCATAAAGGGTTCAGGAGGAATCCAATCTTGCCTGTGTTTTGCCATCACAGCCATTTTCTTGATATTTGTAGATGGCAGCTGCAACTCATTGTCTAAAAGCTAGGAACATAGGAAGCTGCCTGCTGAGTGAGACCATTGGTTCCTCTAGCCCAGTATTGCCAACACTGACTGGCTCTCCAGGGCTTCAGGCAGGATTCATTCCTAGATGTACCTGGAGAAGATGGGGATTGAACCTGGAACCTTCTGCACGCAAAGTGGGGTCTCTACCACTAAGCTGTGCCCCCTCCCTAAAGTTGGGGCCCACCAATAATTTTATTTATTCATAAGGAATAACCCATGTGACCATGGTGTTCCAGTCCAAAAGCAAAAATCTTGGTTTACAGCAGACCTCAGTCCTTTCTACCCCTTTTGCCTTGGGATATGGTAAATCCATATGTCATATCTCACTTCAGTTCCCTTACTAATTCTGCCTCCTCTCTTGTCTTTCTGACTCTCCAAATACTTACTTGTGATGTCTCAGGCAAAGGAACTATTTACATTTTGGTCCCTTTCTCCAACCTCATTAAGCTCTCTTCGTGTGCCTATCTGGCTTCTATTGCCCTCCTATTTCCTTATTTGACATCAATTTTCCCCTCCTCCAACTTTCTGTATCCCTCCTAAACTGCTCTGTCTCACTTGGTCTTCCCCATCCTCTCCATCTTTCATTGGTTTAACCAAATTTCTGGTTCCGTATGAATGCTGCTCGTGTACTTAGTCTGTCTGTTTTTGTAGTAAAATATGCCTGTGTGTATCCTTGGTCTGTTACCTCACTGCTCATTCTCCCTGTTGTGATATGCCGAGGGGCACTGTGACTCATTTAAAGGTCCCAACACATAGACAAAGGGCATGTGGTAACATTTGTGTGTGTAAGGCTTTCCTTAGGAAGCAAGCACTAATCTAACACAGATCTATGTATCTATAGATCTGATATATCATGCTCCCCAGTGTTCTGGTACCTCTCTAGCTGAATGCCCATTTGTCTTGAGGTTGCCTTAGGTTAGCATGAAACACAAGGGGACAGGAAAAGCCCTCAAAGCCTCACACTGGCTGGGAATGTCACCTGTTGCCTGCAGAAGGGCAGGCCCTGCAGGCAGCAGAGGTCAGCTTCTCAAGTGAGATCAAATACAAATGACAGGCGTAGGCTTTGCCCATAAAAGGACCTCTTTGAGGTCAATAAAAAAGCAATTCATTTTCTGTTCCCATTTAGATCCTTTGCAACAGGCAAGTATGAGAAAAGGCCTGTGAACAGTTCTTGTTTGGAGGCTGGCCAACCAACAGAAGGACGCCCAGCCTTTTTTCACAGGACCTTTAGCTGCCACGGCTAACCCACAGGCAGCTTCAGCTGCAACTTAGTCCTCTGTACTGCCTTCAAGGCTTTCGTCCTATCCTTCCCCACCCAGCCACCCCCCAGCCCACCATACCATGTCTGTTCACAACATCGTACGGCTGTGCCAAAGCAGCTGCACTATAAAATAGTGAGAATCAAGGACAGGAAACACACCAGATCCTCACAGACAGGCAAGATGAAAAACCGTCATTTTGTTAAAACCTTGCTCCCTTCCTGTAATTCACCCTCCCTTTCTCCTTCCCTTGGTTTTAAAAAGGAAACCATTTTGTTCATATCTAGGGTAAGCCATATCAAAAATGTTATAACAATTTTTATATGAAGGTTTACCCTAAATCTATATATTAGTGTGTTTGTGTGTGTGTGTGTTATATTCTGACACAAGTAGCATTGCATTCCAGTTCCTAGTTCCCACAAAAAGTGCCACCTCACAGCAAACATATGACCATACAAATAAACGAATGGGTGTGCTGAAAAGGGTATCATATGAAAAATAATCAGGAGAGGTCAGACTGTGGGCAACATTCATTTATGACTGTGGGAAGCAGCAAACTTTGGGTGGTGGTGGGGTGTGTGTGTGTTTTAAATCTCAACAGACACTATATGTCTGTGCAGCTCTTGTAGCTGAATGGGTTTCTCTATCTTTGTTGCACCCATGAAAGCTTTTCAGGGGGAGCCAAGGATTATATCCCTGCTTGAAACACTAGCTGCTGGATGAATACAGGTGATCATTGGCCAAATGATAATTTACCATGCAGTGCATTTAACCACTTGGTAAGCTGGTCATCTGAATTATCTTGCCCAGTGAGGAAAATCCTACCACCTGATCAAAACCCTGGGGTGCTGCTAGACAAGGTTTTTATTGTGCCATCGACTTGACTCAGTCACAGAATTTGATGGGGGTCAAGAAGTCATTGTCTTCCACCCATAACTCTCCCATGTTTTCCCACCAGTTATTCTGTCTTTTTACTTACCATGGAAAATCTTTTAAGGAAGAAATGATGGAATACGTTCTAATGGTTACCTCTAGAACCAATGCCTTCTAATGGTTACCTCTAGGACACATATGTCTGAATGCACCCCCAAAGAAATGAAGGAACACTAAAGTTTTCCACCAGACAAGATAATACAGATGAGGGCGACCAGCATACCAAATTGTTATATGTGCACACCATCGTAAGTGACTTGGCAAATGGCACACCCTATAACATTTTATAGATAGGAATATGGACAAGTTTTCAATACAGCAGCATCATACCATGGATTACTCCCAGTTACACATTGGGGAGACTCTAATCCATCTGTTGTATGCAATATTTGTTTATTCTCCAGTAGCCTGTCCTTTGATTTAAAAGACAAGAGGGAGATTGTTCTTGAGGTTAAAGATATACTAGAAAAACATAATTGTCCTATAATATACTACCATCCTTTCAAAATACAGTTCAGAAGCACAGCTGCAGGACATAAAATGGCAGGCCTGGACACTGCATAGTACCTTAGTGGTCATATGACAGGGGGACATGATAGCACTCTGCAGGTAATTGAAGGGGTCTCACACAGAAGAGGGCAAAGACTTTTCTCTGCTGCCTCAGAGGGCAGTGCTAGATCTATTGGGCTTAACATACAGGAGGGAGGATTTTGGTTGAAAGTTAGGAGAAACGTCTTAATAGTCAGAACCATGGAACCATGGTGGTAGGCTCTCCCTTGCTGGAGGCCTTCAAGCAGAGACTGGACAGCCATCTATTGACGATGCTGTAGTGCTGGGTTTCCTGCATCAAACAGGGTTTGGATTTGATGGTTCAGAAGGCCCCTGCCAACTCAGGGCCACACAGAATGCTTATGGCAGGGGTAGGCAACCTTTTGGCCCATGGGCACATTTGGAAATTTGAAAACGGTCCTGGGCACAACCATAACATGACTGCCATGGCTAGTCACAAAGGACAAGTAATTTGCCCAGAGGAAGTCATAGGAAATTGAGATGGCATCAGCTAGAGGTTCCCATTTTGCTGTGAAGCAATCCAAGCCTCCAGTGAGAAAATATAAAAATATGTTAAAAATAAAAATGGAGAGGAGTAGGGTGTCTTAGTGGGCATCAAGGATGGTGTCGGGAGGGGGCACGTTCATGCCCACAAGCGCCACATTGCTTACCCCTGGCTTATGGGGCTTGGGGCAGGTGTGATATGGGGTCTCTGCCACTATCCCCTGCAAGGACTTGTGCATGTGTGAAGCTCTGGTAGGCAATGTGGCAAGGCTGGGGCAGGAGCCAATAGGACATGGCCAATGTTTATCCAAGATCTTCTGCCATCCTTTTTGGAACCCCTCCCCAGAAAAATAATCACAACTTTTTCCCTTTGGAAGTGCCCTTTGTTAATTTTCTGTAAGTATGTGTTGATATCATTGTAAATCTTCAGAGTTCATCATCCCTACTCCAGAGTCCCCGGGTTATGTGTCTGTGTGGCTAATGGGTGCATCTTGTCTCTACTGCAGCCTTCCCCAGCCAGGCGTACGCCTTTTGGGGGGGGGCATGCCATGATAGGCTACGTAAATACTTACGTAGCCTATCAGGGCAGCCTGGAAGGATGCAAATGGCAGCCGCTACGGCAGCCGCCATTTGCGTCCGCAGCAGCCCGTCCGCAGCAGGAACTCTGGCTGCGGACGGCCCTGGCCGGCTGCTATGTGGAGCCGCTGTGGAGCAGAGCCGGCTGGGCAGGATTCCAGGGGGGAGGACCGGATCGCCTCCCCCCCGTCGAGGATTCCGAGGGGAGGGACGGAGCACCTCCCCCCCAACGCGAATCAATTCCGCGAAAAGGTAAGTGACTTTCGTACATCCCTAACTACAATTCCCATCATCCCAAGCTAAGAGGCCCATTGGGACATGGGGGCTGGCAATGATGGGAGCTATAGTCCAACCGATATGGAGGGCATTTGGTTGGAGAAGGCTGCTGTAGTCGACATACATATAGAATCATAGAGCTGGACCAGGGCTTCCCAGAGGGAGGGCAACTGGGACAATTTGCCCCAGTCCCCTGCAAAGCAAGCCTCCCCCACCCACAGCCTCAGCTCCTCTATGTACTATTGTAAGTACATAGCTCCTCTATGTACTATGAAAGCTGCCCCAAGTCCCATAAGCCAAGGCTAAGCAAATACCATTTTTCATTGGTATTTGACACTAGCACACTTAAATTAGGGATGTACGAAACCCTCCTTACCTGGCTCCGCCGGGTTCCGCTGGGGGGGGGAGGCGCTCCGTCCCTCCCCCCAGAATCCTCGCCGGGGGGGAGGCACTATGCACGTCCCCCCTGGAATCCTGGCTGGCCGGCTATGCTCTGCGGGGATTCTGCGGAGCCGCCGGCCAGCTCCACCAGCAGCCGGACATCCAGACGCTGGCTAGCAGGGACACAAATGGCAGCGGCCGTAGCCGCCACCGTTTGCGTCCCTGTATTCAGCTGTGATAGGCTGCGTAAAGACTTACGTAGCCTATCATGTCTGGGTAAAAAAAAAAAAACATGTACGCAAATGGCGGCAGCTACGGCCGCCGCCATTTGCGTTCCCTATTTTTGGTTGTCTTAGTCTATGTAAATATTTATGTAGAGTAAGACAGCGAAACTAAGGGGGAATGCATATAGCGTAGCAGACGCTATTTGCGTTCCCCTTTATTTTCATCGTCTTAGTCTACATAAATATTTACGTAGACTAAGACAGCGAAAATAAGGGGGAATGCAAATAGCGTCTGCTACGCTATTTGTGTTCCCCCTTAGTTTCGCCATCTTAGTCTGCATAAATATTTACGTAGACTAAGACAACCAAAAATAGGGAACACAAATGGCGGTGGCCGTAGCCGCCGCCATTTGCGTACGTGTTTGTTTTAAAAAAAACCCAGACGTGATAGGCTACGTCTTTACGTAGCCTATCATGAATGGGGGGGGGAAGACTGCAAATGGCGGCGGTGGCAACCGGTCGGAAGACCAGCCGCCACTGCCGCCTCTGCCGAAGCCGCTGCTGGAGCCGCCGCCATCCGGAACATCTGCCCCAGGTAAATCTTGTCCCGGGGGGGATCCGTGGCGGGCGGGGGGGTAGCAGGGCATTCCACCACAGAGTTCGGGGGGCCGAATGCACTGGCATTCGGCCTCACCGAGATCTGTGGCGGAATTCTCTGACATCCCTAACTTAAATAGTTTTTCAGTTAACATATTTAATAGTTGGAAATGTAAAGCACCATGGGTGGATCTTTATCATATGTGGTGGAATTGTCCATTCGCCCAGACCCATTGGAAGCAAGTTATTTATTCACTGATCTGAATAAATCAGTCAATAGAAAGGTACCCACCTTTTTACCAAGAAAATGGCACTCAAGGCAGCTTACAATCATAAATAAAAACTTGATTAAAACAATAATAAAACAAATACATTAAAAACACAATTAAAAACTAATATCAATAATAGAATAAAAACAGCACCCAACCCAACAGAACCACTGACATGTCAAAGGCCTTGAAATGTTTGGTATCATTTCACGTCATGGGAACTAATTTGAGTGTATACCTTTGTTAGTACTTTTAAATTTCATCAATGCTGATATTGCTTGCACACAAATACTGGCAATGAATTTATTAATTGCTGCTGTCAGTCTGGGCAAGGCACTAGAAGAATGCGTTATTATATTCAACTCAAGAGTGGTTGCTTAAATGTCAAGATATAGTGGAAGTGGATACATTGATGGCAAGTATATGCAGAAATACTGGGGATTTACATATAATCAACACCACTGATGAATGGAATCATTGTGTGTTTTACTAGAATAATAATTATGCAGATATTAGACTAGACAGAATGTTGTTTTTGCTATAACTAGGAAGTTATTTATTCAAGGTCAGTGTTGCAGCCTTTAATGTCCACAGTTTAATAATGACATATTAAGAAAGAAAGAAAGAAAGAAAGAAAGAAAGAAAGAAAGGGAAATAGCGTGCAACTAGAAAGTCAACAAGTGGCGATTGCCCATATGTACTTATGAGGACGTGCTGCATGTACATGTGATGTGAAAAAAAGGAAAAGAGTGGCAACAGACTACTGCTTAGTTAGGATCCCTGGCTTTTCTCACAGAAATGCTGTTTATGTGATTTTGATTAGATCTATTCAATAGCTTCCTTTCCTAGTACCAAAGCTGCACAGTCTGTAAGCAATAGGCATGTTTATTAGCCGTGTAAGGGTTCTGATGGAGTATGTAATTATGTGTCATATATATCACAGGCACATATTCTTCATCATGATCCAGAAAATTATCTGAACAACTGGGTGGAGAAAAACTGGCAAAGCTTTCCCATGGTTTATCTGATATCAGGGTATTCTCAGAAAAGAGACAGCTACTTAGACAAGTTGAAAGGTATTAGTATTTTCCAGTACTGTTGATGTTGGGTGCTTCCTGACGAGGCTTTTATTGTGCAACTGCCTTGCCCCATTCACAGTTGTATGGGGGTGTCTAGGCATTGTTGTCTTCCATTTGTAACCCTCCCATGTTTTTCCACCACTTCTTCTGTCTTTTTTCTTACCACAGAAAATCCATTAAAGGAGGGAGCAACGGGATGTCTGCAAAATGCCTTTTTATTGCTAGCACTGGGAGCCATACGTCTGGAATCTATAGAAGTCAGTTCTACTCTATTAAGAGATCATATCAGACTGCCGACAGAGGCCCCATCTACACCGGAATTTTACTCTGGGGCGGGTGCAAGTTGAGGTCCATCATGATAGATGACATAGTTGCGACTTCGCAGCCATCTGTGGTTTTTGCCTGGAAAAAGCAGAGTTCCAACGAGTCATTTTACTGCAATTTGGGGGGTTTGCTGTGGGTTCCCTTGTGGTTGCAGGCCGTCTGTTCCTTCCCTGGACTGACTTCGCCTCTTACAGTGGGCATGTTGTAGGCGTGCATAGTGCCTGCATCACCCTGTGATGCCCCTTTACTCCCCCATCCTTTTGCAGCTGAGCAGTTTCAGAGGCACAGAGGGGCATTTTCATTTATTTAATCACACTTTGGCACATTTTTGCAGCTTCATATCTTCACAATGGTTGCTTTTGGACTCAGTGCCCAAGAGCTGGGGAGGGTCTTGGGGGAAGGAACAACATCACTCCGGGCACCATTTTGGAGCGATGGCTAGGCACGTAGTGCTCACGCTTCTGAGTGCGAACCATCGCAAGAGTCTCAGGCTGGAGAACTGACAAATTGATGGTGTGGAAATGAAGGCGCACAAAACACCCTTTTTTCTTTTTTCACTAAAACAGGATCAGAAAGACACAGCAGAGCCGCTGAAATATGAAACAGCCCCTGAATTGTCGCACCCCAACACTCATGGGACTGCACAGCTGCACATTTCAGTATAATGGCAAAAAAGGGCACGGCGAGTCTCTTAGGGAAGCGCGCAGTACATCATGAGTCTATCACCGGGCATGGTGATTTGAAGCTGTATTGCTGCGCAGTTGAAACGGGGTGGGGGGGTCAAAGCGGTGCCATATAGATGGGGCCAGAGTGTTTATTTCCTGTAATGGAGGAAAGAAAACTAGCCACAAAAATGGCTTAGTCCTGCTTGGTTCCCTCCAACCCCCCCCTCTCTCACACACAACACACACACACACACCCCTTACTAGGCTATATCATCTATCACAGAGTTAGTCACTATGACCTGGGCCTTAGTCCACTTGCTTATAGGATTCCCAACCAGCAAGAACCATACTGGGCAAACTACGGCCAGCTTCAGGTTGAGGTGGTGCTTGTAAAAACACACACACTCAAATGGGCCCCCTCCTACTTTGACGGGCAGCAGCTGCACTCTGAATGAGCCCCAGGTGGCTGAGAGGCACCATCTAATTTTCCCACAGTGCCCCTGATCTAGTGTCATTCCAGGGCACTGTAGGAAATTCAGATGGCAGCTGCCACCCGCCCACCACTTTTTAAAGGGGGGGGCAGGAAAGGCATCAGTAGTGGGCTGTGCTGTGGCAGCTGCCCAAGAATGCTCCATGCTGACCCTGGACCTGGGTCAAACCAGTAAAACTATATACTGGCAGATAAATGGGTCTGAAAAGCTAGCCAACTTCAGATTGGAGAGTCAGTAAAGCCAGGTTGCTCCCATCACACCCCAGGTACCAACTTGGCCCTGCCCATGACCTATTGGATTCTGTCCTGCTCCAGATTCTGCACTGGTTCCTCCTTCCCTGATTCTGCCTCTGCTCTGCTCCCACACCCATCCAGAGCACCAGGATGTTATAAATTAAAAGCCAGTGTGCCAATTTATTAATGAAAAGCTATCTTTTGCATGCCTACGACATGGTCCAGGGAGCTCTTATCAGCGCAGGAGTTCTGATGCACACCTAGATCATTCCTATGCAACTGCTGCCCTATTCATTCCTGTGGGAAGGGGGGCAGCTTCACACAGACTTTCCTTTGCATATATGTAGATCAGCTAACTCCATTGAATTGTGTCGTTGTTGTTCAGTCGTTCAGTCGTGTCCGACTCTTCGTGACCCCATGGACCACAGCACGCCAGGCCTTCCTGTCCTGCGCTCTCTCCCAGAGTGTGCTCAAGGTCATATTCATTGCATCGGTGATGCTATCTAGCCATCTCATCCTCTGCCGTCCCCTTCTCCTTTTGCCTTCAGTCTTTCCCAGCATCAGGGTCTTTTCCAGGGAGTTTTCTCTTCGCATTAGGTGGCCAAAATATTTGAGCTTCAGCTTCAGTAGCTGTCCTTCCAATGAGCAGTCAGAGTTGATTTCCTTTTGGATTGACTGATTGGACCTCCTTGCAGTCCAGGGGACTCGTAAGAGTCTTCTCCAGCACCACAGTTTGAAAGCATCAATTCTTCGGCGCTCAGCCTTCCTTATAGTCCAGCTCTCACAGCCATACATTACTACTGGGAAAACCATAGCTTTGATTAGACGGACCTTTGTCGGCAAGGTGATGTCTCTGCTTCTTACTATGCTGTCTAGGTTGGCCATAGCTTTCCTCCCAAGGAGCAAGCGTCTTTTAATTTCATGGCTACAGTCACCGTCTGCGGTGATCTTGGAGCCCAAGAAAGTAAAATCTGTCACAGCTTCCATTTCTTCCCCTTCTATATGCCAGGAAGTGATGGGGCCAGATGCTATGATCTTAGTTTTTTTAATGTTGAGTATCAAAGCAGCTTTTGCACTCTCCTCTTTCACCCTCAACAAGAGGCTCTTGAGATCCTCTTCGCTTTCTGCCATTAGGGTGGTATCGTCTGCATATCGGAGGTTGTTGATAATTCTCCCAGCAATCTTAATTCCAACCTGTGATTCATCCAACCCGGCATTTCTCATTATGTACTCTGCATATAAGTTAAATAAGCAGGGTGACAATATGCAGCCTTGTCGTACTCCTTTCCCAATTTTGAACCAATCGGTTGTTCCATCTCTGGTTCTTACTGTTGCTTCTTGACCCTCGTACAGGTTTCTCAGGAGACAGGTAAGGTGGTCTGGTACTCCCATCACTTTAAGAATTTGCCACAGTTTGTTGTGATCCACACAATCAAAGGCTTTAGCGTAGTCAATGAAGCAGAAATAGACGTTTTTCTGGAATTCTCTTGCTTTCTCCATGATCCAGCGAATGGTGGCGATTTGATCTCTAGTTCCTCTGCCTCTTCGAAACCCAGCTTGTACTTCTGGTAGTTCTCGGTTCACATACTGCTGAAGCCTAGCTTGTAGGATTTTGAGCATCACCTTGCTGGCATGTGAAATGAGCGCAATTGTGCGGTAGTTTGAACACTCTTTGGTGTTGCCCTTCTTTGGAATTGGAATGTAAACTGACCTTTTCCAGTCTTGTGGCCATTGTTGAGTGTTCCAAATTTGTTGGCATATTGAGTGCAGCACTTTAACAGCATCATCTTTTAGAATTTTAAATAGCTCCGCTGGAAGACTGTCATCTGCGCTAGCTTTGTTGTTAGTAATGCTTCCTAAGGCCCACTTGACGTCACTCTCGAGGATGTCCAGCTCAAGTTCAGTAACTGCACTATCATGGCTATCAGGGACATTCAGATCTTTTCTGTATAGTTCTTCTGTGTATTCTTTCCACCTCTTCTTAATCTCATCTGCTTCTGTTAGGTCCCTGCCTTCTTTGTCCTTTATCATGCCCGTCTTTGCACAAAACGTTCCCTTGAGATCTCCAGTTTTCTTGAAGAGATCTCTAGTCTTTCCCATTCTGTTGTTTTCCTAGATTTCTTTGCATTGTTCATTTAAGAAGGCCTTCTTGTCTCTCCTTGCTATTCTCTGGAACTCTGCATTCAGTTGGATATATCTTCCCCTTTCTCCCTTGCTTTTTGCTTCCCTTCTTTCGTCAGCTACTTGTAAAGCCTCATCAGACAGCCACTTGGCTTTCTTGCATTTCTTTTTCTTTGGGATGGATTTCGTTGCTGCCTCCTGAACAATGTTACGGACCTCCATCCATAGTTCCTCAGGCACTCTGTCTATCAGGTCTAATCCCTTAAATCTATTCCTCACCTCCACTGTATATTCATAAGGGACATGATTTAGGTCATACCTGAATGGTTTAGTGGTTTTCCCTACGTTCTTCAATTTAAGCTGAAATTTTGCAAGAAGCAGCTCATGATCTGAGCCACAGTCAGCTCCAGGTCTTGTTTTTACTGACTGTATAGAGCTTCTCCATCTTTGGATGCAAAGGACATAATTAATCTGATTTCGATATTGACCATCTGGTGATGTCCATGTGTAGAGTCGTCTGTTGTGCTGTTGGAAAAGAGTGTTTGCTATGATCAGCGTGTTCTCTTAGCAAAACTCTATTAGCTTTTGTCCTGCTTCATTTTGTACACCAAGGCCATGCCTGCCTGTTATCCTGGTGATTTCTTGACTTCCTCCTTTAGCATTCCAATCCCCTATGATGAAGAGGACATCTTTTTTTGGTGTTCATTCTAGAAGGTGTTGTAGGTCTTCATAGAACCGATCAACCTCAGCTTCTTCGGCCTCAGTGGTTGGGGCGTAGACTTGAATTACTGTGATGTTGAATGGTTTGCCTTGGATTCGTACTGAGATCATTCTATCATTTTTAAGATTGTACCCCAGTACTGCTTTTCCCACCCTTTTGTTGACTATGAGTGCTACTCCATTTCTTCTACGGGATTCTTGCCCACAGTAGTAGATATGATGGTCACCTGAATTAAATTCGCCCATGCCTGTCCATTTTAGTTCGCTGATTCCCAAGATGTCGATGTTCAGTCTTGCCATCTCATGTTTGACCACCTCCAGCTTACCTTGATTCATTGATCTTACATTCCAGGTTCCTAAACAATATTGTTCTTTACAGCATCGGATTTTCTTTTCACCACCAGACACATCCACAGCTGAGTGTCCTTTCGGCTTTGGCCCAGCCACTTCACTCTTTCTGGCGCTACTTGGAAATTCCCTCTGCTCTTCCCCAGTAGTATTGGACACCTTCCGACCTGAGGGGCTCATCTTCCAGCGTCATCTCTTTTAGCCTTGTGATACGTTCCATGGGGTTTTCTTGGCAAGAATACTGGAGTGGGTTGCCATTTCCTTCTCCAGTGGACCACATTTTGGTGTCAAATTGGGACAATTTCCCCCCCCTGTTTATCAGACACGGTATGTATCCATATCTGTTTCAACAGCTGCAGAGCAATCTGTGCCATTAGTGTAAGGAGACAAAAACCAAACACAACTGGCACCACAACCCTAAACATCTGCACTAGCACAATGGGCCTGTGGCATTGTATGCCATCTTGGGAATGCTGACATAATGCCCTGTTCTGTGATGTTCTGGTGTGGCTTTTGGAGAATCTTCACAGTTACCACTTAATTGCTGCTGGCACAGCAAATTTGCATCAAAGGTCTTCACAAGCCTTTCCCCACCTCCATCTTTCTAATCTACTGCTTCCTGGAAAACCAGCTCTATGCAGACTGTACACTATTCTCACTTTCTGACTGGCACTATACTCCAGATGGGGGAAACCTCGCAGTGAACCGGCCCTGAATATAATATATTCAAGAAGTGCACGCTACAGCAAACCACAAGGAGGCCTTTCACCTTTGTCTTAGTAAAACACGACTCGTGAGAAAAGCAGTGAAAACAAATGGGTCCTTGAGGCTTTTCTAAAGGCCTGTAATGATGGCTGTGATTGCCCCAAACTGGTAATACATTCCACAAATGATGGGTCACTGCAGAAAAGGCGCTTTGCCTTGTGCCTGGCCACCTGACTGCTGTCAGAGGCAGACACATGAGGAATGTCTCTGCTGTGGATCTTAAAGTCCAGGCAGGCTGATAGGGGTAAAGGCAGTCCTTCAAATAGCTTGGTCCCAAACCATTTAAGACCTCAAAGGTTAAAAGCAGCACTTTCAATCTGGCTCAGAAATGCACTGGCAACCACTGTAGTATAGGGAGTCACATGAATCGACTGCTTGGCCCCCACCAAGACATAGGCTGCTGCATTCTGCACCACTGGAAGTTCCTGGACTATCTTTAAAGGCAGCCCCACATAAAGTACATTACAGCAGTCCAACCTGAATGTCACTAGTGCATGAATAACTGGGGCAAGGTCAGACCTTTCTAGATAGGACTGCAGCTGGCATACCAAACTAAGTTGATGAAAAGCTGAGCTTCCCAGTTAGTGCCAAATCCCATATAATCCCCAAATTTGGTCCTTCAGGGGGTGTACACCCCCATCTAAGACCAGTTGTAAACCTCTGTCCACAGTAGTCAACTTCCGTACCCACAGCATATCTGCCTTCTCTGGATTAAGTCTCAGTTTGTTCACCCTCATCCACCTCAAAACCACCTTCAGGCACTGGTTCATAAATTCTACAGCCTCCCTGGGAGATGGAAATGTGAAGTAGAGCTGAGTATCATCTGCGTACTGATGACACTTTACCCCAAACGTCTGAATGGCTTCTTTCAGTGGTTTCTTGTAGATGTTAAAAAGCATGGGAAACAAGATGGAACGGGGCAGCAACATATGGCCCATGGGCCACATGTGGCCCCTAGAAGCAATTTTGTGGCCCCCACTGGGTCCCCTTCCTGTATGGTGTGGCCCCCAGCTATGCCATCATAGCTGTGCCACCAGATTCCCAGCAATTTTGCTGAGAAACAAGGTGCATGCTCCCTGCGTGCCTCATTTCCCAGCAGAATAGCTGGAAATTCACCTGTGTGGACACTTCCGGTTACAGTGCGGCCACTTCCAGTTGTGGCATAGCCATTTCCAGTTCTGGCAGTTGTTGTGATGGGGGAGGGGTTTGGCCCCAAAGGGTTCCAATGTGGCCCCCAACCCTCCAAAGTTGCCCACCTCTGCCATAGGACAAATAGCCATGAGGAGGGACAGAGGTCCCCCACCCACCCCATCTTCTGAGACTAGGGATGGGCAAAATGCTTACCCCGTTCCAGGTGGGGGGGTCTGCGGGGGGGGGAGGCGATCCGTCCCTCCCCCTGGAATCTGTCTGGGCCAGCTCCACTCCATGGTAATCCTGTGGAGCCGGGCACCGGCTCCACTCCGCTGGTGATACGGCTGGCTGCCATTGCCGTGCCGTATCGCTGGGGTAGGGTAAGTGAGTCTCTGGACGCAAATGGCATCCACTATGCCATTTGTGTCCCTGTTCACACAATAGCCTACGCAAATATTTGCATTGCCTATCACATGAACAGGGACGCAAATGGCGTAGTGATGCCATTTGCAGCTGTAAAGCTGGTAGATTTGCTTAAATGCAGCCGTAAATGGTGGCATTTAGGCTAATCTACCAGCTTTACAGCTGCAAACGGCGCCCACTACGCCATTTGTGTCTAGAGACTCACTTACCCTACCCCAGCGATATGGCACGGCAATGGCGGCTGGCCATATCGCCAGCGGAGCGGAGCCAGCAGCCGGCTCCGCAGGATCGCCATGACGAGGGAGCCGACCCGCACGGATTCCGGGGGGAGCCAGAGGTGAGTGCTCCATTCCGCCACGGGCCCCAATTGGGCCAGATTCTTGGAATCCGTCCTCACTGGGGTCCGTGGTGGAATTCTCCCCCATCCCTACCTGAGACTGCTTCTCCAGGTAAGGCCAGAACCACCACAACACTGTGGCTCCTAAATCCAACTCAGATTAATGATCCAGAAGGATGCCATGGTGAATGGTGTCAAAAGCCACTAAGAGAACCAACATGTTGGAACCAAAATAGTGACTAAAGATGTTTCTGTCCCAAAACCAGATGTGAAACCAGATTAGAATAGATTTAACTAATCACTCTCATCCAACACTGCTTGGAGCTGAGAAGTCACCACGCACTCCAAGGCTGAATCTACACATAGCATTTATACCATTTCCATGCCATTGTCATAACTATTGGTGCCCATTGGTGTCATGTGTACCAATAGTTATGATAATGGTATGATAATGGTATAACTGCTATGTGTAGATTCAGCCAAACACCTTGCCCAAGAATGACAGATTTGACACCGGGTAGTAATTACCCAAAACTATTGGCTCTAAACTAGATTTCTTCAAGACTGGCCTCACCAATGCTTCCTCCAAGCCAGTGGGAACCACAGTATCCCTCAAGGAGATATAAATCACTCCAAGGTCTAAATACCCAGCTCTGCCCTAGAGGAACCAAAAATAATAGGCACAATCAAGTTAAGCACATTTAAGTCCCATTGATCTCGATGGAAGAACTGAGCATGTGCTTCAAATGTCTCCCACTGGAATGAATGAGATTTTAAAAGTATTTCTTCATTTTTTTCATTCAATAAATGCCTCCATCCTGATGGGAGTTGTGTTTAAGAAATATCTGGGGTTGTTCTAACAATATATCATGAATGATCTGCAGAATAAGCAAAGTGTAGATGCAGATGGCACATGGGATTTCTAGCACTGGGAGGGGCTGTAGCTCATTGGCAGAACACCTGCTTTGCATGCAGAAGGTCCCGGGTTCAATCACCAGCATTTCCAGGTAGCTAGGAAAGAATCCTGCCTGAAACCCCGGAGAGCTGCTGCCAGTCAGTGTTGACGATACTGGGCTAGATGGGCCAATAGTCTGATTCAGCAGAAGGCTTCCTATGCTCCTAAGCATGTAAACGGGAAGCATGTAAACAGCTTCCTATGCTCCTAAGCATGTAAACGGGAAGCATGTAAACAGCTTCCTATGCTCCTAAGCATGTAAACGGGAAGCATGTAAACAGCTTCCTATGCTCCTAAGCATGTAAACGGGAAGCATGTAAACAGCTTCCTATGCTCCTAAGCATGTAAACAGGAAGCATGTAAACAGCTTCCTATGCTCCTAAGCATGTAAACGGGAAGCATGTAAACAGCTTCCTATGCTCCTAAGCATGTAAACGGGAAAAATCTAATTATAGCATACCTCAAATACTTATAGTTGAGGAATGGGAGGTGCAGTCCCTCATCCACACACCTCCATCCCATCCTACAATAGGGAGGTTAGTGGCAATATCTGTGATGTACAGCTAAACCGAACCTGCTGTCTTAGAGAATTAAAACTCATCCCCCCAAATGTAAATGTGGCTTCAGAGCCTCTGTGCAGGTAATTAATTTATCTTCTTTTTCTTTTTCTTTCTTTGTTTTTTTTTTTGCACTTCAGGCCACACTTTTACAGAAGTATATAAAACAGAGCATACAATTTTTGGTCTCTGCAGATATTTATCATTCCACATAAGATGTGATATGATGTGAGGTGCCAGTGTGGCTGCTGAAACTCTCTGAAGCTGGAAGCATGGGAACTATGAAGAATATTTAAGGGGCTAAAACATCAGTGTTTACAGTTTCCATCTGGATCGATGGAAATAATTCCAGAAGAGTTGAAAGTGATTTGGGCATATAACACACGTGAGAGTACGAATTAGAATAAATACGTTCTGGCTATGACATTGTACAGGGCACAAATGGGAATTGTGGCTGGGGTGTAGAGTGTGTGTGTGTGTGTGTGGAGAGCATCACTGTTGAATGATAGAAAATATTAATATAACCCTACATCAAAGAGGCAGTTATTGGTGGGGGAGGGGCTCACACCTGTGACAATAGTGAGGCCAATCTGTTCCTAGGTGAAATTCGACTCCAGACTTCCTGGATTTCTTTCCATATAGTATCTCAGCAGGCTGAACCAGGAAGAACATAGCACAGTATGTACTTTTCCCTAGATCTAGAAACACAGCAATCCAGTCAGTGCTTTATTTATTTAGTTTTGTTACTGTAGTTGTAATTGTTTATTAATAGTGTATTTTAAACAGTGGTTTTTAATATGTTTATATGCTTATAGATTTTAATATATTAAGTGGTATAACAATGTTATTAATAAATAAAAATGAATATTAATGCTGGTTACATTGCAGTATAGTGGTTAGAGTGTCGGACTAGGCATGGGGAGATCCAGGTTCAAATCCAGGTGACCTTGGGCTCCCAGTCATTGTCTCTCAGCCTAACCTACCTCATAGGTTGTTGTTAAGAATCAAACGTATGCATCCTTGAGCTCCTTAGCAGAAAGACATGACATAAATGTAATAATAACTAAATCACAAGACTCCCAAAGCAAACAAGAAAACAGGAAGCAGAACTGGGCAGCTATCAGTGGCCAGAACACTGGAAGAGTCTCTATTGTTAACATCTAGCCCCAGTTTCCAATACTTCTGCTGTATTGAGCATGCAAGGCAGAAGGTACAGCCAGCAGGAGGGTGAAGGAATAAAGGAGGCAGTGGAGAACAAGATCCTGTCCCCCAGTTGCCCAGGGAATGTCATCTTCCAGCACTGGGGTAGGGATGTGCAAATCACAAAAAACGTGAGCTCACCAACGTTTTCCGATTTCCACCTTGAAGCTCTTTCCAACTTCGTTTTTTTTCCCCTTTTCATAAGAAAATCCATGCATATTTTCTATTTTATTCATTTATTTATTTATTCATATCATTTCTATTCCACCCAATAGCCGAAGCTGTCTGGACAGTTCACAAAAATTAAAATCACAAAGTAAAGCATAAAACAATATGAAATATGAAAGCTTAAAACTACAATACAAAAGTACAGCCAGAATAAAACCTAGCATCAGTTGTGCACCGCTTTGAAATGTATGCATTCTTCTCCACTGATTAACGCATATTTGTGCTCATTTTTCAAAAGTATGCATGTATCAAAAGTATGCATTCGTTCGTGCACATTTTTCAAATGTACGCATGCTGCCAAATGCAGTTTTTTTTGGTCTGTGAATCACATTGCGATCACATTACAAAATGTATGTACTTCAACCACAGCCTTAAGATACACCCTGTGATTGCTTGAAATCACAAGGGAAACCACTTGCACAACAACATCTAGAATATAAATCAGGGCTGCATAATTTTTAACCTACATTCAGGACTGAGCCTACCATTAGACAGAGTGAAATGGCTGGTGCCATGAAAGGGTAGCAAACTGTTAGTTATTGCATTTATTCTTGTTGTTTTTTTTACTTCCAGGAAGGGAGAGAGGTGCTTGTGGGATTTTCTACTTCAGATGTAAAAATAACTTGATCAGCCTCAGGTATCATGCATCTTCACTTGGGGGTGGGGGCGCCATTTTATTCCTCTGCCTCAGGCAGCAAAATGGCCCTGCCAACACTCATATATGGAAACCCAGCAGGGGCCTGATAAACCTTCTGTTTTGCTGCCTCCTTGGAACTTGGAAGAATTAGGATTATCAAGGCCAAAGTAGATGTTACCTAAAATACATGGCTACCGGTCCACATCTCTTCCCAGCATCTCCTGGGCAATATCTAGTTCAGGGCCAGCGTTACTATTAGGCAGAGTGAGGCAACAGATTCAGGTGGCCGATACTAGGGGGCAGTGGTGGCAGCCCCCCCCCCGACCATTTCTCTTGAGCCTGTTGGAGGCCAGAGGTATGTGCTGAACACAGCCTGTCCTGCACTGCACCCACTAAAGTAGACTGCTGCCTTCAGGTATGCTGTGCAATGGAGAACATTATCCCATTGCCAGTGTTGAAGGAAGACTCAACTGCTAGTCCACTTGGCTTCTGTACATGGCTTCTGTACATGGAATGTGGGGGCACCATCTTGTCTTTTGCCACAGGAAGCAAAATGTCTTGGACTGGCCCCAGGCCTATTTGAAGCAGATATTTCCCTAGTCCCTGCATGTGGCAGCCAATGAAATGGTATAGCAGTAGAGAAAAGCTGATTCTAGACAAAGATGGCAATCCTTAATCCTGTTCAAATCAACTGGACTTATAACTGTCCCATTGATTTAAGTGAGATTTCAGCATGTCTATTTTTTCTGGATTGTGCCCATAACATAATTACATTTTTAAAAAAGTCATTAATATAGGATGCAGTCCATAACCATGAACACATACCCCTTTTGTACATTAGGCTGCAACATAATTTCTCCATCCTTCTTTGGCTTTTAGTGCATTAATTAAGGAAGAAAACCATCTATGTATGTTTAGCTTTTTGTCATCACACATTTTTAGATAACAAAGTTGAACAATGGGGCACAACATTAAAACCAAAAAACACCATTTCCTAGTTTTAACTCTAGACTGCCATTTTGAATAGCGATATCAGAAGTGTGACTCAAACTGTCACGTCCTGCATTTTGAACATTAGTTCATCATAAATGTCACTTTACCAGTGTGCATTCTTTTCTTCTCAAACACCAGCAGAACCAAAAGAATTGGATATATAAAGGATATTCCTTGCAAGATATTTAATATGCACATAAGGAAGGCTGAGCGCCGAAGAATTGATGCTTTCGAACTGTGGTGCTGGAGAAGACTCTTACGAGTCCCCTGGACTGCAAGGAGGTCAAATCAGTCCATACTAAAGGAAATCAACCCTGAGTGCTCATTGAAAGGACAGATACTGAAGCTGAAGCTCAAATATTTTGGCCACCTAATGCGAAGAGAAAACTCTCTGGAAAAGACCCTGATGCTAGGAAAGAATGAAGGCAAAAGGAGAAGGGGACGGCAGAGGATTAGATGGCTAGATAGCATCACCGATGCAATGAATATGAACTTGAGCACACTCTGGGAGAGAGCGCAGGACAGGAAGACCTGGCGTGCTATGGTCCATGGGGTCACGAAGAGTCGGACACGACTGAACGACTGAACAACAAATTCAGCAAATAAGTTCCTATTACCACCAGCCTCATAACCAGGGCTGTAGACAGAGGGAGTACAGGTGAACTTATTTTGGGGGGGCTGAGAAGTGCTGTCATGGGGCCAGGAATTGCCCCCTGCCTCCCAAGAAGATGGTCTGAAAGCAAATAGCAAAACATGTCCAGAAGATCCTGTCAGCAGCTCCTCTAATGAGATGAATAAAGTTAAAATTCTAAATCTGCCAAGGAGACACCAATCCTATAGTTGTGGTATCACTCAGATTATGCACAGAATGGCCGACTAGCTCTGACACAGTGCATCAATCTGCTGTAGTCTGAAAGTGGAGCAAATTGGTTGTGGTATGCTGCCTTGGATTTGCTACTGCATTATGAACGATCCTTACCAAATATTCGGTTCACTGAGTTGTGCAGTCATAGGGGGTGTTTCCATGACAACAGAAGAAGCGAATGGAGGAGTACTGGATTTTTTAAAAGGAATCAACTTTGCTGCGCTTTGGTCCATGCAGGACTCCACAAGCAAGTACTCTGCACCAGTAAAAATTGCTTCACAGAACATACTTCCAGGTGAGGGTGGGAGTTTAGTGAATGTCATCTGACTGGCAGGGGCTGCTCAACCAATAAGAGAGGCTTCCCCCACTCTCTCCCCCCTTTCTCCTTTCCCCTGAAGGTCCAGATGCACCTGCATTTCAGGAGCAAGCCTCATTGAGCACAATGGGAGTTACTTCTGGGTAGACACACATATGCTTGGGCTAGGAAAGATGGTAGGGGGAACATAGGGATAGGAAACCAGCTCCCTTTTTAACACAATGCTGTGCAGGATCTCAATAACAAAGGTATGAAGTAGTTACTTCCTAAGGCAATAAACCAAACAATGGAGAAACAAAGCCTGGCGATTGCGCTTTACAGCATTTCGAGAGTTTGTGCTTTAAACTATGCCATTTCAACTGAGGGGGAATCTGTAAATTCTGGTGTGGGCATTCAGGGGAGAAGCCTCATTGACCACAATGGGAGTTACTTCTGAGTAGACACTAATTGGTTTGTGCTGGGAAACACATGGAGGGGAAACGCACAGGAAACACCCCTTGACCTGGGTCAAGGTGAATGGCACACCCCTGGGCAGGGCTAGCATACCCGAGGCCAATGCGGGGGTTGGGGCGCACAGCAACTATACCGGGGAGAACCCGACTTAAGGAAAAGGATCAGACTTTAAGCAGTCTCAGGAAATCTGTTTTTTCCAGTGATAAGCTCCAGGGTAGCTGCAGGATGGCCACGACATCATATATCCCTAGCTACCTCCAAACGCAGCCAGCTTGGAGTAAATCGCTCATGGAGACACCCCCATAGTTGGCTCTACGGCAGCCAAAACACCTTTGGAATGCGATAGAGAGGAATCATATGCTCCAGTTCTATCACAGCCACTTACTCCCAGTTCTATGGCAAGCATCAGATTTTGTGGCATGGAGCCACACTGAATTTGGCAATGGCAGCTGCAGCTGGCATAACAGCACTGTTCTAAGCAGCTGGAGTAGTAACAGTACATAGCTCTTATCAAGTACCTTCTTGAGTGCTTTAAATGGGCACATACGTTTTCCCAGCAAACTTTACAACAACTCTGCAGTGTAGCTATTATTGCTCTTGTTGCCATACTGCAGATGAGAAACACTTTGTTGTTCAGTCGTTCAGTCGTGTCCGACTCTTCGTGACCCCATGGACCATAGCACGCCAGGCCTTCCTGTCCTGCGCTCTCTCCCGGAGCGTGCTCAAGTTCATATTCATTGCATCGGTGATACTATCTAGCCATCTCATCCTCTGCCGTCCCCTTCTCCTTTTGCCTTCAGTCTTTCCCAGCATCAAGGTCTTTTCCAGAGAGTTTTCTCTTCGCATTAGGTGGCCAAAATATTTGAGCTTCAGCTTCAACATGAGACTTGGGTTGGGGGCTTCCCAGCTTAGACTGCAATCCTAGAGCAGGAATGGGTGACCTCCAGCCCATGGGCCTAATCCAGCCCACAGAGGATCCTCCATCAGTCCACAGATGCTTTGGCACTCTCCGTGGGTCTGTCCACCTCCCCATTCCAAGGCCTGGAGGCAACCAGGGGCTTTTGGAGATGGTGGGGAGGAGATAGCAGGGGCATTCATCTCTTTAGCGCACTGGTCTCCCTCCCACTAGCACACTAAGTATTCCCCTGTACTGCGTCCTCCCCAATGCGGCAAGGTGTCGCATGGGTGAAGTGGCCCTGGTGGTGGCTGGAGCACTTCCAGCCACCACCTCTCTTCAAGCAGCTTCACTTCAGCTGGGGAAAGTCTGACAGTGGCCATGCCCCTAACATTAAGCTTTCCTACACAAAGCTGTTAATTGCTGTATCTACTTATGGTTTCATCGTAGAATTGAGATCCGAGCTCTACACAAAGAGCTTTTCCTTTCCTGCTTTTCTACTACATAACCTCTAGGTGGAGCTGTGCTCCAGCAGAATAGCACAACTGCACAAGTAATTCTTTTGTTTTCAGAAAAAATTCCCCATTTTGCCTGCTCTAAAAAAACCCTGGGACAGTGCTCCTAAAAAACAGAAGTGAAACTGGGGGATCATGACATCATCTAAAGATGTAAACAACCAGTAAACAACTGGTAAACCGGTAAACAGCCATGAGTAAGGAATCACAAGCACACAGTAAATGCCTCAAGTAGAAAAGCTCATTATTCCCCTGGAGAGGGCTGGGGGGGGGGGGTTGTCACACACACACCCGGCAGATATAATTCCCCATGCCTATACTAGAGAGTACACATTGAAGTCAGTGGAATTTACTTCCAAGTAAACATGCTTAGAATTGTGCTGTCATTTATTTAAACTACGACACTGTTCCAGATCATCAGCATCAGCATCCTAGATTGGTGGTCAATGTCAGTGCAACCCCTCCTCATTTGCACTGGCCAGCAGCCATGGCACCATGTCTTCCACACTTATTTACAAATGTGAATGCTCATCAAAGATGAGCCCAAAAATGCATAAGCGTTAAATTCTTGCGTTTGATTCCTTTTCTCCCTTAATAAAGTAGATAATATGTGATTGGCAGAGTTTGAAATCAAACATCAGAAGACTAGATTAAAAAAATAAATAAACGCCAAACCCCTTCCGTTTGCCTCTCTCTCTCCCTAAAAAAGCAGGTTTTAATTCATTCAAATAGAAATGGAATGCTCATACTAAGCCACCAAAATGCTCATAATTTCTTAAAGATGTTCTTTCATGTGATGAAGAATCATCCAACGCAATAAGCCAGCATTAGGTTGTGCTTGTATGCTTTACAAAAAATATCAGAGCCAAACAAACTTCCCACTTCCTTTCCACTTGGTTTCCCTATGAATGAATCCCTTTCAGGGGAAATGTTAGAACGATATTTTCAGATCCCCAGACAATATAGGATCAGACCACAGAATTAAAGTGTTTTCTTTGTCTTATGATAGCTTTCTTGTGTAGGTATTAAAACATGCTTGAATCAGATCAATAGTTTCCTTTGAATGCAGCTACAGAGAACCAAACTCTTAAGCTAGCAATGCACTGTCATTATTATAATTTTAGAAAGGAATTTAGATACTTCAACATTGAGCAAAGAATGTAATACAGCTTATTTAAAGTACAAATGCAAAACAATCAGGTCTGCATGACAGAAGGGATTAGATACTGCTTGCAATGTCTACCATAGAGAAATGTAAAAGAATAAAGCAATTTTACAATTCGACACTGTTTGGTTTAGGTATCTGTTAGATTGACAGGGCTGATTTTTTTAAACCACATTCACCTTGCAGTAGAGTTGCACGTGGAACTGAGTTGTGGGGAAAGCCCAACTAGAGTTGGGATCATGAGCTAACATGAGTTCAACAGTCCCAGCAGCTACATTATTAGACCATATTTGGAAGACTGCCCCCTAAGATGGACATATAGTGTGCCACAAACACAAAACAGGACAAGCTAAAGTGACCAGGCTAATAGTATCCATAAAAATACATTTAGGCTGCAATTCTATAAACACTTATCTGGGAGTTGTCCCATTGAACTCGATGGGACTAACTTCTGTAGGATTGTACTGCTTAATAAACCAAATCCACTTGGTTTATTAAAGCATAGCATTCGTGCCTGGGAGGCTCTCCAGAGAGGCCCCCCACCCAATCTCGCATTCTGGGTACTCTCCCAAAGTGAGAAATCGGGTAGGAGGGCAGCCTCTCCAGACAGCCTGCCCACCTGGCCTCTCACTTTGGGAGAGGGCTCAGAGCAAGAGATGAGGGTGGCTCCTCCTCCAAGGGACACGACTTTCTGCTCTCCCGTTGTGGCATTTGCCGCAGCAGGCCAGCTGGGCCAGGGCAGTGGTGGTGGCAGTGCCCGTGGGGGGGGGGGTGTCTGCCACCCCTCCTGATCTGCCACCTAAGCAGGAAATTCACTCTGATTCATGGGAGGGCCAGACCTGCACTTGGCTCACACAAATGAACTGTTCTAAATGCTATCATGAAGTTGGACAGTCAAAGAAAATTGTCCTGATCTCAATTACGTGATCACTTAGGTTTAACAATTCCTAAGTGCTGAAGCCCTTATGTTTCATCATGCTTACCACGGAAGAACATGTATCATTCAGTCTTTATCTCTTCAGTGCTAAGAACACTTCTTTGCCATTTGCAGAGCCATATGGCATATCACTAGAAATTTGACTCTTCTGTGCATTGAGATCAGCCACTGTAGGGTAGATTGTAGTGTTTGCACAATTTCCATGAATATACATGCTTTAAACATGATGGTTTTAACAACTACACAATGCATCCAATAAAATAGTACCCTGGTAAGCAGTTCTGAGTTAACTAGAGGGTCTGTTACCCATATTCTCTATATCTTCCCCTGTTAACCTCAGCCTATTAGTAAGCTCAGGTAATAATTTCCTCACCTACTTCCACCAGGGGAAATCATCACCAGGTGATCTGATCTCTATTTTATTTTTTATCACTCATCTTATGTGAAGTCCAATGTCAGATCCAATCTTGTGAACAAATTTATTGTGCTTGTATCTGGCTGCCCATGTAATGGGGAAGGTTTTAAAAATGGGCTTGTTCATCACATGGCAGCAAGTAGCCAGATGTGGGATAAACCTATTTACATACCAGTTCCTTTCCCCAAAGGTGACTGTCTTATTGCAGGGGGGGGGGAACTATACAAAAGTGAGAAAACAGAATTAGAGTTCATATTCTGACTGTAACCAATCATTGTATTTGATCTGTTTAGATAAACTAATCTGTTTAGATAAGGGGCTGATCTACACTTACGGGTTTTTTCGCTTCCAATGAGGTTTCACCACCTGTCTTTCACGCTACACAGTACCCGCCTCAAATTGGAACCCGAATTTCCCACTTCTGTGCTCCCGCTTTCAATACCCTAATATCCCGGTATTTCTCCTTAATGTGCTCTGATTTTCTGCCTCTGCTACCGTATTTGGTCGTAGTCCCCTCCCCTGCCTGTCCATATATGGCGGTGTTTGTACTCCCCTCCTGTCCAATCACAGCTCTCAGCGGCCCCATGTCATCTTCTGGCTACTGATCGCATAGCTTCCTCAGCACTCAATGTTTCCTCAGCAACAAGCAAATTTTCGAATCTTTGAAGATCATGCCTGAATTAGGGGAAAAAATCGCGGAGAAGCCAAGATTCTTCGAAGATAATGCCTTAATTTTTTAAAAAAACAGCCAAAGTGGGGGATAGGAGGGGGTAAAACTTAGTCTCATTTGAAGGGATAGAACAACCCCCTGTTCAATGCAGGAAGCCTGATTCCCAGGCAGTTACCCATCCAGCTACTGACCGGGGCCAACCCTGCTTAGCTTCCAAGATCAAACAAGCGCACGCACATCTAGCCCTTTACTTGTTGCTGAGAAAGCATTGAGTGCTGAGGAAGCTATGCGATCAGTGGCCGGAAGACGACATGGGGCCATCGAGAGCTGTGAGCGTGGTGGGCATGGAATCAGCAGAAACAGGAAAAGTTTCTGATCCTCCAATGAGAGCCTCTGTCTTTAAGAGTAGGAAAACAGCACAGTGCTCGAGTGTGAACCAAGCTTGCGCATTCGATGAAGCACCACAACGGGGAAAATGGGTGAGTGTGGATAATCACATTTTAATGCGACAGCATTTAATCCGACAGGACACCGAATTCATTGCGATGGCAGGCGCAATGTAGATCGGCCCAAGGCTGCTGCATGCATAACTTGCAATCCACTGCCCCAAACACAGCCATTAGCCATACACAGGAGATCACAAAAGTGTTGGTAAGTGGTAAATTTTGAAGTACTGGCACTCATCATGACAATCTCAGTAGCTACGCCTCCAAGGAAAGGCCAAAAATCCAGGCAGCTGTGTAGATCCATATCAACAAACAGTTCTAGCAGTTTTCATCTCTACTAGGAACAGGTCTTTTATTGGGTCCTAATTGCCCATTCAAGACCAGGCCACTCCAAAATACGTTGGAATACAACAGGGATAGCTCATAACTATATATTGTTGCTGAGAAAATTCATTCCCTCCTACCCCCCAGCTATTATGAGGATTGCAGCTAAACTCAGAGGAAACACGGCGTTCCAAGGGGAGTGGCAAATGACATCGGCACCTTTGCTAGTTAAAAAATGCTGCATCCCTGTGAGTCCAGGCTCCGCTACACCACGATAAACCTTGGCTGTTTGCTGTTTGCTGGGAACTGCATAAAAGAGAGGATTGTCTTAACACTTGGGAGGCCACAGTGGTGAACTACATTTGGCTTGGTGGATTACAAATTGTGTAGTTTAGGTTATACTCAAGGCTACTTGGATAACCACACTTGTTCTGAATGTTGAAACGGCACTTGTGAAATGTTCTGATTAGCTCAAACACTTTGGCATCGTTATAGGGAATGTGGTAAACATTCCAGACTAGAACCCACAAGGGCAAATGCTGCAGAGTTTTCCACCATTTGGGGATGGCACCCGCGACTGACATATCATTGGTTTATACTCCAGTGCGCTGGGAGACAAGTCTTTTGGAATTTGAATATTGTTATGAAATGGAGGGAAGACAGGCAATCAAAAGAAATATGGTTGGACTGCAATTAACAGAAATAGCATGATTCCTTTTCTACCCAGATTGAAGTCAGCAATCCCACAGAGAGAAAAATCTGAATTTGTGCTGAAAAGAGATGATTTCAGAGAGCACAGCATGCAAGCTCATCTTCAGAAAGGGAGGTGGGGTTGCACTGTATGTGAAAAATACATATCTCTGCACAGAAATACAGGAGAAGGAGCTTGGTAGCCCCATCGAGAGCATCTGGGTTGAAATAAATGGAGCAAAGAATAAAAGGAACCTGGTGGTCGGAGTCTACTACCGGCCACCCAATCAAGGAGAAGACAAGGACGAAACTTTTGAAAAGCAAATAGCCAATGTTTTAAGGAAGCATGATGTAGTAGTCATGGGGGACTTCAATTTCCCCGATATTTTCTGGGAGACAAATTCTGCAAAACATGGCCCCTCCAGGAAATTCCTGACTTGTGTGGCGGATAACTTCCTCCTACAGAAAGTAGAGGAAGGAACTAGAGGATCGGCTATCCTTGACTTGATCCTAACCAACAGAGATGACTTAGTGGATAAAGTAGCAGTTACAGGAACTCTGGGGGAAAGCGACCATGTTGTACTTGAGTTCTTGGTTCTAAGGGAAGCAAAACCCGAGTGTAGTCACACGCGTACCCTGGATTTTAGGAAAGCTGATTTTCATAAACTCAGAACAATGATCAGTAAGGTCCCATGGCAAGTGATGCTAGCGAGAAAAGGAGTCCAAGATGGGTGGGAGCTTTTAAAAAAGGAAATTCTCAAGGCACAATCACAAACCATTCCAACAAGAAGAAAAGGTGGAAGAGAACAGAAGAAGCCAATGTGGCTTCACAAAAAGCTTAGGGATGACCTGAAAACAAAAAAGGACACATATAGGAAGTGGAAAGAAGGCCAAGTAACAAAGGAAGAGTACAGGCAGGTAACACAGAATTGCAGGGATGGCGTCAGGAAGGCTAAAGCTGAGAACGAGCTGAGGTTAGCAAGGGATGTTAAAAACAACAAAAAGGCTTTCTTCAGCTACGTACATAGTAAAAGGCAGAGGAAAGAAATGGTGGTTCAGCTATTAAATAAGGATGGCAAAACGATAACAGATGACAAAGAAAAGGCAGAGGTGCTCAATTCCTACTTTGGCTCAGTCTTCTCCCAAAAGAGGGTCTATGACCCCCCTGGCAAAGGCGAAGTACAGGCTGAAGGGGCAGGATTGCAGCTTGAGATCGACAGGCATATGGTCAAGGAACACCTCATTACTTTGAATGAGTTCAAATCTCCAGGGCCAGATGAACTGCATCCTAGAGTCATAAAGGAACTGGCAGAAGAAGTCTCAGAACCACTGTCTATTCTCTTTGAGAAATCATGGAGGACGGGGGAAGTGCCAGATGACTGGAGGAGGGCTAACGTTGTCCCTATCTTCAAAAAGGGTAAAAAAGGAGGTACCTGGGAACTACAGACCAGTCAGTCTGACATCAATCCCTGGGAAAATTCTGGAGCAGATCATAAAGCAATCCATCTGGAAGCACCTTGAAAACAATGCCGTGATTACTCGAAGCCAACATGGATTTGTCAAAAACAAGTCCTGCCAGACAAATCTGATCTCATTTTTTGATCAAGTAACCTCCCTTGTAGACCGTGGGAATGCTGTAGACATCATATACCTCGACTTCAGCAAAGCTTTCGACAAAGTGCCCCATGATATCCTGATGAGCAAACTAGCTCAAAGTGGGCTAGATGAAACAACGATCCGGTGGATCCACAGTTGGCTACAGAATCGGACTCAAAGAGTGCTTATCAATGGGACCTTCTCAAACTGGGGAGAGGTAACGAGTGGGGTACCGCAGGGCACAGTCCTGGGCCCAGTGCTCTTCCACATTTGTATTAATGACTTGGAGGAGGAGGTGCAGGGAATGCTGATCAAATTTGTAGATGACACAACATTGGGAGGGATAGCTAATACTTTGGAAGACAGAAACAAAATTCAAAGTGATCTGGATAGACTGGAGCACTGGGCTGAAAACAACAGAATGACATTGAATAGGGATAAATGCCAAGTTCTGCACCTAGGAAAAAGAAACCAAATGCACAGTTACAAGATGGGGGATACGTGGCTCAACCACACTACAAGCGAGAAGGATCTTGGAATTGTTGTCGATCACAAGCTGAATATCAGCCAACAATGTGATATGGCTGCAAAAAAGGCAAATGCTATTTTGGGCTGCATTCATAGAAGCATCGCTTCCAAATCCCGGGAAGTACTAGTTCCCCTCTACTCAGCACTGGTTAGGCCTCATCTGGAGTACTGTGTCCAGTTCTGGGCACCACACAAGAAAAAGGATGCAGACAAACTGGAGAGGGTTCAGAGGAGGGCAACAAAGATGATCAGGGGACTGGAAACAAAGCCCTATGAAGAGAGACTGAAAGAACTGGGCATGTTTAGCCTTGAGAAGAGAAGACTGAGGGGAGATATGATAGCACTCTTCAAGTACTTGAAAGGTTATCACAGAGAAGAAGGCCAGGATCTCTTCTTGATCATCCCAGAGTGCAGGACACAGAATAATGAGCTCAAGTTACAGGAAGCCAGATTCCGGCTGAACATCAGGAAAAACTTCCTGACTGTAAGAGCAATACGACAATGGAACCAATTACCTGGGGAGGTGGTGGGCTCTCCCACACTGGAGGCCTTCAAGACGAGGCTGGACAGCCATTTGTCAGGGATGCTCTGACTTTGATTCCTGCATTGAGCAGGGGGTTGGACTCGATGGCCTTGTAGGCCCCTTCCAACCGTACTATTCTATGATTCTATGATTCTGGAGCACACAAATATTTCCATTGCAATACACTGTTCTGAAAAGAATACAACATCTTTCCATGAGAAGGTTAAATGTCATGTTCTTTCCTGAGCAAGGGAAATTCTGCTTCCTGAATTGTACTGAAATCCTACTCCCTGCTTATGCATAATTTGCATGAGCATTGCTGCAAATCTTTAATATGACTAAGCCGTGGAGAGGACACTGGCATTGGAGGGAGCAGAAGAGAGACGAGGCTTTCAAAGTATACTTTGCTAGACTGAAGCTTCTCAGTCAGAAACCTGGAAAAAAACACATTTTCTTATGTAAGAGGTACAGGTATTAAAGGCTGGTGGAGCTGGGGAGAAAACATGATCACACCTGCTGGTCCTGTCCTGTCAGTGTGCCTAACATCTACAGGTTAACTCTATTGTCTGCATAGCAGTTGATGCACACAGACATGAACATATGTAGTGCAAATCAACTCCTCTGCACTTTGGGGTATTGCAATCCTATAATGGGGAACCTTTTTTCCTGTGTTCCCTTGGGGGTAATTTTTCTGGGGCTGCATGACAGTGGAGCAAAGGCTAGGGCCGGGATAGGCTAGAGCCAAAATTGGGTGGAGCCACCCTTTCTCTCTCTCTCTCTCTCTCTCTCTCTCCCCCATGGCTGGCCCTCTGTTTGGTGCTCCATCGACATTTATATTCAAATAGTCATAAGAGAGTGCCGCATAAAACCGTAGCTACTTAATGAAATGATTTGCTGAATATTTCAACCATACCTATAATTTAATCTAAATTGTAATCTTTTCAAGATTAAGGAAGCTGTGCAATATTTAAGTCCCAATGCAAACCTCCATGTGTGTATCGATGTGCACATGGAGCGCCGACATGCATTAATTTCTTTGGAGAAGGCAGTCTGAATGTGAAAAATAATTCACATGATCTTGCCACTGAAATGAATGGGGCTCCTTTTGTGCATTGGACCCAATCTACCTATAAGACACATTACAGCAAACATAATGGGCACCATTTAGTCAAAGCAACATTCCCTTGATTTCAAGTGGGAGAGATTTAAATGACTGAATAACTTCCCCATTGAAATCAATGGGACATATATATTTGTCTTATATATTTTAGTGATTGTTTTTATCCTACAACCCTTATTGGCTGGTTATTGTTGCTGTTCAGTCGTTAAGTCATGTCCGACTCTTCGTGACCCCATGGACCATAGCACGCCAGGCCTTCCAGTCCTCCGCTCTCTCCCGGAGTGTGCACAAGTTCATATTCGTCGCATCGGTGATGCTATCTAGCCATCTCATCCTCTGCTGTCCCCTTCTCCTTTTGCCTTCAGTCTTTCCCAGCATCAGGGTCTTTTCCAGAGAGTTTTCTCTTCGCATTAGGTGGCCAAAATATTTGAGTTTCAGCTTCAGTATCTGTCCTTCCAATGAGCAGTCAGGGTTGATTTCCTTTAGGATGGACTGATTTGACCTCCTTGCAGTTCAGGGGACTCGTAAGAGTCTTCTCCAGCACCACAGTTCGAAAGCATCAATTCTTCGGCGCTCAGCCTTCCTTAGAGTCCAGCTCTCACAGCCATATGTTGCTACTGGGCAAACCATAGCTTTGATTATAAGAACCTTTGTCGGCAAGGTGATGTCTCTGCTTCTTACTATGCTGTCTAGGTTTGCTATAGCATTCCTCCCAAGGAGCAAGCGTCTTTTAATTTCATGGCTACAGTCACCGTCTGCGGTGATCTTGGAGCCCAAGAAAATAAAATCTGTCACTGCTTCCATTTCTTCCCCTTCTAGATGCCAGGAAGTGATGGGGCCAGATGCCATGATCTTCGTTTTTTTAATGTTGAGTTTCAAACCAGCTTTTGCACTGTTCACTTTCACCCTCAACAAGAAGCTCTTTAGATCCTCTTCGCTTTCTGCCATTAGGGTGGTATCGTCTGCATATCTGAGGTTGTTGAGAATTCTCCCAGCAATCTTAATTCTGACCTGTGATTTGTCCAACCCGGCAATTCCCATGATGTACTCTGCATATAAGTTAAATAAGCAGGGCGACAATATGCAGCCTTGTTGTACTCCTTTCCCATTTTTGAACCAATCGGTTGTTCCATGTCTTGTTCTGACTGTTGCTTCTTGACCCTCGTACAGGTTTCTCAGGAGACAGGTAAGGTGGTCTGGTACTTCCATCACTTTAAGAATTTGCCACAGTTTGTTGTGATCCACACAATCAAAGGCTTTAGCGTAGTCAATGAAGCAGAAATAGACGTTTTTCTGGAATTCTCTCGCTTTCTCCATGATCCAGCGAACGTTGGCGATTTGATCTCTAGTTCCTCTGCCTCTTTGAAACCCAGCTTGTACTTCCGGTAGTTCTCTGTTCACATACTGCTGAAGCCTAGCTTGTAGGATTTTGAGCATCACCTTGCTGACATGTGAAATGAGTGCAACTGTATGGTAGTTTGAACACTCTCTAGCATTGCTCTTCTTTGGAATTGGAATGTAAACTGACCTTTTCCAGTCTTGTGGCCACTGTTGAGTGTTCCAAATGTGTTGGCATATTGAGTGCAGCACTTTAACAGCATCATCTTTTAGGATTTTAAATAGCTCAGCTGGAAGACTGTCATCTCCACTAGCTTTGTTGTTAGTAATGCTTCCTAAGGCCCACTTGACGTCACTCTCAAGGATGTCCGGCTCAAGTTCAGTGACCGCACTATCATGGCTATCAGGGACATTCAGATCTTTCCTGTATAGTTCTTCTGTGTATTCTTTCCACCTCTTCTTAATCTCATCTGCTTCTGTTAGGTGCTGTCTTTGTCCTTTATCATGCCTGTCTTTGCACAAAACATTCCCTTGAGATCTCCGATTTTCTTGAAGAGATTTCTAGTCTTTCCCATTCTGTTGTTTTCCTCGATTTCTTTGCATTGTTCATTTAAGAAGGCCTTCTTGTCTCTCCTTGCTATTCTCTGGAACTCTGCATTCAGTTGGATATATCTTCCCCTTTCTCCCTTGCTTTTTGCTTCCCTTCTTTCGTCAGCTACTTGTAAAGCCTCATCAGACAGCCACTTTGCTTTCTTGCATTTCTTTTTCTTTGGGATGGATTTCGTTGCTGCCTCTTGAATGATGTTATGGACCTCCGTCCATAGTTCCTCAGGATATGATTTAGGTCATACCTGAATGGTTTAGTGGTTTTCCCTATGTTATTTCAGCCAAAATTTTGCAAGAAGCAGCTCATGATCTGAGCCACAGGCAGCTCCAGGTCTTGTTTTTACTGACTGTATAGAGCTTCTCCATCTTTGGCTGCAAAGGACATAATCAATCTGATTTCGATATTGACCACCTGGTGATGTCCATGTGTAGAGTCGTCTCTTGTGCTGTTAGAAAAGAGTGTTTGCTGTGATCAGCGTGTTCTCTTGGCAAAACTCTGTTAGCCTTTGTCCTGCTTCATTTCGTACACCAAGGCCATGCTTGCCTGTTATCCCGGTGATTTCTTGACTTCCTACTTTAGCATTCCAATCCCCTATGATGAAGAGGACATCTTTTTTTGGTGTTTGTTCTAGAAGGTGTTGCAGGTCTTCATAGAACCGATCAACCTCAGCTTCTTCGGCCTCAGTGGTTGGGGCATAGACTTGAATTACTGTGATGTTGAATGGTTTGCCTTGGATTTGTACTGAGATCATTCTATCGTTTTTAAGATTGTACCCCAGTACTGCTTTTCCCACCCTTTTGTTGGCTATGAGTGCTACTCCATTTCTTCTAAGGGATTCTTGCCCACAGTAGTAGATATGATGGTCACCTGAATTAAATTCGCCCATGCTTGTCCATTTTAGTTCGCTGATTCCCAAGATGTCGATGTTCAGTCTTGCCATCTCATGTTTTGCCACCTCCAGCTTACCTTGATTCATTGATCTAATGATCTGACATTCCAGGTTCCTAAACAATATTGTTCTTTACAGCATCGGATTTTCTTTTCACCACCAGACACATCCACAGCTGAGTGTCCTTTTGGCTTTGGCCCAGCTGCTTCACTCTTTCTGGCACTACTTGGAAATACCCTCTGCTCTTCCCCAGTAGTACATTGGACACCTTCCGACCTGAGGGGATCATCTTCTGGCGTCGTATCTTTTAGCCTTGTGATACATTCCATGGGGTTTTCTTGGCAGGAATACTGGAGTGGGTTGCCATTTCCTTCTCCAGTGGACCACATTTTGTCAGAACTCTCCGCCATGACCTGTCCGTCTTGGGTGGCCCTGCACGGCATAGCTTATGGCTTCACTGAGTTACGCAAGCCCCTTCGCCACAACAAGGCAGTGATCCGTGAAGGGGATTGGCTGGTTATAGTTTTAATTAATTAATATATAGTTGTTGTTTTTAAAAGCCACTCCATTTTAAAGAATCCCACTTTACATTAACTTTCTGATATTTGTGCATTACAGTACTTTACCAAAATTCTTAGGGGATCTTTACTTTCCTGGTCAAACTATATAGATAATTTGGCTTTGGAAATGTCTTTGAATAATAATGTTTGGACAACAATGTTGCTGTTGTTTTAAAATCCTGGATTACATTTTCTTTCTTTGCTCGTTTCTTTATTAAAATATTATGTCTTGCCTCTGTGTAATATCTGACACAGTTTACAACATTCCTAAAACCAAACAATATCAAACGACAGTCAATATTGACACTCGGTTAAACAACAGCAGCAGCAGCAGCAGGAAGTAAATTTCCATTTTAAAAAATCCCACTAAATTCCCAAGTAAATAATCAAGCTTTCAACTGGCACCTACAAATTCTCAAAGAAGGTACCATAAAAATGGACACAAAATTTTCCGCACACAAGGCACCACAACTCACCTCAAATGGTGGGGCCATGATGAACAGGGCATCTGATGAAGATCTTAACAGCTGGGAAGGTTTGTATAAGAGCAGGCAGCCCTTCAGATATCCCAGATCGTTTCAGCTTCAGGGCTGGCCTAAGACATTTTGCTGCTGAGGCAAAGGACAGTATGATGCCCACCCACCCCCAAACCAACCTCCACATACAGAAACTGACAGGACTAGCACTTGAATCATACTTCATCACTGGTAACAGAACAACATCCTCCACCACCCCTGAAGGCAACAGGCTAGCATTGGAGGTGCCTGGCAGGCTGCATAGCACACTTTGCTTCTCTGTCCATCAACACTGGGTTGCTTCTCCCTGCTGTCCAGCATCTACTGCCTGAGGTGGTGGTCACACTCTGCCTAATGATAGGGCTGGCTTTGTAGGGCTTTGTAATCAACATCAGCACTGTGTAACGTGCCATAAAATCCATTCTAGTGAACAGCCTTGCAGCTGCATTCTGAACCAGTTGAAATGTATTAAAGTTCTTGTCGACCTTTATCCAAATTTAGCGAAAATGGCATAGACAAAGTACTGCATAATGATTAGATAGGTTGAAATGTTCCACACACTCAATTAAAGCTACATAGACCCTTATATTAAAAGCACATGGTATTAGCAAGTTGAATGGTGGTCAATAGTCAACTTGATTTCTGGGTCTTAGAAATTTCTGTCAGCATGCTCTGGTAGGTAATAACCATGTCCTGTAGGCCCACAGAATGGGAAGGATGAGGCTGCAAACCAAAGAAGCATAAAACTTGGTTACTGACTTCCTCCTTATAAAGGAAATATTATTGCAGGCAAGCTATTCTAATGATCAAGTTTACCACAGGAATGTGTCTGCAATTACAGCCATCAATGTAGACATTATTGTTATTTTTTGTCTTATTCCCCCCCCCCCAGCATAACTTTTTCTTCTGTCTACTAAATACTGAGGTGGACACTGCTCCTGGGCTCTGGCTTCAGAGATGGGGAAGACAATGCTGGTGGATTACTTTTAACTATTAAAGGGTCACAAGCATCAGAAGCAACCAGCAGATCCATTTGCAAGATGCAGAGCTGGTGGTCTCAAAGTACGGTCCAATCCATGCCTAATCAGAAGTAAGTCTTAATGCAGTAGCCTTTGCTGCAAGGCCCGAGGGCTATTGGTGACTCCTAGTCACCTCTACTGCACCTCTCTGCCTCTCTCTCTCCAGTTCACTCATTCAGGGCACAATCCTATGGGATGCGCCCTGGCTACTCATAAGCCTCCGAACTCAGAGGTTTATGAGTATCCACTGCAGAGCAGGTGGTACCTCGCTCCTCCTGCTCTGCAGCTTAGCTAGATGGGCAATTTCACCTGTCTAGCAGAGGCATCAGGGACGGGGAGGGAAGGAGGCTGGGCTGGCCACAGGAATCCTCATATGGCTGCCGCCCGGTCTCCTTCCCTCCCCGCCCCCAGGAACACCTCCTTTTCCCCATCTCTGCACTCTGTTTTGTGAGTGCGGAGACAGAGCTAGTGCGGTTCTATCTGTGCCAGCTATGGGGGGGGGGAGCATGGTTTCTTGGCTCTGAGCTCTGTCTACGAGCTCAGAGCCAGAAAACCAAACGATCCTATGCAGCCCCCCCTCCCCAGACGCTGTCTGGTGGGCATAAGATTGCTCTCTCACTCTCTTTTTTTGCAGTAGCTGCTTACTCTCAGCAGGGGCTCTTTAGATTTGCCATGTTCTTTGATTCAGCGGTGGGCTAGTTGCTCTGATCTGGGCTACCAGAGGAGGCTTCAGCAGTGGAGAATCAAAAGACCTTCCACTCATTATTTATTATTATTTATTACATTTATATCCCGCCTTTTTTCCTCTTTGAGGAATCCAAGGTGGCATACATAATCCTCCTCCTCTCCATTTTATCCTCACAACAACAACCCCGTGAGGTAGGCTGGGCTGAGAGTCTGTGACTGGCTCAAAGTCACCCAGTGAGCTTCCATGGCTGAGTGGGGACTAGAACCCAGATCTCCTGGTTCCCAGGACAACACTCTAGCCACTACACTACACTGGCTCTCACACTACTCATCAGCTGTAAAGGCCCAGACAGCATTCATCCTAGAGTTCTTAAAGAACTCAAATATGAAATTGCTAATCTTCTAAGATGCGTCCCCTAAGATCAGCAACACGTCCCCTAAGATCAGCCTTTGTACCAGAAGACTGGAAGATGGTAGGGGTGTATGAACCCCACTCACCAGTCTGCCTGGGGGTCCACGGGGGGGGAGGTGATCCGTTCCTCCTCCTGGAATCCTCCCCAGCCAGCTCCACTCTGCGGCGAGTCTGCGGAGCCGCCAGCCGGCTCCGTCCGCAGCCAGACTTCCACCCACTGCCAGTCTGCGGACGCAAATGGTGTCCAGCGTAGCAGATGCCATTTGCGTCCCTGCTCTTTTCGTGATAGGCTATGTAAATCTTTTTTACGTAGCGGACGCTATATGCATCCCTGCTCTTTGCTGTGATTGGCTACATAAAAATTTACGTAGCCTATCACGAAAAGAGCTGGGACGCAAATGGCGTAGCGGACGCTATTTGCATCCCTGCTCTTTGCCGTGATAGGCTACGTAAAGATTTACATAGCCTATCATGAAAAGAGCAGGGATGCAAATGGCATACACTATGCTGGACATCATTTGTATCTGCAGACCAGCAGCAGACGGCTGCAGACTCAGCGGATGGACCTGGACCCAACCAGCAGCAGGTAGGGTCCGTCCGGGAGAACTTCGCGGGGTGGCAGATGGGGGTTGGTCCATTCCGCCACGGTCTCTGGGGGGCCAGATTCTAAAGAATTTGGCCTCATTGGAGTCCATGGCGGAATTCTCCACCATCTCTAGAAGATGGCCAATGTAACACCAATTTTTTAAAAGGGATCCCGGGGGGATCTGGGAAATGACAGGCTGCTTAGCTTAATGTCTGTTCCTGGTAAATTGGTTGAAAGCTTTATTAAAGATAAAATTTGTAGGCATATAGAGGGACAAGCCCTGCTGGAAAAGAATCAACATGGCTTGCATACTAATTCCTGTCTCACTGACCTTTTAGAGTTCTTTGAGAGTGTCACTAAACATGTAGACAGGAGTGATCCGTTAGGCATTGTTTACTTGGACTTCCAAAAGGCTTTTGACAAAGTCCCTCACCAAAGACACCTGAGCAAACTTAGCAGTCATGGAATAAGAGGGGAATTCCTCTTATGGGTCAGTAACTGGTTAAAGAGCAGAAAGCAGAGAATAAAAAAATGGTAAATTCTCCTAATGGAGGGACGTAAATAGTGGGGCCCCAAAGGGATCTGTATTGGGATCAATATTTTTCGACTTGTTCATAAATGATCTGGAATTAGGAGTGAAGTGGCCAAGTTTGCGGATGAGACCAAATTATTTAGGGTGGTGAAAACAAAAAGGGATTATGAAGAGCTCCAAAAGGATCTCACCAGATTGGAAGAATGGGCTTCTGAATGGCAAATGTGGTTCAATGTAAGCAAAGTGATGCAAGTTGAGGCAAAAAATCCCAACTTCAAGTGTAACCTGATGGGATCTGAGCTTGTGGTGATGGTGACCGATCAAGAAAGTGATCTTGAGGTTATGATGGAAAGCTCAATGAAATGTCAACCCAGTGTGATGCTGCTGTAAAAAAGGCAAACCTCATGTTAGGCATAATTAGGGAAGGAATTGAGAATAAAACTGCTGATACCATACTGCCCTTATACAAATCTATGGTGCGATCACACTTGGAATACTGCATACAGTTCTGGTCACCACACCTAAAAAAAATATTGTAGAGCTGGAAAAAGGGCAGAAAAGGGCAGCTAAAATGTTAAAGGGGCTGGAGCATCTCCCTATGAGGGAAGATTACAACAGCTGGGATTGTTTAGCTTGGAAAAAAGGCGAGTAAGGGGAGACATGATAGAGGTGTACAAAATTATTCATGGTGTGGAGAAAGTGGATAGGGAGACATTTTTCTCCCTCTGTCATAATACTAGAACCCGGGGTCATCCCATGAAGCTGAATGGTGGGAGATTCAGGACAGATAATAGGAAGTACTTCTTCACACAGAGCATAGTCAAACTATGGAATTCACTACCACAGGATGTAGTGTGATGGCCACCAATTTGGATGGCTTTAAAAGGGGGGTGGACAAATTCCTGGAGGAAAAGGCTATCAATGGCTACTAGTCTTGATGGCTATGTGCTACCTCCAGTACCAGAAGCAGTATGCCTATGTACCCCAGTTGCTGGGGAACAGGGGTGGGAGGGTGCTCTTGCACTTGTGTCCTGCTTGTGGGTTTTCCATTGACAGCTGTGTGAACAGAATGCTGGGCTAGATGGACCCTTGGTCTGATCCAGCATGGCTCTTCTTATGTTCTTAAGGTGGCGGTGGGACTGAGAAGGGATGCAGGACTAATCAGCCAAATTAGCTGTGTTGTGGGAGGGGCCCAAGAAGCAAAGAGCAATGTGATAGGCTACCTGTAGTGGTACACTGTGCAGGCAGTGGAGGGGAAATTGAATGTGTAGGTGAGAAAGACAGTAATGTGGACCTGATCTTGGAGATTTTGCAGCACTGAGTAGAGCAGAGCACCCTCTCAGTGATGAGAAAAAGATCCACCTCATTTCAGGGCAGGACCAAGTACCATAATTTGCCTGCCTGGTGACTTGGTGACTGAGTGATGAGTCCTTGCTTGGATGACATGGAGTGGATAGGGTTGAAAGGCCCCCAAGTCCTGTGGACAGTGTTGCTCCTTGGGTGCAGATGGGGAGAGGCCCCTCACAGCCTGGGAAAGGCCCTTGGTGGCCTGGGAAAGGCCTCCAAGTGGCCTTGGTGGTGGCTGCTGGAACCAAAGTGGCTCCTGCTTGAAAAACAGTGAAGATCCATGGGGCTTATCCGCAAGTAAGTGAGTCTAGTGTTGTAGCCCAAGCCACCACAACTATGTCATAAACCAGGGATTGGATGCAGCAATTGAAAGGCTGTAAATGCATTTATACATTTATAATGTTTAACATTATACAGTGCATTTATACATCTTTCATGCAACCCCTATAAAAGAGGTTCACTGTCCTTAAATGGCCTGAACTGCATTCAAGTAATATAATAATGAATTCTTTTCTGTACATTGTTTGCCAGCTGATGAAGTAAATCACAGCCGCTTGCAAGGCTTTTCCACTATAGAGTACTTGCAAAACATGCAAAACGTTTCCCATAAATCTGTGCAAGTCTGGACAACAGCTTTATTAGAAAAACTGACAGGTAAATTAAAATATGTAAAAAGGAGAAAGATATATGGACAATTTGATTTCCTTTTATCTTTTTTTATAAATACAGAAAGCTCCTTATATAATCCTCCAGGTCATCAATTGAAGTATTGGAAAGACATATTGACAGATTTGTCATCAAGGAAGTAGTAAATACAAAATTAATAGATTTTAAGATATTTTTATTATATAGCTATGATTCCTGCTGTAACCCATTATTTAATGTTGTAACAGACAGTAAGAAGCATCCTGTGTATATGTTAGGTTTTTTGTGGTTTTGTTCTCCTTCTTTTGTTCTTTTCTTTTTTTACTTTTGTTTCTGTTTTTCTGTTTTTACTGGTGTTTGTTGTATGTAATTTGTATCACTGAAATAAAAATATTTTTTTAAAAAAATCTGCGCAAGTCCATTTCGAAATGTTGGTTGGAAAGGTATTTCCGGAAGACTGTCAGAGCATTAACTGAAATGGCACACCAAGGTCAGAAAAAGAAAAGGAGAGACCAGAACTTGCCATTCTTCCCACAAATGACAATATTACGCTACATTTGCTAAACCGAACCTATTTTGAGGAGTATAATTTGTGGCTGATAAAAATCTCACATGCTTCTGAATGTTTACTGCTCAGAAGTTCATTGTTCTTGTTAATAAGAAAAAAGACCCAGCAAGGTATTCTTGAAAGCTGAACATGGCATTTTAACATAGAGCCAGTAAGCAACTGCTTCTTGTCGGAACAATGTTCCTCTTGTCCTTTCTGGGCATGCAGAAGTGAGCAACGATCAGCATAACTACGGTCTAAAAAGAAGAGGGAGAAGTAAATGAACGCTTCTGTGTAGAAATACAATTGAGTGAGAGTGCAGAACTTGCAGGGCTAGAGAAGGACAGGCAGGAGGTTCCCCAGAGATATGAACCCTTTTCAGACATATTTGACTGTGTGGAGCGATGGAACCCTGAGAAAAGTAGGGGCCCAGGTTCTGTGGAAAGAACAGAAACAGCTCCATGTCTGAGGGGGCTTTTGGCACAGTGCCTGCATGTGGCCCCCCACCTATGGCAGTGAGCTTCCCTGGTGTATCTAACCAGTGGCTGGTAGCAGCAGTATTCTGATGAATGGGCATCTGGGAGTTGACATTTTAATTTCTGACGATGCCCTTGAGTGACAATCGGGCAGGGACATGGTGGCAAATTGAAATGGTGGATCCCCATCCTTTTGCTGGGGGCCACCCAGCACTTGTTAGTGTTGGGAATATTGCAGAAGAGGGGCAGGTCAGACCTCGGCACCAGCTTCTGCTGGGACTTCGAGGCTCCCAACAACTGCCTGAGGAGGCCACGGGCTGATGCTGAGCCTGGAAGAGAACCATCTCTGTGCATAAGTTATATATGTAGGGGCTATTCTAGATAAGGTAGCCAGGTGTCCTACTTTACAGAGGACAGTCCTCTACTTGAAAAACTGTCAGAGAGTAGTCCTCAGTTCTTTATTCATTTATTAATTAATTACATTTCTATACTGCCCCGCCCAATAGCTGAAGCTCTCTGGGCAGTTCACAACAACTAAAACCATAAAATACAACATGATAAAGCATAATCTAAAAATTAAAAAAAAAATGTTGAAATTTCACAATAAAAAGTAAATTAAAAATGATAAAATATAATATAAATGTTTAAAATTACCATATAAAATAAAAACCAAAATAAACCTAGCAGCAGTGCAAAGATTGAAAATACAGTAACAGAGTAAACAACAGAAACTGAAGGTCTGAAATGCCTGGGAGAATAAGAAAGTCCTCCTCACCACATTTAAAGATGTACCCTATCTGAAGGTCTGTCCAGTCCAGGTTTGGTTAAAGTCAAAGAACCACACGGAAGGAGAAGAGAAACCTTGAACATCAACAGTTAACACCTGGACAGCAGACTGAACAGGCACACAGGTTACCTGGGCTCCAGCTTTCATAAAGGGGAAAAATCAATTATCTCATTGATTTTACCTGGATATCTTAATACAGCTAATGAAAGAAATCTCATATGATATGTGCTTGCTGATAGTGTTCGAAGCTTTTCCCAATGTATGAGGCAAAGCTGGCCATCAACATGAAGACCCTTTGCACCTTTCTTTTCTGACTTCAAAAATGCCAAGAGTTAGTGATCTTTTTCATCTCCCAAACTAAGCAGATATAAAACTTAAGGAGTTAAATTCAAAATGCTTACAGATTTGCTAATATTATAATTCTAATAATTCTAAAGCTTCTTATCCTTCTTATCATTTGTTGTTGTTCAGTCGTTCAGTCGTGTCCGACTCTTTGTGACCCCATGGACCATAGCATGCCAGGCCTTCCTGTCCTGCGCTCCCTCCCGAAGCGTGCTCAAGTTCATATTCATTGCATCAGTGATGCTATCTAGCCATCTCCTTCTCCTTCAGTCTTTCCCAGCATCAGGGTCTTTTCCGGAGAGTTTTCTCTTCACATTAGGTGGCCAAAATATTTGAGCTTCAGCTTCAGTATCTGTCCTTCCAATGAGCAGTCAGGGTTGATTTCCTTTAGGATTGACTGATGTGACCTCCTTGCAGTCCAGGGCACTCGTAAGAGTCTTCTCCAGCACCACAGTTCGAAAACATCAATTCTTCGGCGCTCAGCCTTCCTTACAGTACAGCTCTCACAGCCATACATTACTACTGGGAAAACCATAGCTTTGATTAGACTTACCTTTGTCGGCAAGGTGATGTCTCTGCTTCTTACTATGCTGTCTAGGTTTGCCATAGCTTTCCTCCCAAGGAGCAAGCATCTTTTAATTTCATGGCTACAGTCACCATCTGCGGTGTAAAATCTGTCACTGCTTGCATTTCTTCCCCTTCTATATGCCAGGAAGTGATGGGGCCAGATGCCATGATCTTAGTTTTTTTAATGTTGAGTTTCAAACCAGCTTTTGCACTCTCCTCTTTCACCCTCAACAAGAGGCTCTTTAGATCCTCTTCGCTTTCTGCCATTAGGGTGGTATCGTCTGCATATTGGAGGTTGTTGATAATTCTCCCAGCAATCTTAATTCCGACCTCTGATTCATTCAACCCAGCATTTCTCATGATGTACTCCGCATATAAGTTAAATAAGCAGGGTGACAATATGCAGCCTTGTCGTACTCCTTTCCCAATTTTGAACCAATCAGTTGTTCCATGTCTGGTTCTTACTGTTGCTTCTTGACCCTTGTACAGGTTTCTCAGGAGACAGGTAATGTGGTCTGGTACTCCCATCACTTTAAGAATTTGCCAAAGTTTGTTGTGATCCACACAATCAAAGGCTTTAGCGTAGTCAATGAAGCAGAAAGAGACGTTTTTCTGGAATTCTCTTGCTTATCATTTTTATGCTTATCATTCTTATCATTTAGGACAATCCAAAGCTCTACATGTGCCCTAGTGTGCAGACAGAGCTCCATGAAAGTACCACTTTCCCCACTAACTGCTGTTTGAGCCCAGTGAAAACCTGAGGATACTGTGCACAATTTATCTTCACCTGGATTGTCTTATCTCAGATAGCACTCACTCTCACTCTGTTTTATAGGGAGCCACAGGCCAGAACTGCTGGAAACAGAGACATAAGGCAGAGCATGACCTCACCTCAGGATCACAGTAGCCCAACAAGTCTTCCTAGCGTTGCTGTTTTGTTTCCTGCTTCCTTCTGGTTTACATGCATACTTTCTAAAATAAAGGCAGCTAGAACTGCTTGCATATTTTCGGCCTCAAGCAGTTTTTGTTACTGTGGATGTGGGATGTCAACGGTGGCAGCACCAGGGGGAAAAAATGGAACAAGGCACAGAAAGGACAAAGTGCATTTCCAGGAGGGGGATGCACTTTATCCCTCATCTTAGATTTCTGAAAGAGAAATAACAGTATATTTCACATCAATGCTCCCATCCTAAACATATTTTCTCTGAACTAAAGGTGGGAGAGTGCCTAGCACTACCAATCAAAAGATTCCAGCTTTATTACTTAACAGGTGTTTTCCCTTTTTCGTTTTTGTGGAAATAAAAAAAGGATGAAGCAAGGGGGAAACATTGGAGTGTTAAAGGAAGATGACGTCTTCTGGATCTCTATGAAATTCCTCAAATGAGGTGGGACGACTGCATGATAAAAGCCTTCCCTGGAAGTCCTATAAATTCCATGGAGTTTGATGGAGTTAACTTTCAAGTTAGTGTGTTTAGGATTGCAGACTCTTTTTTAATTTGTAGTTTATGATTCAGTTTCAATTTGCATGTAAAAAGTGTCTTTCCTTCAGGAAACCACAGGGGGCCATCAATTGGAGGGGGAGTGAGATAACGTGTGTGTGGTATGTGTGTATGTGTGCTTGTTTCCTCTACTCTCTGGCACTGCCTATGGCTCTTTAAAAGAAATACTAATATGGAGTATAGGAGGATATTTTTGCAACTGCCACTCAAGTCTCCATGGGTGCTTCTAAGTGGAGGACTCCTACTGTTCCTAATCAAAAGACATTGTGAAGCTATTAGGCGCTTTCCTTCTTAATGGATTTTTTTGTGGGGGAGGGAGGAAAGACAGGGTGTGTTGCGATCGGCTTCATCTGGCTTGCAACTTCATTGTGATGTTTCTCCAATCGCATCTGCTCCTTTTCCAGTTTCCACAGTGCTTGAAGTCCTGGCTTATCATCGCTGTAGCCTGGGACTCTGTGGGTGTGTTTCCACACTATCGCCTTCACTTCTTTTCCAACTTTGTTGTGCTGTTTCCCCAAGCACATTTTCTCTTGCATGTGTTTCCATGTTCCAAAAGGACCCAGTCTATCATAGTTGTACCCTGGCCGGCTGCGCTGTTTCCACGGAGCCCTAGTCACCTTATTCTCTTGATGGCTGGGTACAGCCTTTTTGGAGTGGGTTGGGTCTCCTTACCCTGTCTGTTTTCCCACCTCCTCCTGTTTCCAATTCCCCCCTCTCTCACCCCCTCTGCCCTGCTGAAGTTTCCTGCTATGGCCAGTCTCCTCCTTACCTTCCCAGCCCTTTTGTTTTGCTTTAGAGAAGGAACAAGAAATCAAAGCACTGTGTGGAGCATCCCCCCCCCCTTTAAACCTTCCTTTTTGCCCCTAAAACAGAGATTGAAACCACAATTATGCATTAACAAAGGGGCAAAAAATCAAAGCGTTGTGTCTGGAGTATTCCCCCTCCCCTTTAAACCTTCCTTGTTGCCCCTGAAATGGAGATTTAAAGCGCAATTGTGCATTAATGTAGTGGCGAAAAATCAAAGCACTGCGTCTGGAGTATCCCACACCCCTTTAAACTTTCTTTCTTGCCCCTAAAATGGGTGCTTATGTGTGCATCTTTTCATCTCTGCCTGACTGCTCCCTCCAGGATCATCTCCCTCTCTCCTTCACACAGCTTCAGTGTTCCTGCCTCCTCAGCCGTGTTTCTAGGACAACAGAAGGAGAAGCTAATGGAGGAGTATGGGATTTTTTAAAAAGGCTTTACCCTTCTTCCCCCCTTCCTTTCCCCTGAAAGTTCAGATGTACCTGCATTTCAGGAGCAAGCCTCATGGAGCACAATGGGAGTTACTTCTGAGAAGACACACATATGCTTGTGCTGGGAAAGGGGGGGGACACAAAGAGGGAAACTAGCCCCCATTTTAACCCAGAGGACCTCATTGACCGCAATGGGAGTTACTTCTGATAAGACAGTAATGGGTTTGTTGTGGGAAAGAGAGTGAAACCAGCCCCCATTTTAATGCACAGGATCTCTATTTGGAAGCTGTGAAGGAGTTATGTCCTAAGGCAATGGACCAAAGCCTCAAGATCGAGATCGCACTTAATCGCATTTAAGGAATTGGGCTTAAAAGTATGCCATTTCAACTCAGGGGGAATCTCTGTAAGTTCTGATGTAGGCATTCAAAGGCAAGCCTCATTCAGCACAATGGGAATTACTTCTGAGGAGACACTAACGGGTTTGTTGTGGGAAAGAGAGTAGTAAAGACAAAGACAGAATCCAGACCCCACTGTAACCCGCAGGATAGCTATAACGAAGCTACTAAGTACTTTTGTCCTAAGGTAGTTCATTGCAGCCTCGCTTGGTCGCTTTAATGCATTTAAAGAATTGGGCTTTAATGTGTGCCATTTTAATTGAGGGGGAATCTCAGACTCATCCACAGCAATGGGAATTACTTCTGAGGCGACACTAATGGGTTAGCTGTGGGAAAGAGAGCCCCCATTTTTATGCACAGGATCTCTATTTGGAAGCTGTGATGGAGTTACATCCTAAAGCAATGGACCGAAGCCTCGAGATCATGCTTAATTGCATTTCAAGAACTGAGGGCTTTGATATGTGCCATGTCAATTAAGAAGCTTTTCTGTCATTTCTGTGGTCACTGAGAAGGCAAGCCTCATTCAGCACAATGGGAGAAAGCACCTCTTGACTGGGGTCATGGGCTGTGTTCTAGTGCTTATTTTCAATAATGTTTTAAAAGTTGGTCTCTCCGCATCCTGCTCTAAAACGGCAATGAAACTTCCAGAAAACCGGGAGGGAAAGGGCTGGGTCACTGAGGTCAGACCAACACACCCACAAAGGCCAGGCTACATGCCCCATGGGCAGGGCTAAGACAGCGATCCCAGTGCGATTGTAGAAACAGGTCAGTAATGGAGCCGCCATAACCGGGAAAAGTCAGACTATAAGCAGCCTCAGAAGAAGCGGTTTTTCAGCGATAAAATGCGACAATGGGGCTGAATGACCATGATGTCATGGAACCACAGAGACCCCATGGCACAGGCAGGCTGGAGTAAATCGCTGGTGGAAACACAGCCATAGAAGAAGCATTGAGAAAATATGGGACAGTTACATGATGAAGATGTTGTTGCTTGCCCCGTAAAAGCCTGTGAATGAAGCAGGTATGATACAAGCCTCATCTGGAAACACCCCATATGAACACTAAGAACTTAAGAAGAGCCATGCTGAATCAGTACAGAGGACTATCAAGTCTATCTAGTGGCCAACTAGCTGCCTGTGGAAACCCATAAGTAGTCTGTTTCCAGTCAATGTCCCTATTGCATGTGTTAATTCATGAGTCGGTTCTCTTCCATTTCCACACCATGTGTGAATTTTTTTAAAATCCACATGAAATGTGTATAGAAATATGTATTTGAATTCATATTTTGAATGTCTTTTCTCACAAAATACAAGCATAAGAACATAAGATTTGGTAAGAACCTAAGAAGAGCCATGCTGAATCAGAACACAGGCCTATCTAGTCCAGCATTCTGTTCACACAGTTGCCAGCCAGCTGCTTGTGGGAAGGCCACAAGCAGGACAGGAGTGAAATAATAACATCTTCCTACTCATGTTCCCCAGCATCTGGTATGCAAAGGCACACTGCTTTCAATTATGGAAGTAATACATAGGCTTCATAACTAGTAGTCATTGATAGCCTTATTCTCCATGAATTTGTGTAATCCTTTTTTAAAGCCATCCAAACTGGTGGCCATCTCTACACCTTATGGTAGCCAATTCCATAGCTCAGTGTGAAGAAGTATTTCCTTTTATGTGTCCCGAATCTCCTCCCATTCCGCTTCATGGGATGACCCCGGGTTCTAGTATTATGACAGAGGAAGAAAAATGCCTCCCTATCCACTTTCTCCAAACCATGCATAAGTTTGTACACCTCTATCATGTCTCCCCTTGCTTGCCATTTTCTAAGTTAAACAGTCCCAGATGTTGCCGCCTCTCCTCCTAGGGGAGTTGCTCTAGCCCCTTGATTGTTTTGGTTGCCATTTCCCATTCATGTATCTGTGGTCAAGAGCTCACAATTAAAAATATTGCTGTGAATCTAAGATGGCCAGACCACTGTTTAGGCTGAAGGGAGCTGCCTCCCACTTTAAATCTGCAGAAGGCTGGAAATCCTTTGCTTTAAACAAGTGGAGTTGATAGCATTCACCCAAGAAGGCATGTTAAGTCCAATAATCTTTCTGTCTTCTTTAGTGCCATCATGACTGATATCAGTCCTATTTGGACAAGCACCTTCCAGATTTGTCTGAGAAAGATCACAGAGAGAGGCACTAGAGATTACTTCCATCCCCTATCTAGATGGTCTTATCCGGAAATTTTTGAACATCACTGAAACTTTAATTAACTTCAAAAAGAGCTTGAGGTCTTTTGTCTCAGGTATGTAAACATGGAATCCACAGATTTGTCACTGTGTGGTATGGTGCAGTTTCAAACCATCAATTAGGAAAAGGAGGAGATTTCATAGAAGAATGCCATTCTGACAACAGGAAAGAATGTTTTGCTAATTATAAACACACTGAGTAGTATTGTTTCCCTTGAAGTCTCCATTCCCAACTATATATTACATATCGGATGACTCACCATAAGAGCCCCATACATCCCTTAATATTAGCCTAATTCTGTGCTATGTGAATCCTTTATTACACCAATGGAATTTTGGAAGACAGTCCTGTGTATAGTTTCAGTTAAGTCCTAATGTGGGCAAATTTGTATATTGGATCCAAACTTCTAAATCTGCTTAAAACATGATTTGGCTGTTCTGGTCAGTTCTTTTTATCTCATCCACTCTCCCCATAGGCCTTTCCTTATCCCTGATGCCATCTTCTGAGGCGACCTCCATTTTGAGGCGCGCTCGTATTTATCCTGATGGACTTTGAAGAAGGGCATAGTGGCAGACCACATGACTGGCATGCAGATGGGCCCAGGTTCAATCCTTCAGTAGGGCTGGGAAAGATTCCTGTTGAAAACCCTGGAGAGCTGCTCGCAATCAGTGCAGTGAACAATACTAAGCTAGATGGACTAAGGTATAAGGCAGCTTCCTGTATTCCAATGACTGTGTGCTTAGAGGTCAATGTGCCATTGGCATTAGAGATTGTGCCATTGGCATTAATTCACAGCCAGTGTGGTATAGTGGTTAGAATGTTGGACTGAGACTCGGGAGATCCAGGTTCTATTCCCCACTCAGCCATGAAGCTCAGGCTTTGGGCCAGTCACTGACTCTCAGCCTAACCTACCTCACAAGGTTGTTGTGAGGATAATATGGAGACGAAGAGGAGGACCATGTGAGTTGCCTTGGATTTGTTGCAGGAGGAAAAAAGGCAGGATTTAAATGTAATAATAAAAATAAATAAAAAATAAATCTCCAAAACATCACAATTAAATCAGAAACAGGCAAGAATACTTTAATATGTTTTTTTTAAGTTTCCATGCTCTGTTCAGATTCTTAGGAAGCTGTCTAACTATTAAGGTGCTAGATGGTACCGCATTATTGAGTCTTGTGAAAATACCACGGAAACAAGAATATAATTAGATTATTGGAAGGGATTGACATTTCCTAGAAGACAATATAAAGCTGCAAATATAAATCCTTCTTTCTTCCCAGCCCTGTTCTTTTTCATTTCCTCACAGGCACTACCTTTGTTGTCAGACTGGTTAACAAAAGTAGAGCTTTCCATTTTGGTCTAGAGACTGGGATTATATGCCTATTGAGTGCAACCTTTTGCCTTATCTAAACCTTTCAGTGGTGGCCACTTGGGAGCAGACATGCAATGCCACAATGGTTCCCAGACAGGAAAAAGCGGGCCCCAGAGGAAAAGAACATGCAGGTCTCGGCTTAAATGGATCTGACAGCTTTGCTCAGAGAAAGATGTTTATCCCTGTTTATGGACATGTCCTTTCCTCCCTTTTATAATTCTCATGGCTAGTGTTACTTTTTACAGCATGTCTGACTGTCTGGGAAGGGAGCAAACTGGTCACATGCCTTTGAAAGCCATTGGGGTGGGTGAGAAACAATTCCACCAAGGCTGTCCCTTTGCAGTGGGCTTGATTCCTTGCCATAACATTCCCATTATCCCCTATAAAGCATAGTGTCCCATGTCAATGTTTATTGAAATCACTAGGTGCTGTTCCATTGGCTTCCCTGGGAGCTGAAGCAAGCCTTAATTGTGCAGGCATACACAATATTTGGACATATTTGTAGACATGAGCTTCCATGCAGCAAACCAAGATAAGAATGAAGGCAGCATTTATTAATTTAGCCAAAATATATTGAACAGGTGTCTATATGAATATATTTAGTAAAAAATTTACTTGAGCATTCATTGTCACAATCTTTCCAACACAGAGTGGATGTGCACACACATTGTCCCTCCTGAGCTTTGAAAAGCATCTAAAGACATTTTAAAAACAAACTTGCTGGGGACTGATTCAGTGTTTTAGTGCTTGTTTCCTTTCATGCCACCCTTTCCCCTTTTAGAAGTCCATTTTCACATTTCCATGTGATATGATTACATTTTATTATATGATGTCATTATTAAATGTTATTACATGATGTAAGTATTACATTTTATTACATCACATAATTATTGCATTCCATTACATGATGCACATTTGAATAATAATAAATAATTTCATTAGTCCTTTCTGTGAGTTCAAATTCTTATATATTGTCTCAGTAGTCCTTTCAACTCAGTAAGGTAGCTGTGTAGTATTAGTCATATAATACGGATGGGGAAGGCTGAGGCTGAGAGATAGAGGATGTCTCTACATGAGCAATTTATTGCAAGCTCATGATTGGCCACTCATGGACGTTTGTGGGTCCTTTACACAACGTCGTCAACCTCCAGGACGTTTCCTGCACATTTCCCCCTTTATCCTGCTTTCAAAAAGATCGGAGCTAAGCTGGTAATAAAAGTTAATGGTGCCATATCGGCAGTGTGTAATGCCGGCATAGCGTATTGAACTTGCTGAGGAAGGATTTTCCTCGATTCAAACCATGTATCTACCATGTAAATGCTTGAGCACATTTTTCAGTCGCAGGCCCATTGGAGGGAGAAGAGGGTAAAATTCCTCCCTGAAACAAAGGGAGACAGATCTGATCCCCCAACCCACCAAGCTCAGAATCAATGTCTTCTGTTGATTCAGAGCACCCTATTAAGTTCAGTGGGGCTTACTCCCAAGTAAGTGTGCCGAGGGTTGCAGACTTACAACACAATCTTATGTCTGCTCAGAAGTAAGTTGCAGCTTTCCTGGGAGCTGCGAGGAAACAGTACAGCACAAGTTAATTGATGAAAACCAGACTCCCCTGTCTCCTTTGCACACATGCCTGGGAGGTAGGGGGGCACTCCCTCAATTCAAACCATGTGTCTGCCGTGTAAAGCAGCACATCATAATCCTGCAAAGAAACCAAAAGGAGAAAGCCCCAGTAAGGGGGGGGGGTTGCTTAATGTAGAAACACCCTAAGATCCAGCTAGAGATTATTCACCAAAAGTAGGTATAAGAGTAACTGCAGCCTATCAGAAATGTAAAGAGTGAACAGATATTAGGAAACCCAAGCTGCACCTTAATTTAAGATATGCTGGGAAACTATAATGGGTGTGAATTCCTTCAATTTATTTTACTTAAACTGTTGCACACTATCCCTTTTTTGTTGCTATTATTCTGAATACAGGTGTGCACAGATCATGGCATTGGAAAGATTTTTCATTGCAGGAAAAAGTCTGAGAAAAGATTCAGGTTAATGTTTGAGAAGGAGGAAGGAAAGGATTTAAATCATGAATAATTAGAACTTGAAGACACCCCACCCCAAATCCACCACAGAACTTCTCTCTTCCTACTTGCTTGCTACAGAACAAGTTAGCAACTGAGAAAAGGAAGAGCAAAGACATGATTTTATGTAACACAGTAAAATCACAGAATTCCTCCCCCAAAGCTCAGTGATTGGAACACTCCTGGTAAAATGTGCCCTAGGTTTAGAAGGTGGACTGGTCAGTCACTCAGCTGCACTCCTCCCCCCCCCTTGCTCTCCCTGCCCCATCAGCATTTAGAGAAATGAGAGTAAAATACACTATTTTGGGAGACAGAATGTTTCTGAGCCTGAATCACACCACAAAGCCTTGTGTGGGTCCCAGCTTTGGTTTGGATCACTTCAGAATGAATCCCACTTCACCTCCGAAAGCACATGAAATGGTCTGAAGAGGCCCAGTTCAGCTCAGGCTTCAGCCAAATCTGATGCACATCCCTAGTTCAGAAGTATGAAAAATACTATGCAACATTTTACAGCTTTTAATATCTACATTTTTTGCGATGCTGATCGAAGAGTGAACCTTTTAGCTTCAATTTAATTACTGAGACGGCACATGGTAGCTTCCTTAATGTTCATTATCATGGGGAATGGGCTTCAAGGTCAAATTTTCAATCCTAGCCAGCCAAGGGGAAGAAAAATAGTATTTTAGTCTTAGAAGGAATTAGCATGTTACGGAATTTTCTGGAAATCAGAAATCGCTCCCAGTATCATATTATTAAAGTTACTTTTATTACCAGTTATGTTCACTTCCTGCAAATAATGAAGCTCCAGCAATCAAATCCAGGGACCCAAATAAGTATTTTATTAGAAATGTATACAAATGTCCAATCTGGATGGGTAATGTGTGTGCTTGAGCTTGTGTGACAGAGTCATTAAATGCTGAGCAAAACAAGAATATCTTCACTGTTCCATTCAGACCGAGAAAGACCCTCAAACTGCTTCTTTTTCCAAGGAAAGAATCACAATGCTCACTTTGGGAGGCAGGGGGGAAAAAGCTCATTTTTAGTTTTCTCACTGTTCTCTCAGGCTGGATTGAAATTGACATTGTGATTCATTTGGCCTTAAATCTTTCATGGTGTTCAGCCTTGAACTTCTTCCCATTCGCTTTTCCAAACCTCAAAACAACATTGCAGGGCCCTGTCACTAAACCAGTTAGCAGAGTTATTGTTATATCTGTGCCAGGGTTGATTATATTTATTTGGATGCTATGCTTTGAAGGGCTGAGCAGTGGTGGCAAAAATAAAATAAGTCCATGTTTCTCTGAGGACAAGTACAGTTAGGTCTGTAGCTCAGGCAGTGGCAGCTCCAGTGACAAAAAGTAATGCAACATAGCCTCATCATCTTTCCCGCTTCTTGACCTTGTTTCTTTTTTCCCACGTTAGGCCTCAGGCAATTTTGCTGGGACATGGAGAGAACAAAATACTCTTCAAGTGTTTATAGGCTCAGTACTACCTGTGTGAAGCTTTCTCATACCAAGTCCATCTAGCCTGGTACATCTAGCACAGCATGTCTACACCCCTTGAGCCTCTTCCAGCCTGAGTGCCAAGTTCTATTTTGCAGAAGCTTACAGGGGTCATGTGCCACTGGTGGGTGGGGCCAAAGGCAAAAGGGGAGGGGCTGAACTACCAAAAAAATACCTGCATGTTTTACCTTAATTAGAGCTGTGCACAAATGGCCTCTCAAAATTGTCCAGCCTATTTGTGGGCAGAGAAATTGGGGGGACAATTTCTCCTAGGGGAGGAGAAATTCTCCAACAGTTTCTCACAGATAGGGCTCACTATTGGCAGGGGTTGTAGCACAGCTTCTTTCTTTTTCCTAAGGGTCATAGAATCATAGAATAGTAGGGTTGGAAGGGGCCTACAAGGCCATCGAGTCCAACCCCCTGCTCAATGTAGGAATCCAAGTCAGAGCATCCCTGACAGATGGCTGTCCGGCCTCGTCTTGAACGCCTCCAGTGTGGGAGAGCCCACCACCTCCTTAGGTAATTGGTTCCATTGTCGTATTGCTCTAAAAGTCAGGAAGTTTTTCCTGATGTTCAGCCGGAATCTGGCTTCCTGTAACTTGAGCCCATTATTCCATGTCCTGCACTCTGGGATGATCAAGAAGAGATCCTGGCCTTCCTCTCTGTGACAACCTTTCAAGTACTTGAAGAGCGCTATCATATCTCCCCTCAGTCTTCTCTTCTCAAGGCTAAACATGACCAGTTCTTTCAGTCTCTCTTCATAGGTTTTTAGTTTACTGCACTGCTTCTGTAAGTGGCAACAGCATCAACTGTGCTGAGGCTTCCACTTTTTTGAGGCAGAATTTTGAATTTCTGGTATTTTTGAGCTTGCCTAATCATTGCAAGGTGGCTGAGAGTGCTGTGTTTTCTCTCTCCATTACATATCTTTCCATTGCTCTCCAGCCTCCCAGGCCACCTTCATTTTCTGAACTGAAAAAACCCTATGGGAGGAATTGCCTCATGATGTCTTCCTCAGGATGGCTTTAACTGAAGTGTGAGAAGCCGAGGAGGCTACAGGCGGCCACAGATATTACTGTACAATGACAGACAGGACACTCATGCACACTCCTTCGCCACCTCATAGGTAAGGAAAGCACAATAACCCCAAACCCAACCCATGAGAATTCCTCCAAAATTTCTTCTCCTTGGAATTTCTTTTCCAGAGCAATTTCTTTTCTATCAAATTGAATGAGAATGGTTGAAAAAAATGTGGGAGAAATTTTCGCCACAGCACTAACCTTAATGCATTTACTGTCAGTAACTAAGCCTTAGGAGAGGCACTTCAACCTTTTAGGATAAGGAAGAAGACTGCGCAAAAGCCAGGAAACCACCAAATGATTTGTGGTTGGGAGAAAGGGGTGGGGCCAGGAGGAGGAGGTGGGGCCTTCAGGGAACCCCAGAAGGCCAACTTTGGCTCCCAGGAGGGCCAGCTTTGGCTCCTGGGCCTGGCGTTCTGCTTACCTGGTCTACACTGATGGCAGCAGCTTTCCAAGATTTAAGCCACAAGTCCTTCCCAGCCCTACTTGAGGATGCTGGGGATCAAACCTGGTACCTTTTGCATGAAAAGCATGTGCTATGCTATTGCCACAGTCCTTCCCAAAGCAAAGGTTCTCAAGGAAAGAAGCCAGGTTTGAAAGCACTGAATACACCCATCCTGAAACTCCCACCTCTGACCCACGGAAAACTGGTCCGGGAGTTGAGCATAAACCTCAGATCCACTGATCTATGAGAACTCTGGATTTGGCTGGAAAGAGACAATAGTATTTGCAAGAGTCATGCAGGCTTTTGGAGCACTTGGTGTATCCCTGAAGAACGGCTTGATCTGTTTGTGGTGGCTGCATTTGGAGTGGGCACATTGTTCACTGGGGATCTGTATGGAATCCAAACAAACCCCAATTCAGTGCGCTGGTGCTAATCTAATGGCACAGAGTCCCATATGCTCTTGCAGATCAAAGCCTGTGGGAACACTTTTCACTTTTAGCCGAACTGCAGCTGGACTTGGATCCTGTCCACACCCTTCCTGCTTCTTGCAGCAGCTTACCTCTGGACTATTATGTTCCCTGCAGGGCGATGATTAGCACTGCTTCATTCCCTCCATTCTCCTGGGAGGGCGTTGTACTGGCCCTTGCCTGGCTGTCTGTATTGGCTGCTCATTGTTTCTTTTCGCAAGGTGCAGATAGCAAGCCAGACACTTCTTTGCTGCTCATTAAGATAAGGCTCCGGAGTGGGGTATATTTTGTTACACAGATATTTCTTTAAAACCTGAAAACAGGACTGATAATTGAACACACTGAAAGTGTACTCTGAAGAAAAGAGTCCTTACTTTCTGGAGTTTAAACATGCAAAACGTTACAATGTCCATTCTACTGGTGTAAAGTAAACTTCAAGTAGCATTGATGGCTTTGAATCCTACACTTTTTTATTATTATTTATTACGAGGATCAATCAGGTTTGTTTGTTTTTTAACCCATTCTCCTCCTGTCTTATGTCCTGTTAATTCCTACACAATTTTTACCAGCATAGGGTCCCTCTTAAACAACTGGAAGACAGTGTTTTTATCTGGTTGCCCATCAGAACACCCTGATATATAACTGACCTAAACAGTCTGCACATTGCTGTGCATCTATTGCACATCTGATGCATCACTGTGCAAGGCCGGCTCAAGACATTTTGCTGCCTGTGGTGAAGAACAAGATGGTGCTGCCTTGCATTCCATGTAGGAAAGCCAACTGGACAGATTCCAGACAGGAATCTGTCTCCGACACCGATGATGGGGCATCATCTTTTGCTGCACCTGAAGCAATCCGGCTAACTTAAGGAGCAGACTGCATGGGACACCCATCTCTCTTCCTTGCTGCTGCCTCCCAGCATCTGCTGCCTGAGGTGACTGCTTCACTCTGAGTGTTCCTTATCCTCACTGTGTTACAGGAACAAGCTCAGTAGTTGCATGCGAGGTCCTAAGTGCAATCATGGTACGCCCAGTTAAAGGATCTCAGGTAGCTGGGCTGGGAAAGACCTCTGCTTGGGGCAGACACAGTGCTGGCTTAGATGCACTATTGGGCTGACTATATAAGCAAACCCCGATAATATTTGGTGCAGGATTGCTCTGCACAACTTGTGACCAACCAAATCAATTCCTGCCCACTGGTCATGTATTGTGGTCTACCAGGTATTTAACTACCACCCTCCACCAGTTTTGCAGCCCTGTTTAGGCAGCAAAACAGGAGGGCTTTTGAGCTCCTGGTTAGCTGTCTTACATGGCTGCAGGGCTGCATTTGGCTCATTGGGTCACCAGTTGTGCAGGCCTGTTCAATGGCTTTCCCTTCTACATACTTCCTCCTGTACTGGACATGTGAGTGCAGACAGTGCTGAATGGCAAAGCCACACAGCAGTTTTCACTGTTTCCAATCTGGCACTGTACCAACCAGGAAAACAAGAAGTAGTCCTAGAAAACCTGATGGAAGTGGGATATCCACCATGCAGAATGCACAGTTGGTACGGTACAGAGGTGTGAACAATCGATGGGGGGGAGGGGCTAGTTCCTGCACCAGTGTATTGTGGGGGCCAGGAGGGGTGTTCTCTATTTATTTATTTTTTGTGTATTTATTCATTTACTACATTTCTGAACTGCCTAATAGCCAAAGATCTTTGGGCAGTTCACAAAACAAGGCTTAACATCATGCAATACAGTAACATAATAAAACATAATATAAACACATTAAGAAGTATAAAACTAGAGTAAAACAAAAAGAAAGTAAAAGCCAGCAGCAGTGCAAAGATCTTAAAGCACACTAACATACTAACTGAAGGACTAAAAAGCCTGGGGGAGTGAAAAGCCCTTCACCTGGCACAAAAACACACACAATGTAGGCACCAGAACGGGGGTGTCATCACTGAAAAGACCCTCTCCTTATTAGCCACTCCCTCACTTTGGTGGGAGGACCCAGAGAAGAGCCTCTCAAGATGACCATAAGGCCCAGGCAGGTGAATACAGAAGGAGATAACCCTTCAGGTAACCTGGCCCCAAGCTGTTTAAGTCTTTAAAAGTTCACGCTAGCACTTTGAATTGCGCCTGGGAATGGACAATGTGAAATGGACCATGCCCTAGGATAAACAGCCAGGAAAAATGAGTCTTTATAAATCTGTTTATTTATTAATTTATTAACTTGCATGCAGACATTCCTTAGTTTAATCCCTGGCATCTTCAGCCAGAAAGATTAGGTAGGTGAGGTGAAAGACCTTCTGCCTGAGACCTGGAGAGCCGCTGCTGGTCACAGCAGGCAATATTAGATGGCCAATCAAAGTGCCTGATCTGGAATAAGTCAGCTTCCTACAGTCCTACCCTGAAATAATTTTATATAGGAAATTCTAGGCACAGCCCTCTATTTTCTCTGGTTTTGTTTATTGTTTATTTGTTTGGCTAGTTGTGAACACCCCTTCTCCAGTTGGTGTGCGTAAAATTGTCCTTTCCCATTTCCTCTGTCTCTCCCATTTCCTTTGAGAGTTGTTTCCTCTCCCATCATTGGTTTATACAGTGCTGTGGCTCCCTCCCGCCGTTATGTATTCTTGTAACAAGAAAGTAGAACCACCAAGAAGGTAAGTTAACAATGATTTGGAAGGCAAGTTTGTTTGACTATTGTTTCATACTGACTCACGTGCAGGACAGCACATTGTTAAGCTGTGAACTGTCTGAATAAAGCCTGCTTTGGAAGAGAGGCCTGGGAGAAAGAAAAGCATTTTATGAAGACTATAACAAGGAAAGCCTCTCTTCTTTATTTTGTGACAAAAGGAAATCAGTTCGTCTTGACCCCAAGTAAATAATAATGGAAAAGGTTGAACAGTACAAAAAGAGTGGGGGCATTTTTTTTCCTCCTGTTGCTTGTTCAATTTAATTTGAAAATAAAAAGGAACAGAATAAATGCCATAAATACATTAAAATGGCCTATCATAGTTTCTAAACCTGAGTGGGTGAAAAAAAAATCAATTGCCCTACAGGTCTTTGAATGGCACAGAGATGTGGCAGCAAGCAATAAGGCCAGGAATGCCCTACAAATAGCAACATCTGGGACAATGTCCTTTATGCCCTTTGAGAAAGCTGGCCCTCTAATCACCTACCTGTAAATATGGGGAAAAGTCCTGAATTTTGTTTCAGTTCAGTTTTGGTAAGAATTTACCAAAATTCACAAAGTTCTCCATATTCAGGACAAAAAGAATTTGAGATGAAAAAAAATTGAATGTTGGAGGAATCAAAACTCCCACATTCAACCATCCAGGCCCAGGGCTTTGAGTCCTTTGCTCTTAAAAGTCTAGCTTTGAGTCCCTCTATATTCAATCATGTTAATGCTGATTTAGGGTTGCCGCCTCTTTTTTCTGTCAGGCTTCTTGTCTTTAAAAGCTCTATGGCAGGGGGGTACAGCATGGTCCTCTCCATGCGGGAAACAGCTGGACCTACTGAATTTGGCTGGTGCAGATGGGTGAGAATTCCATTTCAGTTAATTTTTTATAACAATTTACTAAGATATGCAAAGTTGTTCGTATTTGAGAGAGAAGGACCTTGAGATTTAGACAATGTGAAGGTGAGAATAAGTGAAATGGACAGATTCTCCCATCCCTACCTATGGGTCTTACTGACATATTACAAAACAATACCCACAGGTAGAGATGGGAGAATCTGTCCATTTCAGAGAAATACAAAATGGACTGAAATGAGTCCGGAGAACTTGTGATCCAGCCTGTGGATTTTGCGCCCGCCCGGCACCTGCATGTCAGGCAAATTCTGTGGACATGCGCGGCTTCTAAATAAAAAATAAATCTGAAATTTATGTAAATAATTTTTTGTAGGCAATACTGCAAGTTAGATGAAGAATGTTACATGATTCACAAATATAAATTCTGTAAATGGTTACATAAATACTTCTGTAAATTGCTGCAAATTTACTTACGTAATTTTCTAAGTGGAGGAAAAATCCGAATTCGTGAGTTTGCGAACAATGGACCTAAAAACTCTACCCAATCCACAGAACTCATGCAGAATGGCTAAAATAGAATCTGAACATTCCTACCCACAGGTTTCAATATGGACTATAGTATTTCCCAGTTATATTTTGTATTGCTTGGATTCATATTATTTAAAGCATTTTCTTTTCTTTCATATTTTTGCACACTGGGGCCACCTGCTTCTTCATGTGTTTCCATTTCTCCTGCATGTTTCTCTTTCCCTTGAATTGTTGACTTGTGCTGTTGAAGCAATTTGGCTGTCATTTTGGATGAATGGGTGGGGTTACTTCTCTGTCATCCTTGGATATCTATCTATTGATAGATGATATCTTACAATGGACTGTTAATTCCTAATCTCACATGAAGTCTGTGATTGCACAGCATGGAATAAATACGAGAAGAGAAAAAGCCAGACCAGGCAGAAAAATAAACTTACTTACACCTGTGCTCACATGTGATGCATTAGTCCAGTGTGGATGTTGCAGAAGCACAGATTACTGTGGTAAATCGGGTTTTATATGATGATATGGAGCAGTACTGAATCAGGAAAGACCTGAGGCTGTAGTGTCTTCTGTGGGGAAGCATTTCTAAATATTGCAGAAATTATTTTTAACAGATATAAATACCGCATTTGTTCATCCCTGCCATCTGATCAATCTAAAGTTCACTGAAATCCAAATGAAGTTTCACTGCTGACACATGGGTGAAACAGACATGATTATAGCATTTTGTTTCAGAAACACGAGCAGGCTCTCCGAAACACTCTCTCTGTTTATCAAAAATCTTGACCCTGCTCTTCACCTTTGGATTGGCATGCCGATGATAGCTGGGAAGTTATCTGTTGCAGCCGGAATTTGCCCTCTGCCTCATATGCACCCATTTTACCAGCCACTTGCACACCGGACTGCAGGGCTAACACTTCAACACTCCCAAGTGGAAACCTGAAAGCAGTTCAGGGCCTCCAACTCAGGCGAGGTGTAACAGAGTCAAGTGGGAGGTCAAGCAGAACTAACAAGGTGAGGACCTGATCAGGCAAGATAGCTTTCGGCAGAGCACAGAATGCATATTGCTGGCGGTGTAGAAAAGACACATCGTTTCAGATGCCATTAAAGAAAAGGAAAGAAAAACGTGATGCTAGGAAATCATATGGCAATGTTGCCCTTGGACTTATATAGATGACTGCCATTTGGCAATAGTTTCAAGGACATTTTCCATCTGCAGCCTCACCAATGCCATCACCTGTACAGTGTACTGCACACCTGTCCATAATTTACATATGGCAGAAGGACAGAAATCAGTGGGTGGATCTTTTGGCCTGCCTGGTGGAGACCCCATCTGTGTCCTTAGAACCTCTTTAATGAAACAGGCAGCCTGCGGCAAGGGGGACATTTTGAGTGGGGGACAGACCCATTTGGAAGGAAGTTGATTTCTGCCCCACCCAATAGCTCTCCTATTCTAGTTTCACCCTTTGCCAGCCAAAATCAAGCAACATCCTCATGCTTGTAAAATGTGTGTGTGGTAGGTGAAGTGGGGTGGAATAAGCGGCAGTGGAAGGAGCCTGGCTCACAATACAGACCGGTTAGGCTGCCTGCCTGCCTGCCTGCCCGCCCAAGTCCAGAACTCGAAATGATGCAGCTTTGGAGCATGCTGGGAGAAAGGAATTTTTAGTTTTTATTATGTTTTAGAGTGGTGACATAGCAGTCCCATTAATAGTGATTAAATTACATTAAATTAAATAATTATCTGGGAGCAAAATGAGAGCAAAATTCTCAATTCCTTGTAAATACTTGAAAAACCTTTTTGAGCTTTTTTGAGAATTTGCAAAGAATGCTGGCAAAATCCAGATTTTTTTTTTAAGGCAAGCAAGGTGTTGTTAGAGAACTCCCTCCCTGAGTACATTCACCTTCCAAATGGCAGGCCAAGTCTGCTTCAATCACTTGAACCTCTAACATGGGGGTCCAGAACCTCAGTCCCAGGGGCCCAATCCGGCCTGCCTGGGGTCCCAACTCAGACCTTCAGGGTTCCCCAGATGGCCATTCACCCTCTCCAACCCCTTTCCCCTGACCACTGACCATTGGGGGTTGCCCAGCTTTTGTAAAGTCCCCCCCCCATTCTGAAAGGTTGGAGTTACTCTCCTAAGGCTTTGTTAGAGCTTTATACTAAATATGCGAGTATTTTGACCTTGTCCCTTTTGCCTTTGGCTCCGCCCACCACTGGCATACAGGCCCTGAGAGTTTCTCTGAAATGGAATTTGGCTCTTAGGCTGAAAGAGGTTCAACATAGTGCTGTGCTGAAAATTTCTCCCAGATTTCTTTCTGACCATTCTCATTCAATTTGATAGAAGAGAAATTGCTTTAGAAAGAAATTCAGTGGTGAAGAAATTACGGAGAAATTCTCATCGGTTGGGGTGGGGTTTCTTGGGCTTACCTTACTTAGGAGGTGGCCACGGAATGAGCACAATTGTCCTGTTTTTCATTGTACAATCATCTCTCTGGTCGCCTGTGGCCTCCTCAGCTTCCTACACTTCAATTAAAGCCCAGTGGAAGACAACAAGAGGTAATTCCTCCCACAGGACTTTTTCAGATCAGGAGGTGCGGCAGCCTGGGAGGCTAGCTGTGATTAGGTAAGCTCAAAAATGCCACAAAAGTAAATTATAAAACATCCTGAATGAGGCAGAACAATGGAAGCCTCTTTCCTGGGGCGGGGAGGGGGGAGAAAATTTTCAGGAAATTGGAGGACTGATTTTGGCAGAGCACTAACTCCATCTCATCCCTGGAACTGGACACAACACTGTTCCCACCTGCAGTGTGGTGGATGCAAACTGGGGAGCAGCCTGCCAAGACAGTTGATGCTGTTGCAGCACGAACCCCCCACCCCAGACCCTTAGGATAAAAGAAAGAAGCTGTGCTACAAGCCCTGCCAATGGGGAGCCCTACCTAGGAAAAACTGTTGAGAATTTCTCCACCCCCTGGAGAGATTCAGTGAAATTGTCTCCAATTTCCACAAGTAAAGTGGAGAATTTCAAGCGGCCATTTGCACACAGCTGTAGTTCAACACCCCTGCTTTAACAGCAGTTAGTCTGCTCTTAGATTTTGTTTACCTATCTATTTAGATTAGACTGGGTTATTAATAGTGGTACTTTACATTGTTTTAAATGATGGTTGTAAGATGTCTTGAGGACCGAAAAGGAAGGGTATAAACCTTTTAAATAAATAGATAATGGCCTTGTGTTAAGTAGGGCTACAAAATACCTAAAGCCATTCTTATCACTCTAACTCTTACAAGTGATGGCTTCATTTTCTCCCTTCATCCTTTACCTCATATCTTCATTGTGACCTGCCAGAATCTTGATTCAATTAAAAAAGAACACCATGAAACAGGCATTGTATAATTCAGAGGTACAAAACAGGGTGATACATAAAGTGCATGAATCCAATCAGAACATATTTCAGCATAGATGCAAAGATGTTTGCAAGCATGAAGTGCTTTTCTAAGCTGGCTTCTTATAAAGCCACCAAAAAAGAGAACAAAAGAAGGCACCAATTTGCATTAAATGTGCATATGCTAATTTTTATGTAAGATGCACATTTGGAAATAATTACAGTCAGTTGTATCCAATGTTAGTCCTAGTTAGAGTAGACCCATTAAAATGAATAGGACTAAGGTTTGTTGTTCAGTCGTTCAGTCGTGTCCGACTCTTCGTGACCCCATGGACCATAGCACGCCAGGCCTTCCTGTCCTGCGCTCTCTCCCGGAGCGTGCTCAAGTTCATATTCATTGCATCGCATCCGTGATGCTATCTAGCCATCTCATCCTCTGCCGTCCCCTTCTCCTTTTGCCTTCAGTCTTTCCCAGCATCAGGGTCTTTTCCAGAGAGTTTTCGCATTAGGTGGCCAAAATATTTGAGTTTCAGCTTCAGTATCTATCCTTCCAATGAGCACTCAGGGTTGATTTCCTTTAGGATGGACTGATTTGACTAAGGGTGCACGAAAGTCACTTACCTGGTCTCGCAGCTTGCTTCGCGGTGGGGGGGAGGCGCTTCACTGCTCCCCCTGAAGTTCAGGCCGGGGGGGGAGGCTTCCCTCCTCGCCCGGCCGAAATTCAGGCTGGGGGGGAAGCTTCCCGCCTCGCCCGGCCGAAATTCAGGCCGGGGAGAAGCGCCCCATCTCCCCGGCCGCGAACTTCAAAAGAAAAAAAAAACGCCCCTGTGATAGGCTACGTAACGATTAACGTAGCCTATCACGGCTAGATCTGCAAAGTCAGCCGTGATAGGCTACGTTAATCGTCACGTAGCCTATCACGGGTGACTTTGAAAAAAAAAAAGCGTGTACGCAAATGGTGGCCCCCATAGCGAGCCGCCATTCGCGTTCCTTATTTGGTCCCTGTAGTCTACGTAAAGATTTACGTAGACTACGGCAAAAATAAGGGCAACGCTATTTGACTTTGCAAATCTAGCCGTGATAGGCTACATTAATCGTTACGTAGCCTATCACAGGGGCGTTGTTTTTTTTTTTTACTTTGCTTGTAATGGCGGCGGCGGCAGCCGGTCGAAAGACCGGCTGCCACCCCCGCCCCTGCTGAAGACCTGCCGAACCGCCGCCGGGACCCGCCACCGGGAGGGACATTCGTGAAAGGTAAGTCCCATCCTGGGGGGTGTGGGGGGCGGGGGGTAGAGAATTTCTCCCCGAACAACCTTCGGAGGACCGAATGCGTTGGCGCTCGGCCCCCCGAAGTTTCGGGGAGAAATTCTCCCCCATCCCTAGATTTGACCTCCTTGCAGTCCAGGGGACTCATAAGAGTCTTCTCCAGCACCACAGTTCGAAAGCATCAATTCTTCGGCGCTCAGCCTTCTTATAGTCCAGCTCTCACAGCCATACATTACTAATGGGAAAACCATAGCTTTGATTAGACGGACCTTTATCGGCAAGGTGATGTCCCTGCTTCTTACTATGCTGTCTAGGTTTGCCATAGCTTTCCTCCCAAGGAGCAAGCGTCTTTTAATTTCATGGCTACAGTCACCGTCTGCAGTGATCTTGGAGCCCAAGAAAATAAAATCTGTCACAGCTTCCATTTCTTCCCCTTCTAGTTGCCAGGAAGTGATGGGACCAGATGCTATGATCTTAGTTTTTTTAATGTTGAGTTTCAAACCAGCTTTTGCACTCTCCTCTTTCACCCTCAACAAGAGGCTCTTTAGATCCTCTTCGCTTTCTGCCATTAGGGTGGTATCGTCTGCATATCGGAGGTTGTTGATAATTCTCCCAGCAATCTTAATTCCGACCTGTGATTCATCCAACCCGGCGTTTCTCATGATGTACTCTGCATATAAGTTAAATAAGCAGGGTGACAATATGCAGCCTTGTCGTACTCCTTTCCCAATTTTGAACCAATCGGTTGTTCCATCTCTGGTTCTTACTGTTGCTTCTTGACCCTCATACAGGTTTCTCAGAAGACAGGTAAGGTGGTCTGGTACTCCCATCACTTTAAGAAATTGCCGCAGTTTGTTGTCATCCACACAATCAAAGGCTTTAGCGTAGTCAATGAAGCAGAAATAGATGTTTTTCTGGAATTCTCTTGCTTTCTCCATGATCCAGCAAATGTTGGCGATTTGATCTCTAGTTCCTCTGCCTCTTCGAAACCCAGCTTGTACTTCTGGTAGTTCTCGGTTCACATACTGCTGAAGCCTAGCTTGTAGGATTTTGAGCATCACCTTGCTGGTATGTGAAATGAGCGCAATTGTGCGGTAGTTTGAACACTCTTTGGCATTGCCCTTCTTTGGAATTGGAATGTAAACTGATCTTTTCCAGTCTTGTGGCCACTGTTGAGTGTTCCAAATGTGTTGGCATATTGAATGCAGCACTTTAACAGCATCATCTTTTAGGATTTTAAATAGCTCAGCTGGAAGACTGTCATCTCCACTAGCTTTGTTGTTAGTAATGCTTCCTAAGGCCCACTTGACGTCACTCTCTAGGATGTCCGGCTCAAGTTCAGTGACCGCACTATCATGGCTATCAGGGACATTCAGATTTTTCCTGTATAGTTCTTCTGTGTATTCTTTCCACCTCTTCTTAATCTCATCTGCTTCTGTTAGGTCCCTGCCTTCTTTGTCCTTTATCATGCCTGTCTTTGCACAAAACATTCCCTTGATATCTCCGATTTTCTTGAAGAGATTTCTAGTCTTTCCCATTCTGTTGTTTTCCTCGATTTCTTTGCATTGTTCATTTAAGAAGGCCTTCTTGTCTCTCCTTGCTATTCTCTGGAACTCTGCATTCAGTTGGATATATCTTCCCCTTTCTCCCTTGCTTTTTGCTTCCCTTCTTTCGTCAGCTACTTGTAAAGCCTCATCAGACAGCCACTTTGCTTTCTTGCATTTATTTTTCTTTGGGATAGATTGAGTTGCTGCCTCCTGAACAATGTTACGGACCTCCGTCCATAGTTCCTCAGGCACTCTGTCTATCAGGTCTAATCCCTGAAATCTATTCCTCACCTCCACTATATATTCATAAGGGATATGATTTAGGTCATACCTGAATGGTTTAGTGGTTTTCCCTACGTTCTTCAATTTAAGCCAAAATTTTGCAAGAAGCAGCTCATGATCTGAGCCACAGTCAGCTCCAGGTCTTGTTTTTACTGACTGTATAGAGCTTCTCCATCTTTGGCTGCAAAGGACATAATCAATCTGATTTCGATATTGACCATCTGGTGATGTCCATGTGTAGAGTCGTCTCTTGTGCTGTTGGAAAGGAGTGTTTGCTATGATCAGCGTGTTCTCTTGGCAAAACTCTATTAGCTTTTGTCCTGCTTCATTTTGTACACCAAGGCCATGCCTGCCTGTTATCCTGGTGATTCCTTGACTTCCTACTTTAGCATTCCAATCCCCTATGATGAAGAGGACATCTTTTTTTGGTGTTCGTTCTAGAAGGTGTTGCAGGTCTTCATAGAACCGATCAACCTCAGCTTCTTCAGCCTCAGTGGTTGGGGCATAGACTTGAATTACTGTGATGTTGAATGGTTTGCCTTGGATTCGTACTGAGATCATTCTATCGTTTTTGAGATTGTACCCCAGTACTGCTTTTCCCACCCTTTTGTTGACTATGAGTGCTACTCCATTTCTTCTAAGGGATTCTTGCCCACAGTAGTAGATATGATGGTCACCTGAATTAAATTCGCCCATGCCTGTCCATTTTAGTTCGCTGATTCCCAAGATGTCGATGTTCAGTCTTGCCATCTCATGTTTGACCACCTCCAGCTTACCTTGATTCATTGATCTGACATTCCAGGTTCCTAAACAATATTGTTCTTTACAGCATTGGATTTTCTTTTCACCACCAGACACATCCACAGCTGAGTGTCCTTTCGGCTTTGGCCCAGCCCCTTCACTCTTTCTGGCACTACTTGGAAATACCCTCTGCTCTTCCCCAGTAGTATATTGGACACCTTCCGACCTGAGGGGCTCATCTTCCAGCGTCATATCTTTTAGCCTTGTGATATGTTCCATGGGGTTTTCTTGGCAAGAGCACTAGAGTGGGTTGCCATTTCCTTCTCCAGTGGACCACATTTTGTCAGAACTCTCTGCCATGACCTGTCCATCTTGGGTGGCCCTGCACGGCATAGCTTATGGCTTCACTGAGTTACGCAAGCCCCTTCGCCACAACAAGGCAGTGATCCATGAAGGTGTGGGACTAAGGTTAGTCATGACTAACTTAAGTCCCATTCATGTCAATCAGTCGACTATAACTAGGACTAACATTGTATATAACACAATAATTTAAATAGAAGTGTGGTACATTTCTTGATGTGAGGATGACAATGACCAGGTGACTTGTGTGCCTGCTTGGTCTGCTGTCCAGGCGCTAACTGTTAATAGGCAACATCCAGGCCCAGCTCTTCCTTGTGATGGTTCTTTATCTTTAAACTGGACTGTTTAAAGGCCAGCCCTTCAAACAGAGGACGTCTCCAATAGAAGACTGTCTTCCAACAGTGTTTGTAAAGTAGGAAATGGCTAAATAGAACTCACCTATATGAGTTCTATATAGGTGATTCAAGCATGTGAATTAATGTTCCTGTTCTGAGAAATGCAGTAATGACCAATTTAAATCCCTAGTATGAAAGAAGGAGCAAAATCCTTCTTTTCTTCCTTTCTCCCTGCTGTGGTGATCAATGAGCTCAACAGTATGTAAAACCCACAAGTCAAGGACTCAAGATAAAATTATCTCTCACACTTCACCACCAAACTATTCCAATACCCGCCTCCATTTCTGTCCATCTCTTCTGCTTCCAAGTTTTTTTTTTAAGAAAAAATAAGGGTATAAAAAAAATCATAGGGAAAAGTTCCCTCCTTTATCTCCTGGTGATCACATGGTACTATAAATGTATCCATTTAAAACATTACATGAGTCCTTATAGAAACAGCAGGAGAGAGGGAGAGTCTGAACAAAATTAACTCCAGTTATATCTGAAATACATTGGGTTGGATCCAGACTGAGTCATACTTAGAGTAGACCCATTGAAATCCATTGGTACTTATGACTGGCTTAAGTCCTATTGATTTCAATGGGTCAACTCTTAGAATGGCTAATTCTGGATCCAGCCCAATGTTTTATCTCTTATTCAATATGCAGATTTTTTTTTTAAGTGCACTGTGGATATAAAGAAATTTCCAACTTACCTTTTATTGCATTGCGTGTCAAACTGTGAGAAAAATGGGACAAACAGTTCTGACTCAATTTTGAAGATCAGGATATTTGAAGGACTGCCTCCTTCCACACAAACTTGCCCACCCACTGGTTCATCACTAGAGCTGTTGTAATGTATGCAAGCAGCCACTAGGGAAAGTCTCTGCTTCACATGTCTCTGGGTTGTCCCTTCTGGGTTCCTGTGGAGTCCTGCTCACTCTGTCCAGAACAAGCCCTGCCTACTTACCCACCCCACGCTAGGGTCCTGATCTGGATTAGGGCCTCTGTGGTTCTTTTGAATGTGTAGCTTGACCCTGAATAGTCTTCTTCTGTTACTGAAAGACTTGCAGCATTCCTGGCTTCATGATACTATAAGAAGCCTTGCTCCACATACCGTCACCAGCAGAAGTACAAATGACAGTAAGGTGAGGCAAGGCCTTTTTGGTTGTAGCACTCCAACACTCGCAAGAGAAGTTTGTTTCCCTCCCTCAGTTATGGTTTTCATTCTGTCAAGCCTTTGATTTGTTTATTCCTTGCTTGCTATAGATTTCTAGTAGTTTTGTTTTACTACTTGGTGTTTCGTATTGTGTGATTTTAACATTGTAAGCTGCCTTGAGGGTCAAAAGGTGGGAAATAATTTTATAAATAAATACACACATTGGCCTGGTTTGCACATAACAACAGCCCATGGGCTGTCAGGGATGAGAGGGAGAGAGAAAAAATGCTGTTTCCCACATATCTGCCACTTCCGATTTTACTCCACAACCTATGATTGGCCTGTGATCATAGACTGTTGAGCGTAATGTGCAATCCAGCAGTTAACCCATAGTTTGTTGTTTAGCACCTATACAACCCAGTGTTCCAGCTTCACACGTCATGGTTAACAATCTACGAATGCGCTGTTTGTAAGTTGTTGATTAAAAGTGCAAGTGGCTCTCCCACTCATGAACAACAGTTGTTTAACCCACTGGCTCTCCTTTTTGCCATCTAAATGATCCTGGCTATCCCAAATACGTTTCCAATACAGTTAAACTGAATAAAATGCATAATCACTGTGTAAAAGCTGGTTATTATTGACTGCAATTCAAAGAAGCAATTTGGGCACACGGGAGAAAACTATACATGCAACTGACATTTCCTCTGGCATCTTTGCAGTAGCGTCATTTAAAAAGTGGCTTGTTTCTTCAGCAGTCAGAGATGCTGCTGTGAACATTTGAAAGAGGGCTCCATCTGTTTGTGTGGTTCTCCCCAGAGCACAAATGTAGCTTCTCCAAACTGTGGCCTGTAATTAGTTTTGTTCTGTATCAAAATTCTTTTACAATGTAATCAGTATTTGCCAGAATCAAATTCAAAACAGCATTCCTGCTCTTGGATGGCTGTCAATGGATGAATATGCTGTCTGTTAAATCCAGTAAATAACAGGAATAAATTATCATCTGTCATGGAAAAATCAAACTCTCCCATGATAACACAATATATAGTTACAGTACAGAAAACACTGGATCCATAATCTGTGCAAAGTTCAACTTTTACCATACAATGGGGAGCATTGATGATGAGAAAGACTATTTCTTCCGTAATGTTATCTTAGGGATGTTCTCCAGCTTCCCAGGAACTGCATTTATTTGATTTAGGCTGCAAGCCTATACCCATTTACCTGGGAGTAAGTCCCATTGAACTCAGTGAGCTTTACTTCTGAGTAGGCATGTATAGGATTCTGCTGTTAATATGTAACTTTAAGATAGTGCAGTAAAGTGCATGCACCCCCTAAAGAACGAAAGGAGGAATAATCCTAGTTTTTTCAGGGCTCCCTTTGTTTCCTTATTCCTTGAGCCAAAAATAATGTCCATTGTCCTTTCTGCCTCACTTTTCAACACTTTTTTCAGCTTATTCCTCACTGCCAGAAGCCAGATCAAGCTCCTAATGCCATTGCAACATGTTGATGGGCTTGATCCACAACAATTGGGAAACCATTGATATTTATGTAACACTTTATCTTCTTGATGTTTCTTTATGTTAAAGAGCCTTGCAGCAAATGCAGTGCTTTTAATTTATTTCTGGAATGACAATGGCAATGCATTGTTTTCTTGTTCTTTCCTATGTCTAGAAATATCCATATTCTAAAATTGTTTTGAGTGTGCAGCCTCATAATCATTTCTGCCACCAGCGCCAGCATATTGGAAACCAAGACACTATATTTTTAAGATGTCAACATATGTATGTATATTAGAACTGTCAACAGAGGAAGCTGCCTCCCTTATACTGTCAGACAATTGGTCTGTCTAGGCTGGGTATTGTCTGCATTGATTGGCAGCAGCTCTCCAGGTTTACAGCAGACATGGGTTTTTCCCAGCCATTGATTGTGGAGATGCCAGGAAAAGGAAGTGAATGGAGGACAGCATGCAAAGCATGAGTTTCATCCAGGGAGCGAAGGATTTTGTAAAATGCACTCGCAGATTGTCGAGGGCCTTTTATTCTGTTGTCTGCTTATGGACAGAACTGGATTTTCTCCAATTTCCTGAATGTGCACAAATTCATATTTGCACAAATTTGCACTTGTGAAAATGCACAAATCCCTCACCCCCACCCCCAAATGCTCTTTTTCGTGCTTTAGCCTATAGGAGAATGTGCATTTTTGGACGGTGTTTTTTTTATTTTACATATTTTTCTATGACTAAATTTGCATTAAATTCCAGTTTTTTTAAAAAAAAAACTGGTCCGCAAGCCCATGGAATCCATGCGACTCAGGAAAACTGCAGAATCCTTGGGTCAGATGAATAGAAATCCAAACTCCTTTGATTCTGTTGTGGATTTCTCTGACATCCCTAGTTCACCATGGGATATTTCTTTTATTCAAATAAAAGTTGCTCAAGTTCAGTCCAACTCCTGCTACTGAGAAGACTCAAAGTAAAATACATGGGGAGAATAACAGAATGATGCTTTCTGAATGGGGCAGGATCACTTCTAAACATCCTTGCACTAGTTGCAAAGCAACACTGTGCCAATGCAGAATAATTACACAGGCCTAGTAGTACCGATGGGTAGAAGGTAACTGTCAGTGTAACCTTTACACCAGAAGCTCTCTACCAGTACAAGGGGGAGGGGACTGGGTGGACTTGGGGATTTGGCTGGGGAGGAGTAGAAGGTAGTCTTTTTTGCTTGCTTAGAGGATGCAATGCCTGCAAAAGCGGCAAAATAGAACACTTCCAATGGAGTCCTTGGAAAATAGGGATGGATCAGGCTATTTCCAGTCAATGTCAATATTACATATTCATGAGCCCGTTCCCTCCCATTTCCACACTGATGTGTGATTTTATTTTTTTTAAAATCCACATGAAGTTTGTATAGAAATATGTATTAAAATACATATTTTGAATGTATTTTCTCAGAAAATACAAACATAAGAACATAAGAAGAGCCATGCTGGATCAGATCAAAAGCCTATCTAGGACAGGATCACAATGGCCAACCAGATGCCCACAAGGGTGCCCACAAGGGAAGCCCACAAGCAAGACATGACAGCACAATAGCAACGTCTTGCTCATGTTCCTCAAGAACTGGCACTGAGAGGCATTCAGGGCCAGTTTGCGTGACTGAATAGCTCACCGTGGCTTATTTAAGCAACAGTGGGCTGCGGTACATGCGGGTGGCCATTTTGAATATTCAAGCCACAGTTGTGGCTTGTCATGTTGTCAGAGCCCGGTGGGAGTGGGTTGTGCGACAGTTAAACAACCTTCACATGACCCATTGCCTGTTTTAGGGTTGTGCAAGGGTTAACCCACCCCCCACCTGGCTAGGACAACATGACAGGCCGCAGCTTGAGTATTCAAAAGCTGCCTGGCACATGCTGGCACAGACCACAACCCCCCATAACTTAAGTCATAGTGATCGTCTGAACCAGGTCACTGTCTCTGAACCAGAGGTAATATATAGCCGTCATGTCTAGTGGCCACTGATAGCCTTATCCTCCATGGATCTGTCTATTCCTATTTTAAAGCTGTCCGAGTTGGTGGCCATCACTACATCTTGTGCTAGAGAAATTCAGAGTTTAACTTTGTACTGTGTGAAGAACTTCATTTTACCTGTCCTGAATCTCCCACCATTCAGCTTTATTGTGTGATCCTAGATTCTAGCATTATGAATGGGGGAGAAAAGCTTCTCCCTATCCGCTTTCTCTACACCTTGCATAATACTGTACACCTCTACCCTCCTCACCTCACTTGCCTTTTTTAAAAGCTAAAATGTTCCAAACATGGTAACCTTTCCTCACAGGGAAAAGGCCTTGAGGATTTTGCATTTATAAAATATTGTATCTAGATGTACACATTTCCAAATGTTTTCCCCCTTTAAATATTCAATTTTAAATGCATTTTGGTATATATTTTGAGCGGGGAAATGCATTGTAAAATTCAGAGAAGTGTAAAAACCAAGGGATAATGGCATTGTCTGTGTGGCACAGATTGACAACTCTCTGTGCCTTCCCTCTTATTATGTCATTCACCTTCTAGAAAATAGATGGATATACAAAACACTCATACACCAATGGCCAACAGAGTGTCTTCCACCCAACCCTTACAATATGTGGAACGTATGTCCTGGCTCAATAATTCCCCCTTACTCAGTGTTCCACACACAGGTGACACAGTGGAATTATGCACTCTGTTGTTGGCCACGACCACAACCCTCTCTCCCGCAAGTGCAGACAAGTTTACACCATATGCCAATGAAGTCGATGGTGAACCTTTGTTGATGAACCAGGCATCCTCCTTCACCCAACCTGTGAACCTGATCTTTATGGAAAGTTCAGCATCAAACAGAACAGGTTGAATATGATTTCCTTGGTTGGATCATCCATTCACCAACAGTGCTTCTGTCTTGTCTGGAATAAACTTCAGTTTATTATCCTTCATCCAGTTCACTGTTGACCCCAAGCCCCTCTTCGGGACATGGCACTTGAATGAGATGAAAAGGAATGCTTGGTGTCATCTGCATATTGATGGCACCACACTTCAAACCTCCAAATGATACTATGGAGTCATTCAGACATCACCATGCATTGATGTGGGACTATGTGGGGACATAATAAATGTGCAATGTTGCTTTGTAGGTGGCAGTGGGATTTTCAAGGATACTATGACAATGTCTGTCAGTGCGTTTTGACATTTGCTTTTTGTTTCTTTAGCTTTTGCTCTGTTGTTGAATCTGCTATTGGCTGAAAATAGGGCTGCAACTATGCTATACTGTCGTTAGCCCTGAATACTGGGGCCATACAGTTGCCCTGCACATTTGGTTTGCTTTAAAAATGGCTGCTACAGGTGGCACACAGATCTGATGTGGTGTGAACAGCCATTAATGTTAATACTTTGGAGCCGAGGGGTCGTTCAAATCCTCAGTAACGGAAGCCAAGCAGGCCACCACAAGAGACTGCTGTTCTTGAGTTCTTCAGAAAACAAGGCCCAGTAGCCATTGGAAATTTTTTGTTTTCTATTCAAAACACAAATATTTGAGAAGAACTCATGCCAAATATGTGCCCTGGTCCCATTTTTCCTTGTCCCTGCTCTCCATTCAGAATGGATTCCAGAATGAGTTTTTGATTATTATTTTTTTTACACAAACTATCTGGTATGAATTGGGAATAAAAGTTTGAACAATAATTATTGGGCCTTGTTGTGGCTGAAGAATAAATCTCAAACAGAGGATATAGCTGACTTGCCCTGGTGAATTCTTTCTCAAGCAGTGGTGTAGTGGAGTCGGGGCTCACAGGGACACAGCACCGTTCCTTTTTCTTAGCAGGGACTCTGATGCATCTGCCCCAGCACCTCGCCTCAGAACTCCCTATTCTCTATGAGTTTAGCTGCAACCCTCACAATAGTTGGAGGAAAATGAATTTCCCCCCAAACAAGGTATTGTTCCCTGTTATAATGCAAACTACTTGGGGGTGACTTGGTCTTGCATGGCCAATTAAGACCCATTAGCTTTACAAAGAACCTGCTCCTGGTGGAGATTAAAAAACTGCTAGAACTGGTTCCTTCATTGGTTCCTTCGTTTATTACATTTCTATTTCACCCAATAGCCAAAGCTCTCTGGGTGGTTTACAAAGATTAAAAATCTAAAAATACAATATAAAAGATAACATAGCATTGCATAGACAAATATAAAACAGTTTTGCACAATCAACAATAAAATGGATATGGATCAACACAACTGCCTTAATTTTTGGACTTTCTTTTGGGGCTATACGGACCCTCAGGATGAATGCTTCTGCTGCAAAATGTACCACAGTGCCTCTATTCTCAAGTATGGCCTGCCCAATGTAAAGAAAATTGAAATTGTTCACATATTACTCATAGTGGGTCACTTCTTTACTGCTCGGATGTTACCATCTGTGTGGCAAACAGTAATCTGTATCATTTCCAACAAACTCACTATGCAAACCAACTTTGGAAAATTGTTGTGCTCACCATAGACCAGCATTATATCAACTTGCCACACTATACAACCCTGATAAAACTAGGGTCCAAGTTTTATTATATATTACCATACTATGAGGCTTCAAGCTCAGTATATCAAAGTTATACTTTGCTCTTAACCAACTTGTTTGATATCTTTAAGATATTCTTAAATTTTAAATATTATGGGGTGGGTTTTTTTTTGGTAAAGTCTGTACAGGATTTTTGTAATCTGAAATTTGCTTCTAATCTGTAGGATAAATCTTGATGGTGTTATAACATCCCTCTTTGTATATTTTAATACATTTTGTCAATTTGTTTTTTTTATTGTCGATCTGTTATTTTTCTTATTTTAATGTTGGATTGTCCTATAAATAATAACGTTGCTATAAGCTTTGCTGGTCATTCTACCACTAAGGGAATGTTGCCATGTGATATCTAGAAAGCAGGCCTTTTCTGTAGTTTTACTTGCCCTCTGGAACTCCCTCCCCCATGCAGTTTGGGAGGCAGAAAATGTGGAGTTTTAAACGCCTCTTGAAAACATACCTGTTTATGCAAGCTTTCCATTGCTTGTATTTGATATCAGGATGTGGCTCCATTTGATTGCTTTCTATCATTGTTTTAATTGTTTTGGTTATTTGTTTTTGTTGTACTTGTTTATTTTAATAGTTTTTAATATTTTTGCATACAAATTCTTTAGGGATTTTGTTATATCAAGTGGTATTCATGCATTAAGAAAGAAAGAAAGAAAGAAAGAGAGAAAATGTGTTCATTTGTATTGCAAGAGTGGATTTTACGCACTTGTTTAGATCAGTCCTACTGAAATCAGTCTTATTTCAGTCCTACTGAAATAAGATTCAACTTTGGCTAGATTATGCCCTTCGTGATTAATGAATTGGTGACCAATATAGGTATTAATTTGGCAGCGTTTACAGTCTTAGTGAATGTCCTTAATCATTCTCCTAACAAAAGATGTATTCCAAACTCCATAGAAAACTACAACAATATAAAACCAATAGTCATAAACTTCTGGCTGTAATACTAATATTCTTTCGCCATAACGAATTAATGTCACAGTTACAACACCTGTGTAACATTGCACTCGGATTAATAAATTCAGTACATAAACTATATAGATGTCATATTTCTTAAAGGTAATAAAGAAACTGAGATATGCCGAAATTCATGTCAAACTGGTCAGTATCTTTGTAGAGATAAGCACTGCTAAAATGTTTCAGAAGAGTCTTGCATTCAAAACCAATCTGCAGTCCTTTTTCTGCACATTCAGAAGAGGTGACCAAGGTAAAGAATGAGGGTGAAGCAGAAACTGATTTGGTATATCTTTTCTTTTAAATGTATGCATGCTTGCAATTTTAATGCCTGCACATACTATTGAGTTAATAGTTAACTTGATTTGCTACTTTTGCAACATTCAATTAAGCTTAAAGGAGGAAATATATGGCAATGTGCTAATATCATGTTCTCTAATGACAGGCTTACTTTTGGAGACATGTGTCTATTATTCTTCCAGCATGAAGGTTTAGGAAGGAGGTGGGCTGGACCTGCATTGTAAATAAAAGCCATCTGCTTGCTTTGTGTACATCTGGCATTTGGTCAAAAACAGACTATAATTTGGACCAGGAAGAAGCTGAAAGCAAAAGCAACTTGCTACCTGAAAACAAGTAGGCCCTGGTCACAGATAGAGCTCTGTGTCCCATATCCTCCAACATCTGATACAATTATGGCAAAAGCCTGATGCTCAAAAGTCACATCTCCTAATCAAGTAAAATGCATTGCACTCAAAGAAACCTATAGCTCTTCTGCAGTCTTGCAACCCTTTTGACAACAGCCTTAAGCACTTAGAAGAACTGAATGTGGACTGAAGCCTAATACGAAATGCTTTTGTGCTCTGCATTAATAAATCTGAAATAACAGAGAGAGAGAGAGAGAGAGAGAGAGAGAGAGAGAGTTCTATATTCAGAATCACAAATGAGAATCATAATTCCCATTCCACCCAAAAGCATGAAAAGCACGTATTCAAAGGGCTTGGTAAAATCCAACCTGATACTACCATGACTGAGAGTACAGCAGGGTGGCTGAAGGTATTTGTTTCATGGCATAATTCATGCAAGCCACTCAATGTAAGGGGGGGGGGGTTGGAGTGGGGGTTGCATGGAATTTTAACTGAAAAAACCCAAACTGCATATACACAGTCCTGGTCATACCATGACCATCTGCTATTAATTTTTACACGATGCTTTAGAAAGTATCTCTTCTTGCAAGTGAGCATGTAAAGTTTAAATAATTGCAGGAGTTGTGTATGTTTGTTTGCTCTGAGACAGGATCTCCCCCAACTCCATCCTGTGGATTTACCCATATTCCAGTGCCAAGGAACAGGGAGTAACATTGTAACTAAAATGAGTAAGGTGGTGCCTTACTCATGAAACCAACAGCAGCCCTTTGGGACAGGTGATAATCAGAAAGTTTCAGTTGCTTCAAATCTGTGCATACATACAAAGCTCAAAGTTCCTGAAATAGATTTTGGTTTCCGTTGGTTTCAAACAGGAGTGTTGAACCTCCTTAAGCCAGAGGGCTGAATTCCATTTTAGAGAAGCGCTCAGAGGCTGCACTCCGCTGGTGGGTGGGGCTGCAGGCAAAAAGGGGCATGGCCAAACATACCAGCATATTTTAGCTTAAAGTGCCATAGGGTTGCGCCCAAAGCCTTTTAGAATGAGGGGAGATGTACAAAAGCTGGAAAACCACCTAACCGTTGGGGAAAATGGGGTAAACCAGGGGAAGAGGGCGTGACCATCTGAGGAGGGCTGGATTGGGGCTTTAGGAAGGCCAGATTTGGCTCCAGGCCTGAGGTTCCCCAGCCCTGGTTCAAAAGAATGAATTCAGGGCCAGCCTTACACATTTTGCCAACTGAGGTAAAATATCACCACTACTCTCCCCCGCCCTCCGCACATCTTTCATAATTCTGAGTCATTTATCCCCATACCTGTACAGGCTGATTCTATGGGGGCATGCTGACTTCCTTAACCTGGTGCCCTCCAGATTACAACTCCCATTGTCCCCAGCCAGCATGCCCACCTGGAAGGCTGCCCTATGGTGCCCCCTTGCTCCCTGTTGGAGTCTTCCACATCATAGAACTCCTTTACTCTGGACAGCCTCAGCTCCCTTTCCATTGGCATCAACTCTCATCCAAAGAAACTCACAGGCCCTTACCTGTATCAAAAGGATCCTTCTGCTGACCTTGCTTTTATTATTTTATTAGCAGCAGTACACTAGTATTCTGGATTTAATATACATATCTTTTCAATTTTAGTTGCAGTATATGGACACACGAAGCTGCCTTCATACTTTAGACCATGGATCCAGACTTAGGCCATGTTTCCACAACAATGGAAGGGTGAAGCAAATGAAGGAATACTCATGGAACCAGCATGGCTCTGCACAGGGCTCCATGAAGGACTGCTCCGCACCATTATAAGTTGGTGACAGAAACATCTGGGTGGGGTGGGAGAATTGGAAGTGAATGTCATCAGATTGGCAGGGGCTGCTCAACCAGTAAGAAAGGCTCCCTCCTCCAGGCTCTACTCCCCTTAATGGCAATCTAAGGAACAAGCCTCATTGACCACAATGGAAGTTACTTCTGAGTCGACTTCTCAGACTAAAGCCCCATCCCGCTCATTTTTTCCCCTTTCCCTCTAAATACCAGGCAACCGCATTAGCAGGCACCCTGAATAAATGTGCTATCACGCGATAGCACAAATGCGCGATAGTGCATTTTCAGGAACAAGCCTCATTGACTACAACAGGAGTCAGCAGGTGCCCCTGAACTAATGCGCTATCTCACTATTGCGCAATAGCACAAATGCGTGTTAATGCTATTTCATGATAGAGTGATGGTGAGATACTGCAGGGTATGTGTATTGATGGAATGTCTGTACAATGGTGTTATAATGAGATAGCGCCCTAGTGTGTAAAATGAAAGCTGAACTATGAAGCCTGTGAAATGGGACCGAAGGACTAGGGATGTATGAATCCCTTACCTGGCTCCGTGCAGGGGCATCCACGGTGCGGGGAAGGCGCTCCATCCCTCCCCCCGGAATCCTCCCTGGCCGGCTGTGCTCCGCCACGGCGCCGCATAACAGCCAACCAGGGCCATCCGCAGCTGGAGTTCCGTCGTAGCAGCCGCCATTTGCATCCGGCCAGGCTGCTGTGATAGGCTATGTAACTATTTAAGTAGCCTATCATGGTAAAGGCAGCCACGCAAATGGCAGCCACTACGCCATTTGCATGGCTGCCTTTACCGAGATAGGCTACGTAAATACTTACGTAGTCTATCACGGAAAGAGCAGGGGCACAAACAGCGTAGCGGCCGCCGTTTGCGTCCCTGCTCCTGATGGGACTTACCTTTCCCGAATGTCACTCCCGGTGGCGGGTCGCAGCGGCAGTTCGGCAGGGCTTCGACAGGGGCCGGTCTTTCGACTGGCTGCCGCCGCCGCCATTCCAAGAAAAGTAAAAAAAAAACAAACGCCCCCGTGATAGGCTACGTGATGATTAACGTAGCCTATCACAGCTAGATTTGCAAAGTCAGCCATGATAGGCTACGTAAATTGTCACGTAGCCTATCACGGGTGACTTAAAAAAAAAAAAAGCGCGTACGGCTAATGGCAGCCCCCATAGGGAGCCGCCATTCGCGTTCCTTATTTGGTCGTTGTATTCTACGTAAAGATTACGTAGACTACGGCAACCAAATAAGGAACGCGAATGGCGGCTCCCTATGGGGGCCGCCATTTGCATACGCGCTTTTTTTTTTTTTAAGTCACTCGTGATAGGTTACGTGATGATTAATGTAGCCTATCACGGCTGACTTTGCAGATCTAGCCGTGATAGGCTACGTAAATCGTCACGTAGCCTATCACGGGGGCGTTTTTTTTTTTTTAACTTTTTATTTCGCGGCCAGGCGAGGCGCCTCCTCCCTGGCCTGAATTTCAGCCAGGCGAGGTGAAGCGCCTCCCCCCCGACCTGAATTTCGGCCGGGTGAGGCGAGGCGCCTCCCCCCCCGGCCTGAATTTTGGGGGGAGAAGCGAAGCGCCTCCCCCCCACTGCGAAGCAAGCTGCGAGACGAGGTAAGTGACTTTCGAGCACTCCTAGATAGGCTCCGTAAAGATTTACGTAGCCTATCACGACTAGATTTTTAAAAAACACCATGATAGGCTATGTAAATGTTTACGTAGCCTATCACGGCTGAGTGAAAAAAAACACAAAACCGTGCGTATGCAAATGGCGGCGCCCATGGGCACCGCCATTTGCATTCCTTATTTTGGCAAGTGTAGTCTACGTAAACATTTACGTAGACTACGGCGAAAATAAGGGGAACGCAAATAAGGGGAACTCACTGCAGTGGTTCCGCTCCTACTTGGATGGCCGATTCCAGAAGGTGCGGGGAGGGGGGATTTTTGCTCTGTGCCATGGCAACTATGCCATGGGATTCCACGGGGCTCTGTTTTATCCCCTATGCTGTTTAACATCTACATGAAACTGCTGGGAGAGGTTATACGGAGGTGTGGGCTGAGGTGCCATCAATATGCAGATGACACGCAGCTCTATCGCTCTCTCTCATCAAACCCAGGTGAGGCAGTGGCTGTTCTGAATCAGTGCCTGGGTATGGTAAGGGACTGGATGAGGGCCAATACACTGAAACTCAATCCAGACAAGACGGAGGTACTGTTAGTGGGTGGTTCATCTGCCCAGCTAGGTGATATTCAACCTGTTCTGGAGAGGGTTGCACTCCCCCAAAGGATCAGGTTCATAGTTTGGGGGTGCACTTGGATCCAGAACTGTCACTTGAGGCACAGGTGAACTCAGTGGCACAGAGCACTTTTTATTAGGGATGTCAGAGAATTCCGCCACGGATCTCGGTGAGGCCGAATGCCAGTGCATTTGGCCCCCTGAACTCCGTGGCGGAACGGCCTGCCCCCCCTGCCCCCCCGGTACGAGACTTATCTGGGGTGGATGTTCCGGACGGCAGCAGTTCCAGCGGCAGCTTCGGTGGCGGCGGCGGCTGGTCTTCCAGCCGGCTGCCGCTGCCGCTGCCATTTGCAGTCTGTTCCCCCCCCCATTCGTGATAGGCTACATAAAGACTTACGTAGCCTATCACATCTGGGTTAAAAAAAACGCACAAAATGCGTATGCAAATGGCGGCGGCTACGGCCACCGCCATTTGAGTTCCTTATTTTTGGCTGTCTTAGTCTACGGAAATATTTACGTAGACTAAGACGGCCAAAATAAGGGGGAACGCAAATAGCGTAGCGGACGCTATTTGCGGTCCCCCTTATTTTGGCCGTCTTAGTCTACGTAAATATTTCCGTAGACTAAGACAGCCAAAAATAAGGAACGCAAATGGCGGCGGCCATACTACACTTTTTTTTTTTTAACCCAGACGTGATAGGCTACGTAAGTCTTTATGCAGCCTATCACGGCTGAATTCAGGGATGCAAACGGCAGCGGCTATGGCCACCGCCATTTGCATCCCTGCTAGCCAGCGGCTGGATGTCCGGCTGCTGGTGGAGCCGGCCGGCGGCTCCGCAGAATCCCTGCAGAGCGGAGCCAGCCGGCCAAGATTCCGGGGGGAGGCGCAGAGCGCCTCCCCCCCCAGCGAGGATTCCAGGTGGAGGGACAGAGCGCCTCCCCCCCTCAGCGAAACCCGGCAGAGCCAGGTAAGTGGGGTTTCGTACATCCCTACTTTTTATCAGCTTAGGCTGGTATACCAACTACGCCCTTATCTGGACAGAGATAGCCTAGCTACAGTTATCCATGCTCTGATAACTTCTCGTCTGGATTACTGCAATGTGTTATACGTGGGGCTGCCTTTGAAAACGGTCCAGAAACTTCAGCTGGTCCAAAACAGGGCAGCAAGATTATTAACAGGGACTGGCCAATAAGATCACATTACGCCAGTACTTTTCCAGCTGCCAGTCCATTTCTGGGCCCAATTCAAAGTGCTGGTATTAACATTCAAAGCCCTAAACAGCTTGGGGCAGGTTATCTGAAGGATCGCCTCCTCCCATATGTGCCTGCCTGGACCTTAAGATCATCCTCAGCGGCCCTCCTCCGTGAGCCCCTGCCAAAGGAAGTGAGGTGGGTGGCTACTAGGAGGAGGGCCTTTTCTGCTGTGGCACCCCGGCTGTGGAATGAACTCCCTAGTGAGGTTCACCTGGCACCTACATTGTATTCCTTCCGGCACTTTTTAGACCTTTTTATTTTCCCAGGCATTTTAGCATTTTTAGCATTTTATAGCTTTCTATACTTTTAACTTTGCTGTTTTAAAACCTGTATTTTAAATCTTTGCATTGCTGCTAGGTTTTACACTGGTTTTATTCTGGTTGTATTTTTATATTGTGGTTTTAATGTTTTTATATTTTATATTGTTTTACTGTGTGCTTGTTGGTTTTAATTTTTGTGAACTGCCCAGAGAGCTTCAGCTATTGGGCAGTATAGAAATGAATAAACAAACAAACAAACCATTTCAATAGGTCTACATTAACTATGACTAAGTCTGGATCAATCCTGTTTGTCTATCTAACCCAGTACCATCTGCACCAGTGGTAGGCAAACTGTTCAGGTCTGTGAACACATGTGCCAATTTTTTTCAGGCCCCTGGGCACATTTTCTTGCCCTCTTCCAGGATTCCCCCCTTTCTTGCCCCCCTTCAAGGATTTCCCCCTTTTCTTGCTCCCCCCCTTCCAGGATTACTTTAGTTTCTTACCACCCTTCCAGGATTCCCCCCTTTCTTGCCCCCCTTCAAGGATTTCCCCCTTTTCTTGCTCCCCCCTTCCAGGATTACTTTAGTTTCTTACCACCCTTCCAGGATTTCCCCCTTTTTTGCCCGCCTTGCAGGATTCCCCCCTTTCTTTCCCCCCTTCCAGGATTCCCTCCCTTCCTTGTCCCCCCTTGGGATTCCCCCTTTCTTTCCCCCCTTCCAGGATTCCCCCCTTTCTTGCCCCCTTTCCAGGATTACCCCCTTTATTGCCTGCTGTTTCAGGTTCTCACTTCTTGCAGGGGAGGAAATGCAAGGAGTAGAATTAGGGAGGTTGTTGGGAGCAGGAGGAAGAATTAAACTCCTCTCCCTTCCACACTCCCAATTTCACTCAGCCCTCCTTCTCCTATCTCCCTGCTCCCACACCCACCTCTGCAGCCTATTTTTATTTTTAAAAATAGTTCACATTCAATGCAATAGTACATTTAACACCATGCATAGTGTGCATCTATGTCACAGACAGTACCCAAAGTGGGAGGAAAAAAAGGAAGAGGGGTGTTGAGGCCAGACAAAGTTACGTCTGCCTAAAAAGATCTGGAATAGCATCTCACACCTTGTCCCAGCCCACTTCAAAGATGGGTCACGATGTATAGGACAAGTCTAAGGGTTGTGATAGAAACAGAAGAGTAAAGGTAGGAGTTGTAAGACCTCGACAGCTGAAACCCAGTGGAGAAGGACAGCTGGTACAAGCTCCTGGAAAAATCCTTACATTTGAAGAAACTAGTCTCGCTTCATTTGAAGAAACTAGTTTCACAGCAGACACACATCTCTGATGGGAAGCCTTCTCACAGAATCAGAGATTTGGAGGGCTCCTTGTAGGCCATCTAATCCAACCCCTCTGCTTGATGCAGGAAACCTTGAGCCATACCTTCCTGTAAATTAAGGGCATTAGATCTAGAGCTTTCCTACATGAGGCATTTGTTGTGCGCTCGTCATTTCCTACTCAAGGTTGTTTATGGGTTCTTTAGATGATGTCATGACCCTCTAGTTTCTCTTTGATTTGTAAACAGCACTTTCCATGAGTTTTTTTTTTAGAGTAGGGAAAGTGGCATATTATTTCCAATGGCAAAAGGAAGCATGACTCCCTTTTGTGGATTTGCACTATTCTGCTATACCAGAGTGCCACCTAGATGTTATGTAGGGGAAAAGCAGGAAAGGAAATATTCCTCATGTAGTGCTTGGATCTCAATCCTGTGACAAAACTGAAAGTAGATACAGCAGATTACCAACCTCATGTAGAAAAGCCCCTAGAACTACCCTTCGTGACAGCAGAGAACAAATCTTTGCCACCTTCAGTGGGACAACCCCTCAGGTCTTTGAAGAGTGCTATCATGTCCTGCCTCAGCCTTCTCTTCTCCAGGCTAATTGAAGAAGTTCTTGTCGATGAAGTCTAACTTTCCCCTCAAAATGTGTTTGATTAATATTTTCACAATAAATTAATAATTTCCTCAGCAGTAACGGTGCATGTGACTTGATGCCAGCAAAGTCATATGATATATCACTGGAGACCTATAAGAGTAAAAGAGGACCAGATGAGAAGTCTTTTTTGACACGTCTTATTATGCCAACAAACTTTTTACAGCTTCAGCATCGCTTGACTGTAACACAAAGAACTGAATATTTATAAAAAGATTCAGAGCCATCCTCTCATTCCTCCACCCACATTTTTGGAGAGACTACAGCTCACCACCTCCAGATGACTCTAGTTAGTGTTCTGGCCTAAACGGCGGCAAAATTACCACAAACACCACTTACTATGCCAAAGAAATTATATTAGGGCCAACTGGCATTTAAAATAGCTTAAGCTTACTTGTTTTCAGTAATTACTTCAAGGTTCCTTACAAGCGTGTTAAAGGTGCTATGCAAATTCAAATACTGTTAGATTTTTATCTTTAAAATTGCAGATGTAAATGGTAGAGAACCAACGTGGCATCTAGACTCAGGTTGGCACTTTTAGCTTCACAGGACCAATATTTTCCACAGGAGAAAGAGAAAATGTGGATGAAAACAAAGAGATGACTGATATAATTATTCAAGGTTGTGTCAAAAAGTGCTCTTCTTCTTCTTCTTCTGGGGGATGGAGTGAGTTTAAACTTTTATATCTCCCCCACCCCTGGGAGACCATCTAGCTGTGAGTCCTGCAAGACATTGTCCATGTTTCTCTGGTTGATTCCACCTGGCCTGGGAAGTGGGCCCTGACTGACTCCAGCTCTGAAGGCTGCTGCCCCTGCTGTTATTTTTGCTGCAGTTTGGGCTTGCTTGCTTGCTTATTTATTTATTTATATTTCTTCTTTGGCTTTAGTATGAATTATTATTGTTTGTTTAATTTTAGTGCATCTATATTAATGCAAAATTTTGATCATCCTATGTACATGACTGTTTAAATGTTGATATGACTTCTAGTTAGAGCATTATCTTGAGATGTTGTTATATTTTATTGTGCACATTTTCTGATGTTGCCATAAGCCTCTTTGAGCATAGTTTTACCATGGGAAAGTGTCTGATGATGATGTTTTTAAACTCAGCTGCCCATTCTTCCACCTTTTCTGTTTAAACTTCCACTCCCTTCATGCATTTAACACATGAAAGGGCATCACATAATTAAAGGGACTGGGGCATTGTGCTGCTGGTCCCACCTAGGGATGGCAGAGAATTCCTCCACGGATCTCGGTGAGGCCGAATGCCAGTGCATTCGGCCCCCTGAACTCCGTGGCGGAATGGCCTGCCCCCCCGCCCCCCCACGGATCCCCCTGGGATGAGACTTACCTGGGGTGGATCTTCCAGGCGGCGGCAGCAGCTGGTCTTCCGACCAGCTGCTGCCGCCACCATTTCCAGTCTTGTAAAAGAAAAGAAAAGAAAAAAAAAACGTGATAGGCTACGTAAAGATTTACGTAGCCTATCATGGCTAGGTTTAAAAAAAAAAAAAAACACGACGTAAATCTTTACGTAGCCTATCATGGCTGGGTGGGTTAAAAAAAACACAAAAAAACCGCGTACGCAAATGGCGGCGGCTACGGCCGCCGCCATTTGTGTTCCTTATTTTTCGCCGTCTTAGTCTACGTAAATATTTACGTAGACTATGAGGGCGAAAATAAAGGGGAACTCAAATAGCGTAGCGGGCACTATTTGCGTCCCTTTTTGATTCCCTGTTTTAGCCTATGTAAAGATTTACGTAGGCTAAAACGGGGAATCAAAAAGGGACGCAAATAGCGCCCGCTACGCTATTTGCGTTCCCCTTTATTTTCACCCTCATAGTCTACGTAAATATTTACGTAGATTCAGACGGCGAAAAATAAGGAACGCAAATGGCGGCGGCCGTAGCCGCCACCATTTGCATACGCGGTTGTTGTTGTTTTCCCAGAACCCTCCGCGGCCGGAAATCCGGCTGCGGATGGCTCTGGGCTTGGCTGGGCCTGGCCAGCTGCTCCGCGGAGCTGCCACGGAGCACAGCCGGCCATCAAGGATTCCAGGGGGAAGGAATGGATCGCCTGCCCCCCCGTCGAGGATTCCAGGGGGAGGGACGGAACGCCTCCCCCCCCCACCATCAACATAATCCGCGAAAGGTAAGTCCCTTTCGTACATCCCTAGTCCCACCCCCGAGGTTGCCGAGTTTCCCCAGCCCAGTCCCCAGTGTCCGTGTGCTAGGGCTTTTCTACATGAAGGTTTTATCTGCACCTTTCTTTGTGGGATTAAGATCAGCTACTTTGTATGTGTTTATTTCTGGAAGGTTTCTTTCTCTGTGTTTCTATATGTTCCATTATGCAACCACTAAGTGGTGCTGTGGTATAGCAAAATTGCACAAATACACAAGGCTTCTATAACTCCATTAAGAAAAATACCAGACTTTCCTTGTTAGAAAAACAAAACACGATAATGGTTGCAAAGCACAGGAGAGGCTCTGGAGGATGACGGTGTTATGTAAAGGATCCTCAAACTACTATGAGTGTTAGGCATGGACATCTGAGCATGGGAAGCCTATGGACAGCAGGGCAGGGGAAGCCATGTGACATTTGGGTGGGGCCAGCAGTGTGATTCTGCAGGCTTTGATAGACAAATTTGTGTTGGTGGGAGATAACACGATGTGAACCCAAGAGGCTACATACTTTAAAAACTAAGTATGAAAAAACATGTATTCTGCTACAAGAATAGAAAGGGCTAATGACAGAATATTAATCATATTGTATGCAGTATGTTAAAAAGGTGTTAACAGATTTTCATAATAACTAAAGAGACCAATGTCTCTGACCTATCCATTGCTCCTTGAGTTTTGAAAGGTTATACATTGGAATTTCTAGGAACATATTTTAAAGACGTTCTAGAAAGACAGTGATGTAGGACAGTGTCAGAGTAATCAGATGGGTTGCTCACAACATGAGAAATGCTTGTCAGATAGTTCACAGACAGTTGTGTGACATTTTAAAGTTATAATGAAATTATAATTAATCAAAGAATCATACAACTGGCATCTCTACACCTGCAATTTATTGCACTGTCATGACTGGCCGCTCACAGAAGTCTGTGGGTCCATTACACGACGTCATAATCCTCCAGTGATTTTCCCACTATTTCCCTTGCCTATCCCATGTTATCCCCAAATTGAAAAAAAAATGTAGAATTTTGTCAGTCTGCACAACAGGAGTGCCATAACCTCCCTGTGTATTTTCCCCATAGTGTGAAGAAATTGCTGTGTGTGTGCGGCTGTGGGTGGTTGTTTTGGTTTGTTGGGGGCACAGTCATGATGACGATGGCAGAGACGTCAGGGCAGTGGGCATGTCGGTATACTGACCTGCTGGCTTGCTGCCACACCAGCTTGCTGCCACACCGGCTTGCCACCACGCTGACGTGCCGCTACACCAGCTTGCCGTGTCTAAATGCAGTGCACCGACTTTTGCTCCTGACTTTGGCTGCTCACTCCACGATACAGAATGGCCAGCATGCTGGGATGCCAGCATTCCAGCAGTTCGCCAGGCAGCCAGTGGTGCCTTTCTCTGCTCCTTATTGGAGCAACATACCGACAACCCAGTCAGGCTTGCAACACCAGCACCACTCAGAACTTTCTGTGCTGCTGATCTCTTCCTGTCCTGCTTACCTGCTTACCTGACGTAACCTGAACCCTGCTCAACATCTGATCCACAGCAGATCCTTGCAACCAGGCTACAGTGCAAGTCATTGGCAGAACCCATATCCTGAAACAGTAGAGAGAGAAGGGAAGATGTTTCTAATATCTATTGGATATTAGAGCCAACTCCTGTCACAATCAGCAATGATGAGATACCCTTGCCAGGGAAGAGGGGCAACACAGAGTCATGTTTATTTATTAAATTTATTAATCGCCCATCTGGCTGGTCATCCAGCCACTCTGTGCTGACAAATGGAGAAAATTCCAAGCAGGTGGCAATGGTGTGTGTGGTCGTGCCCTATGGCTGATGCTAAGAGTGGTGTCAGTTGCATTTTCGAGCAGAAAAAGTGGTCTGTACCAAAAATGTAATGTGGATGGACAGCCGCAGTTGGAGGTTTGGGTCTGTGGAGAATTCTTTTTGTGCTTCAGAACCTTTGTGATCTAGAGGTGCTGCATGCTCCAATCTGCATTGGACTCTGTCTGTAGATTCAGCACACGGGGACTGATACAGGACCAGGGTGGACTGCAAAGTTCACAAGGATGTTTTTGTATCCTGAGTGCAAAGTGCTGAGAACAAGGGTACCTGATTTTGCCTGGCTGACTGCTACAACACCCAGCCATAAGCTCAGGTTGCTGCTGCCTGGACAAGCCCTAATTAACTATCTGAAACCAAAGGTGACCGAAGAGCAGGGCAGCATTAGTCATTGTCCAGATTAATTCATGGCCAGAGATGAGAAGTGATAAAGAGAAGGGAGAGAGGCATTACTACTGTCAGGACTCGCTCAACTATTGTGCTAAGTATGCTATAGCAGGGTCTCATGGGGTCCCAGGTTAAGGAAGGATGGTGTAGGCCATGATAGTCTCTTCCTCGTCACAGAACAGTAAAGCTGTGGCTCTGTTCCCAAGTGTGGAGAAATTCATTTACTTTTTGCCAGTAGCCTGTCTAGCCAGAGGAACCGAATGGAATGTTCTCTGCTCTACATCACATTTCACAACAGGGAGCTTGTCTTTGTGAGTGCTGGCAGAAGACAGAAGTGTGGGCCATTAGAAAGAAGGTCTCCCCATCCTTTCAATCTGGTCACTATATGGCACAGCTTTGGACTGTATACGGAATGCATTGCTCAGATGTCAGCAAGATGGTTACAGATTAGGCAGACCTGCTTGCTGATTCTTACAGCTGTGTAAACAGCTTAAAGGAATGTTATGTCAAACTAAGGTGACTGCGGAATTCAGTAATGGAGTGTGGCTGTGACAAAGAGAATGACTTGAAGTTTCCCACTCCTCTGCCTCAGGATCCTAACTGAAAGGAAGGCACTTTTCACAAAAGCTTTTCAATGGCAAAATAAAAAACAAAACCAATCCTCCTTTTCAAGGACTCATTCAAAATGGAGTGAGAGTGTTCACCCATTCGGAGAGAGAGCAGGAATCATTGCCTTCACTCTCCAGTGGCTTTGTATTGTTATTACACAGTCAAATCTGATTTGTTATGTTGTACTGTGTGATAGAATCATGTATACTATATGATTCTCCAATTGACTGGAGATCACATATGTGACTATTCCCCAGAAAAAAAGAAGAAACCCCTAAAAACTGGTGACCAAGTATATTGGGGAAACAGTAGAATAAAAAGGTGGTGAACAATGTGAACTTTGAGAGTCATTGACTGGGTTCACACAACACACTAACCTACAATCCCTGGGGCTGTTCACACAACACACTAATCCACACTCAGTGGTGGGTTCTTGAACCGTAGGTTGTTTGTTGTGGGTTAGCGTGTTGTGTGAACCCAGGCCATTTTCTGCAGGGTGGCTTGTTAACTATGCAGTGTGGCTTGTTAACCACCATGAACCACCCCCAACAACGAACCATGGGTTCTCAAGGTGGCTTGTTCAGAAAAATGGTTAACAAGCCACCCTGTGGAAAATGTCCTGGATTCAGACAACACACTCTAACCCACAGTTGAACAAACAACTCACCGTTCAACAACAACCCACACTCAACTACTGAGGGCTAGCATATTGTGTGAGTTTATTTTTATAGAAATATGTCCCCCTTCCCCAGAAGCAAAACTTTGACTCTGAAAAAACAAGAGCATTGGTGAACATTTGGCACAGCCGGAATCAGAGGAGTCTTTCTGCACAATCAAGTTATTTCATAATAAATTAGTATTTCATCAAAGTCCACACCTCTTTCCGTAAGGATGTACTTCTGTGATGGGTCTATCCTTTTTTCTTTATTTTTTAATGAAGACACAAACCACAATGTTATTTTATGCTATCTTCCTCGTAGAAAATGCATTCATAGTTATTTTGATTTGGTTTGGGATGGGCAAATGGCACAAGCTCCTTAGATATTGTTCGTGCCATCATGACCAGTGATCAGTGATAAAGCTTCCTCCATACCCATTTTTGTATTTGTGCACTTATAAGAGGCTGATGTTCAAACTTACATAATGCACTCTCCCACTATATAAATGCATCAGTGGGAGCTACAATTTAGTTGGGTGGGTCTTTTTAAAAAGTAGTTAAACATTATCAAGGGAGCATATAACGATCTATTATTATGCTAACAGTGAGACCCAGCCCGGGGGTCTGTGCAGGCATACCACAATAGCAACCTCTTCACAGTATATCCCAAGTTTCTGCATGATACAGCGCCATACAAACAGATCTGCAAAACCTTGGTGCTGGGATGTACTCCTAGGATGAACTGTAGTGGAAATGGGCAACAATATTACACTCTTTTCAGCACTATAGCAGTTTCAGACTGTGCAGGTTCAGGTTTTAGAGGGCCTTTGGGCAAGGCACCCTCAGTGGGCCCCTCCCTCAGTGAGTCTTCCTACTCAGTGCCATTGTCACCAGTTATTGTTGCTGCTCATCCTTTTCCTCACCATTGCTACCACTTGTTTGCTTGACAGGCGGAGAGCATGTAGGCAGTGGCATCTACTGCTCCACCTCTCACCACCACCACCATCTGGGCCAGAGTGAGAAGCATGTGAACAAACAGGCTGCAATGGTAAAAAGGAGGAACAAGTCCAGGGGGCTCTTGTCAGTGGGCCCCTGCTGGGATGTGGGCCCTCAGCAGTTGCCCGACCATGCCTGGCTGCTTTTGACACCATCCCTGGTTTTGATACCATCCCTGGTTTCAGAGGCTGGCCATGTTGTTCCAGTAAGAGCTCAAACAAGTGGTGACGATAATACCTCTCAGGCACTGTTCCTGAGCTACTGTGGCACATGCAATGTGAGCTATGGGGATTGGGCAGCCTTGCTGGCAATTGTAAAGGCTGAATGTTAACCACAGAGGAGGTAATTTCCTGAAACATAGAGCTGCAGCAAGGAAATTAATCTTATCTTCACCATGGGTGCTTCAACGACATTGCAGTGTTTTTCCATCTTTTTTTCCTGAATGGATTTTATGCAGTAAGAAAAAAAGATGGGAAAAGCGGTGGGAAACATGGGAGAGTTATGATTGTTAGATGAAGTTGTCTGGACCCCCCCCCCCTAAAATTCTGTGAATGAGGCAGGGCAATGGTGCGATAAAAGCCTTGTCTGGAAGCACCTTGTGTTTGGTAGAACCACCTCATAATTACTGGAATCCACAGGAAAGTTGTTATGTTAAACATATGACCAATGAAATAATACCACATAGTTATTATGTTTGCACAGGTCCTTATCCTACATTTTTCTTGGAAGCAGGACAGGAATATAACTTAACACATGTCTGTACAAAGTAACAAAGAGACAGAGGAAGTGATAGGAAGTTGTGACTAGTGAACACAGCCCTCTTTTATGTGGGTCCTTTTTTTATGGGCAGTTTGTGATGGTGTCTACCTTCCCCCTCTATCATTGCTCTCCAGTAATTACATTTCAAAACCACTTTTTCAGAAGAGTCATAAATAAAGAACCCAGGCCTACACAAATATTTCAGTGAATATCCAAAAATTCAATATTACAAGTCAGACAATTCAGAAACCAGGTTTTTAAAATATAGGAGCTGAATGTAGGACAGCCTGTTGAAGCTGTATCCAGGCAAAACTGAGAACGTTATGACTAGCAATGGCGCCAATGGAGTGCCCCTCCTTTTTTAGCCCCTGCATGTGGAGGGGAGGGATTTAAGGGAACAAAGCAGCTGGGTAGTATCAGGGCCCCATGCGCTTACACAGAAGTAAATAAAAGTACCATGTATTTAGCCCTCTGAGTGTTTCAAGATGGAAGGCTCCTATGCTCCCAGTTGAAAAGTATTGTGCAGATATTCCATTTTTTCTGGTAAGAAAAAAGATGGAAGAAACAGTGGGATAATATGGGAGGGCTACAAGTTGATGACAGCTTTGTCTGGATTCCCTGTAAAATTCTGTGAACGAGGCAGGGCAATTGCACAATAAAAGCCTCATCTGGAAGCATCCTCAGAAGAAATCAACAATGTCATTGATGGGATTCAGCACACACACACATGCACATGAGTTACTCAGACTTGCATCCTTGAGTTCTGCAAATTGGACTCACTGCTGTTTTTTTTTAACTTTCAGATGGAATCAGAAGCTAGGAGCACTTTTTACCAACTTCATCTGGGGAGAAGGTTGGAGCCCTTGGCTTCGACCTAGGAACCACTGTTTGTTTGTTTTACTTCGGTGTTTGATTCTTTTAATATACTCTTCCTGGACTGACAGTGAAATGATCTTTGGATGCTTCTGCTGCTGCCCAGTGCTGTAGGTCATTCGGGATGGGAGTGGAGCATTGCTTTGTGTGAATTACGCAAGTTCTCAAGCATGCACATTAGCTCCCTGTAGCTTCTGGTATAACTTGAGGTGCTAGTGCTAAACAGTTCCCACTTCCTTCCCTTATGTCCTTTTATAATCTCTCTGGTTCCCTAAAGTCCTTCTTTGTAGTGGGTACAAACTACAAAGGGTACAAAGAGAGGAGGCATACATAATGTTCTTTGGAATATTCATGACCTGCGCCTTAAAACACAAAGAACTTCCTTAAATAAATGAGAACATTCCATCAGAGAGGTAGGCCATATAATAGAATAAACCAAGCACACATGCCAAGAAAACAAATACAGGAAGCATACTAATCCTGCTGTGGCCTTCTTCAGCCTTCCCTTGAATCCAAGCCAAGCCCCAAAGCTGGGGTTTGGGGTTTGGCAGTGCTGGGTCCAGGTTTTTGAGGGACCTTGGGCAAAACACCTCCCTCAATGAGTCTATCTTCTCATTGCTGTTAATTGCTCATAACAAAAACCATTCTGGATTAGACCAAAGGTCCACCTAGTCATCCAGCATTCAGTTCACACAGTGGCCAACAAGCACCTGTGGGAAATCCACAAGTAGGACATGTATGCAACAGCACCCTCCCGCTCAGGTTCCCAAGCAACTCGTGTACTTAAGACATACTGCCTGTGATACTCGAGGTAGCATATAGCCATCAGGAATAGTAACCATTGACAGCCTTGTCTTCCATGATTGCGGTTAATCCCCTTTTAAAGCCATCCAAATTGGTGGCCATCACTATATCTTGTGGTCCTTCTCCTTCTCATCATTGCTACTACTTGCTTGCTTGACAGTAAGCAAGTTGGCAGTGGCATCTCCTATTACTGCTTGTCACTGCCACAGTTGTTGAGAGTGAGAGGCAGGTGAGCAAGCAGTTTGCAATGGTGAAGAGGAAGAACAGCTCCAGGGGACTCTTGTCAGCAGGCCCTGCTGGGCAACAGTTGTGGGGGCTGTTGCCACTGCCAGTGGCCTACCTTTGATGTCAGCTCTGGGGTTCGAGATGAGACAAGCCGAGAATGTTAAGCCAACCAATTGTGGGAGTGTTCCTTCAATGTTCTACCTTCAGCAGACTCTGAACTATTTATAACTGCCCGTTTTGTTGCTATCTCCACTCTATCAATGTAAAGATAGGAAAAAATATCGGAATAGCAAAGTGTTTCGATACTCCATGAACTGAGAGCTGTAATGTGCATGCCCCAAGTAACTGGTTTTCCTGGAGGTATACTGCCTCAGCAGAAAAACTTATTGCAAAGCAAAAAAAATACATAAATCCTACAACAACCCAACTTTAAAGGTCAAAACACCCAAATCTATATCCAACCTTGCTATTTATCAACTCCGCATTGTTTCAAGATTTTTGTTAACATTCAAGTTCCACACAACCCTGAAGTTAATTTGAATCATTAAAAGTCTGTGTTGTGCCATTTGTTTCCTTTGATAAAATATCTCACTAGCATCTTTCAGCTGAACAGCCTTTGCCCAGTTCCTGTGGGCAAGAGCAAATGTCAGCGGCCGACACAGATAGGGCCTGTGCAGCTTTTCTGGTCTTTGGGGTAGACACAGAGGCGGGCAGAAATGGCAGGCTGCCGTCAGCCATTAGCGGACAAGTTTGAGATCAATAGGTTGAGGTGGTAAAAGCCATTTCCGTGTCTTCCAATGCAGTGGCTTGTATATATCCTAACCCATAATACTCTCCCCAAAATTAGAACAAGGAGCTATAAACATTCATTTCTAAAAGCCTCAAAAATCAAGCCACTATCCTCTGCTCAGCTTCCTGTAAAATGGGAACAACGAAACACCTCTCAGTCCTATTGTGAGAGGAAACAAGAAAAAAGGCTTTGACCAATGTGCTATATAGTACTATGTATATAATGTTATGTAGTACTGTTGCTTTGGCCATATCACATAGATCTCCTTACTGTGTGGATCTTCTTCACCACCACACTGTGAGTCCCCATGCAGTCACAGTGACTGTGACGTGGGGGTGCAGAAACTCACGTTGTGAGGGTGAACATCACCTAATTCTATACATGAAAGCCAGGACTCAGTCATGAGAAAGTCAGGCTCACCCCTCATGAGAAGGACATTTGGGGCAGGATCCACTTGGCGACTGTAATGAGTCGCAGCCAGTGGGGGGCTGGTGGCTCCGATTTTTGTGGGGCTGTGAATCCATTCCGGGTTTCAGACAGAACTGTAAAGGAGCGATCCAAGGTGCGGAACCTATTTTGGGGATTGGGTTCAGTACCTTGTATCGCTCTTATAGAATTCTAGCTGGTTCTGACTGAAACCCCGAATGGATGACGGCCCCCACTGAAATCGGAGCCACCAGCCTCCACTTGTCCCAGCTCTCAGAAATGTAGAACTATCTTCTCCTACAGAAAGACTTATTAAATCAAATCCAGAGCATTTTCAAGAAGTACTGTAGGGCCTTCCTATTTGGGCTGATTTTTAGTGGCAAAATTAAGATGGCTTGGAGTAATTTCAATTGTGATATTTTATACAGCATTTTAGATGCTAACAGTGATTTTCTTGGGCTTTATAGTTAAGTTCTGTTGCCTGTCCTTGAGACTGGAGGGCATAGCAATCTAGATTCATGAATGAATAAGGGAAAATTGTGGAATTAACTACCATATGATTTAAGAATCCTTGTACTCTAATGAACCATCCAAAATGAATTCTATTGTGTTTGGGATGTGTAGTCTTTGGTCTTCCTTCATATATATATATATATATATATATATGTATGTATGTATGTATGTATGTATGTATATATATATATATAGAGAGAGAGAGAGAGAACGGAGCGGCCCTTGTATTAAGTCACTTGGTGGCCCTTGCAGGGGTGTGGCGTATTATTCCATGCCAGAGTGCATAAGTACATGAATAAAAAACCATACACGCTTGCCAAGTCTAGCCACAGTCCAACGCCAATAAGAACGCCAATAAATCTCCTGCATGGCCACCCAGAGACACACAGTCTAGCAGTCACCTACGGAACGGGCACGCTGCAAGCTTCTAATCTGCCTTCCTGCAGGAACGGTCCCCTGGTACCAATATGAAATCATACTGTGTCACGTTCCATGGCTGCACTACCGCCTTTCTGGGAGCACTTTCTCTTGAATTACAACCTGTGGTCAGGCGGACATAATGGAGAATGGCCTCTAAGAGCTCAATGGGAAAGCCTGACAGAAATACAACATAATATTGAGAATGGCAGGAAAAGCCTCTATTATTCTACTTCATTCTATCTGCTGTGAGGCCATGCGGCGCCTGGAGCCTGTCTGTATTTAACTCACTTCCCTGGATTTCCGAGTCATAGCCACAGCTCCTACTCAACGCCAAATATTTCACTCTGGAGACGTACTACACTTCCTGATATAGGATGCACTTGCATGTATCCCAGTGACCTTAAACACTAATAAAGGAGTCATAATATGACCTAGACAGGCCTTGAAAGCCAATTGTAATGTGAGTGATTGATGAGGGTTGTGGGGGAGGGGGGAGGTTGGTGGAAGTATTTAGTTGCCTAAATTTGTCCAGACTCCAGAAGCCTTGATAAGGGTGAACTTTTATTATGATTTGCGTAGGTAAGAGATTTCAAATCACATTTTAAAATTCTCTTTTGCTAATAGTGAGGGTTAGGGTTCTTTAAATCATGGGATTTAAAGAAACAAACAAACAAAAGAGCTGATGGCAACAAGCTGACCACAGCAACTCAGTTCCATGCTGTCTTCTCCTAAGCATGCAAGAGAAATTATAAAAGGCATTTAGAAGCAATTCTTAACAATTTGTAATATAGTTCACAAGTAGGAAATTCCTTCCTGTTATTCATTTAAATCCCCAACTACAGTATCAAATAATACCCTGGATCTGCCTTCTGCTCACAGAAGGTGCAGCCACCACATTTTTGGAGATCCCCCTCCCTCCCACACCACAGATCACCTCATTCAGCAGGGACTCTTGAATCTCTGTGTAGCATTTTCGGGGGGTGGAGGGAATTCCATGGGAATGAGGGGGCAGGGAAATCTACTTCCAGCAGTGCATTGGATCCAACGTACATCTGTATCCAACCCAAGCACATCAAAACTCCATTTTGCATTTAGCCACAGGAAAAAGAAAAATGTATGACATGTTCACCCTGCTATAACAAAACGGATAGAAGGAGACACCTTGTATTGAGTCAAAGCAATGACCTATGTAGCACAGTGCTCTAAATAGCCATGGTGTTTCCCAGCTTTGCTCCCTGAAGTCCCTGAACAGAGATAGTGCTGAGATCCGTATAACATTTGCAGTGAAGATCTTGAGCCATCACCAGGGTTGCTTGTTCAAGAATAGTAAACTCTGACAAAAGTTAATTTCTAGATGTAAGTATTAGGAAGGGGCCATAGCTCTGTGGCAGATGATTTGTATATAGAAAGCATCCAATTTAATTTCTAGCATTCCTCATTAAAAAGATCTGAGCTTGTAAATACCCCTGCCTGACACCCTGGAGGAGGTCTACTGCTGGTGAAGGGAGACAATGCAGTCATTAATGTACCATTCATTAATCTTGCTCAGCACAAATGTGGCTCTTTGGTCTTATTATTAAATGCATGTTGTATTCTAAAAGCTTAGATGTGTTTCTGGATGCCACTCAAAATCCTCTAAGGATTGATAAGATTTGTGATGGGAGAAGAGTGAGTTATCCCATGTTCAGACTTACATTCTGGCTGCTACTGCAAATCACCCCTTCCACAATCCAATGTTGGTTTGGAACCACCACATCCTTAAACCAGAACATTGCATGCTTCCACACTAGCCATTTTCCTTTGGTGTGGATTGACATTGTTCACTGACTCACTTATCCCTGAGAATCCAGACCATGTTTTTTCCAAGCTGCTCCATTCCTGCCCCCTGCCCTGATACTGTCCCATTTTATTTTTTAAGTGCTCATTTGTAGAACCTTTGGATCCTTCTCTATCACAATTGCCACACATGAATTGACAAAGTACTATGGGGGTTTTTTTCCATCTGGTTTGGAGATGTGGCTTGCTTGTCACATGCTTGGCAACAGCTCCCCTTCATTATGTGGCCACCAACTTCCTTTTGCCACAGAGCAGAAGCAACAGTGGTGCAGGACCTCTTGCAGGAAAGCAGTAGGAAGACAACATTCCTCCAGTAGGAGCACCTCCAGTAGGAGCAGTCTAGATAATAGGAGACTGACGGTTACCATCCCTGCACCCAGGGCTGGCCCAAGATGTTTTTCTGCCTGAGGCAAAGGACAAGATGGCACCTCACCGACTCTGAGGGTGCTTCCAAATGAGGGTTTTTATGTTGCCATCACCCCATGTCAATCACAGAATATTATGGGGGGTCCAGACATCGTTGTCTTCAACTTGTAACTTTCCCATGTTTTCCCACCATTTCTTCCTATTTTTCTATTACCACAGATAACCCGTCAAGAAAGAAAAGGTGGAATAACTGCATACTGCAACTCATTGGTAGTGCCAAGAGCCCTCCATCTGGAAGCACCCTAGTAGTTGAATTTTACTTCAACACTGGTGATGAAACATTGTCCTCCATTGCACCTGAGGGCAGCAGGCTAGTTAGTACAGGAGAGCTCACGTGGGACACACAGCTCTGTCCTCCAACACAAGAGAATGGCCTGGGGGCTCTGGAGGAAAGGCTGGGAGTTGCTGCTGCCCCCAGCATCTGCCACCATGGGTGGTTGCTTCACTCAGCCTAATGGTACCGTATGGCCGATCCTGCTTGATGAAGGCAGGGAGGGGGTGCTCTTTACAGGGAAAGGGATGACTGTTTGAACTTCACCAAGCAACAGCAGTAGCAATGAGCACTCCAGTGAAGTGGAGAGGAATGACGAAGCTTATCCAGCAGAGTTAAAGCCCTAAATGGTTTGGGACCATGTATAAGCCTGCCCAAGCATTAAGATCAATGTTAGAGGCCCTATTCTCTGGCCCACCAGCAAGAGCAATTAGGCTGATGGGTGCTAGGGTCAGGGCTTTATTGGTGGTGGCCCCCCCACACTTTTCAAACTACCTCTCCAGGAAAATAAATTATGTCCTCATTACTGCTTGTTTTATTAAAAATGTCTGGAGAAACATTTGTTCTGGTCTGCATTTAGTAGTTAAAAAAACTTTAGCTGCTGTTGTTTCTTTTCTTACTTTCTTTAAAATTGTCATTATTTTCATGCATCTTTTAATCATGTCAGCCAGGGGTGACAGCTTTGGGAGGTCTGGGGGCACAAAGGGTCAAAGTTAGCTTGTCAAAAGGGGTAAAAAAGGAGTCAAAATCTCTTCTTCTTTTCTTTAGTTTTGGGAGTGGGGTCTGATTGTGGCCCATGGTCCGCATGTTGCCCACCCCTGTTGTAACCTGCCTTCTGATGGCAGTGCACCATGAAAGGCAAGTAAAAAACCTGCCCTTTCAAATGAATAAATAATCGTCACCCTTGCCAAAGAAAGTTATCCATGGCATGGGCACATGCCCAACCTATTACACGATTAGCACTGAAGGAGGCTAGCACTGCTGTAGCATTAGCAATTTTGCTGTTTGTGTCTGGAAATGGCCACCCTGTGAGTGTCCGCTGGCATGTCTGCATCAGATCTGTGGTCTGGAAGGCCTTGCAGTAGGGACCAGTGAGTTCTGTATTCCATCCTGGCCAGAAAGTCAGGCCTTCTCACAGCATCGCCTTCTCCTGACTAAATATACCCACAATTAGCTACAAGAGAGTAAAGGATAGGTTCCCTTCCTGCTTTCAGTACACTTAGGCGGGGGCGGAAGGGGAGGACAAAAAGGGAAATGAGAACAATTTCTGCAAGTAGCAGCAGCATGTGGAGAGAATAGATGTGAGGAGGGTGAACTCAAAGGTGTTTCTGTGCATCACTCTCCTGTCCTGATGGGTCAGGCCAATCAGCAGGAACAGTACAGTGCTATTTAAAAATCTAAGACGGGATCCAACACTCCTGCAACGCTTGTGGAGCTGCGCTGACTCATCCCATTCTGGAAGTGCTAGTTTGGCCTAGTTTCTGGGGTTGCACTGACTAGCAAGCACTAACTTCCTATCGCACTAGCGTTCACTTCCACTAGCACGTGTTTAGCGCTGGCAGACTGCCAGCACTGGAGACTGCCCCTAGTCCCACAAAGCTCCAAACTATGTGCAAACTGCGACCGACCACTGACCACTGCGATTGGTCTTCATGTAGGTTGTTGTTGGCCTATCGGCACAGAGTTGCATCAATGGGGCTGATGCCCAACAGACGTGAGCATTTTTGTGCCTTTTTATACCAGTATATCATTGGAAGGACAGATACTGAAGCTGAAGCTCAAATATTTTTGCCACCTAATGTGAAGAGAAAACTCTCTGGAAAAGATCCTGATGCTGGGAAAGACTGAAGGCAAAAGGAGAAGGGGACAGCAGAGGATGAGATGGCTAGATAGCATCACTGATGCAGTGAATATGGACTTGAGCACGCTCTGGGGAAAAGCGCAGGACAGGAAGGCCTGGCGTGCTATGGTCCATGGGGTCACGAAGAGTCAGGCACAACTGAACGACTGAACAACAACATACCAGTATATATTTGTTCTACCTTTTTAGACATTGTAAGACTTGGGTTAGGGTAGATGGGATTGAAATCCTCCTAGTTTTGGTGTAGACTCGCTGCATACCTTTTGGCAAGCCACTCTCAAGGCCCCAGTTTCTTCCCATCATATATAAAGAGCTTCACAGAGTGAAGTTGTGAACAAATGAGATAAAGGCGGCAGAGTACTTTGGACATGAAAAGCCTTATTCCAAAAAGGAGCAATAATGTGATATTGCCATATTTCTGCCTGTATGTATGTAAATATAGTCCAGCCTTCCCCAACCAGATGTGTTGGACTACAGCTGCCCTCCTTCTCAGCCAGCATGGTGATCTAGTCTCTACCCTTTTCAGTGGGAGTCTGCAAATCTGCCCTACTCTCTTCCTGTCACTTTCTAGTCCCCAGTTCCGCTGAGGACAAGAACAATGACAGCACTGACCCCTCGTCTAGTAAAAGCGCACCTCCCCAATCCTAAAGTCTGAGATTTGTGCAGCACTGAAACAGTTAACTTTTATGAAGACTCCAAGAAAGAAAAACAGACAGTCTAAGAGCAGCCTTGTGTTGGGAGGAGGGTTAGAGAAGGAGGCTGTTGCTGTTGTTTTCATTGTGTGCACTCTAATCAGGGAGAGTAAGAACAATAGTGCATGTAATGCTGATTTTGGAACGGGTCCATGCAGCTTTTCCCAGGCTAGGCAGCCTTGGGAACCACTGATAGTGTGGCACACCGGGGGCACAGCCTCCACCACCAAGCGCAGGGCAGGGCAGCCTTTTCTGTGGATAAAATATGTGAAGGATGACAAGAATCTTCCCAGCATGGGAAGTGGCCAGAATGTTAAAAAAGGAAAAGAAAAAAGAAGAAGCCCAGAACTGTGCGAAACTACAGGACACTTCAGACATGACCTTTTCCCTACATGGTAGTTCTTTGGTGTTGGGAACAGCGTACAACGGGTGTGCAGACTCCACGCTGCAGAGCGCCGCATCCGAACAAGCACACGTGTCCGTCTTGCCGCATGTACGCACAGTGGGGTGCTCCAGCCAGCCACAGGTCTCCTGTGCATGTACAGGCAATGAAAGACATCAACACAATGATGGTGGATGCACAGTTCACACACGCACACACCCCTTTTCCTACAAAGTAGTACAGTCACTGCCGTGAGACTGTTTATGTGGCGTGTGCCACAATTTTTGCAGCAGGCAACAATTCCTGAGAGGGTTGAAAACATTATTTATTTATTTGTTTATTTGGCTCCCCCTCCTTTCTCTGCCCACCCCCTTCCTTTTCATTTGTTTGTTTGCTTCCCTTTCTTACATTCACCATGTGCTCCCCCCGCCCTCCACACTTTGAAGCCAAGATGAAAGAACTCTTGTGGCCGGCTGCTGGCACCGAGCAACACAAGGGGAGCCTGACTGAAGTGTGCTTTAGTTTAAGATGCCATATTTTTCTCCTAAGGGAGGAGGAGGGGTGGGAGGAAGCAACAACAACCTAAAAAAAAAAAGGAGTTAGTCAGCTAAAAAACACACACACCCAGGCCCAATGTATTGCACTCCACTGGGAGGCATATTGTGTAAATAGCTGCGGATGAAACGTGTTCCTAATTTTTCAAAGCTTTTGTGCTCAAGGACGGAGGGCTTAAGAGTAGCTAAGATGTGGCATCCTCCCATGAAGTGATAGCTGAGGGTGAGGTTTTTATTATTTATAAAACAGAAAAACCTGTCAGAAAAGATTACGATGAGATCTGACATGAGAAGCTGTAGCACAGCATCCTGCTTTGGGTGAATTAGTTCAGTCCAGCGCTCCATTTCTTTCTTTCTTTTGAAGGATCAGTAGCAATGCAACCATGGGATGGAAATAAAACACTTCTGCAAATTTGTTTGGAAATTTATTTATTTTATCCTGCTCTTTCTCCAAGCAGCTCGGGGCACTGTACATGCCCCCTCCCCATTTTATCCTCAGAACAACCCTGTGAGGTAGGTTAGGCTGAGAAATAGCGTCTAGCTTAAGACCACCCCGTGAGCTTCCTGTGTGAGCAGAGATTTGAACCGGGGTCTCTTCCGTCTTAAATCCAGCCCTCTAGCTGCTACACTGGCACACAACTGCAGGAGAGGTGTTTGGAAATACAGAGTAAGATTGCAATCCTATGCATGTTTGCTCAGTGCAGTCCTGTGCATTGCACACTATCTGTTTTACATTAGTGGGCAAAATTTCCAAATATAATAGTATATGTACAGACATACACCCATATCCCATGGAACTGAAGTATCGTTTGCCCATTAGTTTTAGGGATTCTCTGAAGAGTCAAGTGCTAAGTGAATGTTATGAACTCAGCTATGTGTCATTCTAGAGCTGGGCTGATCCACAGCCAATTTCTACCATTGCATTGCGTCTTTTGGAATCATGTTGCCATTTGATGTGGTGCGGAGTCACACTTTAGGATGGCATGCTGAACACATTAATCTGGTCATCTGTTCCTTAACAATGCTCCTATAATCTCTTCCAGTTTCCAAACCACACGTAGTTTATTCTGGGTTAACTAAATTGTCCCTAGGGATGCACATCTAGAGTCTCTTGTTTCTATTACTTACCTAGGTCCCTAATTTACTTTTTAAATCTCCCATGGGAATTTTGCAGTTACACACTCCAAGCACTGGTTTTGCTTGCTTGTTTTTGTAATGTATCCCATTGCTCAACAAGAGCTAAATTTGTGCACAGAGTAATCAAGAAAAAGGAAACAAACATAACATAAGAGTGCAATGGCTCTGCTTTTTAGAAAATAATTGCACCTGCACCATGTTTGTTTATTTATAATACTTATCTACTGCTTAATATAATAACATCTGTATGCGGTTTACCCACAAAATATGAAAAGCCACCATTAAAATCCTTAGGAATCCAATATGATCATAAACAGTTGCAACTTACAACAAGAACAATAATAAACTAACTAACTAACTAAAACAGAGCACTGACTTGATCAATTACAAGCTGGGGAAAGCTTGTGCACTTTAAAACTCACAACATTTTCTGCCTCCTGAACAGTAGAGGAGAGGGTGTTCCAGACGGTGGGTGCCAACGCTGAGAAGGCCCCGCTTCCGTGATGTGGCACATTCTGTTGGTTGCAGAATGACCAACAAGGCCTCCTCTGAAGATCTTCAAGGTCAACTGGATGCATATAGGGGAAGGTGGTCTGCTCAGTATACTTTGTCTTCTTATTTGTCAACCCAGATGTGAGTGGAGTTGCACTTGCCTTGTGGCAGCCAGGCCCAGTGTCACTCCTGGCATACTTGGGCAGGTGCTGGGGCCCATATGAACCAGAGGGGCCCACCAGGGTTTCTGCCTACCGTGCTACAGCCCCGCCAGCATTGGGCCCACACTCAGCATTGCTATAGGTACCAGCTGCCACATGGCCCCCTGGCAGTGCTGCAGCTGAGAAGCCACCAGTTCCTTGCCCCCTTCCCCCAAGTGTGCGTACCCAGTAGTGCTGTTTTTAGCTGGGAGCCAAGGAGCCATTTGCCCCCACCCCCAAAGTACCGGCAACATCTGGTCAGCATGTCCATAGGGGGCAGGTGAGTGGCTGATGTCTGCAGGGCTGCCAGGGGGAACAAACAGTGGAAGATGCCACCATCAGTGCTGGGCAGGGGCCCAGGTTGGCAGCATGGGTGGATCCATTGGCTGTGCTATGTTGAGGCCTCCCTCCTGCCAGGTACCCATTCAAGAAGCACCACAAAATCTGAGCAACAACAACAACAACACACACACACCTAAAAGGTAATAAATAATCACTAGACATTGAGCCGCTATGGAAAGCCTGTGGTGTAGTGGAGGCAGGGCTCACAGGGATGCAGCGCTGGCACTTTTTTATGAGCAGGGTCGCTGACATCGTCTGCCACTCCCCTCAGGCTTTCCTGTTCCCTCTGAGCTTAGCTGCAATCCTCACAGGAGGGGTGGGGGAATGAATGTTCCCAGCAACAGTATATTGTACCCTTTTGTATTGCTAAGTAATTTGGGGTGGATTGGTCTTGAATGGGCAGTTAGGACCCATTAGCTTTGCAAAAGACATGTTTCTGGTGGAGATGAAAAGGGCTAGAACTGGTTTGTTGATACAGATCAACACAGCTGCCTGAATTTGGGGGCTGTCCTTGGGGGCGTGATGATGGGAACTGTCATGATGAGCGCCTGTGCTTCAAAATGTAGCACTACACCACTGTGAAGCTTGGTTCCCAAATTCCAAAATTAACTAACGGCACTACTGCCCACCAGAACCAGACCTGCTTAAGGGGTCTGTACTGCATGCCATCAGACTATGGGCCCCCAACCTTTTGGGGTCATTGGACACATTTGGAATTTTGGGAGTGTCATGGGTGCTCTCACAAAATGGTTGTCATGGGGTGGGGCTTGCCCATCCATAAAACAGCTGCCATGGTGGACATGGCTGGACACACAACATTCATTTCTCAGAAGGCAAACTGGTGAGACGAAAAGAAAAGTAACTTGCCCAAGAACCTAAGTACAAGGCAGATGGGGGAACCTGAGCTCCAAAACACAAAACCTCCCTTTTGAACCCAAATTAAGATGGCATTGGAGGGCAGCCCATCACTTTGCAGCATGCCAGCCTCAAAGTTAAAAAACCATTTTTAAATTTAAAAAAATCTTGAGAAATAGAATAAAAATCAGGAGAGACAGAGAGTCTTGCTGGCACCAGGAGAGATGTCTGCGGGCCCACTGGTGCCCATGGGCACCATGTCAGAGACCCAGCCTTAGACAATGGGTGCTTTCAGACAAGGCCTTTATTGTGCAATCACACTCCCTCATTCCTGGAATTTTATAGGGGACTAGATGTCATCATCTTCCACTAGTAACCATTCCATGTTTTTTTACCAGTCCTTCCATCTTTTTTCTTACCGCAGAAAATCCGTTATGAAAGAAAAGACAGAATCACTGCACAATGCCTTCTGGTTTTTAGTGCTAGGACCCCTCTGTCTGGAAGCAGCCAATGTGTGTAAAGGGGCTGCATTGTGTGCCCTCAGACAATAGCCCGAGTTGGTTTGAGTATTTTGTCAAGCTAGGAGTGTGTCAAGTTAGCCCAATGGAGGCTGGTGGAGGTTTCCACAACTTGGAAAGCTCCTTTAGAGTTCTGCCTGGTTCTGACAGAAACCCAGAGCGGATTCACTGCCCCACTAACATCCGATCCACCAGCCTCCACTGCGTTAGCCCTAAAAATGCTGCCATATATCAACTTGCAAGTGGCATAAACTAACTGTTCCATCAGTCTTCTCACTGAAGCTAAGTATGGAACCTCCATGTAGGAATTCTTTGACTGCTGGCTCTGATCACTTGGCCAAATCCCACTCATATGGCCAGTGGAACCTTTCAGTATCACATCTGTCCTCTTCCTCGCCAACCTTCCATCTTCTGCTACATGCCCTCTCCAATCTTTCCCTCTCCAAGACTTGCATTTTAAGATTTGTTTTCATTTAGCAAGCTCAGAAAGATTCAACATCACATTTCCATTTTTAGATAGAGAAAAGCCTTTTCAGAGGTCTTCCTCAACCTTAAGCAATGGACCGATCCTGTGTAAACAATGAGGATAAATACAAATTACGATAGAACTCTGTGTGTTTGTTTTTTAAGCCAGAGAGAGGGAGAGGGAATGGTTAGAATACTATTGTCATAACTAACTGCTATTCGTTTTATAACAAGTCTGTGCAACATACATAGAATGAACATAGAATGGAGAACTCCTTCATTGCTAACACATTGATGTGTATTTGCCTCTGGTCCCCAAAATTCCTATGGTTCAGTTGTAAGCATAAATGACGGGGTGAAAGGCTGCAGTTTAAAAGGGAAGACGATGGTCGCCTAACTGTGTGTGTCTATCACTCCCTTCATCTGTGGCTGTCACACGGTGATTGGGTTACAGTTCAGTGAAAGAGGCTGTGGGAATGAATCAGCCAAACAGGAAACAGTCATAGCAGTAGCCTCTCTCAGAGGGTTCAGTGACACATATATTTGTACGTGTCTATATTCTACAAGCTCAGAACAGGTACAAAATTAAATGTCAACAGAAAATGGATAGAAAGTCCTATAAAGCAGACCCCTAAGTAGTCAAAGGGGTTACCTACTATAAAAAAAACATTTATGATTCATTGATTTAATGGCTTTGTTATGAAGTCCCTTCAAAATCAATGGGACTTAAGAGTGCTGAACTTTGGCTGGATTGAGCCCCAAAGAGGCTAATATACACCCAAGATCATCATAATCCTTGACCAGTGATCAAAATGTCATTTTCATACAATATCCAAGGTTATGTTTACATTGTTTGCATAAGACATCCAAGGTTACATTTTGGCAAGAAGGATGTTACAGAGTTTGGGGGTCTCTGGCAGGAACGCTTCTCCCCCTAACCCGCAATGCTTGGGCACATAAAAGGCATGATCAAAAGTTCACCTTGAACCCCCTTCCAGTTGCATAAGTTTTACCACTCCGTTTTCACCTCTTTTATCTTCTGCTTTGCATCATTGACAAACAACTTTGGCATGCTGAAGCTCAGATGAAAGGGGATATAGACTCTTCCATCTGGAAAGAAAGGTGGGACCCAATAATATGAATTCACCCTGGTGTACAGTTGTTTATATAAATTGTATTAATGAACAAACACTTTTTTAAAAAAGATGCCTTCTCCAAGAGGTCATAGAGATTGTGATGGAATGGGTGAGTCAATCCCTGCGGACATAAAGACATTTAGGCTTTTAAAAATACAAACTACTACCTTGAATTGTGGACAGCAGGCCATAGACAGCCAGAGCAGACTTTGAAACACTGCTGTGATATGGAGGGGCATAACGGGCCAAATCCAATAGGGCACTTATGCCCCCACCAATTCTCTTGTACCCCACAGTTTCTGTTGCACAAGCAGTGGGTTCTGCTGTTTCTGTTGTGCAAGCAGGACCCACTGCTTGTGCAACAGAGATTTAGCACTTTGAAGAAACTGATTATCTAGACCCATTTCAGTCGGGCTTCAGGCCTGGGCATGGGACAGAAACGGCCTTGGTCGCCTTGGTAGATGATATGAGGAGGGCTCTGGATAGGGGTGAATGCTCCTTCCTTGTTCTCCTCGACCTCTCAGCAGCTTTCGATACCGTTGACCACGGTATCCTCCTGGACCGCCTGGAGGGGTTGGGCATTGGGGACACCATATTGCGGTGGTTCCGGTCCTTCCTCTCTGGCAGGTACCAGAGGGTAGCACTGGGAGAGGAGGTTTCGGACCCGTGGCCACTTACTTGTGGGGTGCCACAGGGTTCCATCCTCTCCCCGATGCTATTTAACATCTATGTGAAGCCGCTGGGGGCTATCATCAGGAGGTTTGGGGTGCAGTGTCATCAATATGCGGATGACACGCAGCTCTACCTCTCGTTTAAATCTTCACCAAGGTTGGCCGTAGAATCCCTGTCCAAATGTCTGGAGACGGTGAGTGGCTGGATGGGGAGGAATAGGCTGAATCTGAACCCTGACAAGACCGAGGTTCTTTTGGTGGGAGACAAGAGGAGGCTGGGGGATGTTGACCTGGTGTTGAATGGGGTACGGCTACCCTTGAAAGACCAGGTCCGCAGCCTGGGGGTCATTTTGGACTCCCAGCTGTCCATGGAGGCTCAGGTGTCAGCTGTGAGCCGGACAGCGCTGTATCAACTCCATCTGATACGGTGGCTGCGCCCCTTCCTTCCCGACCATCTGCTCCCATCGGTAGTACATGCCCTGGTCTCCTCTCGTTTAGACTACTGTAATGCGCTCTACGTGGGGTTACCCTTGAAGACGGTTTGGAAACTGCAGTTGGTACAGAACGCGGCAGCTCGCCTGATTAAAGGCAGCCGCCGGCGAGATCACATCACTCCAGTGCTGAAGGAGTTGCACTGGTTACCAGTTGTTTTCCGGGCCAAATTCAAGGTGTTGGTTTTGACCTTTAAAACCCTATATGGTTCCGGCCCAGCAGCCTATCTTAAGGAGCGCCTCCAGCAGCACCAGACAGGCCGCTTAACAAGATCAGCCTCGGATGGCCTTCTCTCTGTCCCATCAGCCAGGACAGCTAGACTGGTGGGGACGAGGGAGAGGGCCTTTTCTGTGGTGGCCCCCACTCTGTGGAACTCCCTCCCTAGGGAACTCCGTCATGCCCCCTCTTTAATGAGCTTCCGTCGTGCATTAAAAACGCTGTTGTTCAGGCAGGCGTTTGGGGTGGGTTAGGGTATTTTAGAAAATGTTTTTATTGTAGAATTTTATTGTTTTAAACTGTTTTTATTGTGTGTTGTACATCGCCCAGAGTGGCTGGGTGACCAGCCAGATGGGCGATTAATAAATTTAATAATAAAATAAAAATAAAAACTTCCCAGAGGAAGCCCGGAAATGAGTGGAAATGCTCGTTTCTCAATTGGGACAGGTTGGCGGAGCTCCCTTAATGTGAGCTCCGCCAACCTGCCCCATTCCAGAAATGTCCATCTTTGCTCTTTTCCAGATGCCCCAGAAGCTATCAGTCTTTGTTCCTCAAGTGGTGGGCAACGCTCGCAGATGGGAATTGGCAGGGCACAAGAGAACTGGCGGAGGCATAAGGGCCCAGTTGGATTCTGCCCAATGGGTTGTATCCAACATAAATATTCCGCAGATGGAAGCCATTCCATTGGTGGAACTGAGAGGGGGCTATTCCCCTCCCTCTTCAACCCCCTGCATGCCCTCAAACTCTGCTACAGAGGGCTGGGAAACCATCTGGAGCAGATTATCAGGCGGTGCAAAGGGCTGCAGGGAGGAGGAGAGAGGAAGCTAGCCGACGTCTGCTACTGCAACATCGGATTTAATTCAAAGATGGTTTCCTCCTAGTCATATACAATATTGTGCAATAATTCCGTTCTCTGCTCTTGCATATACTCACTTCCACTCATCATTCCTTGCTAACTGACTGGATATCTGAGTAAGGAGGCAAGAAGAGAGAGCAGAGATTGTCTTATGCATTTGCTTTGTAGCTTTTTTATGACATCGAAACTCAGAATGTCATAGCTAAGAGTATGTCAATAGTAATCAACACACTTATTTCTTTTAACATGAAACTTTATTTCATTTTGAAATAAATTTAAAAAACATAAATACAACAACAACAGAAAGAACATTCATAATAATATAACAAGATCATTAAAGAAATAAACTCACTAATTATAATCTTGGTCTATTCAATGGATGCTTGAATTGCCCCTCCACTCAATGGGTGCTCAAGGAAGTTCACAATAAAATCACAAAAAGAATAAAATTAGACTTTTTTTTTTTAAGCTGAAAACAAACAGATAAAATACACATTACAGAAAAACAGGAGGGCCCTCGAAAATGAAGGACCAGCATTAAGCACTGAAAACTCAGGAGAACACTGTCATTTGTTTTTAACAGCTATTGAAAGGCCAAGCACGAGAAAGGCACCCAGTATCTCTGCGGAGGAGATCCGCAGCCAGGATGCTGCTACACCTAGGGAACATAATTAAGGTTTCTAAATTACCCCTTAACACTGCTAATCATCCTAAGCCTTATTAATACCAAGCTTAGCCAACTTTCACAACAAGCTCCTACCCATGATAATGTAAGTTATGGGGAGGGTGTGTCAGTTTAAATGACCTTTAAATGATTCTCCCCACATGCATGCCCTGTAGTCTGCAATTGTAAACACAAAATGCTACAACAGGTCAACCTGTCTGGATTTCTGCAATGCATTATATGTGTGGGGCTGCCTTTGAAAACAGTTCAGAAACTTCAGCTGGTCCAAAAAGGGCAATGAGACTGTTGACTGGGACTGGCCAATGTGATCATGTTATACTAGTACTTTTCCATCTGAACTGGCTGCCAGTTGATTTCTGGGCCTGATTCAGAGTGCTGGCATTAACATTCAAAGCCCTAAATGGCTGAAGCCAGGTTACCTGAAGAATTGTCTCCTCCCATATATACTTGCCCAGACCCTAAGATTGTCTTCAGCAGTCCTTGTCTGGACTCCCCACCAAAGGAAGTGAGGCGGGTGGCTACTAAGAAGAGGGTCTTTTCTAATGTGGCACCCTGGTTGCGGAATGAGCTTCTCAGAGAGTCTTGCCTGGCAGCTATGTTGTGCTCTTTTTAGTGCCAGTTGAAGACCTTCTTATTCTCCCAGGCATTTTAGTCTTTCAGTTCTGCTGTTTTAAGTCTGTTACTGTATTTTAGATCTTTGCATTGGGCTAGGTTTTATTTTGGTTTTTATTTTTATTTTATACCGCAGTTTTAAACTCTCAGATTTTGATATTGTATTTTATTACATTGTATTTCATGGTTTTAATTGTGTGAACCACCCAGGGAGCTTCGGCTATTGGGCAGTATAGAAATGTAATAAATAAATAAACTGGCTGGGCAATTTTAGCATGGCAGAATCCATACTGTTATTGAGTTAGCTGAGCAGCGGCTGTCCTCAGAGATGTCTGTGGACTGTCCTGGAATGGGAGGCCTCTTCCTGCTGCTAACTGATGTCTGTGTGCGTAGTAAGTGTTGGAACTGGGTTTCCAAAGGAGACTTTGCTCTCTGCAGGAAATCCTATGGCACTATGGCTTCCCCAAAAAATCTGATAGGGAACAGAAATCCGTTAATGCTGTGAACCCGCATCTTATTCTCAGCCTATATGTATGTGTAAATATCACACAAATGCAAATGCCTCCTGTTACCTCCTTCTAAGGAAATTGAAATGTGGGAGAACACTGGAACCCCTAAAACATCTCACCACCCAGATGTGGGGTACATGCACGAAACAATATGGAGTGATGTCACCAGACTAATGAACATGGGAGTCCTCATGTTGAAATAGGAAGCTGTGCCATAGAGTTAGTCATCTAGAGTGGCTGACGTCCTGTTGTATGCCCCTGGGATCCATCTCGGTTCTAGCTTGGCAAAGCATACTTGTAATAGGAGACGCACAGAGCAACTGGCTCAGAGCAAGCAAGGACTTCCAGATGAAGGACTGTACACTTCGTATTTTAGCCATTTACTAGTTCAGTTAAACTTTCAAAACTAGCCAGAAGAAAACATAGGACTAGGGTTACCGGATGTCTGTTTTTCACCCCAGCGTTATGGGAAATAAAGATTAATGTCTGGATCTGGATGCTTGAAATCTGACAAGGGCTTGGGAAGGGAAGAGACTAGATAGGGCAGTGCAGCCATGGCTAATGCAGTAGTGTGGCAGGTGGTAACTGTCCATTGTTGAGCAGGAATTGAACGAGGAGGACAACCTGACACCCTTCCTGATGGATGCTGAAAGATGGAGGCAAGGCATGCAAACTGGCATGCAACAACGGACTTGCAGGCAGCAGCCAATGTGAGCTCAGGCTCATGATGTCAGTGGCCTGAGGCAATAGTTGCTGGCTATTCAGCGGCTGTGTGCCTGCAGTGGTGACGCAGCACCCTGCCCCACGCCCTGCCTCATAATGCCTACTGGTAAGTGTAATATGATTAGTGGAACTCAAGGAGAACAGAGTCCCTGGGGAAAACCGTTCACAAGGGAACAGCTCCCAGCTTCATAGAGGTGTTTACTTCCATTTTCAATAAAGCTTTGGTTGTAGGCCTAGCTGTTGCTGCATCTTTCTATTTACCACATAAACAAGAGTATCAGGCCCCCATATTCTTTGGGTTCTGTTTTCTCCACCTCACCCCCAACCGCAGAGTCTTCTGCCAATTGGTTTACAAATGGAGTTTGTGTTAGCTGCTCTACTTGGAAATAGAGCAGTATGAGTGAGAGAAAAATGAACATTATGGGAGGAGTCTGAGGAACTGAGGTAAACAGAGGTGGCAGGAAATGAAGCGCTAAATCTTTTGGACAAATTGAAAAGAAACAAATCATGGGGTCCAGATGGCATCTACCCAAGAGTTCTTAAAGAATTTATAAGAACCTGACATATGAAGCGATATGCTGGATCAGGTTGAAGATCTAGCTAATCCAGCATTCTGTTCCCACAGTGGCCAACCAGATGCCTATGGGAAACCCACAAGCAGAATATGTGCACACTAGGACCTTCCTGCTCATTTTCCCCAGAAGTGATCCTGAAAGGCATGTTGCTTCACTGGCGGTAATACATAGCCATGATGATTTCCTATCCAAAATATGCAACATGTCCCTAAGCTTGGCCTATGCACCAGAGGACTGGAGATTGGCCACAGTAACACCAATTTTTTAAAGGGATCCATGGGCGATCCAGGAATTACAGGCCAGTTAGCTTAACATCTGACCTGAGTAAGATGGTGGAAAGCAGTCAAGATGGAATAATCAAGCACAGAAGGACAAGTCTTGCTTAAGAAGAATCAATATGGCTTTTGCAACAGTAAATCCTGTCTCACTAACCTTTCAGAATTCTTTGAGAATGTCAAGAAGATTGTGGAAAGTGGTGACTCAGTAGACATTGTTTACTTGGACTTCCAAAAGTTGTTGTTGTTGTTCTTGTGTTTGTTTGTTTTTACAAAGTCCCTTATCAAAGACTCCTGAGCAAATGTAGCAGTCATGGAATAAGAGGAGAGGTCCTCTTATGGATCAGTAACTGGTTAAAGAACAGGAAGCAGAGAGCAGGGGTGTCTCCACCAGCAATTTACTCCAAGCTGGCTGCATGTTGAGGTCATTAGGGAGAAATGATGTCATGGCCATCCAGCAGCCACCCCGGAGCTTATCAGGGAAAAACTGGATTTCTTGAGACTGCTTAAAGTCCAATTCTTTTCCTCAAATCAGGTTCTCCCCAGTATAGTTGCTGTGTGCCCCAACCCCCACATTGACTTTGGGTATGCAAGCCCTGCCCAGGGGTGTGCCTTTCACCATGATCCCAGTCAAGGGGTGTTTCCTCCCATTGTGCTGAATGAAGCTCACCCTCTCGATGACCACAGATCTTACAAAGATCCCCCTCAACAAGCTAGGGTCTTGATGATCTTTTCGGTTCTTCGTCTGGCCAAATTCTATCCTCATCCCAAGGAAAAGCACCAGAGGCCCTCTTCCCCATAGCTGATCTCCACCGTTAGGATGTCTCCACTTCACAGCTTGACCCTGAAGCTTTGATGCTGCAGCACTAGCCATGTCCTGGCAGTGATGAAAGTGGGACAAATGTCTTTCAGAAACACTGATATTCAGAGTTTTCTTCTGTAGAAAGAGTGATGTCCATAGTAGGTATACATATAAATTTATGTGAAGATAGAGGATGCTGCTGTTGGAAAAACGTTGAACTGACTGTCTAGTACCAAACCATTACAAGGTTGCCAGCAAATAACAGCAGGTTATAATAACAGGTTGTTAGCAGGAGTTGAATGGAGTCAGTGCTCTTCATAATGGGTTATATTTAGACAAATGAATAAAGTCATTTTTGTCTTGATGTAACAGAGGTTGGACATCAGAGCACATTAAATGTTTACATATGTAGTGGTGACCTTGATGGCTACATTAGCCAGAACTCAGAGTCCTTTAAGGGAGCTTCGGCAAACTAATATTATTCAAATTTGATTTTTAAGAATTCAAATGTGGAGCATAGTGTTGCAGACAGTAATGTGTGCAGTATAGTGTGTGAAGTTGCCTAACTTGGCACCTGTGCATTTTTAGTAGAAAGTGAGTTGATGGTTAAAAAAAAAAAAGGAAGTAGGATCCCCTGTCCCATGTACAGAGAACAGCAAGCTCAGAGTGAAGAAAGGAGAAAGCTAGAAAGTGAAAGGGTTTCAACAGCAGGAAATTCCTCCCTGCCATCTGCCTGCCTACAGTTGATTCTACTGACGCACCAGTCCATTGCCTTTCCTTCACTCCATGCTTCTTGTCCTCCGCATCCTTTTCTCATTGAAGGATAAATGAATAAAATCTGATGCATGCCCACAATATTTTTCAGGAAGGTTTTCCTGGGGCTTCATCACACAAGGCTAAAAATCCTGCAATTGACCAGAGCTTCAGCTTCCAGAATCTTTGTGGGATTAAATCAGGTCCTTTCCATGTGGCTTTTTTAAAAAACTAAACTTCTATGTGTTTCATTACAAAGCCTCTGGGTGGTGCTGTTGCTTTATTTGCAATAAAAGTGACTTCAAACAGTATACCCTCATTTATATCAACTCCATGGTGGGGGGAGGGAAAATGCTGGATTTTCATTGTAATGGAAAACAACGCAATAGAGCTCACAAAGAGTGGGAGGTTCCCTGGAGGAGGACTGTGTTGTGTACAGGACCTGCAAACTTCTATGAGTAAGCAATCTCCATAGCAGGATAAAAGCCCCGTGTGAAGGAGCCCCTGATCAAGCTCTAGTTGCAGTTAGGAAATGTTTTTCTTTTTCTTTTTTTACATGTGATTGGTCACAGTCAGATGTGGATGGTTGCTCATAAGATGCACATCACATTGAAAGCAATGCAGGACTGATAGATGGCGTTCCACATCTGGATGTACATTCTGGTGCACTTTTGAATGCATATCTGGTTCATTTCAAGGTTCCTGATCCAGCAGGAGATACAGCCCTGAAAGCCTTCTTATATGTGCAGATCAATTTAGCTGGATTGAGATGGATGCAGTGGTAAAGCTTGGGCTGGACCTTGGAGCTGAGGTCCAGGGCACCCCCGCTCAGGTCCGCAAATGACCACCCTGAAAGCAGCAGGTGATGGGGCAGTGGCAAATAAATCCAGCATCAGAACCTAGGCTGCCATGGTCATGCTGGGGCCCACCATGGCTGACACTGGGTATCTATCACAGCATCCTTCTTATGCTTTTTTTTTTTTTTTAATTATAGTTGGGGGTGGGCAGTTAGGCCAGACAGGTACATGGTTACAGATGCCAATTTCAATATTTTTACTTTACAAATATATTATCCCTTTCTACAACAAAATGGTGCTTATCCCCAACTAAATGAGTTTAGCTGCAGAGTAGCAGAAGAAAGCTGTTTTATTCCTGTAGTCATGATGGTGCTATGATTTAAGTGAATTTAAAATGCAAAACTGCATGTGCTCAGAGTATTTCTTTTTATATCAGGGTTGGTAAACAGGGCTATGTTTGGTTTTTGCTTTAACATATATGGAATGTAGAAGCAGTAGTAGTAAAGCATAGTAATAAAGTAGTAAAGTAGTAGTAAAGCATGGAAAGATGGTTGGGGTGGGAGAGAGAAATGTTACTTGTGTGCGTCACAACTGAAGTAATACACATGGCCATCGAAAGGGGCCCCGCATATGACCATTAAATCCAGGGCCTAAAATGACCTAGCTGCAGTACGGGGCGGATGTCCAACAAAGCCTAGATCCAGCAGTGGCAAACCTGAAGCAGGGGACATGGCCTGTACTCCATCATTAAAGTGGAAACCTCAGTGTGGTCTACCCTGACCAGATCACTCAGAACCATCAGCTATATGTATTGTCTAATCAGAAGTCATACACAGCTGGTAAAATCTATTTTTCTGAGGTTTGGTCCTCCAAAATGAAAAGTTTATCCAACGAGAGATAACATGTTTGTTTCGTACTCAGTGCTTGAGCCCACAGCAGCCGAATGAGTGACTTCCAAGCATAAGCCTTATTTGTTTTAGTTTCATGTGAACTCGGCACGGTTGTTGAAAAAGCCTCCTCCCACAATTCCAACTCTTCCTCACCTACCACACATTGTATATTTGTTTCTCTCGCTTTCTCCTGCAAGCTTTTTCTACCAGACTCTATCACTGCTACCGGAACAGTTTTATTCGTACCAGACTAACCATCTTCCTGTAGCTTGCAGTAGCAGAAGTAAATTGCAAAGGTGGGGTGAAGGGGAGAGAAGTATGTTTGACCTGAAACATCCTCTTAACATGATGTAGCTGCCTTTTGGAACTAGCCTTTTAGAAATAAATAGAAGAGTGAATTAACGAATTAATAAGATCCTCCTCCACATTTCCGGACTCTCTAAATGAAGCACATTTACTAGAATCTGCTTAGTGCTATTGGAACACATATTTCCAGGGGATTTTTTTCCCTTAGGCTGAACTTTGATGTATTGAAAAGAAAGAAAGGCATGGCCGGGGGGGGGGGGGGGAGACCAGCAACAACTGTGGTGTAATCCTCCAGGGAAAATCATGAGTAAGATTCTTAAGGCTAATCTTTCCATATTCTCACTAGCAAAGACAGTACAACATAATTACAACCATTCCTGTTTAGCTATGAAGTCCTGGAAAATATTAATTCACCAAAAGGAGGGGAAAAAGAGGCATGTTAAACTGACAGTGGTTGTCTTTACTGGATTCCAGTTCAGGATTCTCTGTCAAGTGCTCCACCCTTTGTCTACGCAAAAGCTCATGCCAGTCGGTCTCCAAGGTGCCATAGCACATTTTGTCTTCTTCCTGCTACAGATATACTACCAGTTTATGCAATCAGCAGAAAGCTTGCTTTCCTTGGGCTGGAGAGATGTGAGAGACAATGTTTTTAAGAGAGTTTCACACCGACTGGCCTGCTGTAGATAAACAGCAGATAAACAGCCAAAAGACTGCAGGTGGCAGTCAGATATTTGAACTGGGGAGATCACTAAATGTAGAAAATGAGCAGAACTCCCCAACTTTTAGTTTTGTGTGTGAAATATTTATATAGATTATTGGTATGTACAGTTTAAGTAGCTTGTGAAATTGCTGTGTGAAGTCCAACAGGCACATTTTACAGATGGTGGGCCTGAGGCCCACACTAATCAAGTAGGCCACCCAATGCATTTGTTTGAGCTAAAAAAAAAAAAAAAGTTTTGCGGCACACAGGCAGCAAATTCTGGCAATGGAGGTGGGAAGGGATATGGGCGGGGGGAGCAGGGAACAGGAGTAAGGGGCTGGAATAATCAGCAATGCTCCAGTTCAAAGCATAGCTCCCAAAGCATAGCTCTGTGTTCCAGCACACAACCCCAATGCCCAGGCTGGGGATATCAAACCCAGTGGGGGCCGGTGGCTCTGATATCAGCAAGGTGCGGAATCCACTCCAGGTTTCAGTCAGAAGCAGTCAGAACTCTGAAGGAGCCATCCATGCACACCTTGCATAGCTCCTTTAGAGTTCTGACTGGTTCTGACTGAAACCCGGAGCAGATGCATGTCCCCACTGACACTGGAGCCACCAGCCTCCATTGATCAAAACATCTGGGCCTCTGGGTAGAACGAAAGCAGCAATATAAGCAAATATGAGTAATATCAAGAGACATCCAGTTTGGAGTTGCAAGGAGAGCAGTAAGTACACATAGCAAGCGGTGCTGAGAAAAAGGGATCCAAAGAGTCTTTTCAAGGTTCCTGATCACAGGAGCTATGTAAGCGCATTTGGCCGAATGCACTTACAAGATCCTTTGCAGACCTTCACCCTCAGGCACACGGGATGCTTGGGGCGGGGTGTGAGCGTTTGCACACATCCTGTCCCCACTGCAACCCTATGTGTGATGCAGGTGAACACCTGCACAGGGCTAAGGTCAGTGGTGTCATGATGTATATAGAGTAGCATTCTTATCCACAGACAAAGGGGAAGGCACTGGAATGATATAATTCCTCACGGTTAATCTCAATCAGTCCAGAACTAATCAGAGGAATCAGGGTGCTTCCAGATGAGGCGTTTCTTGTGGAATTGCCACTCACATTTAACAGGGTGTCCAGATGCGGCCATCACCTTTTTGTAATTCTCTTGTGTTTTATTTTTGGTTATCTCAGGTGTGTGTGGGGGGGGAGCAGGGAATTGTCCTACTGCAGATCCAAAAAGACTGGAACAGTAGTACTAATTCCACAGGTGTGTATGTTCCATAGTGCCATTTTCCTGTCTTTGGAGGAGGTGTGGTTTTGATGTGTTTAGGGGCATTTCCAGGGGTGTGCTCCTCAGTTCTGGTGCATCTACCCCAGAGCTATTTTGTTTCTGGTCACGTCACTGCCATTGCCAGCACTGTGCTTTTCCTTTTACTTAGGAAAATGGCTGGTAGTGGTGGTACAGGGAATGGCAATGGCTGTAATGTCAGAAGCATTTAATGGCAGCACCATGAAATCTTGGATCTCCTGGACATTTTGGTGGAGCAGAAAGTCCAGGGCAGCCCCCGTAATATTGTCTCTTTTGAGTACATTGCTGGGGAGAAGTCTGCACGTGGTCATAATGATACCACAGTGGAGTTCTGCTCCAAGACAAAAATGTTAGCACTGGAGTACACATTTATTTATTTATTTATTTATTTATTTATTTATTACATTTCTATCCCACTTTTTTCCTCCTTAAGGAACTCAAGGCAGCATACATAATCCTCCTCCTCTACATTTTGTCCTCACAACAACAACCCTGTGAGGTAGGTGGGGCTGACAGTCTGTGACTGGCCCAAAATCACCCAGGGGGAATCTTCATGACAACAGAATGAGAAGCGCGTTGGAATATTACCTGGATTTTTATGGAATCAGTTTTGATCCATCAGGGACACATGAAGCATAGAATCATAGAATGGTAGGGTTGGAAGGGGCCTACAAGGCCATCGAGTCCAACCCCCTGCTCAATGCAGGAATCCAAATCAGAGCATCCCTGACAGATGGCTGTCCAGCCTCGTCTTGAATGCCTCCAGTGTGGGAGAGCCCACCACCTTCCTAGGTAATTGGTTCCATTGTCGTATTGCTCTAACAGTCATGTTCAGCCGGAATCTGGCTTCCTGTAACTTGAGCCCATTATTCCGTGTCCTGCATTCTGGGATGATTGAGAAGAGATCCTGGCCTTCCTCTCTGTGACAACTTTTCAAGTACTTGAAGAGCACTATCATATCTCTCCTCAGTCTTCTCTTCTCAAGGCTAAACATGCCCAGTTCTTTCAGTCTCTCCTCATAGGGCTTTGTTTCCAGTCCCCTGATCATCTTTGTTGCCCTTCTCTGAACCCTCTCCAGTTTGTCTGCATCCTTCTTCAAGTGTGGTGCCCAGAACTGGACACAGTACTCCAGATGAGGCCTAACCAGTGCTGAGTAGAGGGGAACTAGTACTTCCCCTCTACTCACTTTGTTTCCCATACTCTGGGCATTAGTATATAGACATCGAAGACCATGTGCTTCATAGTCTGGCTTTCTTCCTACATATGTCTGAAGAATATGTAGCAAGGTAAGCTGAGTGTACCGTACCTTTAAAGTCTGGTTTTCAGGGGTCACACAGCACTTGAAAGGAACATAATTCTGGGCAGGGTGGGGGGAGTAGAACTGAATGTCATCAAACTGGCAGGGACTGCACAACCAGTGAGAGAGGGTTGTTTCCCGCCACTGTCCAGGTTCCCCCTTGCTACTACATTATTATGAGTGGAGAGCAACTAATTTCCTCCATGTGTGCAGATTTCCCTCAAGAAGCCCCAATCCCCAATTCTGGAGTGCAGCATCCGAAGGCTCGCCCTGAGAACTTTCCCCCACCCCAATTTCACCCCATTCCAGCTATCTGCCATGGAGTTATTGCTACCACCCCATTTTCCCTCACGTGCACACTTTTGCCTTGAAAAGCTAAAATCCCCGATTCTTGAGTGCAGCATCTGAAGGGCCCCCCTGAGAGCAGCTCAGTCCCTCAATTTTGCCCCATTCCAGCACTTTGCTCTGGAGGTGTTGCTTTAAACCAGCCCCCTCTCCCTTTGTCCTTCTCCCTGCTCACAGTGAGAAGCTCCCTAAACCTAGGGATGAGGGAGAATTCCGCCATGGACCCCATTGGGAACGGAGTACTCACCTCTGGCTCCTCCTGGAATCCGTGTGGGTCAGCTCCCTCATCATGGCAATCCTGCGGAGCCAGCCGCCAGCTCCGCTCTGCTGGCGATATAGCCAGCTGACATTTTCATGCCATATTGCTGGGGTAGGGTAAGTGAGTCTCCTGACACCATTTATGGCTGCATTTAGGCTAATCTACCAGCTTTACAGCCGCAAATGGCATCCACTACGCCATTTGCGTCCCTGTTTTTCCCCACGATAGGCTACACAAATATTTGTGTAGCCTAGCATGTGAACAGGGACGCAAATGACTCACCCTACCCCAGTGATATGGCATGGCAGTGGCGGCCAGCTGTATCGCCAGCGGAGCGGAGCCAGCGGCCAGCTCCGCAGGATTGCCATGGAGCAGCCCGCACAGATTCTGGGGGGAGGGACGGATCGCCTCCCCGCCTGCGTAAACACCCCCCCCCCCGGAATGGGGTAAGCATTCCGCCCATCCCTACTTAAACCCGAAAGATTGTTACTGTGATAAAGCGGATACGGGACTTTACATAACAGTGGAGAAACCACTTTGCATCAGAGAAACTACAGAACATCAAAGAAGCACAACATCACTATAGCGATTTAAGAGAGCATCAGAAAAGCAAAAGAGCACTTTGGGGCCAGTTACTAAAGTTAGCCTTTAACTCTTTCACTGCAGAGGAACTAGATTCCTTTCTTACTTCTGAGTAAACATGCACAGAAGGGGTGATAGGTTAAAGATTAAAAGCTGTGAATGAGTTTCCCCACTACTGCAGTAATGTGAGGGGTCACTGCTGTGTTCTGGGGGATTTTCTCAATGGGAAAAACTATTTCCACTGCAGAAACAAGAGAGAATAGGGAATCCCACCCCCTTCATCACATCACTGCCAGGTCACAGAGGCACGCACAGGATTTAATGCTGGGGGGACATGGCATGGCATGACATGACATGGTAAAACTGCCAGGGAGCCGCTTTCAATTGTAAGTCAGAGTAAAGGGAGTTTAAGAAAATGCGGCTTTTCAAGAGGGTAGCAGCTGGTTGGTAGCGGATTGGTGACAACATCTGTCATGAAGGAATTCAGGTTGCTCTAACTTTGCACTAAATTGCTCATGAAGACAGACCCCCAGTGAGCTTCCATGGCTGAGTGGGGACTAGAACCGGGATCTCCCAACTCCCAGTCCAACACTCCAGCCACTACACCACACGGCTCTCACTGTGGTTGCTCACAATGCTAGGTCAGGGTTTCATTGCCAACACTCCCTTTTTTCAAGGAGCTGAACTTGATCCTTTGTGAGGATGCAAGCAAATGGTTGCCTGAAGCCTGAACCTCCAGTGTGACCCGCTGAGGAACCACAACAAGCTATAGTCAGGTGCAGAAGAGCTCCTCATGCCTGATATTCATTCAGGGTTGCAGAGTGTTTTCAAGGGTGCTGCTGGTGGTAAGCTGTCCCTGTGGGAATTTTTTTAAAAAATTAAATGGTAGGACTTACACAACTCTGTAAACCTTTAATATCGAAATTCAGAAATCAAATATTCCCATTTCCCCAATATACAAACATGTTGCCCCACTGCATTTTATAAAAGGGGACTGCGCATTGCAATATAGCAGCTTGATCCTGCCATGTATCTGTCATCCACATTGTGGTCTACATTTCACCTGAGGGCACAGGCAAAATAGAAGATGATGGCTTTGTGCTGTCAGAAGACGTCATGCTTCTAAAGTGACTTTACAATACACACACATACACATTATGCCTCCTTGCCTAATTTTCAGGAAACACATTCGTTTCATGACCTATCACTTCCTGGTAGTTCTCACTTCTCACAGCCCTTCATACTCCAGTCCTATGCAACTCAGACATACTTACCACTCTGTTCAATGGGGCTTATTCCCAGGTAAGTTGCACAGAGGTTGGCAGCCTCAGTATTATCAAGTCTACATCCAGGATTGATTGAGGGTGATTGATTTACAGCTATGCATAACGTGGCAGGATTAGAATCACACTTTTCTGGGTCTCTCTGTATTCTTCTTCACAACAAAACTGAGAAAGGAAATGATGACATTAATTTGACATCAGACCTTTGCTGTTTTGACAGCCAAAAAAACTGACATTATGACACTGGAAGGATGAATTCTCACCTCTTATAATATAATGGATTGGGGATCTTAAAACCATTTCAGTATTTGAATGGGCAGTGTATAGATGCCACCTTCAAATGAATACTTATTTGGATATCTGGTTCACTTTTGTTGAACCTTATATATAATTACTAGGAAGCTGTATGTTCATATATATGCATTTCATGTGTATTCATTACCATGCAAATCTATGTATATTAAAAAAACTGAAAGAAGAAAAAAAAACAAATCTTGACATCAGGCCTTTTCACAGAAGGATATCCTTTGCCCTATAGTCAGGAGAGAGATATACGCAGTCATACACACACACGCACATAGACACACAAAGACACACACTGTGTGTGCTATCCATAAGGATGAAGAGTTGTTTAAAGGGGTGTGTGTGTGTGTGAGAGAGAGAGAGAGAGAGTATACATTTCAAAACTACCCTTCATCTTTGTGGATACCAGGACAGTGTACAAATATGATTAAAATAATACACAATACAATAAAAACATTAAAACCACATCATCGTCATGATAAAAACAGTGAAGGCAGCAAATACGATAGAACAAACCCTGTATATGGCAGCATATTCTCAGTTTGCAAAAAATCTCAAAAGCAAAAACAGATGATAGAGAACCAGAGTTGCTGAGATACTACAAATAAGTAAACAAGCTCTGTGCTCTTGCTCTTTCCCTCCTAATGAGGACTGTGCTGGGAGGCCCTGGCGCCTCTTTGGTGCTTGTAGCTCGGGTCTTTAGAAAAACAAAAACAACCAAATTGGGAGGGGGGATAGGGAGGGAGAGTGCTTCCTTCCCCTGCTCAGGCCTAATTACATGGCAAGGCTGGCCCCTCCTAAGGAATCCAGTTCATGGAGGGGGTCTCGCCTTTGAAGATTTCTATGGCTGCCACCACAACAAAATATGGAAACCCTAGATTGCTTGGGCCCTGGTATTATGCTCCCGAGCACAGTCTGCTATCAGAGGGAGGCATGGCAATTTTCCAGCAGCCTAAGTAGTCAAATGACAAGGCACAAGGACATGCAGACCTTTCCAACACCAATAAATACTTCTTGAGATGATTCATATACTGTACTACTTCTTTAAAAGTGCTGGCATGAAGTCCTTTGGCCCAAGAATGCCAGATGGTCTCGGTGGCACCTTGTGTTCAGGAGAGTAGCAAGGGTAGGCTATGATCCCTTCTTTTCCTCTGCAAACATGAGTAAGTAGTTCCAGTTCATCTATATTTGGTGACAAGTTCTTTCCACTTTGCGTGCATAATGGAATATTGACTCTTATGTTGCCCACTGGAGGTTATTTAACACTAATTGCTTATTATCAGCCCTTACCATCAGCATGATAAAACGGTGGATTTTCCTATGCTTTCAATGAAAAATTATAAGCCACCATTATTATTTGTATAGTGATTTTCCATATCAGTAATCTGTACAGTAGGCCAGTATTTTTTATCCTCATATTACAGGCAAGCTGAGGATAAGCTCCCTCTCCAGGCTTCCTGCTCATTCGAGTGCAGATCTTGAGTGTCTGTACCTTGTGTTGGGTACCCGGGACAGATTAGGGATTCTGTTGGTGTACCGCCCACCCCGCTGCCCATCGGACTCCCTGCCTGAGCTGACGGAGGTGGTCTCGGACTTGGTGTTGAGGACCCCCAGGATGATGGTCCTGGGGGATCTCAACTTCCATGCCGAGGCCACTGTATCCGGGGCGGCTCAGGACTTCATGGCCGCCATGACAAGCATGGGGCTGTCCCAACATGTCATCGGCCCGACGCATATAAAAGGACACACGCTTGATCTGGTTTTCTTGACTGGGCAGGTGGATGGTGATCTGAAAGTGGAGGAATTAACATCTGTCCCTTTGTCATGGTCAGATCACTTCCTGCTGAGGTTTAGACTTCTGGAGGCCTTTCCCCTCTGCAAGGGTGGGGGACCTATTAAAATGGTCCGCCCCCGGAGATTAATGGATTCCGATGGATTCCAGAGGGCTCTGGGGGGTTTTCCTGCTGGTATGGCTGGTGCTCTTGTCGAAGCCCAGGTCGCTCTGTGGAATGCAGAGATGACTCGGGCGGTTGACACGATTGCGCCCAAGCGCCCTCTCCCTCTGAGCAGAGCCCGGCCAGCTCCTTGGTATACACCTGAGCTGAGGGCAATGAAGCAAGAGGGGAGACGGCTAGAATGCAGGTGGAGGAAGACTTGTGCTGAGTCTGACCGAACACAGGTAAGAGCCCACTATCGAGCCTACTCTGTGGCGGTGAGGGTGGCAAAGAGGCAGTTCTTTTCCACCAGCATTGCATCTTCTCAGTGTCGTCCGGCGGAGCTTTTCCGAGTGGTTCGCGGCCTGTTACATTCTGGGCCAGGGAGAGAGACGGTGGAACCCTCGGTAGCACACTGTGACGAGTTTGCGCGGCACTTTGAGGATAAAGTCGCTCAGATTCGTCATGAATTGGACACCACCATTAATGCAGTTCCATTGGTAGAGGCGTTCAGAGCACCGTCTAGGCCAGTTTTATTGGATGAGTTTCAGTTACTGAGGCCTGAGGATGCGGACAAGGTGCTTGGCCAAGTCCGATCGACCACTTGTGTGCTTGACCCTTGCCCTTCATGGCTTATTAAATCAAACAAGGAGGGGTTGTCCGGCTGGGTCCAGGAGGTTGTAAATTCCTCCTTGAGAGAGGGAGTGGTGCCTGCCGCTTTAAAAGAGGCAGTAATTAGACCACTCCTGAAAAAGCCTAACCTGGACCCAGAGGATGTTAACAATTATAGGCCAGTGGCCAACATCCCCTTCCTGGGCAAGGTGCTTGAGCGGGTGGTTGTAGGACAGCTCCAGGCACTCTTGAATGAAACGGATTATCTAGATCCATTTCAATCGGGCTTCAGGCCTGGTTTTGGAACGGAAACTGCCTTGGTCGCCCTGTGGGATGACCTCTGCCGGGAGAGGGACAGGGGGAGTGCGACCCTGTTGATTCTCCTGGACCTCTCAGCGGCTTTTGATACCATCGACCATGGTATCCTTCTGGATAGGTTGTCTGGGTTGGGAGTTGGAGGCACTGAACTACAGTGGTTCCGCTCCTACTTGGATGGCTGATTCCAGAAGGTGGTGCTGGGGGATTATTGCTCTGTGCCATGGCAATTGTGCCATGGGGTTCCACAGGGCTCTATTTTATCCCCCATGCTGTTTAACATCTACATGAAACCGCTGGGGGAGGTTATCCGGAGGTGTGGGCCGAGATGCCATCAATATGCGGATGACACCCAGCTCTACCTCTCTTTTTCATCAAACCCAGGTGAGGCAGTGGCTGTTCTGAACCAGTGCCTGGGCACGGTAATGGACTGGATGAGGGCTAATAAACTGAAACTCAATCCAGACAAGACGGAGGTACTGTTAGTGCGTGGTTCGTCTGCCTGGCTAGGTGATATTCAACCTGTTCTGGAGGGGGTTGCACTCCCCCTAAAGGATCAGGTTCGTAGTTTGGGGGTGCTCTTGGATCCAGAACTGTCACTTGAGGCACAGGTGAACTCAGTGGCACGGAGCACTTTTTATCAGCTTAGGCTGGTATACCAACTACGCCCTTATCTGGACAGAGATAGCCTAGCTACAGTTATCCATGCTCTGATCACTTCTCGTCTGGATTACTGCAATGCGTTATACGTGGGGCTGCCTTTGAAAACGGTCCGGAAACTTCAGCTGGTCCAAAATAGGGCAGCAAGATTGTTAACAGGGACTGGCCTGCGAGCTCATTTTATGCCAGTACTTTTCCAGCTGCACTGGCTGCCAGTCCATTTCCGGGCCCGATTCAAAGTGCTGGTGTTAACATTCAAAGCCCTTAACGGCTTGGGGCCAGGTTCCCTGAAGGATCGCCTCCTCCCATATGTGCCTGCCCGGACCTTAAGATCATCATCAGCGGCCCTTCTCCGTGAGCCCCTGCCAAAGGAAGTGAGGCGGGTGGCTACTAGGAGGAGGGCTTTTTCTGCTGTGGCACCCCGGCTCTGGAATGAGCTCCCTAGTGAGGTTCGCCTGGCGCCTACATTGTACTCCTTTCGGCGCCAGGTGAAGACCTTTTTATTTTCCCAGGCATTTTAGCTTTCTAAATTTTTATCTTTGCTGTTTTAAATCTGTATTTTAAACTCCTGTACTGCTGCTAGGTTTTATTGTGGTTGTATTGTTATATTGTGGTTTTAATGTTCTATATATTTTAAATTGTTTTATTGTGTGTTGTTTGGTTTTAGTTTTTGTGAACCGCCCAGAGAGCTTCGGCTATTGGGCGGTATAGAAATGAAATAAATAAATAAATAAATAAATAAATAAGCAATTGTGATTTGTCTAAAGCCAGCCAGTAGCGGTGGATGGATCACTCTAATTCAGGCCTGTGTCAGTACTGCATTTGTTCATTCTTAAATCTGCTCTGTCCTGTTTCTTCATCAGTCTGTGAATCTTTTAGTAAGAACACCACCCCAAAATCAGTGTATAAATGCTGAGTTAAATACACATTTTTCATAGAATAGTAGGGTTGGAAGGGGCCTACAAGGCCATCGGGTCCAGCCCCCTGCTCATTGCAGGAATCCAAGTCAGAGCATCCCTGACAGATGGCTGTCCAGCCTCGTCTTGAACGCCTCCAGTGTGGGAGAGCCCACCACCTCCCTAGGGAATTGGTTCCATTGTCGTATCGCTCTAACAGTCAGGAAGTTTTTCCTGATGTTCAGCCGGAATCTGGCTTCCTGTAACTTGAGCCCATTATTCCGTGTCCTGCATTCTGGGATGATCAAGAAGAGATCCTGGCCTTCCTCTCTGTGACAACCTTTCAAGTACTTCCTTGATAGCGCTATCATATCTCCCCTCAGTCTTCTCTTCTCAAGGCTAAACATGCCCAGTTCTTTCTGTCTCTCTTCAGAGGGCTTTGTTTCCAATCCCCTGATCATCTTTGTTGCCCTTCTTTTGTACACATTTTACTCCAAAATGTGCATTTTTATATAAGTTTTGTCCAAACAGACACATTTTAGTATGTTATTTTGAGCTGTGAAATGCTCCACAACATTCGGAGAAGTGTATAATCCACAGGAAGCCTGTGTGTTCCAATCCACATATTAGACTAGGAAGTGCAAATAAGTTTGGTTCACTTAAAAATCAGACCAAATGAAATCCTTGAGTATCTCTCCTCATTGGTGAAGTTCATACCTGAGCTGAGATTTAGCTGGGGAATTCCAATTCGTAACTTGTGGTCTTTACCAGGGATGGGAATCCCCAGCCCATGGGTGAAATTTGGTGTGCTAGGCCTCCTCACCTGGCCTACCAAGAAATTTGGTGTGCTAAGCTTCCTGCCCAAAGCCCCTGACCTCTCCGGGAAAGGAGGGGAGTTGGCTCCATTGGAAGCTGCTGTGAAGTAGTGGTTCAAAAGCACAGATAGCTGGAAGTGCCTTGAGGCTTCCCTTCCGAAAAGGCAAGGGCTGAGTAAGGCCAGCTCACTGGAGAACTGCCACGTCAAGGCACTGGGTGCATCTTGAGGGTGGCAGTTCCCCAGAGCTTCCCTCATTAAACTGACAGACTCTGAAGCCTAGATGCATCCAGAAGTACGAGCTGTCAAGAGTTACCTTTTCTTGCCCTATCCTGTTGGCTTCACTGGGGGGAAGCAGCAAAAGTCCCAGCACCAAAAGCCTTTTGGATTATCTAAACATGGGGATCTGGGGGGTGGGAGGTGCATCGGGCTGGTGTCAAGGATAGACATGGTCAAGCACCGGCTGAGGGCCCATACCACCAGCAGGGGCCCACTGACAAGAGCTCCCTGGACTTGCTCCTCCTCTTCACCATTGAAAACTGCTTGTTCACTGGCCTGTTGCTCTGGCCCAGACAATGGAGGTGGTGAGCAGGAGATGCCACTGCCAACTTGCTCACTGGCAGTTTGCCTGTCCAGCAAGCAAGTGGTAGCAATGATGGAGAAAGAGGAGCAATTGTAATAGAGGATGAGGGTGTCTTGCGCAAAGGCCCTCCAAAACCTGATGCCAACACTGGCATTGCACATTTCTGCAGAATTACTCCAGACATTACTCCACTCTGAATAGCTGTCATGGAGGGGCCTGCTCTGCAAACATTTTTGCCTCTGATCCTAACCCCCAGCCCCATGCCACCAAAACAGAGGGGTGTTTTTCTTGGGGGTTCATTGGCCCCCATGCTTTCCTCAGACTTGCTCCACCATTTAGTCACTGCAAAAAGAAATGCTTGATGAGGATAAAAGCAGCCTGTTCACATGACCCTATCCCAAAAACAGACCCTAAGGATTGCATACATGCGTCAAAGGATACACTGTTTCTATCATGCAGGTTCATCTGTCATGGGGTAGACATGCTGGCACAGCAGTGTGGAGAATTTTACATGGCTGCAGTTCATTTCAAATTGGACACAGGCTTACGGATGAGTCATCATGAAGAAGAAAGAGAAGAGTTGCTCAGTGGGTGTTTAATGAACACTTTATATGGAAGGGAGTGGGGCGAGTCCTGAGCCCCTGTAGTCTTGACTGAAGAGAAGGATGAGTTAGTCTCTCTCTCTCTCTCTCTCTCTCTCTCTCCCCCCCTCCCTCCAGCCATGCCCACATCTTGCCTCATGTGCCTTGCTGCAAGCAGGCTCTGACTCATGAGCAGAGCGTTACCCACAAGCAAGTTATTGCTCCTGAGATGCCTCACTCAGATGAAGTGCCAGCTCCGGGTTTTTGAGGGCCCTTGGGCAAGACGCCTTCAATGGGCCTCCTCCCTCAGTGAGTTTACTTTCTCAGCACCATTGTCATCAGCTGCTATTGCTGCTCCTTCATCCTCGTCCTCCTTGTTGCTGCCACTTGCTTACTTGACAGGCAGAGAGCCAGTGAGCAAGCCGGCAGTGGCATCTGCTGCTCCCCCTTCTCACCACCACTGTTACTTGGGCCAGAGCAAGAGGCGGGTAAACAAGCAGGAAGTGGGAAGTCTAGGAGGTTCTTGTCAGTGGGCCCCTGCTGGGGTGTGGGCCCTTGGCAGGTGCCCAACCGTGCCTACCTGTGACACCGGTCCTGCTCAGGCAGCAGTGAATCAGGCAATGGGGGCAGCCAACTGCCCTCTGCCTCCAAGGCAAGATTGCTGTTTCCTCTTCATTCAGTCCTCTGCCTTCTTCTTTCTTCCCCCTCCCAAATCAGGGACACTGCTCTTTCATCTGGGGGCTTTGGCAAGGTGAGACTGCTCCTGAAGCTCCACACTCTTGCCAAAGAGCATCTCTGGACTGGATGACTGAGTAACAGTAGAGCTGAATGGACATGGACGGTATGTGTGTACAGTACACTTATAGGGAGAGAAAAGTGGCAGGCTGAAAGCTTAACTTTTGGCTTGAAATTACAGAAGCGCGCACACACACACCTGCCACTATACATTTCAAGAGAATTGTCAAAATTATTTTGGAGAACAGTATTTTATCATAGATATGCCCAGATGCTCAGAGAATTTATTCCAGACCTGTTAACTTTCACTGCTAACATAGTAGGATATTTATGTGTTGATGAGTGATGGGTTCTGGATGAGCAAACCATGACGTTATAGGGAATGCTGGCGACCAGATGCCTAATGCAGCAAACAATTTACAAAGCAATTGGAAAACAAACACTAAAATCATTTTGGAGAGCAACGTAGTGTGTGTTGCCTCCAGTGCATAAGAAAGTGATCAGAGCATCCCCTGTCACCACCACCCCCAAGTTAAGATTACTGCAAACACAACATTAAACCCTCAGACTATTTTTTATATTCTGAACACATGGTGACTTTTTGTTAAGAACACAAAACAAGGCTGAGGGATTTATTTTGTGTGGTTAGCAGGTGTCAACCAAGTGAGAAAAAACATATTTTTAAATAGACGCTTCTGTTACAGTGAATGTCCATGATGTTGAGACTGTTGACTATCACAGGGAAATACTGGCAATCCCTTACTCAACAGATGAATGAATGTCCAACAATATGGAGACTGTCCTCATTCTGTGGTCTGTCACCAGTGCTGGCCACTGTCAACGTTCACTAACACTATTGCATACCAGGTGCATAATAAACTGTCAACCTTTCCTCATTGCTGTCAGTATTCACTTTGGACATCCACTGTAACATAGTGGCCTGATTTGCACATAACGCTAACCCATGGTTTATTTAACTCATGGTTACTCCATAGTTTGGTATCCTACCCAGGATTTGTCTGGCAGGCTATCGAACAAACCATGATTTGTTTTCTCAATCCCTGGTTTGGTTGTTTCCCTCTTTCTTTGCCTTCTCTCTCCCTATTTCCCAAATCCCTTTGTTGCACTGTAGTACTGGCATGTAGAGTGGCTGTTTTTTTTTTTTTAACTATTCTTGCCCACTCCCTCTGTAGCCTGGTGAAACAAGCCATGAACAATCCACAGTTCTGGGTTCACATGTAGCGACAACCCATGGTTTAAACAACCCAGAGTTCACAACCAAACAACAAACCATGGGTTCTCTTTCTGGGTTGTACGTGGTTAACAAACCATGGTTTGTTATTGCGTCAGTGTTCACACATCACAACAACCCAGAATTCAACAATCCATGACTTAGTGTTATGTGCAAACCAGGTCAATGAGAAAACTGGGGCTCAAGCTTCCTTTCTTAAGTGGAGGTGGGGAAGCTGTGGCTCTCCAGATGTTGATGAACTACAAGCCCCATAATCATTGGCCATGCTAGCGGAGACCAATGACAGTTGGAGTCTATCAACAACTGAACTATTTTTTGACAGCCAAATTCAAAATATTTGTTCCCCAAATATTGCAGAGTATAAAATCCACATGAAATTTGCAGGTAGCATCTATAAGTGGGGATAAGTAAGAAACTAAACACAGATCTTCCCTGCAAAGGATGTGTGCATACCAGCATACCACTGACGTTTTCCACAAATTCAGAGTAGAAATATTGTAAAAGTTTTTTTAAAAAATATCTATGCTGCTATCCACCAACCACTGCTTCTGGGTAATCTTTGTTCATTTCAATGGGACATGAACAAGACTAGAGATGGTGCTGCAGGAGTGCTTGGTGGACTGTGCTTATAGATTCCAAGACACAGGGCATCTCTACACCAGCCTAAAATCCTGCATTTAAAATGGGGCTTTCTGCTTCCGTTTTAAATGCAGGATCACAACGACTCCCTTTTTCACGTGCTTCCTTTCCTCCCATCCCCTTCCCCCTCCGTAGCTGAGTCTTCCATTATCTTTCATTGATCTCGCTCCTCTTCTTGCCACTTTTACTCTTTTCAGGGAGGAAACTCAAGTGGAACACAACGGGGTAATTTGATAGTTCATTATCTGAGATCTATTTAAAAACACAACAAAGGGCATTTAGCGCAGGAGACACCCTGGAGGGTCACGGCATCGTGTAAAGAGCCCGCGAACGTCCATTAAGGAACAATCTCAATCGCAGGATAAAAGCTCTGTGTGAAGAAGAAAGCCTAAGACCAATCTGTTGTATCAGATGGAGAGGAGAGATTGAAGAAGACCATACCATTAGGGTGGAGTGGGCAGAGGGTCTACTCATAAATCTCTAGATCAGCAAGGGTTTCAGACTCCCATTTGTTTAACAGTAGTAATAACGATATGACTTTCCCCACCTAAATTAGGCTGCTGAAATGGAGAAAGCTTAGGGTGTCCTTCCCCAGCTTCAAATTGTTTGGACTTCATCTCCCATCAGCTCTAGCCAACATGGCCAATAGTCAGGAAGGCTGGGAATTGTAGACTAAAACATCCGGAGGGCACCAGGTTGGGGAAGGTTGGTTTAGGGTAACCAGGAGTGGACTTTTGTGTGAAAGGGCTGTGAGTTTCAGTTCTAGTAGTTCTAGAGTTTCAGTTCACTGGTTACCAGTTGTTTTCCGGGCCAAATTCAAGGTGTTGGTTTTGACCTTTAAAACCCTATATGGTTCCGGCCCAGCCTATCTTAAGGAGCGCCTCCAGCAACACCAGACAGGCCGCTTAACAAGATCAGCCTCAGATGGCCTTCTCTCTGTCCCATCAGCCAGGACAGCTAGACTGGTGGGGACGAGGGAGAGGGCCTTCTTTGTGGTGGCCCCCACTCTGTGGAACTCCCTCCCTAGGGAACTCCGTCATGCCCCCTCTTTAATGAGCTTCCGTCGTGCATTAAAAACGTGGTTGTTCAGGCAGGCATTTGGGGTGGGTTAGGGTATTTTTTTTAAAAAAAATTTATGGTAAAATTTTATTGTTTTAAATTGTTTTATGGGGGTTGTACATCGCCCAGAGTGGCTGGGTGACCAGTCAGATGGGCGATTAATAAATTTAATAAATAAATAAATAAATAAATAAAATAGTACTGAAAACAAATTCTTAGGCTCAAAACATGCTCAGAGGCACCCTGTGCCTCAGTTAATGTGCATCTTTTGCATCTGGCTCTGGTTCATGGATTGTTGGGCTCTAGTAAAAAAACTAAAGTTGATCCAACAATCCTGAAGTCTGCCCACCCCTGCCTTAGGCTTGTTTTCACTGGGACTGGACTTTTGAAAAAGCTCCACTTCAGTAAGAGGCACAGGGAAACAATTATCCAACTGCCTCATATTCAACAGAAGAAAGGAGAAAAAGCAAACATTAAGAACAGATTGTGTCTTCTTTTTGCCTCAAGAATGCACTGCTTCAAATATAAATATTTTTGGTCATATCATGGTTTGTGGGATTTCATCTTTAGTATTTAAAGGGAGATTATTTTGAAAAAACAAAACAAAACAAAAGGTTACATTCCTGTCCATAGTAGAAGTATTTTACTTTAGTGGCATTATCAACCCTCAAATTAACAAACAAACAAACAAACAAACAAACCAGTCCCTCAGTGTGTGTGTGTGTGTGTGTGTATGGGCTGACTCTTGGGGCTTGTTGGAGGTTTGCTTCTTCAGCTAGAGATTTACAGGACAAACATTTTTTGTTGAACAGATACATAAAAGGGGCTTTTATAAGATCATTTAAAGCCTGATCCCCAAAGCTGGAGAAAGCTAGCAAATAATGGAATTATGAGGCACAATGAACATTGTAGCAGCAAAACCTCACAACTAGGGTCGGTCGAGTAATTCATTTCAGTTCATTACTGACCAGAATGTACCCACTTCATAGTTCCTGGACCCAAATCTGGGCCCAAACACAATCTGAGGTTTGAAGTCTATACACTTCTGAACTCGTGATGAATATGTGTGAAAAATGGGCATAAAAGATGTGTTGATTTGAAAAATGCACACAAGCATACTTTAGTCAATGGGAGAAAAATGCATACATTTAAAAAATGTGCACAATTAAAAATGCACATGAAAATACGCACACATTTTTGTGCAAAAAAGCAACAAAGCTCGCAATCTGATCTGGGCATGAGTTGGAAATCAGAGAAGCTCAGTGAGCTCAAGTTTGCTGATTCGCACATCCCTAATCACAACCAGGTGCATTGTGCCATTGTTGCAAATTGACCCAGGATGTTGTGGAAGTTCTGCAGAATATCTCACTGCCTGGACAACAGTACTGGGAGAAAATTCTATGATCACACAAAGGTGGCATAACATCATTGGGAAAAGAATCATATTGACATGGGGAGGATGTGATGAAGCAGGAATGGGATCCCTGACTCATTACTATCCTAAAAGTGCCCGTGTTTTGGCCACTGAAGCCTTCATAGGTACATAGGTGCACATTTATGTGTGCGGCACACCTTTGCAAGCTTCACAATTTTTTTGCAACTTGCATCCAGAATAAAAGAAAACTTGCCACATTTGTCATTTGTCTGTGGTAATATTGGTGTTCCCCAAATATTGCAGAGTATAAAATCCACGTGAAATTTGCAGGTAGCATTTATAAGTGGGGATAAGTAGAAACTAAACACAGATCTTCCCTGCAAAGGATGTGTGCATACCAGCATACCACTGATGTTTTCCACAAGTATTCCTCCATAGATGTTCTGCTAGCCCCTGCCCCCACAGTTTCTTTATCTAGACATTATCAGAGTAACAACATGGGAAGTTGTCCCAGAGAAGCAGTTCCCACGCTTCTGCAGTAATGTATGAATTGGCCAAAGAGGGCAAATCAGAGTTATGAAAAGTTTAAAAGTTTAGAGTTACAAGCAGCCTGAGATCTCAAAAGTGGTTGTAATTCTGCATTGCTATGTTTTGGAATATAAAAATGTATTTCCCTGGAATATGACACTTCTCCAGTCCAGATTTCCTCCTTTTCTTTACTCATCAATCTGTTTTAGTCATTCTTTTAAGCCTCTAAATGCTCCTACTCAAATTCCCCTTCTTGCCCTTCTCATGTTTTCCATCTCGGTCTCTTCTTTTCCCAGGAGCTGGAGATAAGATGGCCATATACGAAATGCTAAGTAATATTTAACCAAGACCAACTGCATTCTTTTCTATGGACTTCACACAATTTTACGCAAAATATTACAGTGTTTTGTTTAAAAAAACAACACCCCAAGAGATGGATAACTTCAAGCACAGTAAGAACAATTTAACTTAAGGAGTTGAATTTTATTTGCAGGGAAATCCAGTTTATAGGGAGAGATCAGTGGTCACCTAACTTAGCCTTCCCCAACCTGGTGCCCTCCAGATATGCTGTACTACAACTCCTGTCATCCCTACCTGCTGGCTGGGGATGATAGGGTTATAGTTCAACACATCTGAAGGACATAAGGTCGGGGAAGATTGGCTTAACTTGTCCAGTGGAACCTTAAAGAGTTTTCTTTTAAATCAGTGAACACATGTCCACCCTACCAGAGACTTTTGGAGGCCAGGACAGGCAGGAAAGATTTTTAGGGCTGCCCAGGGGGTTCTACTCTCCTTGTGAACTGGGGGAAGAGGGAGAGGAAGAAGCGTAAGGAAGTAGCGAAAAGTTCCTGCTTGCCAAGTTGTGCACTTGGGACTGACAGAACAGCATGCATGCAATGACGATGGCCAGCTTTCCCTGAAAAGCCCCAAACAGAGGAGAGTAGGGGTGACTTAAAAATTAGTGAGAGTGAGGGGGGGTGCATGTGCTGACTGGCCCTTTTGGAAGACTGACCTGTAACATTTCTTTCAATACAGGTATTCTTCCTACCACTTTGCAGTGAAGAATTAGGCCTCCACTTAGAAACACAGAAGAAACTGTTCATGAGAATGTTAACTTTGTCAGAAACACATGAAAAAGCCATTGTTCTTCTGGGCCATAACTAAGTGCCTCTTAACAATGTCACCATAGTATTGCCCATTTTCTGCCTCTGATGTTGACAAGGCCATGGTGACCTGGGGTCGTTTGCTGAGTACACACTGGTTACGCATGTTCAAGCGAGCTGCCTACAGGCTGTTTTGAATAATTCAGCTTCTGCATCATTTTTCCTACACGGTGCAGATGCTCTTTTAATCTGTTTTACTATTCTCATTCCACCAAGGCCCCCAAAGGCACAATAGGCCATCTCCTCCTGAGTCGCAGGGAGTTGGGGAGGAAAATTCTTCCGTTAGAATAGGGACAGACAACGGGACACCCCAGGCCAACTCTCACTCCCCCCCACCCCGAGGTGTACCAGTCTCTAGGACTATGTTACCTACCCATAGGCAAGAGACATCTATGGAAGGAGTGGTGAGTGTGCCATTAGGACTTACTGGTAGTCTCTCAGGGGAGGGGGAAGGGGGGATCCTGGCCAACTGTGTTCCATCCTTTCCTGAAACAGGTCATTCCACAAAACCAACTTTTGAAGAGAATAGCTAAAAATAACATTATTTCTTCCAGCATCCTGATCTCCCTTGGCTAAAAGCTCATGGGTGCAACCTCTCTTTGAAATAAACATAATGGTCAACATGTCCTTTAAAATATTAATCCATGTATAACAGGATGATATAATGATCCAAGTCCATTTGGGCTAGAAGCAGACAGTAAAGTGCACTCATCCAGTATGGGATAAAGGGTTTTGAGTTACAGAAAACTCTTCATTATTCTCCCCGGTGCTGAGGCCTGTGTAACTCAGAGCTTGCATATTCTTATGCCAATAGAAATTAGTTCAATAAAATGTATCTCATAGGGGTTTTTCCCCACTCCAATCCAAATTGCTACTTCTTGGACACAAGTGAAAGGGTATTTTGCCTAGTTGCTTGTCAGAATGCCAAATACACATCTTGGTAGGAAATTACCAAGATTCCCTTCCCTTACTTAGCTATTCTCTTCACATCAGAATACAAAATCTATGTGAGTTTTGCTGGAAAGATGTGAACAAAAATAAATCCACTGTCCTATCTGTGCATATCTCCTATAAAATTATTATGTCTAATGTAATTTGCTTTTTGTCTAATATAATTCCCCCTTCCCCTACTCAGGTTTCCCTCTGTTTATCCATACAAGAGAAATGAAGTTAGAATAAGAGTGTGGAGATAGCCCAGATACTAGATTTATGTCTGTGAGATACCCAGTTGTATTTTACAGGAAGACCACATTCCCCTATATTTTATTTATTTTATTTATTTAAAATAGTTCTTCTCCACCTTTCAGGGTAAGAGCCCTCCCAAGGTGGCATACAAGAACAATATATCTCATGCAGAGGTGAAGGCAATAACATTAGTTCCACAGCATTTTATACTTAACTTTCCCCCTATATCACACACACACACACACTTTTCAGATGTTCAGAAATGTGCTATTAACAGCATTTAAGATTTACAAGAGAAAAAGAAAAGAAAGCTGTATAGCTGTTTTTGTTGCATCTCCATAAATATACTTTCCCAGTTATTCAGAATAACAAAGCTAATTAAAGGTTCTCTGCTTTCTGTTCTTGAAAATTGGATATACAAAGGAATTTTTGTTTTGTTTTTAAGGAGGAGAAAGTATAACAGAGCAATGCCTGAACACATGTATGAATGCTTTCTTTTGATTTCGTGTTGTGAGTAGAAAGGTTTTTCCAAGAAACTGAAATATGTTTATTCATCGGGCAGATACAACAATAGAATGAATAAAATATATATATTGTGTCTGTATTTTAAGCAATACGGTATAGCCAAAGTCTAAGATAAGTACATTCTTATTTATCAGATAGTTAAGATGCAGCCTCTCTCTGTCCAAGATCACTCACTTGTGCCAAAAATACAGCTGTGGATGGCAGCTCTTTTGAGAATTTATCCCAAGAAAATGTGTAAGAGTAACGTGTAAACTGAAAAGTGTAATCTGTAAAAACATTAATAAATCTGGTACTCCCATTCACCACCTAATGGGCAAATCCAGTGAAGAGAAGGCACCACTCCTCTCATTATTAGAATGTACTGTGCATTGATTCGAAAGAAAATTAGAAAAGAAATTCTGCAAGACATCTCCCCACCTCAAAACATCTTATTAATAAACATTCCAAAGCTTACATTGCAATGTTTCTGGGGCCAATTTAAAGTGCTGGTCTGAACCTTTGATCCATACAGAATTTAGCATTTAGTTCTGCAATCCCAATGGGGCTTTAAATCCCTTAGGGAGCAATCCTATGGCCGCTAGACAGCAGCTAGACGGCCATAGGATATCTGGTTTTCCGGGAACTGACCTCGGAGCGTTCCTGGAGAACCAGCTCCCTGCAATTCTGTGCTGCCTTGGAGGCAGAACAGCCCCATCCTCTGCGCTCGCAAGAGGAGCATGGAGCGGCTGAAAAAGGGCATTCGGGGGGGGCGTTCTGGGGTGGGGAGGGCGGAAATGCCTGTACAACAGCCTCCTCCCCTGCTCTGCCCTCCCGTGACTAGACAGTTGGCTGTCTAGCAGAAAATGCAGGGCAGGAGAAGCGTGGAGGGAACTATCCCCTCCGTACTTCTCCTGCCCTGTATTGGATAGGCAGTCGCCTCCGAGTTCGGAGGTGGTCACCTATCTGAATAGGATTGCGCCCTTAATGGCTTGAGGCCAGGTTACCTGAAAGATCGTCTTCTCCTGTATATGGTCAATAGTTCCTTTACTATGTACTACCTAATCCTTAAGATCCTCTTCACAGGCCCTAGTCTCAGTGCCCCACCAAAGGAAGGAAGGTTACTAGGGAGATGGTGTCCTCAGTTGTGGGCTGGTGGCACCTCAGCTTTGGAATAGGCTTCCCAGATCAGTTTGCCTGACACCATCTTCATGATATTTTCAGCACCAGTTTAAGACTTTTGTATTCACCCAGCCCTTGTAAATAACTCCTTTTTATTTTACAGTCTGGGCTTCTCATACTATTAATCTTTCTTTGCATATCTGTGTGTATTCATTGCTTTCTTCCTTCCTCTGAAAAGAACCAAGTTTATGCTGCTTTTTACTGTTTTGATAGTGTATTTTATAGTATTTTATTCCCTCAAATTTTCTGTGAGCTGCACAGAGAGCAAAAATTATTAGGCAGCCTTATAAATATAGCAAAACAAAGAAACAAACATGTTGTACCATACAAACTCAGATAGTATTTTTGGATGTGGTAAGTGATTAATTAATTCTAGGAAGTTAGTTAGTAATGTAGTCTTTTTAAAGATGAGGAACTTGTTAATACTTGTATTGTTTTAATGAATTTTGTACACCACCCTGTGATTTGATAATGAAAGGCAGTATATAAATATTTTCAATAAATACACTTACTCAAGATTACCCAAAGGAGACTGAGGGAGAATTTAAACTGAGGTCAGTGGTCAGTAGTTTCTTTACTATGTACTAGATCATTGACTGTATACATTCAGTATGCAGTATAACATACAATAAACATTGAAAGCAGACATATGATCACTTTTTTGCTAGGAAATCCATACACGAATAGAAGTTTGTTAATAACTTTCCATTGGTACTGTACATTTTGCTCTAAGAAAAATCTGTCATTTGCCTCAGCGCATAGTACAGATAGCTCTTTGCAGCCTATTTTAATCACAACTACTGGAAGGTTCATGTAATGAAATGTGCATTTGTCATACCTTATAGTGCACTCACAATTTTCTTTCATTGAAATAATACGCATCTTTTAATACATTCATTTACATATATTATTGCAATAGTTGTTAGCTGCTCTATGAAAAAAACAAAAAGATCTTAATCTCCAGAAGGACCTTTCTGTTCACAACACTAAATCAAAGGAAAGCATTCATACAGTGCTTGAACACAAGCCATCTTGTGTAAAGACGTTCTGAGTGAAAGATGGTTATAGATCTCTGAAGCCTGCTGTGTTGTCATGAGTATGTGTCTCAGGAGCACATGCCCCTCCCTCTGAGCAGCGGTCTTGAAGAATGTTATGTGCACCCCAATTCTCCGAGCACTGAAGTTTCAGGAGTTCTAGCATTTACCCTGTGGTTGGTTTCCTTTGAATGAGATTGCATGAGACTTACTGGTATTTTGTACATTTATGGGCATTTGTTTGCAGATGAACAGATTGAGCAGAGGGAGAGTTTCACAACATTAACATGCCAAGAGTTACTGCTCCCTCATCAGATTTCTAGGGGAACCACCCAGGGCTGGCATCAAGGGTAGGCATGGTTGGGCACTTGCTGAGGGCCTACAAACCAGTAGAGACCCACTGACACCCCCCCCCCTAGAATTGCTCCTCCTTTTCATGATTGCAACCTGCTTGTTAACCTGCCTCTCACTCTGGCCCAGACAACAGTGGTAGTGAGAAAGAGGATCAGTTGATGCCACTCTCTGTCTGTCAAGCAAGCAAGTGGTAGCAATGTGAGAAGGAAGAGGAGAAGGAGGAGCAATAGCTAGTGGCAATGGTGGTGGGAAGGTAGACTCACATGGGGTGGGGCATCGAGGGTGGCTTGTCCAAGGGCTATCAAAAATGAGCTAGCACTGGAACCGCCAGTTCCAGCTTCTTGCAGAGAGCAACTCTGCGTGTCTCTTGTAGTCCCAGTCTCAACTGCTGGCTTGGTTTCCTGCTTCCATAAAGACCTGTCTTGACACCTTCCTCTGTCTAGTTGGTGGGTACTGAATAAGGATGATTCATCTCCGCCCATCACCTCTAACGTTTTGGGCCATCTTAGCTCCCGTTGAGACACATCACCTGAATATTACAGGCATCCAATAGTCAGATCTTAAGAGGGAGGCATCAGGGCATCCACACTGATCTTTCTACTCACAGAACTCTGACAGGAAACCCATATCAATATTGAGAATGTGGGATGAACGGCCCCTTGCAGAATTTAGCATTTGGCTATGCAGTGATATGATTGTTTCAATTTATGCTCAGCTGAGAGCTTAGCGCTCCTTGTTTATTGTGCTTGCATACATCTCTTATATACCCCATGGGGGCTCCCACTGCACTTCCAGCTGGGCACTATCAAGTCCACTCCACACAACCTTAGTTTCAACTATGCCACATCATCAGGTGACTTCACCCCCTTCTCAGCCCAGTCTGGGCAGCTTTGCAGGGCCACTGGTTAAATGGGGGGGGGCTTTTTGAAACAATAATAAAACCATTTCAGGACCTGCTCAGTTCTGTACAGGTCTTCTCAACCCACATTTACACATTGTTTTGTGTGTGACTAGACCTCGCTAAATCATACTGGAGCAAATTAACCAAAATTTCTATGCCTGTTGCTATTCATAACACACAACCAAAATGCTAAAGAAAACTTATGTATTACAATTTCATCCCACACCAGGAAAGCATCAAATCTGAAACTTTGTCCGTCTTGATTGATCTAAACAAGCCATTCCAAGGAAAAATAAAATACATAAAATCCAGAAATAAAAATGTCCCATACTCTGCCGAACAAAAACGTTCAGATTAAACATATGACTACAAGGGTTATACAAAAAACCAAGAACCCTAAACACTCTGCTGGACCATCCAGAATTCCCATAGCAACAAACCACATTTAAATGGTTGCATCCTGGTCAATATATTCAAACGTCAAGTGCATCCCTAGAGGGACGACAGAGGGTTGGTATTAGACCCAGCATACATTCCAGAATTGTTACGTTGATCCTTAATTGCTCTCGTCCACATCAGATTTTAGGAGTCTGCCAGTGGTTTCAGAAAATGTGGATTGTACACTGCAGGTACTGTAACTGCAATATTTTACAGTGCTACATTTTGGCAGGAACAGGGCTGTCGGGACTTCCCAAAGAAAGCCATAGGAAATCCATACTGGTCCTGTGGTTGATTTAACAAAGCTCTCAATATAGTTGTTATTTATACAAACATAGTTAAAACAAACATATTTCTGGCAACCATAGCCCAAGTAAAATCCCAGGCTCTTAAGCGACCAGTTTGGATATTTGCCGTTGTATACATATCTCTGTGTAAGAGATGGTTATGTGGCATTACACATAAAACTGTGGATGGTTAGCATGTAGAAGCCATTTGGAATGAAACTGCTTCCCTTTCACAACTAACAAGTGCTGCCAGGAATAAATATATTTCCTGATAGCACATGGGGGGTTTGTACTGCTGGCAGCAGTAGAATGATAATAATAAATATAGAATAGGAGGGGAAAATATATATTATTATAGCAGTAACTAAAAACTTTATAATTAAACGTTCAGAAGAACTACAAAATCTAGGGCGGTTGGGGGATATTCATTCTGTCTCTAGCTGTTTGTCCACACTTTTCTTAAATGGGCATTCATTAGGCCATCAAAATAGATTGTCTGCCATAATTCAGTGCCTAGTGGATTGGAAACCAGGCAGCCAAGTCACAGTGCGTGTGTACATGAAAGGAGCAGAAGGAGGGCACCTAACTAGATGGCTTTAGGCCAGAGGTAGGCAACCTTTCTTGGTTTGTGGGCACATTTGTCAATTGGATAAACTGTCCTGGGCATCACCACAAAATGGCTGCCATGGGAGGCATGGCAAAGGACAAGTAACCAGCCCAAAAGACACAAGGCAGAGGTTGGGTCTGATCCCCAACACACTAAACAATCCCTTTGAAGCCACTTTTCAGCAACAACAGAAGCCTATTTCACAGAAGGCAAACTCTTCTCTCTCCCTGCCCCACCCCTGCTGCTTCTGCTCCGCCTGCCAACTCATTCCCCCATCTCATTTTCTCTCACACTCTTGATCACCACCCATACACATGCTCCCTCTCAAAAAATATTTTTAAAATTAGAAGTGGGGATGGTAGAGCCTACTACTGCTTTATCCAGTCTACCACACCATGTGGTAGATGTATGAGAGGGATGTATGAGAGATTTGTTTCAGTTCATTTTAGACCAGATTTTATCCAGTTTGCAACTCCTGAACTGGAACACAGATTCGAAAGCAATTTGTGGTTGAAGTCCATACATTGCGGGCTTGTGATGCAATTCATGGACTGAAGAAAAACCGGTTTGAAAATACATGCATTTGAAAAATACATGTGAAAAAATGTGTACTTTTGAAAAATGTACCCAAACACACTTTAAGCAATTGGAGAAAAATGTGTATTTCAGTACACAGTGAAAATTGCACCAAGATACCCACATATTTTCATGCAAACAACAACAAAAATCAAAGCTAATATGGACATGAGTTGGAATGAGCTTCAAGGTGGAATTTGATAACTCGCAATGAGTTTTGCTGATTCACACATCCCTAGCTTAGACTCCCTCCCATCATACCAATGGTGAAATGTTCAATATTCACTATAACGATTGAATTATTGACAGTGTTATAACATTCCTGTTTGTATATTTTTGAACACTGGTCAATCTGTTTTCATTTTTATTTGAATTCTGGATTGTGACAGCCCTTGGTTCTAACAATAAAGTCTGTTCATCTTTCACTGACATCTCCCTCCCTCCCTCCCTTCCTCCAATCCCCAGCAACTACAGGCAATGTGGGGATGATAATAATACCGGGTTGTACATACACTGGTTTGTTGTAACTGTTGCTGAAATACTGTATGTGAAACACCTTGAAAACTAGAAGTGTGTCATAGATTAATGCTAAGTATTATTTTTTTAAAGTACAAAATATAGATGAAGACATAAAATACTCTTGTGCCAACAATGAATTAAAATTGCTGCCTATAAACTTAATTCCTGCCTTGTAAAGCCCAGCTTAAAAGAGAAGAATTTCTTGTCACACTTCTGGGAAATGCTCTGGCTTGGGCTTTTTACATCTCTCCAGGGAATAAGAGTTTCATACCAGAGACTTTTAAAAAAATTGTTTACAATGAATTTCAGGCCATCTTTAAGGGTAGAACCCTATCAAGGCAACATACAAGGGAGGAAAAACAGTGAAAATCAATGCAAAACAAATACAATAAGTCACTAGACGAATATTCAATAAAATGTCTAGTGGGAAGAAACAGTGATTCAACCAACATTTATGAAAGTAATTCAAGGCAAAACAGTTTCATGAAATGGCCCTTCCCTCAAACTTGTTTCTCCAAAGCATTTTATTGACTCAGCATGTTTACTTGGAATAAGCTTCAGTGAACTCACTGGGGCTGACTTCTGATTAGACATACATTGGATTGTACTATTAATCTCTGATTCCCCCCCCAAAAACACACACACACACACACCCTGGCATAAGATGCTTTTCTAAAATCTTTGGGTCTGCTTTTGAATAAAGCATCTTTGTGGGTTTTGCAAGATATTCTTATAAAAAAGATTGGAAGCCTGGCGTAGACTATACTAAGCTAGATGGATCAAGAGTCTACTTCAGTATAAGGGTCTAACTCTTCTGTTACATTGGTAAAGATGTATTTTTTAATCAGACACATTTTACCAAGATGGGAAAGATCTAAGAAAGTTGATTGGTTTAATTTGGGGTACTTCCAGACGAGGCTTTCATTGTGCAATTGAATTCTTATTCACAGAATTTGACAGGGGGTCCAGATGATGTTGCCTTCCAGTTGTAGCCCTTTCATATTTTCCCACCACTTCTCCCATATTTTTTCTTACCATAAAAAAACAAAACATTAAGGATGAAAAGACGGAATAGCTGCACAATACCTTTTGATGTTTAGCACAAGGAACTCTCCATCTGGAAACTCTCTTAGTATTTTTCTTTTCTCCAGTTAAATACCACTTTTACCATTACAGGAGTGGTATGAATGCTGCTGTCTCATGGCACTATCCTACACCACTCTACTAACATTAGCGTGATTGAGATCATAGGGGAGGGGTTGATTATGTGGTTACTTCCCCCACAAGCATACAGAAATAGTATGGGCAGAATTACAGGGACACAATTATGCTATTCCTGTACTGGAAGAATTGTCTGTGAAGAAACAGATGCATAACAACCAACACTATACCCATTGTTGTTGCAATGGAAATCATGTTATGCTCCTCTGGATATTAATGTCCGCCATGTTGGTATAACTGTATATGTTTCTGATCTCAAAGCACAAAACTGCTGAAAACATGGATGATGCATGTGCTGAAATATTGTCTGAGTTAGTCACTATATTAGAGAAAACACAGAAATGTGCAAGCCAATCCAAAAATAAAAGCAGAAGCCTTTTATTGGAAATGCTCCGAGCAAAAGAGCATGTGGATGAAGAACAAAAATCGTCTCTGAAAACCAGATTCTTCAGAAATTCTCCCACAGAACCTGCTCATCCTTCTTGCCTATTTCCACCATATTCCTTTCATGTCATTTCTGTCTAATACAAGTGGGGAAACTGATCAAACACATTCTGCTCATTCCACTCAGCCCACAGACTCAGCATCCCAGCTGTATTCCTAACCTCACAAATTCGTAGTGAAACCATCTCCAGTGTTTCAAAAGCATTGTGACTTTCATGAAAAAGACAAAAGAGGGGCAGTGGGAGCTCCTTAATTAACTTGACTTATTTCTGCATTTTTATTTTTTCAATTTTTACTAGACATGTCTCCTCCTTTGTTAACCGTCTGGAGTTTAACATGAGAGGAGAAAAGAAACGGTTTTCCCATATAGTGGAAATGCAGTACATTATTTTAACTTGCTTATTTTTCCTGTCAAAGTTTTGGCAGTTGGGGAAAAAGTCTGAGCTCAACTATGCAAATGGAGAGAAGGGAATTTAACTAATGTAAAGTTTTGTCAGAGACAAATTTAAAATCTTAACCATTTATTTTATTTATGTATGTATTTATTTCACATAATACACTTAACAGGTTGTACCCTACTTAGGTGGAGAGTACAACATTCCTGTGTTTGTGTGTGTGTGTGTGTGTGTGTGTGTGTGTGAGAGAGAGAGAGAGAGAGAGAGAGGGTGGGGGGAGATGTATCCCCACTCCATAGAACAGGGTGGGGAAACTTTTCAGCCTGAGGTCTGCGTTCCTTCCTTGGAAACTTTCCAGAAGGCAGTGGTGGGTAGGATTGGGGCAACATAACCCTTTGTTGCACATGCACTCACACCACACATGGCTTGCCCAAGACATTTCGTATTTTGTTAATAACATGGGCCATAGAGAATTTCCAGGTACCTATTTTTAAAAAGGTTTTAAGCTAACCCTTAATAGCTGCAAGTTCATCTTTGTGCCCACCACTGTTCCTTCAGTGGAGAACAAAGCCAATAGAAAGACAGTATTTCCTCAGCATGCCCTAGCCCTAGAACTGAGAAAATTGACAAAGACCTACTGTCGAATGTCCCAGCTACTAAGAATGAAATCTGCCACACCAAAGGTCACAAAGAAATTCATAGAAGCCTTTAAAAGAAAATAATGAGAACTAGCAAAGCGCGGTGTTTGAGTAGCTTCACTTGATCCTGGCCCTCTTAGAAATGGGTCCTGGTTTCGAGCTCCGTTAGATAATAATATATTGTACCTTTTGTAGATAAACCTTTTTAGCCAATGTTGGTGAAAAAGTGGGATAAAATATATATAAAATGAATGATACATTTACATGCTTACACATTCCTCCCTTTGAAAATGTGTGTGGAAGTTGAAATGATTTTCAAATTTCAAATGGAATAATCTCTCCTTCTTCAAGCCAGAGACTGTATACCAGTATGTTTGGTATTTTTTCTGGCCCACTTCAAAATGAGTCCGGAAGTTGGTTTGGGGCTTGAAACTTGAAATATAGAACAGTGTTCTGAAAGTGCACACCACCTCTCATTCTGATAGCTCAGTTATCAAGGGAGATACTATGTTGCAGTGTGTTTTCCACACCACTGGTGTTCATACTTCAAATGCAGAGATATCTCACCGTATTTGTATTCTGTATTTTTCCTCCCTTTCCATTTAAAAATGGATGCTGCTTGGGTCAAGCTCCTATTTGAAGATGAAACAAAAAGAATGGTGTCTTTAATATGTGTACTTCATTCCAAAATCCCAACTTTCAATTGAGTCACAGCATTACAAACTGGCAAACAATCTGAATGCAAACAAATGAGTGAGTGAAACTAATGGCCTCATGTCATTCAGCCAATTCTCATGAATCTGACACTGTCCCTGCTATTAAGAACCTGATCTGTAACATGGCACACATTTAAGTATAAGCTATTTATGGCTGCTATGTGAATGACTTTTTAAAAGATAACCTTGTAGATAACTTCAATGGAGAAAAAAGTGAACTCTGACCATTACTGAAGCAACAGAAAGCCCTTATGCAATACCCCGAGCCACTTTTGAAGAACCAGGGCAGGGAGCAGGGCCCCTACTGGCCCTTTGGATCTCATCTTTAGGTCTGCAGAATATGCCCATAGCTGCCAGCACTGTGAGGCAGCCCTGTAATTGTCCAGAGGTGCAGCAAGGGGACGTCTCCTCATTTTTCAAGGCAAGTACTTGGAGCTGTCCACCTCTGCCCTGCTTGCCTCACACAAAATATCTCATGTGTGGGAGCCCCAAACAGGTCATGTCTAGGCACACATCCTTCAAATGAACTATATCAGCATGTGCAAATAATTCATTTTGATTGGGTTGTAGACTGATTTGAAAGGCAGGTGATACACAATGTTAGGATGCACCCAATACTTCATAAGAATGTAAGCGCCCCACTTGATCAACCAAAGGTCCATCGAGTCTGGCATCCTGTTTCCCACAGTGGCCAGCCAGTTGCCTCAACGGGAAACCCACAAGCAGGACACAAAGGCAATAGGAATTCCTTGTTTTTGCTGCCTGGCCACTAGTATTCTGTGGAATACTGCCTCTAAATATGGAAGTTCCATAGAGCCATCATAATTTGTAACTATTGATCAACTTATCCTTCATGACTTTGGAATTCCTTTTTACAACCATCTAAGCTATTAACCATCACCACATTTTGTGCCAGAAAATTCCATATATTGATCATATGTTCTATGAAGAAGAGCTCAGTGTAGAGCCCCTGCTTTGAACATAAGAAGAGCCATGCTGGATAAGGCCAAGGGTCCATCTAGTCCAGCATTCTGTTCACACAGTGGCCAACCAGCTGCCCATGGAAAACCCACAAGTAGGACATGAGTGCTACAGCACCCTCCCACACATGTTCCCCAGCAACTGGTGTTCATAGGCTCACTGCCTCTGGTACTGGAGGTAGCACATAGCCATCAGGACTAATAGCCATTGATAGCCTTTTCCTCCAGGAATTTGTCTAACCCCCTTTTAAAGCCATCCAAACTGGTGGCCATCACTAGTTCCTGTGGTAGCGAATTCCATAGTTTGACTATGCGCTGTGTGAAGAAGTACTTCCTTTTATCTGTCCTGAATCTCCCACCAATCAGCTTCATGGGATGACCCCAGGTTCTAGTATTTTGAGAGAGGGAGAAAAATGTCTCCCTATCCACATTCTCCACACCATGCATAATTTTGTACACCTCTATCATGTCTCCCCTTACCCTCCTTTTTTTTCCAAGCTAAACAATTCCAGCTGTTGTAATCTTCTCTTATAGGGGAGATGCTCCAGCCCCTTGATCATTTTAGTTGCCCTTTTCTGCCCTTTTTCCAGCTCTACAATATCTTTTTTAGGTGTGGTGACCAGAACTGAACACAGTATTGCAAGTGTGGTCACACCATAGATTTGTATAGGGGCAGTATGATGTTGGCAGTTTTATTCTGAATCCCCTTTCTAATTATGTCTAATATGGCATTTGCCTTTTTTACAGCGGCTGCACACTGGATTGACATCTTCATTGAGTTGTCCACCACAACTCCAAGACCTCTTTCCTGGTCAGTCACCTCTAGCTCAGATCCCAACAGGCTATACTTGAAGTGGGGATTTTTTGCCCCAATGTGCACCACTTTACACTTGCTTACATTGAACCACATTTGCCATTTAGATGCCCATTCTCCCAGTTTGGACAGATTCCTTTGGAGTTCCTCACAATCCCTTTTTGTTTTAACTAGGGATGGTGGAGAAATCTGCCACGGACTCCAATGAGGCCGGATTCTTTAGAATCTGGTCCTCCAGTGTCCGTGGCAGAATGGACTGCTCCCCCCCGCCACCCCGCAAACTAAAGTCGGATGGACCCTACCTGCTGCTGGCTGATCCAGGTCTGTCCGCTGCCATCCGTCCACTGCCCCGGACTGAGGATGGAAATGGCATCCGGCAAGCCAACGCCATTTGCATCCCTGCTCTTTTCGGTGATAGGCTACGTAAATATTTTTTACGTTTTTTTTTTTTTCATGGCAAAGAGCAGGGACGCAAATGGTGTAGCAGATGCTATTTGCATCGCTACTCTTTTCGGTGATAGGCTACTTAAATATTTACATAAATATTTATGTAAATATTTACGTAGCCTATCACGAAAACAGCAGGGATGCAAATGGTGTCTGCTACGTCATTTGTGTCCTGCTCTTTGCCGTGATAGGCTACGTAAATACTTATGTAGCCTATCACCGAAAAGAGCAGGGACGCAAATGGCGTCGGCTATGCCGGACGCCATCTGCATCTGCAGCCCGGCAGCGGATGGAAGTCTGGCTGCGGACGGGCCTGGCCAGCAGCTCTACAGACTCGCCCAGGGAGGATTCCGGGGGGAGGGACGGATCGCCTCCCCCCCCCAGTGGAACCCAGAGCGGACTGGTAAGTGGGATTCATACACCCCTAGTTTTAACCGCCCTAAATATTTGGTGTCCTCCGCAAACTTGGCCATTTCACTGCTCACTCCTAATTCCAGATAATTTATGAACAGGTTGAAAAGCATCGGTCCTAATACTGATCCCTGTGAGACCCCACTATTTACTTCTCTCCCCCCAGGGAGAATTGATAATTTATTCCTACTCTCTGTTTTCTGTTCTTTAACCAGTTACTGATCCATAAGAGGACCTGTCCATGACTGCTTAGTTTGTTCAGGAGTCTTTGGCGAGGGATTTTGTCAAAAGCCTTTTGGAAGTCCAAGTAAACAATGTCTTCCGGATCACCCTGTCTGCATTTTTATTGATACTCTCAAAGAACTCTAAAAGGATAGTGAGACAGGACTTACCTTTGTGGAAGCTGTGTTGATTCTTTTTCAGCAGGGCTTGTCCCTCTATATGCCTACTAATTTTATCTTTAATAATGCCTTCAACCAGTTTACCTGAAACAGACGTTAAGCTAAACAGCCTGTAATTTCCTGGATCCCTTTTTGAAAATTGGTGTTACACTGGCCATCTTCCAGTCCTCTGGTATAGAGGCTGATCTTAGTGACATGTTGCATATTTTGGTTAGAAGATCATCAATTTCATATTTGAATCCTTTGAGAACTCCAGGATGGATACTATCTGGGCCAGGTGATTTATTTGCTTTCAATTTATCAATAAGGTTGAGAACTTCATCTTTTGTCACCACTATTTGCCTCAGTACCTCAGACTCCCTCCCTGAAAACATCAGTTCAGGCACAGGTATCTGTCCTATATCTTCTGCAGTGAACACAGATGGAAAGAATTCATTCAGCTTCTCTGGAATCTCCTTGTCCTCCTTCAGTACTCCTTTAACTCCATTGTCATCCAATGGTCCAACTGCCTCTCTAGGTGGTTTTCTGCTTCTGATATATTTAAAGAATTCTTTACTGTTGGCCTTGATGTTGTTAGAGATATGCTCTTCAAAATGCTTTTTCGCATCTCTTATTGTCTGCTTGCACCGTCTTTGTGCAAGCTTGTGCTCCCTTTTGTTTTCTTCACTTGGGCAAGACTTCCATTTTCTGAAGGAAGCTCTCTTTTCTCTAATAGCTCCCTTAACACTGCTCATCAACCATGCCAGTGACCTCTTGCACTTGGTGCTACCTTTCCTAAACTGTGGTATACATTTTAGCTGGGCTTTTATTATTGTGGTACTATCATACTAGGTCCTGGGCGAGACTATTTAGGATTAAATCCAAGGTCACTTCCCCTCTGGTCAGTTCCATGACCAACTGTTCTAGGGCACAATCATTTAGGGCATCTAGAAATTTAACCTCTTTGTCATGGCTGGAACATGCATTTATCCAATCAATGTGGGGGTAATTGAAGTTGCCCATTATTACAACACTTCCTTGTTTGGAGGCCTCCCTGATTTTGTTTTCCATCTCCAGATCACTCTGAGCATTCTGGTCTGGGGGACGATAGCATGTTCCTAGCACTACATTAGTTTTGGAGCCTGGTATTGTCACCCACAGAACTTCTGTGGAAGAAAGAGCCTATCCCTTGTAGGTGTTCTAGTCTGCTCGACACTATGCCCTCATTGACGTAAAGGGCAACACCTCCCCCAGTACACCCTTCCCTGTCCTTCCTATAGAGTTTATACCCAGAGGTGACCATACCCCACTGGTTCTCTCCGCTCTACCAGTTTTCTGTAATGCCCACTACATCCAGATTTTCCTTTAAAATCAAGCACTCCAACTCTTCCGTTGTTGTGGAGGCTTCTAGCGTTTGCATAGAAACACCTATACATGGCATCCTTCCCCAGATGCCTCTGACATGTGCATCTTTTGCTATGGGACATTGGCCCTTTTGATTGGCTATTATGTTCTACCCTGTGCTCCTGATCTATTTCCTCCCCTTCTACATTTGGGCAATCAAAAACATTTTCATTTTCATCTCTTTGGGATGATTTAACCCGAATCGGATGCTTCCCAGCTCCTGTCAGCTTTCCCCCAGGATTTAGTTTAAAAGCTGCTCTGCCACTCTTCTTATGTTTAGTGCCAGCAGTCTGGTTCCATTTCGGTTTAAGTGGAGCTCATCTCTCTTGTACAGGCCCAGCTTGTCCCAAAGTGTTCCCCAGTGCCTAACAAATCTGAACCCCTCCTCCTGGCACCACCGTCTCATCCATGCATTGAGAGTCCTCAGTTTTGCCTGTCTAGCTAGCCCTGCACATGGAACAGGTAGCATTTCAGAGAAAGCCACCTTGCTGGTCCTGGAGTTCAACCTCCTACCTAGCAACCTAAATTTGGCTTCCAGGACCTCATGACTACATTTCTCCACATCATCGCTACCAACATGGACCACGACCACTGACTCCACCCCAGCACTATCTACTAGGCTATCTAGACGGCGCATGATATCCACAACCTTCGCACCAGGCAGGCAATTCACCATGCGGTCTATATGCCCATCACAAACCCAGCTGTCTATGTGTCTACTGATTGAATCTCCCACTACCACAAGCCCTCCTCCCCCCGGAGGCACATCCTCAGCACAAGAGGATATTTGTTTGTCTTCCAAGGAATGGGTCCCTTCTAAGGGATCATTTCCGTCTTCTTCAGAATGACGCCCTCCTTCCCTGAGACCCATATTCTCTATGACAGCAGAGGAGCTGTCACCCTGGGAGCAGGACACAACTGATGGGTCCCTGAAGGTCTCATCCACCAACCTCTCTGCCTTTCTTAGCTTCTCCAGGTCAGCAGCCTTGGCCTCAAGGAATCGCACTTGTTCCCTGAGAGCCAGGAGCTCATTACACCGAGCAGACAACCATGACTTCCATCCAGCATGTAGATAGTCGTACATGTGGCACTCAGTGCAATAGACTGGATAGCCCCCTCCCCACTTCTGGCTTTCTAGCTTCATAGCTTTGGCGGGGGGTCCCTGAAAAACTTAGTTGTTTACTACGAGAAGGTGGGGAAATTATTTATAGTTATTTATTTACAGTTACTTACTGTGAGTACGGAGTAAGGAGGGGAGAGTCAATTGCCCTGGCTTCTTTGCCCTGTTGTTAAACTCACACCATTGCTTAACTCACTTGTTTGCTGATGCTTCGTCACTGGGGCTCCTTGCGCTTGGAGAGCTGGCTCCCTCGCAAGTGTGCCTCCTATTTGCATGCAGAAAGTCCCATGTTTGTTCCCTGGCATCTCCAGGTGGGGCTGAAACCCCGGAGAGCTGCTGCCGATCAGTGTTGACAGTACTGGACTATTTGGACCAAGGGTCTGATTTGGTATAAGGCAGATTCCTAGGTTCCTATGTATTTTCTATTGTCTCAAGTGAAGCTCCTGCCAATCAGTTCAGTAGATGAATCCAAGCTGAGTGAGAGAAAGAAAATAAAAGAACTTCTCTCTGTCCACTTTCTCCACAACATGCATAATTTTTAAAATCTAATAGGCTCCCCTTAGTTGCCTTTCTCCTAAAGTAAAAAGCCCCAAACTTTGTGTAAACTCCTTATAGGCAAAATTGCTCCAGCCCCCTGATCATTTTCATTGTCTCTATCTGCACATTTTGCAATTCTACAATATCCTTTTTGAGATGGGTGACCAAAACACAGTCTTTCAAGTATGGCTGGATCATAGATTTGTAGAAGGGTATTGCAATGCTGACAATTTTAATGTTAATCTTTTTTATCACATGGAGTTCACTTTTTTCACAACTGCTGCACACAGGGTTGATGTTTTCATGGAGCTATCTACTTCTTGGTTAGTTACTGCCAGTTCAGATCCCATCAGTGTATATGTGAAGTTAGGATATATTAGCCCCAGTGTGTATCACTTTACATATACATTTAACCTCATTTGCCATTTTGTTGCCATTTGCATGGCTTGGAGTGATCCTTTTAGAGCTCTCTCCTGTGGTTTTCATCACCCTGGATAATTTGGGGTCAGCCACAAACGTGGCCACAATAATTCATGATATGAATTCACAAGCAGGTTCTTTGAGAGAGTAATTCATAGCTATTTGCATTACTGTGATACAAGTGTGAGTGAAGAGGACACAACATACTAGCAACAAGCCATTTCTCCCCAAAGAGCTTGCTTCTAAAAAGCATTAATTTAGGTCATGGGGTCAAGATGCATGGCTTGTATCACCACAGATGTGGTATCACAGCAGTGTAATGAAAGGGAGGTGGGTGGAACACCAGAAAGAATGCAGAGTTGCTTGGTCCAGAGGTATCTTGCTTGAGCAGAAAGGTACTTTTGCTTGTTCCAGGCAGCACCATTAAACATCCCTGATTTCCCTGTCACACTGTAGCCCCCATGCCCCATTATACACCATTCCAAAGGGTCCCTTGACCTTCAGGAACAGCTTTGTGGGGGTGCAGGGAGCTGTAGGGGGGATGGAGCCTGGCAAGACCTGTTGCATAAGCAGAGTTCCACTCATCTGTCTCTCAGTCCAAGCCAGTAGGAACTCTACATGCCTATGAAGTACATGGAACTTGAGCATACGTCCTCCTTCTTTTCAAACTCTTGATAAAACTTTCTTGTATTGTATTTTTGGGTTCTTTCACACTATTTAACTTTCCCTCATTGTTATCAACTGTGAGCTCAGCCACTGATGCCATATTACAACTTACTGCATTTAGGGATGTGTTAGGGGATTTTTTAAATTTTATTTTCCAGATCTGAAGCCTAAGGCAGGAAGAGAGCCTTCATGCTGAATTTGTTGAATTGACTGGTATCTCAGCCAACATGGTCTTGTTTTTTCATCTTTAATTCTAAGTGATATCCAGTTCATGTGGTTTGTGTTGCTGAGAGATTTGTTGTGATGGAAGTTGCATGAATCAAAGGAAAATTCCAAGGGATTATCTATGCAGCACAGTTCAGTCCATAAATTACTTCTTATTGGATTCTGCTGCTCATGATAACTTTACTTGGGCCCAAGCCCTGCTTCTCAATCATTCTGTTGAACAAAGATCACAGATTTTAAATTTACCCACAGAAAATGCCTGGCCCAAGTGCCTTAAAAAAACATAACTAGCTAGTTACCCTTATTGCTTTTGAATGTGACATTCATCATATTGATGCCATTGGTCTTTTTTTTTTTTTAATGCATTCCCAACTTAGAATAACATTGTGTGTTAACTAATGCTCTGTTTTCCAAAAATAAAGAAGAAAAAGAATATAATTTATGTCTTAGATATATCTTTTGTCTTCTCTCCATTCAATACACTAGTTGATTACAACATTGCAGCTCAAAAACATTTCTTTTCTAATCTTGTATGTTAGCCATTGTTAGGTCTTTGTAAATATTTTAGGAGACTAGTACATATTTGTTTTTGGCATTATTCAATATGCACTGTCTTCAGCAATCTTCCCACCCTGGTACCCTCCAGATGTTTTGGATTAGAACTCTCATAATCTCCAGACAGCATGTGCTAATTGTCAGGGATGTTGGGAACTATAGTCCAACGCATCTGGAGGGCACCAGGTTGGGAAAGGCTAAGCAAGAGGTATAACATATCCAGCAGTTGGTTGCTTGCATGTACTCTTGCATGCTCCCATAGCAGCTGTGTGTTATGTTCTTTGGCGCCAGATGAAGACCTTCCTATTTTCCCAGGCATTTTAGTCTTTCGGTTTCTGTTTTAAATCTGTTACTGCATTTTAAATCTTTACACTGCTGCTAGGTTTTATTTTGGTTTTTATTTTATATTGTAGTTTTAAACTTTTATACAGTATTTTTTTGTGTTGTATTTTATGGTTTTAATTGTTGTGAACCGCCCAGAGAGCTTCGGGTATTGGAAGGTATAGAAATGTCATACGTACATACATAAAAATAAATAAGCAGGTGAGGTATGGCGACTATGGGCTGTGGTCAATGGTGGCTTTGTGCCAGTGGAAAACACTTCAGCTCATGTAAGGTAGGGCCTCCTATTTTCACTGATCCACTACCCTCAGCAGCCCGCCCACCCCCACCTCCCAGAAGCTGCTCCTAAGCATTGGGGAACCCCCTAAAGCAGTATAAGATACAGCCGAGGAGACTGCAGCCAGTAGGGGAGACTGGTAAAAACTGGGTGACTTGCCTTTGCTGCTGCAAACAACCACTGATTAAAATCCAATATTCCTCAAGTGGAAGTGTTTTCTGACTTTTTAAAAGCTGTGAAGCAGGGCAAATTAGAGCACACGCAATTTTTCCTATCACTTCAACACTATGGGCGGGGGGGGGCACTTCTGGTTTCTTCTGAACTCTGTGGAAAGCCCCATTTGTTTTGCATATGGTCAGACAAACCTGGGTCTTCACTCCATTCCATCACTTCACTTCCTGGATGATGTTACTGCATGCAGTTTCATTGTATTACTTGCCTTAATACCATCAGATACTTTAGGAAATAGATGATCTCCAATACGTATCTCTGTAGACTATATTAGTTTTTCATGATTAATTACTGTATCTGTTACATTGCTCATAAATTGTAAACTGGACAGAAAATGATGTACAGACATCTTATTTATATAAAATTAAGGAAATGATTTTTTAAAGAACATTTTGACAAGTGAAACTTAAATGGTATTCCATTTGAATTTTTCCTCCATTTGTAACAGGGTTACATTTATAACCAGGTATGTGAGGTCAGACAGACCTTTCTATATACTTTCGGAGGGGGAGTCCTAAAATATACTTTGGTCCCTGGAATGCCCTCCCAAGGACCATAGGATTGCAGCTTTGTATTGCAATCTTTTGTAGAGTTTGGAACACCTAAGCCCACTAATTTAAGTGGGCTTAAGTATACTTAATTCTGCATAGGATTGGCCTACATGATCCATCACTTGTAAAAATGGATTCTGTCTTCTCAGTGGCATAGTAAAGACCCATATCTAAGCCCTTCAGTCCTACACTCCCACATTCTGAGTTCCATGTCACAAGCATCTGACTCATGGTACAAAATGGTAGCTCTCCTACAGAATGTGGCCACAATCGACCACACAGTGGTGCACGCAAATGTCCCCCTGAAAAGGGCTTAACTACATATGAAAACAATGATGTGATCAGTAAACTTGTTTTTTTGTTTTTAAAAAATTAGATGCTAGGCACGAGGTGATGGTGGGGACAGCCAGCAGCACTACACAGTACAGAGAAGTAAGGTTCAAGATCTCAGTAACCATCCCCAGCATGGCAATCAGCATTAAAAAAAAAAAACACCCTCCCATTGGTGCCAGTGGGAGGGTTTTTTCTCTCTAATGCTAATTACCATGCTAGGTGTGGGATTTTTACTGAGATTGCAGCTGGGGACGGAAGGCTTAAACCCTCCCTCGCTGCTTGCTGTGGTGCTGATAACTATTGCGCCTGGTATTTATTTATTTTTTTCAGAATGACAAATTACTAATCACATCATTACTAGCCTCAAGTGTAGTTAGGCCCTAGGACTCAACAAATGTATTGCAGCTGACATTGTGAGCTGTTAATTGACACACCACTCTTTAAAGAGATCGTCTTATGAAGCAGCTTCTGACTGAAGCCAAAGTGGATTCCTGGTTTCTCCTTCTTTCAGCTAATTCTCAGTGTACCCACAATGACCTGTAACACTTAAACCACTGTGGGAACATCTTTTGTTTTTCTCCTCCGGCTGGGTCTTTGCAATCAAACAGCAGGTTTGGTCCTGCATACAAAGACACCTCCATGTATGCCAGTGACCCTTACCCTAACTCCTTCACTCCCTCTTTGACCCTGGCCCTTTGACTGTGCAACACACATCCCTGCATTGTAGGAGGTGAAGACAGCCATCACTCATTCTTTATTATACTGAAGAATAAAAGAGGTCACAAAAGAAGCTGTGACAAGCTCTCTCTTTTCAGGACACTTAAACAAGCATCTAGGGGCATGTGTGTTTCCCCCTGCAGCAAGAAGGGTCTCTTTTATTTTCATTTTGCAGTTTTACACAAACCTAAGCATGTTTATTCAGATGCAAGCCCTATTAAGTTCAACAGGACTTACTTCCTAGTAAGATTGCTTGGGACTCCAGCCTTAGCAAACTTTAAAATGAAAGCTGTATTTATGTATATGTATTTATTTAATGTCTGCGACTCCTTTCTGTATCTTATCACATACCTACTGTACTAACCAGAGCTGGAACAGGTCTGACTTTTCCAAAGATGACAACTAACTCATAAAGTTGTCCCTTGCTGATGACATCATCCAGCTGTCCATTTTAATATGGCACTCAAAGGACACTTCAGGAGGAATAAGGACTGGTGGCTCAGGTCACTTGCAGCAGTGCTTTGGGGAAGGGAACATGCACCATTCAAATAAAAACAACATAAAGAAAATGTTCTGCAATGGCAGGGCATAGCTGCTGGAGAAGGCAGCAGCCTTAGGGGTGTTTCTACCACAATTTACTCTGAGCTGGCTGCGTGTTGAGGTAATTAGGGATACATGATGTTGTGGCCATCCAGCAGCCACCCCGGAGCTTATCAGGGGGAAACCGGATTTCCTGAGACTGTTTAAAGTCTGATTCTATAGTTGTTGTATGCCCCAGCCCCTGCATTTAGCTCGGGTATGCTAGCCCTGCCCAGGGGTGTGCCTTTCACCATGACCCCAGTCAAGGGGTGTTTCCTCCCATTGTGCTGAATGAGGCTTGCCCTCTGAATGCCCACAAAAATAACAGAGAAGCCCCTCAATTGAGGGGCTCCAATTCATTTTAAAGCCCAGTTCCTTAAGTGCGATTAAGCGCGATCTTGAGGCTCCAATTCATTGTCTTAGGAAGTTACTACTTCAGAGCTTCCTTATAGAGATCCTGTGCATTAAAATGGGGGCTGGTTCTGTCTCTTTCCCACAACAAACACATTAGTGTCTCCTCAGAAGTAACTCCCATTGTGCTGAATGAGGCTTGCCTTTGAATGCCCACATCAGAACTTACAGAGATTCCCCCTTAACTGAAATGGGACATAAAAATCCCAATTTCTTAAGTGCGAACTCGATCTCAAGGCTCCGATTCATTGCCTTAGGATGTAAGTACTTCACAGCTTCATTATAGATATCCTGCAGGTTACAATGGGGGCAGGTTTCTGTCTTTGTGTCACCCCTCCCCCTTTCCCAGCACAAGCATATGTGTGTCTACTCAGAAGTAACTCTCATTGTGCTCAATGAGGCTTGCTCCTGAAATGCAGGTGCATCTGGACCTTCAGGGGAAAGGGGAGAGGGAGGGGAAAGCTCTCTTATTGGTTGAACAGTCCCTGCCAGTCAGATGACTTTCACTCCAACCCCCACCAGGAAGTATGTTCTATCAAGCAATTTTCACTGAACAGATTTTTACTTGCTCACAGCAAAGCCTATTCCTTTTTTAAAAATCTGGTATTCCTCCATTAGCTTCTCCTTCCATTGTCATGGAAACATGGCCCCTGACTGAGTTTATAACCTTTTAATTCATGTTAGTGGGCTATATGAGGGCTCCAGCATTAGAGCAGAAAGGCGCTTTTTCTAGAAATTGCTGAGAGAGAGAGAGAGAGAGAAGGAAATTACTTTAAAAAAAAAAAAAAAAAGGTCAGAAATGATTAGAGCAGGGTGGTATTTCTCATAATCAGCGACATCAAGACATTACCCAAGAGTTGGTGTGCAGAAGGCACACAACAATGTTATAAGAACCTGAATAGCTGCATTATTTCAGCAACAGGGGAGGATCATAAAAACTCCACTAAAGGTTATGTGACAATCTACCCTTAGTCTGAATTGGAATCCCACTGAGTTCATCGGGATTTACTTCCAGTGTGTATAGGATTCCAGCCTTAATTGGTGTAAATCCACACATTTCAGACTAAGTCATTTGTAAATATGTCCTACTTGGTAGTCCCTCATCTCTATAACCTCATGTGTATCTTGTTTATTGATTGTACATTCCTGGAAGCAAGATTTATTTCTTTTAAATAATTTCAAATATATAGCTGAATATATATTCACTCATGGGGTACTTCTACCTGACTTAGATTAAAAGTAGAGAGTTCCCAGTGGATTGTTCAGCAAAACAAAAGGGTTTGTTGTGGGAAAGAGATGGAAACCAGCCCCCATTTTAACGCACAGGATCTCTATAACGAAGCTGTGAAGTAGTTACTTCCTAAGGCAATGAATTGGAGCCTCAAGATCGCGCTTAATTGCACTTAAGGAATTGGGCTTTAAAATGTCCTGTGTCAATTGAGGGCTTTCTCCCCAGCTTTGCAACTAAAATGACAAACATGTATACCAGCTGTCAGTTTTGTCCTCTTGCATGTTTCAAGTGTCCTGTCCACTTTTTTTCACCTATTTTTAAAAGTACTACATTAACATTCATGTATTTACCCATTTATTTGTCACCTTTTTAATTAAAGAAGGATGAAACTGTTTTGCAAGTGCAAAACTGCTCTGGGGTCAGGGGAGAGTAGTTTTTGCAGTGTCTTCATGGAGGGGGGCAGCCAATCAGTGTCATGCACAGATGGCTTCTACTTCAAATGTCCAATGGTTTTCTGCAGAGCATGACCCTGGAGAAGAAAGAAACATTTGGACTGAATGCAGTGAGGGCACTTCCAAAGCAGTCCCACTATTCTAATCACATTGTGTATGTTGCTACCCTTAGACAGCTGAAATTTGGTACATATATATCCCAATTTGCAACCTGATTACAAGAACATCAAAATAGAACCATTGTACAGCAGACTCTCAAATGGGCCTCTTTAAAAGGTGGTTCACATGAACACCCCCACCCCCATACACACACACACCAAAAGAATATATGAGGGAGCCATGCGTCTATGTGGGCAAGTCATGTTCTCTACATCCATTTGCCATTGCCCACAGAAAAGCTTCCCCACTGACTGAACATTTGTGAGCATGGCTAGCCCAACTGGTCCTGTTCTTTCAACACATGGGGAGTGGGGATTGTGTGAACCCCCTCAGTTGTGTTCCAAAATGGCTAAGGTACTTCCATACAACTCAGAAACCAAAAATGTGATACATGTGTTATCTGAGACACTGTGGTTACTAGGACAGTCTGAAAAGTTGGACTTGTTTGCATATAACTATCAAAACTCATTTCATGAATTGTCCATCTTAATAGATGTGAAGTTTATATTAATGAAAATAATGTTTTAAAAGTGCATTATATTAGCAAAGTTGCTTGCCAAAAATAGGTATATATGGCAAAATTGTGTACAAAAATGCATGTGTTAGGATAAATGCCCACAAAAATGCATATGAATTTTCACGCAAACTTTAAACAAATTCAGGACAAAGTTCAGGGTGAAAATCTTAACTGAGAGAAAATCAAAATAGACAGATTTGTCCATCCCTTATTTGAAATAGCATCTGTAGAGTAAGTGACTGCATACAGACAACTCATAACAAATGGTGACCACAAGATAGAACAATTCAGGATCCCTGTGCATTTTCCAAGTGGGTAAGCCCATGCGTTTTATGAATGTACACCTTCAGCAGGACAGAACATTGATCTTGACACCAATAGAAAGAGCTGTCTCTTTAAAATGTTCATGGAGATAGCTGTTTCTATCAGTGCCAAATTCAAATATTCTACCCTGTTGTGGTATACATACTAAAACAAGTGTTTTTGTTTTGTTCTTGGAAGGACAAGAAAGTGGAGTAAAATCTCTAGTATTACCATCAAAGCTTTGCTAATTCAGCCTATGAACCACCTTTATATGCCAATTAAAGAAACAGGAATGAGAATACTAGAACTAGCCTCGCCCCCTCTCCTTCCATCAGCAACAGAAGAGCTACTGTTAAAAGTATAGTAACAGCTAGGGTACTGTAGACTGTTCCTCTCACCCCTTGGGTGACAAAATCAAAAGAGCTTTGTCTAATGCTTGGAATCCACCTATCAAGAAAACAAAATCGCCACTGATTGTGTTTTAAAAAAAACACATGAACATAAGAACCCAAATGACTAAGAAGCACTTCACTAAAATGTCACACCTCAAATCTGGCACCCTGCAGTACCTCTGCAAATATGGCATGCCTGATTAAGAAAAAAGAGGTGACTCTGAGGTGAGAGGTCAGTTAGGAAATGCTTGCAGACTCATTTCCTAATAAAACCTAGGAGCATTCTGGACCATGCTCAAGCCTGGCTGCAAATACTTGGTAATTAGAGATACCCTATCTAGGATTGGGCTACTAGTAGGTAGGTAAATTGTTAAGAGAGTGTTACTTCTGCAATTCCATGCAAAGGCAGAAAAGCCACAGAATTTGGGCTTGACTGCAAATTTGGCATCCTGACAAATTCCTTAAAAGAAGTAGAAGAAGAACCAAACAAGTGTACAGCTTTCAAGGTAGACTACTTTAAATGGTGTAGGAAATGCCTGATGAATTCTCCAGTGGTCAAGACTTCATGACCAACTTCATACCATCATTTATTTATTTATTTATTTATTTATTTATTTCTATACCGCCCAATAGCCGAAGCTCTCTGGGCGGTTCACAAAAACTAAAACCAAACAACACACAATAAAACAATTTAAAATATCACTGCATCACTGCAGCCCACTGTGGCTTATTTAAGCTGTGGCGGGTTGTGGTGCGTGCCGGCAGCCATTTTGAATGTTCAACCCCCCCAATTGGGGGTTGCCATGGTTGTGTTGTCCAAACCTGGGCGGCAGTAGTTGTTTGAGGATTAAACAATGGGCCCCCTCCCTTAGTGAGTCTACCATCATTGTCAGCAGCTGCTATTGCTCTTCATCCTCTTTCTCATCATTGCTGTTACTTACTCGCTTAACAGGCAGACAGCCAATCAGCAGGTAGGTGGTGGCATCTACTGCTCCTCCTTCCTCACCACTGCTTTCATCTGGGCCAGAACGAGAAGTGAACAAGCAGACTGTAATGGTGAAGAGGAAAAGCAACACCAGGGGACTCTTGTAAGTCAGTGGGCCTCTGCCGGGGTGTGGGCCCTTGGCAGGTGCCCAACGATGCCTATCTTTGACACCAGCACTTAACATCACTCTGTCTAGTTCTAGCAGCATAGCTCACTCATTCTGCATGATGTCACCATATAGGTAGGGCTACCTCTGACATTGATGAATACCTTAAAGATTTGTTCTTCAGAATCTGTGTCCCTCTCAACAGAGTTAAATGAAAAACATGACTCATGAGTACTGGGTTTATTTCTGTTCTTGATAGAGGGAGCCCAAAGATTGTGAGTTTCTTAAAGATTATGACAACTGGAGACAAGCCTGGAAGCAGCAAACCAAAGCCAATAAGAAAAAAAGAAAAGGAGAAAGGGTAGAAAGGCAAGGGAATGAATGGTGGAGGGTGCGAGGGTGGGAATTAGGAGCAAGACATGGTGATGTGTGATATGGTGCATAGTAGGAGGGGAATTTAAAAAATGGAAATGATAGAAGCAGAGCAAATTATAAAAATTAATATAGATGTTAGAGGACTGAAAGAGATACTGAGATTATCATAAGAAGCAGGAAGTAAAAAAAAATAGCTATTTATTTTTGAAATTATTCTGCCCCCAAATACAGCTGTTCCCAGAGCCAGATATCGTAGTCAGCCCTAGACCTTACAATAGCAAAGAAACATTTGCCCCAAGTATCTTAAATTTAATGGGCAGTGTCCTATACTGCCACCGCACACTAGTTCTGTTGAGCAAGTGCAGGGGTGGGGAGCCTCTTTCAGCCCGAGGGCCAAATTCAGTTTTAGAGGATCTCTTGGAAGCCACATTCTGGTGGTGGGCAAGGCCAAAGGGCAGGGCTGAAGGCAAAAGCGGTGGCTCCAAAAATACAGAAAGCACCAGCACATTGCAGATGCATGCTCTTCCTGCCACTAACGAAGCCTGAGGAGAGGTACTTCAACCCTTTAGAATGTGGACAAAGGAAGCCACCAAATGACTGGTGGGTGGAGGAAAGAGGTGGGGCCTGGGGAAGGCATGTGGCCATCTGGGGAATCCTAGAGTGCTGGACTGGGACCCCAGGAGGACTGGATTTGTCCCTCAGGCCTGAGGTTCCCCACCCATGTACTAGCAGCCTGTTCCAGGCTGAGCAAACAGATCCCAGATTCTGATGTTACAGAGGTGAATAATAATTTATTTTTTAAATGTTGTTATTAGCATATATGAACATTTTTGTGTCCTTTTTATTTTGGGAAACAAAGGTAAACAGAATATATCCATATATTACCAGTCCAGCCGCAAAAGACGCTATCTTACTGTACTTTGAGCACTTTTTAAAGCCATCAAACAGGTATGGGATGCTCCAGATTTGATCAGAGCAGTGGCATGGAACAGTTGTTTAACCCTTTTCGTGCTCTCAGTCTCTGGTCCCAAGTTGCTATTAGCCCCCTGGGTAGGAGAGGAATTGAGGTGTGACTATGCTAGTATTTGGTGAGAAGTAGCTGTGCAGAAAGAGCAGGAGGAGACTCAGTGGACTCCTGAACATGTTGAAGGAAGCACAGTTAAATAGTTAGGGAACCTTTGGGCAGGAGGGGCCATAGCTCAGTGTGATAGAGCCCCTGCTTTGCATGCAGAAGGTCCCAGGTTTGATCCCTGGTTCCTGCAGGTAGGGTGAAGGAAGAATCCTGCCTGAAACCCTGGAGAGCCACTGCCAGTCACTGTTGACAATACTGGGCTAGATGGACCCACGGTCTGACTCAGTATAAGGCAGCTTCCTATGTTCCTAACAATAGTATGCAGCCATTTAAAATGAAACATAAGTGATTGTTTTCTTCATTTCTACCTTCAGGGATGATAGCAACTTCAGGAGTGCAATTTAGATTGGGGAAACAGTGCAGGGATCAATCTTGCACCCCTGGTCAGAATCAGATCAAATTCAGAACATCCTGCTCCTGACTCAGAGTAAAATAAAAACTACAACACTACATCCAACTGGGGGATCTGAACATGGATATCCCATGTCACATGTGGTTTGGCTCTTAAATAAACCACTAGTCTATCAGTCTCTTCCTCCTAACTTCGCAAAAGAATACTAATAGTAATACTAATACTAAAAAAAAAAAGGTAAAGGTAAAGGTGTCCCCAACCAGTCGTGTCCGACTCTAGGGTGCGGTGCTCATCCCCGTTTCTAAGCCGAAGAGCCAGCGCTGTCCAAAGACGCTTCCGTGGTCATGTGGCCGGCATGACTGAACACCGAGGTGCACGGAACGCTGTTACCTTTCCCGCCGAAGCGGTATCTATTTATCTACTTGCAATTTCTTGCTTTCGAACTTCTAGGTTGGCAGAAGCTGGGACTGAAGACGGGAGCTCACTCTGTCACGCAGCACTCGGGTCTCGAACTGCTGTCCTTCCGGTCTGCAATTCAGCGTTTTAACCACTAAGCCACCGCGTCCCATAAATACTAATACTAGAATGCTTTAAATACTTGAAATATATAATGTAAGATGTTGTTGTTGCTGTTATTACAGAGTGGTGTTGACACTGGGTTACCCAAAGCCATATATATTTACCAAGCTCATTCTGCCTGAACAGTTTAACAAATTATTGCATCATGACAATATAGTCTAGAAGTTGGATGAGACAAGCAATGGCATCCTAGAAGTGGAAACTTTGGCGGTGTGAACTGATCCTGGTGGTAAGATCAGCATTCAGCACTGCTATTATTTGGTGATAGGTAGCTGTGGAGAAATCGTAGGAGAAGGCTCAGCGGGGTCCTGGACATCTTTAAAGAGTTTTGAATTAAAAGTTAAGCGAACTCTGGGCCACAATTCGATTTAACAAGGATGATGATAAATGATCAAACAACAGGAATAAGTGGAGAGGTAGGAGGCTGACATACACTGGGGAATTTTCATTACATGCAAATTTATCTGAGGACGTCAAACAACTTAATACAAAATTTGATGGTCAGTTTAATGTCATATAAAACATGCATCCTTCAGAGCTGAGAGATCCCTCAAATCTCATTATGACTTTGTGCAAACATGTTTATTTATTTGCAGATTGCAAAGGAAGGACTGGAAAAATGCATGTTAGCACAAGGAGCGCCCTCCACTGCCTGAGCCTGTCCATTTGACTCCCACTCAACAGTTCATTTTGGTGTAATTTGCCAGCCTTTGGAGGCTTCCTTGCTTTGGTGAAGGGTCCACCTAATGTTACATGAATGTATCCCTGCCATTAATCAGTAGATCACTGGCTTGCTGCAAGGGGACACCGGTACACAACAGCCATACAATTTTATATCATGACTACTGTGGCCGTATTATCTATTCATCTCACTGTGCGTTTGTCCCAATACACATTATATAGTTTCACTTACCTGAATCACATGGCATAAGATTAATCATAGTTGAATATTGATAAGTTCAGATTACGGCTGCCATCTTATTTACACTGAAACATAGCAGTGTGTGCATCTCAGTGGGGCCATGCACATATATAGTTTGTATGTTTAACTGTGGCATTTGGATAACAAGCCACCAGATTTTGCAGCTCCCCTGAAGCCTTCCCCCAACCTGGTGCCATTGGCCAAGGTTGGAGATGATGGGAGTTGTATCATAGTATCATAGAGCCATAGGGTTGGAAGGGGCCTACAAGACCATCAAGTCCAACCCCCTGCTCAACGCAGGAAGCCTGATTCCCAGGCATTCTCCCACCCAAGTACTAACCAGGGCTGACCCTGCTTAGCTTATGAGATCAGAGGTCTAACACATCTGGAGCATGCCAGGCTGGGGAAGACTGCTCCATTATACTCCCTATATTTTTACCACCACCATCCACCTTAGCTGTGGGGTAAAGTGTGCCATGAGATATTCTGGCATTTTCCTTTGTTTATTCAGCAAGATCATGAGTATCATTTTTAGTTACTGCACAGGAGCCAATAATAATTCCTGTATTTCTTTTTACTGAAAACATAAATAAAAAAATATCCAGGATCTGGCATGAACAGTTTCCATGGCTATTTACATTATAGGACCTGACCACCTGCTATTGTCGATGTTCAAAGAGTGTTTTCAGAAAAGCAGGTGATGTAATTCATTAATATGAGCTACATTTAGACTTCAGAGCTCATAGTAATGAAAGCCGACTTAAGAACAAACAATGGGTAATATAACTTTCATATAGAAAACATATGGACTCCTCACCCCTAAAGCAGGGGTGTGGTACTGTTAGCTATCTCACAAACATGGTTTTAGTGGGTGTGGGTTGGGGAGGAGGAGAGAAAGACAGAAAAATGTATTTAATGTGACTTGGGAGAGCAATATTTAGGGATCTGATTTTGATTCTGAACTGTGACACTTTTCATTTCCATGCTGTTTTGTTCTGTGATATTTAAAGATTTTGGGGGGAAAGTTTACTTGGTGTTTCTGGCAAAATACCACATGAACTTGTTTTGCATCCTGAATTATTTCACTGGATTTTTGTTTATTTGTTTGTAAATTGTCAGTGGTATAGATACTAATACAACCTCTGCTGTGTTGGTATTTACAATAATTAAGTATGAAGGGTACAATTTAAATGAATGTTGTCATCCCTCCACTAGCTTTCCATCCTCATTCAACATATTTAAGGGAAGTATCTAACATGACTATACAAAGAAGAAGAAATTTCTATTTTGTCTAACCAAGGGGACTTCTCTATACTAAGGAAATACAATTAACTGTTGTTACCTTTGAATATAAACACTACCTCCAGAACATATTTACAGCCTGATTCAAAACCAAGTTAAGGCACAATAGTACTGGATTTTTAAAAACCAACTGGCACCCAAGTCCTAAACATATTTTGCTCCAATTCATTGGTTCCTGTGTCCAATGAACACTAAGTTCCTGTACCTTCAAGTTCTTTCCCATCCCGTCAGTGGTAGAGGTCAGAACCATAAGTGGAAAGAGATATACTTCCAAAGCTGCCAACATAGGGCCAAACTAGATGTCATGTTTAGGGGTGTGCTTTGGATTTGGCCAAATGCCATAACAAATTGGGCTGATCCAGACAGATATGGGAGATGTCCAAACTGAAGCAAGGCTCTTCTGAAGCAGAGCAAATCTGAATCTGAACCCTCCTAAGGTTTTGTTAGCAATTCAGTGGGACACAAAGACACAGATGGTGTGTCTGAAAAAATTGATATGTTTCCTCCAAGCTCTCCATATAAAGAAAACACGAAGGTGGAGAGTGGGGGAAGGGAGAGAAGGGGGTGGTTTTTATCAGTGCTTTGGGGCAGGGCTGCTGAAGCAATATATTGCAGGATTGTTCTAGTAATCAGTGATCTTTGCTAGTTCCCTCTCCCAAGAGCACGAATGTTAAAAGAACTTTGATGGAGTCCATGGGACCTGGGACGGTATAACATTGGGTGCTTGCTTGACAAATGCTGGATGCTGAAGTCTTCTGCGAGTGGTACTGTACGTGCTTCATCCATCTCTGTCCTGTTGCATTTCCTGTGACTTTGGTGACAATTGAGCAGAATACACACACCAGCCTTAAACTGTTTTTCATTCATCTTAGCTCCCTAGCCCCATGCACCTATCCTGAAATTTTGTGGGTTTCTTGCCTATGGACACTTCTGTGACGTATGCTATTTTCATACAATTTGCCCCTCCCAAAAAACATTGGGAGAGAGGAAATAAATCACTACCCCCTCAAAAAACTATTTGAAGACTACCCTTCCACAAAAATTGCTGCATTATCCTTCCGAAAATGTGCAGGTTTCTCAGCTAGAGCCACCTCTATGCTGCATGTCATTTTCATAACAATTGCCCACAAAGAACATAGGTGGATAAGCACTTCTTTCTTTCTTTCTTTCTTTCTTTCTTTCTTTCTTTCTTTCTTTCTTTCTTTGTAAACCCCCAAACTGTAAAGCAGGGGAAGGGAACCTTTTACAGACCAAGGGCCAAGTTGATTCTGGGCAAGCATTTTGTGGGCCATATGCCAGCAGTATGCCCACTGCTGGCATGTGACCCCAATATGATTGCCCATACCTCATTCATAAACTCATATGCACACTCCACTCGTTCACACCCACAGAAAACTCAATTTTTACAAACTCACATACAAATTCAGTCACATAGATACTCCCACTCCCACACATACATTCAATTATCACCCCTCCTGGACTGCCATCAAGCTTTTTAAAAGCCTTAACTGGTGGCAATAGAGGCTTTTAAAAGCCTGATTACAGTGGTGGGGGGGTTGTTGTTGTTGTTTACTAATTTGTGTATCAATCAGTCAATCAAGACTCGGAGGGCATTATCCAATGAAGACTGCCCATGAGCAGCCACCCCATCAATTTCCTTCCACAAGTGGTGCCCATTTCTGGAGTGGGGAAAGCTAGCAGAGCTTGCAAAAGCTCCGCTGACCTCCCTGATTCCAGAAATGAGCATTTTCACTCATTTGATTTTGGGGCTTGCCCCCAGGAGCACTAAATCTCTGTTCTGCAAGTGGTGGTTACCACTTGTGCAATGGAATCAGCAGGGCTTGCTGCTCATGGAATGGAAGTGGCAGTGGTCCCTGCTCGTGATGGGCAACATTGGATACTGCCCAGACTTATTTTTCACTGAGGTGTTAAACCTGTATCTGGGCTGTGCCACTACAGACTGCAGGTGGAAGCTGTCATGACTCCATACAAAAATTATATATACTGCTACATAAATAATTAGATATCAGGGACAAGGATTCTAGTCATGCCTTAACTTTGAACCAATAGGAGGAGATGCTGTTAACTCAGTGGTACTGCACACGCTTTGTATGCCAGAGGTTCCAGGTTCAGTCTCTGGCATCTACAGTACTTAAAGCACTTCACTTCAGGCTGAGAAAGACCTCTGCCTGAGACCCTGCTGGAGAGAATTAATCGAGGACTATGGACCATTGGCGTGAGTCCATTTTAAAGCAGCTTCATACATTCATATAAGCCATCATATGCATTTCTTCCATCACAGAGTAATCACTATCCACTCCCACACAAATTCCACGAAGTGTTTAAAAAATGAACAAATTACTTCAATTAATTAAATTTTAAAAATTAAACTTTTAGAATACTTAATAAAGGTTAAAGTGCTCGCTCCCATTCATTGCACAGCCATTGGGCTTGTCAGAGATCTTTATTGGCCTGATGTGGAACCTAGTCAATAGTTCAATCATAGCTGAACATGAACTGGAACCAAACAAGAAAATGTTGACTCCGAGTCCTTGACTCCTTGTCTAAAAGCTCACATGTCAAACAGGCTTACCCCTTCAAAATCTCCTTTGCCATTAAGCCCGCCCATCCCCATATATTCCATTCCCCACCCTCTGAATTATTTAGCCCATGTAAGTGTTTGCAATTTGGGTGAACTGTAAAGTGGCCCAGATCCAAGTATTTTGGTTTCTGTATAAGCTATAAAATTAGGCTGCCACTCTGATCCTAAACACACTTATTTTCCATTAATTTTAGTGAAATTTAAAGCCAAATCTTAACTACATTTATTTGGAAGCAGTTACTGTTTATTCCAGCTTCCAAGTATATATGTTTAGGCTACAGCTTTCTCCTTGTAAATCCATTCTGTAAGTCTCATAACTCAGTCCTAACCATGTTTACTCAAAAACAATTCCTACTTATTTCAATAGCCTTTCATTCCAAGTAAGAATGCTTAGGATTTCCACCTTAGGTGATATGTGCTTAACTCCTGAATTCATGAAACCACACAACCACTGAATCAAAGATGGAATCATAAGATTTAGTCCCATGAAATGTTTCATAGGTTAGTAAATGTTAGACAGTTTAAATTCATAGATGCTGCTCTATAAATACAATATCCAGGGATATGATGGATATGAAAATATGTTAATATTACTGTTTTGAAACGTATCTTGAGCTACTCTCCCATTTTGACTTGTATAGTGTTTCCAGGAGCACCTAAAATGTAAAAATGTGTTTAGTGGAAACTTTACTAGTATTATTATTAATAGCTAACATAGCACTTTGCATTTTGCACACTATTTTACCACTTTTTATTTTGCCAGCCAGCCCTCCCCACAACCGAGGGAGGTCACCATTATTTCTATTCTGGTAGAGAAGTGAGGCTGACAGGTATTGATTAATTTGCCTAAAGACTCACACAATATGTTAGTGGTTACAGTGACAGCTTCCAGAGGAACAGTCATAACCAAAGTGGGATTTTAACATTACCCTTTCCCTTCTAAATACATTCGTGTTGAAAGTAATTCTCATTGAAATTAACAGGGATGTATTTCTAAGAAGAAAATGTATGATTAATATACTTTTAAAAGGATAGGGGAAGATTGTTTTTCGGTTATTTGGAAGTTTTCAAGAAATTCCAAATTAGCGCTAAATTAGTTGAATCATATTTATCTGGAGGAATACTGAATTAACTTGGATGAATCTGAAAGCATTCCTCACCAAAGAGGAAGCAATAGGAATGGTAATAACACCATATAACGTAATGAATATTGCAATCCTAGACGTGTCTACTTGGTAGTAAATCCCATTGAGTCCTATGGGACTTACTCCCAGGTAAGTGTGTTTAGGATGGCAGCTTTAACAGTAATTTTAAAAACGATTGGAATTTTCCATGAATGCGTTTTCTCAAAGCATCGGAGTTTTTCTTGTTCGCTTTTCACAATCAAAAACAAAAGTGAAAGCTTTTAAAATGAAAAGCTGCGGACGTATATTTTAAAGAAACCCTATTCCAGGATTTTGAACCGCTTTCTTCCTGAACTGCAAACTCCCACCGCATGCTCCTTTCCTTCAGTCTCCTTGAAAGATCTTCATACTGTGTGTTTGTGTGTCTAGTTCTTAAATCAGCCCATTGTGGGGGATGTTTTTAAAAACCCTGAGAACTACCGCTTGTTTTTGCTAAGGGGGGGAAGGCGGACGGTTGCTTTTGTTGTGTCTGAGTAGCGGCGCAGTTTTTAGTAACTCTGCAAACATTAGCATGAAAAGGATGTCCCCGTAGAGGCAATGAGGCATGAAATCCCACAGTTCCTTTACGCAGTAACAACAGCCACATGAAAGACCAACATGCAACATGTCACTATATATAATTACACAGCCTGGGGCGTTGGTGAAAGAAGAACTGGTAAGCCTTTCTTTTCTAACGTATTGCGCGCGCTCACAGCCACGTTTCTTTCACTTTTAATTTATGACCCACGAAAACACAGTTTCTCCCCACACACACTTTTTAATCATTTCACGGACAATATTTTCCCCCACTTTAACAACTTACACGCGTGACCACACATACACACGAGCTTTTAAGCCACGCACCCAATCTTTCTTCCTTTGACCAATCACACACCATGTGCTCTGGCTGGTTTTCGCTATGCGCATTCGCCTCCGACGAGTGTGTGTGCTGTTGCTTTTACTTTACGCACATTTGAGGTACATACGCTACCGCGCGCTCAACTCTTCCTCGCCTTTAGGAGTGTGTTTTCCATTTCTCACGCTGACTTGTATAACCTTTAAAAGATTCCTTAACGTATTACACGCGTTCCCACGCGCCATTTTCCTAGTTCTTTATATTATTATTATTATTATTATTATTGAGTTCCCATGCATTCGCCACACACTTCCCTTCTTGTTGCACGCCTACTACGTGCGCCCGCGTGCCCCTCACGCTTCCACACCCTCCAGACTCGCCCAGCGCGCTCTCTTTCTCCCTTGCAGGGATCCCCCCTTGGAACCCTTCGGCGCGCGTGCGCGCGCATATTCAAGCTTGGGTGGGATCGCCTGTCTTTTCTTTCACTCGGGGGCGCGGCAGCGCGCGCACCGCCACCCCGCCACCTCAGGGACAGAAACCTCCACAGAAACGAAGCCCTCGCCGCGCGCCGCCCTGAGAAGTGGCGGGATGGAACCAAGGCGCTTGTTTTGCCCCAGCGGGCGCCCGGCCTGTGAAGAATTTGCCACTCGCTCACCTAATCTAGCACACTAGGGAAGTCACTCCCAGGCAGTGTTTTAAAAGGCCTTATAAATCCATCATCATCATCATTATTATTATTATTGGAAAGACATCCCATTTCCTTTGACACGAGAGATATTTAATGTTGTATTGGGCATGAGACGAATATTTATGGCCTGTTCTCCAAAGCCGAATTATGTAACATACTAAGGTTTATTTATTACATGGGTATCCCACCCACCCTCCAGGGGACCCAGGGAGGCAGACATGAGGTCCCGCCCGCCCTTTCATCCTCCTACCAGTCCTGTGAGGTAAGTTAGGTCGAGAGAGGGATAGGCCGAGGTAACCCAGTGAGCCTCCCGGCTGACCAGGGATTTGAGCGGACATCATCGCCCTCCAGCCCAGCCTCTCGCCTAGAAAACGGGAACAGGCCGCACCAGGCTTGAGCCTGCACCGCAATGACTTGCAGTTCCAGTCCCCGTTGCTTCTATTTTTAATTTAGAAGGCCGCATTGTACTTTCCCTTCTCAGCGTATTATAGCAAATCGTAGATACCAGGCAATGGATTTCGGCTTGCCAGCTGATTAACATTGTTCATGTTTGGGGAGAGTAAGAAAGAAGGGCAAGGGATTCACTTGGCAGTCAAGGAGGGGGAAGGGGAGGGGGAGAAGAAGCGCCAACTCTTCCCCTCTCAAAAACGACTTATGCCAAGGCGAGGGGCGTGAATAGCGGATTGATTCTGTCAACTCAATCCCAAATACTCGGAAATAAGCCTCCATTTGTTTCAGTGAAACACATCTCCATTTAGGAGGGTAGCCAAAATCCAGTTACTGTTGTTCCCCCGCATTCCCGCCCCCCACTATAATGTCCTCTAGGGCTGCAAACTCCTTTTCGCGTCCATCCGTTTGGCTGGCCAGGATGCCCGCGGGCATCCCATTTCTCTGGCAGGGGGCGGGTGGAGGAGACGCCGCCGCCGCCCGGGGCTGGCGGGGCAGTGTTTGGCAAGCAGGAGAGGTCTGAGAGAAACAGGACGATCTACGCAGGCAGAGGGAGCGGGCAGCATCACCCATCTGGAGACGGGCCTGGCGGATGCCCGACAGGCTGCCGGGTGACTGTGCGGTGCAGGTTGCCTTTCAAGAGCCATCCAAGCTGAAACGGGTCGGGTTTCTGTTCTCACGGGGAGGCCGCCCCGCCGCCGCCGCCGGCGACACGAACGGGAGACCCAAGGCAGCCCCGGCCCTCCCTCGACCTGCGCCTCTTTCGCGCCTCTGCCAGCGGGCGTCCCCCGGCCCGATTCTCTCCCCGAGCGCCCGCATTTGTCCGTCACTGTTACGGTTTCTCCTTTCTATCGTCTGTATGTCCATCGCCCGGCCCTCTTATCTCCTCCCCACACGCCCGCGTCCCCTGCACTTCCCGCTCACTTTCCTGTCTGCTCTTTTTTCATCCTCCCCAGTTCTCTTCTCTGCCCCTTCCTCTTTAATTTCCTTGTGCGCCTCTCTTTTCTTGTTCCGTGACCGCTCTTGCTGTAGGCGAAGACTCAGAAGAACACACCCAACCGCACGGTATTGACATTATTTGTTTATTCTTTGAACACATTTAGACTCCGCCTTAACTCCGAGGCGTTCGAGGCCGCTTACGACAAAACTGATAATGTAACAATCAGAAACAGCCTCCCAATTATCAACAGTAGCGGCGTGAGCAGCAGTAAATAGTGGGAGACCTTCCCGCCCCCTTTCTTCTCTTCCTGCCTCCATCCCATCTCATCCCTAAGCCCTGAGATGTTGTTGCTTTGGGTGACTATGATGCATTTTCGTCTACTCGTTTCCACCGGGCGGGCGATGACATCCACCCAGACTTCATTAGTTCAGAGGAGCGAGTTCAGTTCAGCGCACCCACCTTCCGTTTCAGCCCCATTCCCAACTGGAGTTCTTGGCTTCTGTGGGATGAAACGGGATGAAATGCAAGCATTTCGCTTTCTTTCTTCCTTGTTCTTAAAAAACCCAAAACCGGGTTGGGGGTTGAGCTGCGAACCAAGCGTTGAGCTGGAAGAGAAAATAGGAAGGCGCCGACAAGAAGATGGGAGAGGCTTCCAGCGAATGAACAGATAAAAGATGCGAGGACAATCCCAAGAGTTACACACACCAAGCATCTATAACGCAACAAAAGTGGGGCGGGAGGATGAACCTTGGTTTAAACACTTAAACTGAAATACTCCACATGTCAGAATAAGCCAGTGCTGCCTGCTTAGACTAGAGCTACACTAGTGCTGACTTGAAGTGCACCGATAACTGTTGGGGCACATTACATAGCCCATGTACCACTTTTGTAGTAGTATTCCCCACTTTTTATTCCGTATTATCCAGTAGCTCACAGCAGACGTCACTGTGTGCGCTATCAGGTATAAATAGCAAGAGGGATATAACGTTACCACGATGGGATCCTATCAGTATGACACGAGGTGTAGTGTCGGTCTTACGCTTTTTCATTGTGACCGCTGCCTCCTTTTAATATTGCACAAGCACATCGGTAAAGGACCCCACTTCCAAACTGTGCAAGAACTTAGCATCTCAACTCCTCTTTTCCAGATCCAATTGTATGTTTCGCGCTCCAGTGACATTTCGAGGTGCTTCGGTTATAAGCCATTCAGTCACTCTTGATGTATCCTCCCCACTCCACGATCTTCTCGTCTTCCCCGCAAATTTCTGGAATTCAATATTCCGAAAGTGACCTCTTCTCTTCTCTTCTCTTCTTTCAGTTTATAAAAGCACAAAGAGAAGGCCTTGTGTGTTTACAGTAACCGCTTCATTCCATTGCAGTTTTTGAGAGGGGTCTGTGAGGCGGGGGTACTCTTTTTTTTTGGAACCCTACATGTATTGACCCCAATCAGTCTGCCCTACACGCGGTTTCAGAAGGGGGCGAGGGGGGCAAGTCTTCCCGACGAAAAGCCCGCCCCCACTTTATATATCTATATCGATCAGAAATCTAACTCTAGGACGAAGTTCGCCCCCTCGAGAAATCGCCCCCAATTCCCCCCGCCCCCCGTGATGCCTCCGTATACGCAGATGCTGGCATATAAAGGACGGCCAGCTACGATCCCCACACCCGTCACCCGGCATTTCTGGCGCAGCGCTTTCAGCGCTGGGCCACAGAGAGCCGCGCAAGCCCTCCCAGCTCTGGCTTATCGAGAGCGCGCGCTGCTTGCGTGGGCTGCTTCGCCGGCTGCACGGTGCGCCGCTCTTGATCTTTCGCTTGCGCCCTCCGCGAAGCCGGCTAGCCGAAGCAACCGTTTCGACCCGGCTCAAGCGCAAGCTATGCCCGCCCGCCTCCAGCCAGGCTCCTCCGCGGAGCTGCCTCCCGGCCGCCCGCCGCCCCCCTTCCCTCCTGTCGCCCTGGCGAGCGGGAGGTGCCCGGGGCTTTCCCACGCTTCCAAGGCACCCGGGAGGGTTTGGCGCGGAGACCGCTGCTGCGCTTTCGCCAATGGGGAGGCGCACAGGAGCGCTTGGCAAGGAGGCCCGTCACTCACTCCTCTGCCTTCCCAATCCGGGGGCTCACTCGAGAGGGAGGGGCAGGGCTTAAGGAGTGGGCGGGGCCTCGGGCTTGAGGCTGAGCTGCGGCGTGGGAAAGAGCTTCAAAAAACCATTCGCTTAGCTGGCGCCGGCTGGGGGAGCGCGGACTTGATCCGGAGACTGGCCCCACAGGGGAATTTAAACGGAAAGAAGCACACGCACAAAAAGCCCGAATTCTTGCTATTTGTCTCTTGATTTGGAAGCTGGACTGTCTGTTTTGGCCACGATGAAGCGGCCTTGCGAGGACACTACCTCAGACAGCGATATGGACGAGACGATAGACGTGGGGAGTGAAAACAATTACTCCGGGTAAGGAAGGTTTTTGTTTTTGAAAATGTGGAAGACACCTCCGATTGGAGCCAGGCTTAGTCATACTCAGAGTAGACCCACTGAGATCAAAGGCTAACTTGAGCTGCACTGATTTCAGTGGGTCTACTCTGAGTATGACTAAGTCTGGGTCCAACCCCTCTTTCCTCTTGTTGGGATGGAATGGAGAAGTGGATGGGGGAATTACTGAAAAGCATAATGTGCTAGAAGTGCCATTTTATCGAACCCAGACATATGGGGCCCGAGTTCATGTACTGAACTCAGAGTTATTTAATTAAATTTATATACCTACCATCCAACTGGCAAATGCCTTCATACTGTGTTATGGGACAGATATTCTGTTACGTTATTAAGTCATGATCAAGGGTCACTGCAGCCTTAGAGTTACTGGACTGTCTGCTACCTTATTCTGGCTTCACTATTCCTTTACCAAACTCTCCAATAACCTCTGCCTTCTCTTACTGATATTCCCAGTTGTAAAATTCCTCTTGGTAACATGTTTCAGTGGGACTTACCTATTTCAATTTGAGGAAAGGTGTTTATGCAAATTCTGTGTAAGATGGTAAGCTGTCTGGGCAGACAGAGAGGGAGAGAAATATATATATATATATATATATATATATATCTCCAAACAGCAACAGTAGCATAGTATATCTTTATCATAACCAACTATAAAATCATTCAATAATGAGCAAGCTTTTGGTTTCACTAGAAGTCTACTTCAGGGCTGGATGTTGAGCAAACAAAAGGGGAGGGAGGATAGGAGGGGAAAGAGACAGTGTTACGTCTGTGTCTTGCCCGCTGTTGGCAATTAATGTGTGTTAAGTAATAGCAGTAGTGATAGAACTGGTAAATTATATGCAAATGTGGAATTGCAACACCTTGCCATAAAGACTTTAAAATCAGAAACACCCCTTGAAATAGGTGATGTCAGACAACCTGCTCTGGTGCACTTGGATGGGATGTCTGTACTGGATAACATTAAGCAGGGCTATGTGTTGCTAGAACCTTTTTAGATGTGCAGCGCTGTAGGTCATTGTCAGTAGAAAGAGGATCCACTGGAAATCATCTTCCCAGCAGATGATCTGGGGTTGTCTGCTGGAAAGGACAGGGTGGTAAGGAATCTAAGACAGAGGAAAGAGGTCGATGGAGCTTCCACACTATTTTACTCAGTCTCGATTACATTTGCTTCAGAACAAGAGGTGGAGCAATGTTGGGATAAGTGGAACAGGGTATATGCTTCAGCCCATCTCCTACTGTACATTGTTTCACTGCTTGTCTAACAATCCTCAGACCCTGAGGTGTGTGTGATGTGCGTGGTTGAAGAAAGGCAACTGTCAGAGCAAAGCACGATATATTTACAAGAAGGTTGTCAACCAACTGAAAAATTTTAGTTCATAGATCAGCTGAAGAAATTTAGTATTACCAAATCTTCAGATCTTCATCAACAGAGAAACTGAAAAACGCATAGCAGCAAAGTCAATTACTAAGTCCCTTTGACTTGTACAATTCTGTTTCTTTTTCTGGGTTTGCTGAGACAGAGTATGATCAAGGAGTATAAAGAGGTGTTACTCACATGATGCAATTAATCCAGTCATTTTTTATTATCCATTTTAAATTAACCTGTATTAAATACCTTGTTCAGGGCATCAACATAGTAGTAGCATGTAATGTTAGCCAGTTTAATTTATATTTATGGTATGAGATAGTAATTCAGTCCTGTTCCCAATCAGACTGGCTAGTGCTGGACAATTAATCTTAATTACTTTCATAAAATTCAGATTTAATGTGCAAGCTGTAAATCTTACCCCAGTTAAAGTTTAAGCCTCAAGCCACTTACTCCAGAGTAGTCTTCTTAAAGTCAATAAGTTTGCTTTAGGGTTAAGTGGATTGGGGATCTTTGGCCTAAGGGAAAATGTAATTTCAATTAATGTCATTGTCTGAATAAAGGCAAAAATGTAACTGTATTAAATGTAGAGGAGGAAAATACTAGCAGGTAGAGAGGGGTGTGTGTGTGTGTGTGTGTGTGTGTGTGTGTGAAAAGCAAGTTTTGGGGCCTGTAGTATCTCAGAAATGATTATCTAAATATATAGGCCTGTCAATACAAACAAGTTTTCTCTTTGTTGGTGTCCAGATAATATATGTGTCCTACATAATAGCAATTATTGTTTTAAAACTAAAGGGCATGATCTAGTGGAAATTATTTTAAAATGCTAACTTGCTGCCATTGCAGTCAGTTGGACACACTGAAGTTAACTAAAGCAATATGATTTACAAGTAAGGATAATTGATTGACTGCCTTAGATTCAAAGCAGCCTAGCGGTTTAAGCTACTGTCCACTGTAAGGAACAGTAACTGAGGATGCCTTATAGAAGTGAATGGAGCTTGCTCAACAGAAGTGTCTGATGGGTTGAAAGTTAAAGCCTTATGGTTCTGTTGAATGATGGGCACCAAAGGTTCCTCAAAGAAACAATCAAGGCTTCATGTCCAAGTCTGTTGGAATAAAGTAATTTACACCTGGGCACGTGCAGTCGGGAAGTAAGTTGATTTCAGTGAAGTGTTCATACTTCCAAGCTGAACTCAGACAGTGAAGTATGTTTGGGAGGACTCTTCTTAATAAACCTCTTTGCCAGCAAATCTAAAGGAGATGGTGTGGTGGGGGTAAAGAGAACTAATGAAAGTTTTGTTTTCACTATGTTCAGTTTTTACTGAGTATTTAAAGAGTTCATGTATATATGTGTGTACAGGCAGGGGGGATTACATCTTTATCAGAAGTAATGTCATGGGATGCAGCACCTGACATGCCTTTTCAATTGTTCCTCAGGCACAGTGCCAGTTCTGTGATCCGATCAAATTCTCCTACAACAACGTCTCAGATTATGGCCAGGAAAAAAAGAAGAGGGGTAAGACTCCCCCACACGCCCCTGTGTTTTACATATAGCAGTTGCATCTGTTACGTTGTTTTGTTTGTACCCTTTCTGTACCTTTACAGCTTATACATAGTACACATATACATTGCTTTTGTTTTGCAAATAGATTATCGAAAAAAGGCGTCGTGATCGTATAAATAACAGTTTATCTGAACTGAGGCGGCTTGTTCCAACTGCTTTTGAAAAACAAGTAAGCAAAAATAATTAAATAAAAACATTCTGTATCTCATCTCCTCTGGTTATGCTGAGTCTTTCATAAAGCTCATTAAAATAAGATTTGATGTATCCTGATCTGGCGCAGAGGAGGCACTTCAATAAAATGCTTTGTTGTGGCAAAACTATTAAAAGCAAAATCCTCCAGAAAGCTGAAAAACATTTCCATTCTCTGTTTTGCTGTTCCCTTAAGGGCAATAGTGCCCATGTTGTCTCTGTTCTTTCTATGAATTCCAGTAGTGGTTTTTAGCTTTTTGTTTTTGTTTCTAAAGTGCTTTATTCCTTATAGTTTAAAAAATATGTCAAATACCCTTCTGGATAAATCTTTTAAAAGCATTATATTTTTCTTCTTCTGATGTATTATTTAAATTATATTATAATTTAATCTGCCATGTTAAAATAGCCTAATTAGTTTAGTTTTTAATAAGAGAGCCATTAAGACAACCTGTTATATATGTATATGTATATATCTGCACAAAGAAATTATTGTGATATAACAGTTGTTGCTCATGCTGTGACTCTTTGAAGTGATCTGTGTGGAAAAGCACATTTTAAATGCAAGTTTTCCCAGGGTGATCACATGAGGAGAGGCCAATAGAAACTTATATTGTGCTTGCAGAACTTCTGTGAAGGACGTGTTCTGATATAATGTGTGTGCACACTCATTCAAAAGAGTCACAGGGAAAGCAGGAAATATAAGGTTTCTTTATTGACACATTTTTATCCCACCTTTTAAAGAATAAAACAAGGCAGCTCACAAAAATGTCAGGTGTGTATTGCACAGAATCCCATTCATAAACATTAATTCCCGAATCCTACAAAAGCATGTGTTGCTGGAGCACAAGGTAAAAAAAAAGACGCTTCAGCACAAAGATTCTCACTGAATTCATAGGATCATCAAACTATAGGGGATAATAGGGACCTTAGTCTCCAGATTTGGAGCAGGGTCCTATATTTTAGTTATCTCTTAAAATCATTGGTCTTTAGCTTCCTGATTATGGCGTGCCGAAAGCTGAGAGCAACAGGGGATGAGTACACCATACTAGGAGGTACTGGTGGAAACACTCTAGGTGGTGTAAGCGAGTTATGCTACATGTAAAGCAGAAAATTAAAACTCATGGCAGTCACTGGCTTATACAAACTGAAGGAATTTTTATTTTAGAAATATGGTAATTGGATCAATTCTAAATATGAAAAGAGAACCTATCAATTAAGTCTTTCAACAACCACATCAGTTTTAGGATTTTTTAGTATCTCATTGGCTGACCTACACCCAATTGTGATCATGTCTGAAGATAGGCTCAGGTAAGGGAGAGAGGTCATTACATCCTTGGGAGAAAAAGAGGGGGTTTTGTCCAAAAGGTATAAACAGGTCCAAAATCAGGAAATAGAATTTCAACCTTGAGATTACAATCAGAAGACAATTTACAGCGCAAATCTATGCATGCCTATTCAGAAGTACGTCCCGTTCATAGAAGGTAAGTGTGTATAGGGTTTCAGCCTTAATCTGAACCAGATTAACAGAAATTCTTTGCAACTGCTTTGGAGTGTTTTGAAAATAGTATCTTGAACAGATATCCTGCATATGCATAAGAAAGCATGAATGTTATGTTATAATGTGTGTAAGCAACATACATCAGTTACTTTTTTGAAACTTAACTTGTGACTTAAATCAGTAGAAGTGGAACCTTCAACAAAGTGTTGCGATGTATCCTACCCTTCTAATAGGAATGCTGCTGTTCAGGGTTTCAGCAATTTAAGCCATGCTGTCCTCCAGAATACTCCATTCGATTCCACCCCAGTGAGTCTTCCAGGTTTCTTTTCCAACTGACATTCAACATTCCATAACTACTGAGCATGCTCAACCCTCCTTGTTTTGGGGGGCTTGGGTTACGGCTTTAGGTTTGGTTTTTTAAAAATATCTTTGTACTACTGCAAAGCTTGAGGTTCTCCCCAAGCACACTGATACTGTCCTCTTGTTTTTCACTGACCCCATTTTGGTTCTATTTCTGTCGGCACGCAACACCTCTATCCACTATTGGAAGGAGTGGTGTTCCTTTAAGAGGATTATACCATGTTTAGGAAAACAAGCATTTGTAGTTTAGGCCACATGTAGTTCTCTGGGTGCTGTAAAGTTGCCTTCTCCGTTTTCAGGAGGTGGGGGTATGGTGTATATTCTAGATGGTAAAGCAGATAGGGTATGTTCTACATGTAACAGACCTTTAATGCAGACACAATGCTAATCATGAAGTAGATGTAAAGAGTTGACAACGAACAGGCAAAACACCATTCATGCTACCGACACTATACCATGAGCAACTTGCAAAGGAGCCCTATTTAGCAGGCTTTGACTGCATGGGAGAATGGAGGTATTTTCAGCTAGTCAAAGAAACTGGGACAAGAGACAACAGTTGTTTGTCCTGTTGCATTGTTTACTTCTTGAAAACCACAAACATTATAAAACAAGGCTTCCAAAGCTCTTGGAAATTACCCAGCAGCAGGCAGCTATTACTCACCCTTCACCAAAACTGCTTGTACTGGGTCTATGGAAAAGATTAGCTCTGAGAAAGTACAAGTTGTAATTCAGGGGGAGGCAGTAGAAGGGAAGTAAAATTTTAGCAAACTATCTAGGATAACACCAGACTTATAAAACGCCAACATACTGTGTGTAGTAGCTTAATACAAATAATTAAAAAATGTGAAGGACATTTGAAATCAACCTTGTAATGACCTGCCATGCCCCATGACATAATGTTGTTTAACACTGATTGTCCCTAAAATATCTAATTTCCAAAAATATTATCAGTATTCTGATTTTATGCAATCCGCGTTATCCAAAGGAAAGCGGCATGTCCGTTCTCTTCACTGAGGATACCACTTGAATATTCTTTAACAAACTTCTATAACTGCTAGATACATTCAGTTGGCTCCTCAAAGGAAAAAGTTATTATTTCTGCTTAAACTTTTATGAAGATGAGCAGTATAGCAGCCAACCAAAGCTATTCAGAGTTTAAGCAGAAATAGAAGTTTGTTGAAGTATATTTAAATGGTGTCCTCAGTTCCTCCAGTAAAGAGAATAGACTTTTCAGAACAAGATTATTGCCAAACTTAACTGTACTCTTAATAATACCTACAACATTTTTCAGGGTACAATGTGCTGCAGTTATTGGCTCAGTTATCCCTATGGCAACCCCACACAGTAGGTTAAGCTGAGAGAAAGCGAGTCATACAATGTTGTTCAGGAAGACTAATTGTGGAGCGGGGATTTGAACCTGGACTTTCCATGTTCAAACTCAACATTCTAGCCGTTGTATCACAGTGAACTGTGCATTGATAGGTCAGTGGTGGAGGCTATGCTTTCTATGCATTAAATTCAAGGTTGAGTCCCTGGCATTTCCAGTTAAAAGCCTCAGGTAGCAAGTGAGATGAAAGACGTCTGCCTGAGACTCTGGAGAGACTCTCCCAGTCTGGCCTATTTAGTCATAATATTTATCGACCACTATGCATCTTTAAAAAAAATCCAGAGTGGCAAACAATAATGGCCTAGATGGATAAATAGCATGTGGTATAAGGCAGCTTCCTATGTTTCTAAATGTTTTGTAGTAGTTATTTAAATAATACATGCTGGTTATTTAAATAATACATGCTAGACATCCCCCCACCCCACCCAACATACAAGAAAATACTAATAGCCATTTTAGTACTGCCAAGTTTATCCATAAGTCATAACATGTAAATATTGTTAAGCCTTCCATCCAAGCCTTCAAAGTCTGCTCTCAGAGGAAGTTATTTTGGAATCTTGCATCATAATCCTGAACACTTAACGCAGAAGTAAGCTTTCCTAAGTCAGTGGAACTTACTTCCAGATCAGTTGTTTAGAATTAGAACACAGGCAGCTATTTGACATGGGTTGATTCACACATGCATCCACATCACTTGATGACTGTGCACTTTATTTGCAACTGAATGTGTGAATGGGCGCCATTGAAAAGCATTGTGTTTTGAGGTGATGCGAGATGAAGTGGAACTTCTGTCACCACAAATAGAACTGCAAAGGCTATATAATAAGCCTTGGATGGAGTCTCCTAGGCTCAAACTATACATTGACAGCAGCAGACCCATATGTTTAAACGTGATCACCTATTAAGCAGAGAGTGAGAGCAAATGGGGCATGTGGGTGAGTGCTGATCTATAATCTCTCATGCAGCTACCCCACACCCCTCATGCTCTTTGCTAGTGTCACTTTCTCCCAAGCTAACTATGTGATCCCAACAGTGGCGGGCACCTATGTCAGCACTCATATCACCAATCTAATTAATCCTTGAAGCAGTTACAAAACTTTTTAAATGTTTGAATATTTTTGAAAGATGAACATGGAGGATTAAATCCAACGTTGCACTAGCAGATATCCGCTAACGTGACAGGACTTTCTCTCTCTCTCCTCTCCCCTGAATTACTCCGCACTGCCTGAAAATCTGCTTTAGAGGGTTCCCCAGTGCTCTGGAACAAATTTTGAGGGTGCACAGGGGGCCCTCTCCATTTCAGCTTATGGAACATCAGTGGAATGACACTAAGATTGTTTAAAAAAACCCCAAAACATTTCAGTGGATAGCATGTGCCTCCCCTTTCAACACTAGAGCAAATATCTTCTGGTAATAATTAAACTTTTTAGATTGTTATTTTAGGAGAAAAACGTTTTAATAACCACAGCAATGACAGTCACTGTCCTTAGATTTGGTTAGTTATCCCATTTTTGAGGCTAGATTGGAGCTACAGTAACCATGTAAGTTTAGGAAAAATTGTTCTGACAATGTATCCCTCTATGAAATTTCATTAGTTTGGCATCTATGGGTTGGCCATATTATCTGACCTAGTAGTTATCTTTTTGGTCCCCTTGTGTTCCATTAATTCCAAAAGGAGATTTAAGGCCCACTTCCATTTTTTGGAAATGATTGTTCAATGTGGTGCCACTAAAAATGGCATGGCATTCCTACTGCCTGTATTTTTCAGTTTTAAAGATAAGACAAATCTCATAAATTGCTTTTTTAGTCTGTTCCACATTATTGTGTCTAGAATATCAGTGATAAGTTATATTACATCTTCTTAGATGGCTTGAAAAGACAAATTCATGGAGGAGAAGGCTATCAATGGCTACTAGTCATGATGGCTACATACTACTTCCAGGGTCACAGGAGCATCATGAATACCAGTGGCTGGTAAACAGCAGCAGGAGAGGGTTATTACCCTGATGCCCTTTTTGTGGGCATCCCAAGAGGGATTCTGTGGGGAAAAGGATATCAGTAATTTAATGAAACCTATAATTAAAACAAGGCTTAGTCGAGTATCATTTTCTTTAGCTACAGATCATAAAAAGTACTATTTAGACATTACTATTGTACTGATAAGTCGGCAAAATTCATGGGGAAGTTTTCTTGCACAAGTTTCACTGTGGGAAGAGCTAGCTAGCTTTTCTGCAGCTCCCATTTATTTCATTGGGCCTTGTAAATAATAGCTTCCTAGTGGATTGTGCTCTTTGATGTTTTCTGTGCCTCTCAGACTTCATGTAACTCTTTGTATGCTGCTGTTGTTGTTTTAAAAATTGCTGTTTTAAAAGTTGCAGACATCTATATTTGCTATACATGTCACCTGTGTCTATGCTGTTCTGTGATCCATAAGAAGTGTGTACGCACAGTTTATGTCCTGCTAGATACTGTGACATAGTACTTTTGTGTAAAAATAAAGTCTGGGATGCAGATGCTCAATAGAAGAATTAAGCTGAGAATGCTCTAATGGTTGAGAAAATTAAAACCATAAGATGGAGCTCAAAAGAGAGTATACCAAATCAAAGCAAGCAGTACTTTTAAGCCTTTATTGTTTGTGCCTCTTATCTCAAAGGGATCTGCCAAATTAGAAAAAGCAGAAATCCTGCAAATGACAGTGGATCATTTGAAGATGCTCCAGGCAACAGGCGGGAAAGGTAAGGAATTGATTTTTGGACTGTTTCTAATATTAGCAAGGGAAACCTTAGCAAATACGCCTTTTGACAAGCTGGGATAGGCAGTTCTAGATTAAAGGAGTGGAAATCAGTGCTAAAGGCAGGGCTGAACTCGTGGGAAAGAACTACTGGGACAAAAGAAGCACTTGACCCTGGGCTTGTGTTTGCTTTCATAACACTGTGGGAGAGTAAAGGCTTCATTCACAGGCAGCCCAGTCAGAGATTTGTTTGGGGTTTCCAAAGAGCACTGAAATCGGCACAAGGGAGACAAAACAAATACCCCAAACATCCAAACATAAACAAGGAGGGCTGCGGCAACAATTGTGCAGCATGAAACAAAACCAAAGCTAAAATTCATTATGCAGCTGCTATACCACGGGAAGTGGATCCAGAGGAAACTTTCTTTATTGTTTATGTATTGCCCTTTGTTCTAGAAAGAATGTTTTCCATGCAAAATTAGGCTGTGCCATTCATTCACCAGGACAACATCTAAGCTTGGATCTTCTGGGTATTGGATAGTTAAGAAGAAATCCAATACTAGTAGGAAAAGAAGTATCCACAGTGTGTGTTTATTTTGTGTGACTGTATGTTTGCCGTGTGGAATTGGGAAGCCAGTACAGAATGTGATTTCTGAAGAGAATAATCTCTCTTCTCATCTCATAAAAAAGTAAGTTCCTTGCTGTCATTGGTTTAGAGAAACTACAGTGCATGCAACAGATTCAGAAGGCAAAGGGGCTGTTTGAAAGCTGAAAAGTTAATTTGACATATTGTAATGGGTTAGTTTAATTATGTGCTATTTTTATTACTTGAAGTTGCAACTATACATTGTTTTGTAAATGGAAATGAATAAAGATACAAGTGGGACCTGCAACAAAGTGTCGCAAAGTGCAGTGTTCCTGTTCACGGCTGGCATGTTGTGCTTTTCCAAAATATTTATTCCATTCTCCCTCTCATTTTTCCTTTCACCCCCAGTTAGTCAATCAGCATTCTGTGGGCAGACATTGGGCTCTTCAGGGATCCCACCCCTGGCAAGGTTTTTCCCCCCTATAATTTTTTTTGTATGTCTGCAAACCTTGGTGCTTGCCCATGCCTCCTGATCTCTCCCTCTTCTGTGTGGATGGTGCCATTTTGCATCATAAGAACTGGCACTTCGAGATTAAAGATCACTATTCGTACATGATAGTTAGAGGGAGAAAGGTTAATTGAATACTGGTGTAATGTGTGCTGGGGATCCCCCATTTCGAATATCTCCTTAGGCATGAATTCACTGGTTGGCATGGGCACATGCACCCCTCCCCCCACTATTCCTCAGCCCTAGTCCCCATCTGCAGTAGGGAGAAGACAACCTTAGGGGTTGCAGTGAGAATTCCTGAGATAATGTCTGTGGTAATGTATAACAATTGGACTTCTGCTGCCAGGGAATAGGCCAGGCAGAGCTTCCTCTCCCGCTCCTTGAGCAAGGCACCATTTTTTCAGTCTAGCCTATCTTGCAGGGTTGTTGTGAGGATAAAAATTATGGCCCTCCTTTCCTGTCTCTCTTCCAGATGAGCCCTTGCTGAACTATTTCAAATTGTCTGGAAACCAAAGTATTACATATGAGGGAGACCTATTTAGTATCTGTGACAATTCACATAATGTATACTATGCGAAGAATGGAGTTCTCTCTGAAGCAGTTCTTGGATTTTTTTTAAAAAAGCTAACCTTGGAGGATAGTTACCCCTAAGAACTGTGCCCCCCTTACACTGAAAAGAGATGCTATGAATGTACTTTTATTATGTAGTTTGTTTAGAGGAGGAGAACTATGAATTTGGTCAGTGTGATCCACTTTCAACTTGAGTGACAGTCTCTAGAAATAATGGCTATTAAAGATTTGCATTATTGTTGCCCTTCACCATTTATTGTCTTACTGAAACATAACATTTCTAGGCTTTTGTCTTGAGGTACAGTGACTCCCATGCTAGAATATAATAGGGCATGACATTTCTTGAAGCATAATCCCATGCAGAGGTTTACTTGAAATCCCATTTAATTCAACAGGGCTTCCTTCCAAGCAAGCATGCATTGGACAGCATCCTTAAAGTGTAAAAGCAATAACATTTGAAAATGAGAAATGGAGGTTAGTGTAACATCATTCCTACAGATGTAGGAAACAGAAAAATCTATAATAAAAGACTATGTTTTTCTGAATGTCTCTGTCAGTGCCATAGAGCCAAGACAATGTGATCTAGACACCTGAAATTTGGCACCCATATTAAGAGAACCCTAGGGGTCTGCATCTTGGGGTTATTTATTTTAAAACACACCATTAAATTGCATGAATTTACATGGATCTGTGTTTGAAGCCTGTAGTACCACTGTTGGTCACTAGATGGCAAATATCCTAACCAGCACATAGCTGTGCAGTAAGTACAGTTTGAATTCAGCAGAGAGTGGTCTGAGGGACAGAGTTATACAACTGCCCCCTGAACCCTGCTGTGGGGCAGCCTTACACAAGCAGAAGTAGTATACAGACCCCTCCCTCAGGAGACTATAGAGGTGCACCATGGCATAGGCTGTGCCTAGTGGTGCCAGTAGGCATAATTTCACTCACACATGTCCATTTTCTACAGCTGTGCACATTTCCTTGCAGCCTTTGCTGCATGAAACTAAGGCTTATTTTCACCCGTGCAAAGCTGGGTCCATTCGCTAGTAAGTAAATGAAACCAAACCTACTTAAGCATGTCTGGTGAACCAAGACTAAAGCTGCAGTGCTATACACCAGGGATGGGCAAAATGTGGCCCTCCAACTGTTTTGGACTGCAACTCCCATGATTACTCACCATTGGCTATGCTGGCTAGGGCTGATGGGCTTTGTAGGCCAAAACATCTGGAGGTCCATAAGTTGCCCACCCCAGCTATACACACCTTCTATATGTAATTGTCTGCTATACTGTTGCAGTTCTGTGAGTAGAGACAGGAAATTAGTAGAGGCATTTTACTGACTGCAGCAAAACTAACATAAGAGTCCATGTTATGCTGGTTGATATTAATGTTGTTTGAGAGCCATATTTTTCTGGAGGATGCAGCTGAATGTAGGGCTTCTTGGGTTATATAGCCCTGACGAACAGTCCTAATCTATGATAGTACACTGATTGCTAGTGTATCAAAAGGTGACTGGGCCTCTATTAGTTCATTGGAAGATAGACTATATGACTTGGGACAGTATCCAAAGGGGTCATTGTAAGAGTGGCCCTTCTTGCTAATTCCATTGCACAAGTGGGACCCACTTCTTGCACAATGGAGATTTAATGCTTCCTAGAGGAAGCCCTGAAGTGAGCCGAAATGCTCATTTCTGGATCGGGACAGGTTGGAGGAGCTTCCTTATGTGAGCTCCGCTGACCTGCCCTGTTTCAGAAACTACCATTTCTGCTCATTTCCGGTTGCCGTTGGAAGTGCTAAATCTCCATTGTGGAAGTGGTGTGGGTCTTCCTTGCGGAACAGAATTGGTGGGGGCACAAGCACCCTGTTGGATATTGATCAAGGAGAGGCAATTGGACTTACCTACAGGAGTTAGTATTTTGTTAATAAAACCCATCAGAAACCGTGTCTTTCCATTTTTAGCAAGAATGCAGGGTCATTTTTTTCAAAATGACCTTTGTTTTAATGTTCCTTTGAGGCTTTATTTCTAATTGTCACTTTCTTGGCAGTAATAGAAATGCTGACATTTTGTATATTTTTGTGCTACAACAGACTAGCGTGTCTATTTTTTCTGGAATTTGTCCTTAAATAAGCAAAGCCATGCTCCAGTCCTCTAAAATAAGAAACCATTGTATTAATAGCCCCCAAATAATGTTACTTGTTGTTATGAACAGCTGTGTAGTACAATGTTATGCATGTTTATCCAGAAGTAAGCCCCACTGTCTTCAATAGGGCTTACTCCAGGTATGTATGTATGTATACCTGGCCAAGTGCGGGGCCATCCCTTTGTAATCTTTGATTCCCCCTTGTTAGCTGCGATCAGAGATTGGAGATTCCTCTCTCCAGGCCAGGGGGTGGGTAGGGCCTGTCGAGGGTGCCTAACCCTCCACTGGATAGTTTGGGCAACCACACAGGCCGAATTAGGCCCACGGGCTGGAGGTTGCCATCCCCTAATGTATAGGACAGCAGCCTTAATATTTTGCATAACATGATATACATAGCTCCTGGACAAATAATTGCAGTAGAATTGGAATATGTTACAGATTCAGGCTGCAATATTTTAAATCCATGTATCACAAGAGAGCTTCCATATTTACACATTCAAGATCATTGCTATTGGATTTGCATTTTCATTTAATATTTCACCATAACTTTTATGTGGACTGTGGCCTCCAATTAAGCAATAACTGAAAACAATCTGCTTGTTCTTACCTGCTCAGAGAATACCATTTTTGTTAACAACAGACACGATTCAACTGAAACACTTCTTCTTTACAAGTCCTGTTGAAATGAATAGAACTGATGATCTTAATCCTTTTCCACTGTGATGTCTGGTTGCAAGGACAACTTTAGGGCACTGCATTCCCATTAGTGGGCATATATGTGTGTGAGCATGTATGTGTGTGAGTAATCATAATTGATGATGGTGGTGATGATGATGGGTTGGATCAGATCCAGACTTAGTCAGACTAGAAGTATTGAAACCAAGTCCCATTAATTTCAGTGGGTCTATGACGAAGTCTGGATCCAACCCACAGTAAATAGTACACAAGTCAATTTTTATTTAAAAAAAAATTCTTGTTCTGAGCCTAAAACCAGAAACAATTAGGATATTAGCTCTGCCCTTTTCAAGATAGGCCAAGAAACCATCCAGTTGTTAAATGCATGTATTACTATGTTTCAGGTTACTTTGATGCTCATGCCCTCGCCATGGATTTCATTAGCATTGGATTCCGAGAATGTTTAACTGAAGTTGCGAGATACCTGAGCTCGGTGGAAGGTCTGGACACATCTGACCCTCTAAGAGTTAGATTAGTCTCCCACCTCAGTTCATGTGCTTCTCAGAGGGAAGCTGCAGCAATGACCTCTTCAATGGCACACCACCACCATCCTTTGCATCCTCACCACTGGGCGGCAGCTTTCCACCATCTCCCTACAGCTTTGCTGCAGCAGAATGGACTACACGCCTCCGACGTCTCCCCTTGCAGACTCTCAACAGCATCAGAGATGCCTCCCCACGGATCTGCTCTTCTCACAGCCACTTTTGCTCATGCTGATTCCACGCTTAGAGTGCCCTCTGCTGGCAGTGTCGCTCCCTGCGTCCCACCACTTTCTACCTCTCTTCTCTCACTCTCAGCCACTGTGCATGCTGCAGCTGCCGCTGCTGCTCAGAGTTTTCCTCTGTCTTTTGCTGGGGCATTCCCAATGCTTCCACCGAGTGCAGCTGCAGCAGCAGCAGTGGCAGCTGCTACAGCAATCAACCCACCGTTGTCTGTATCAGCAACTGCCAGTCCTCAGCAATCCAGTGGTAACAGAAACAGTAAACCCTACCGACCTTGGGGGACTGAAGTTGGAGCTTTCTAAATGTTCTCTTCACCAGCCTTCTTTGGACTTTTGTAGTTTACCACAGAAAGTTCTTCACAGAAAGTGTAGATCATGAACTGGTCAAGTAGCCCAAAAGACAGATTGGGAAGAGTAAAACAATGCTGCCTTAAGACTGGTCAAAATGGACACGAGGTATTTCGTCTTTGTTTGAATTAGGCATCATACTGGACAGCAGTGATCTTCAAAATGATGACTCTCATGTTGCCACGTAGGCATTTCCTGAGAAATGTGTAGACTGTAGAATGAATCCTCTTGCTATGCATTTTTATTTCGTCAGAGGGGTGATGGATTATTGCTAAAAAAAAAAAAAAGAGCTTTCATGAAAGAGGAACACTGAGTCCAAATGCGCAAGTGCCTGCCCTCTTCCAAATGTTGGTGTGTTTGCGTGCACGTGTATGTCTTTTCCTTTCTAAGGCAAATGATACTGTACAAGTATGGAAATGATACTGGAGAGAAAAGAGTAGGGATTCGGAATCATGTGATGAGATCCAGAATAAGAATCCAATTCCTGAACAAAATGCACACTGTAAAGCCTCAGTCCTTTGACGTCAGTAGGATCTAAGCAAACTAACTGTGTGCAGGATTACAATCTAGGAATAACCAAACAGGTTTTGAGGCTGTTTGCGCCTAATCTAATCTCACCTAGTTTACTTGTCAAATGATGATGACATGTGACATAATGTTGAAAGCACTGATCTTCCCAGTGCTTGCTTTAACAAACTTCACGCATCTTGGCTCTCTCTTTAAAACAGATGGCTTAAAATGATATCCAAGTGTGTGCATGTGTGGGCATCAGGCTAGTTCTATTTGAAGAGAATATGCATTTGGATATATTCACAGTTGACTTGCTTTGGTTCTGTTTGCAAACAAAAATGCAGCTTCTCTCTAACAGGATGGAAGTCCTTTCTTCTCTACATGGTCACCTGTCGGGAATAGACAGGAATGAGTCTCTATAATATAAGCAACTGCCAGTGTTTCTGTATGGGTTTGATTCACCGGCCCAAACAAAGGTGTTGAGGATGTAAGTGATTTTCTTACTACCCAAACAAGCATTGCTACAAAAATGTTTTGCTTTTTAAAAAAAAATTACAGCAACATGAAATAACATAAGTATCTTAATTCATTGACTCAAAAGCTAGAGAGCTAATGTTGGGTGGGGGGCAAGTCGAAGAAAAGCACAGCATGTATTATGCACTTCATTTCTCTGCTGTGTGGAGAAAGCAATAAACATTGAGAATGTTAAACATTATGCAAAATATACTTTTAAAATATTTGTTTTAAAAATACTATTCCTAGTTGGAAGGGGGGAAATTGTTCATTATTTTGTTAACCTTTTTTCTATGCAAAAGTCTTTACATATCACTAATTAAATGAAGTCCTTTTTGACTATTTTCCAGAGGTTGTTTTGGTATGCCTGCTAAGCAAACGTGAAAAGTCTGAATGTGGCAAGCCCTTATAGGGTTATAGCATATTGCACAACTGTAATGGTGGGACGTAGGTTCTCTTGCTTAAGTTTCTGTTTAATCTACTTTCCCAAATGTGTGATAAAATTATGTTCAAAAGTTGAATGCACAAACCCAAGACTGACTTGGGGCCAAACTAGATGTGATAAACACATGATTGCCCTAGGTTCTGGTTCACTAAACAGCAGCTACAAGGATGCCAGTCTGGATGGGAGCATAGAGTTAGGGAGGGAGAGGGATTTGCTCCCACCACAGTCTTGATTTTACCTCCCCACCCCACCACCCGTGACTGCTATTTGCCCCTAGTAGGAAGCTGCTAGCAGCGCAGATGGTAATTTTCCACCCAGAGCAAACAGCTGCATCTGGATCAGGACCATGACAGGGTTAAATCCCCTCTCCATCCACACTGTGGTCCCAGTGCTGGCCTCACCCTCATGGCTACTATTTGATAAACAAAAACTGAGCACACAAGGTTCAACCAAATATTTATGTCCCATCTAGTTTGGCCCTTATGTTAGTTCAAAACGTTGGCTGATAGTTGTCCTTGATAAAGAGCCAAGACTGATAACTGCAGCTATTCAGCTTGAGCCTCAATAAAACAATGTCTCCCATTGCCAAAAGGGCAACCATGATGAAAAATAAAGGAGATGGTTTGCAGTCTTCATATTTGTATACAACATGGGAATGAGCAAGTCAACAGGGAAAGACAGTACAGGTGCATGCTGCAGTTCTAAGTGCCCTGGGGCAGGGATCTTAAGGAGAGAGCAGCTTGCAAAGACATAGTAAAAAAAACTTGCTCCATTGGCCCCAACACTAACAACCTACATATGAAGTGAGCACACAGTTTCTTCCTGCCATGGATTGGCACTCTAGTTCTTAGCCCACATAAGAAACTTTTTTGGAGGGGTCAAGGAAGAGCACCATCTATGCTCCTCCCTGGGAAATCCACAGTGTTTAGAAAACAGCTTCTTTAGTAAGATTATATACACCACATTTTATATTTACAACAGAAGGCATTGCTGGGCCTTTGAATCTTATTAATCCCATATCTTACATTTTACTTTGAATAAAGCAACAAAGTTTATGAGGGAACTATAACTTCACATATGGATCAGAATTGGTCATTAATACAGCTCCCTCCCCCACCTCCACAAAGCTACTCAAACACACTCATGCCTATAGACAGCCACTGGTTAACTGTTACTCGTAGGAAGAACATGGTGCCAACAAGGATTCATGGGTTATTTTCAGAATAGTTGTTGAAGCAGTAGCTATGCTAGCAGTTTTACTTTGGCTAAAGCTATGTTGGTGCAAAGTGACCCTACGCCAGCAAGAAATTAAGCGTGCGTGCACAGGTAGGAAAGCTGCTAAAAGCTTTACTTGCACAGCTGTTACTGCAAAATGGTGCTGAATTAAAGTAACAAGGATGAGTTAAGCTCCATTCCCCAAAATAAATCCTGTTTTCCATACCCTGTACCTGTCTTTTGCCTATGTTGGTGACACTTCAGGGAGAAAACTGTTATGGGAGGGGCAAGGGGATTCTGGAACAAGGGGTGCTGCCAGATGGAGGGGCCTAGCGCTAACTATTAGAAAGTATTGTGCAGCCATTCTGTCTTTTGAACAGGTTTTCTGCAGTCAGAAAAATGACAGAAGTGGTAGTGGTAAAACATGTTAGGGTTGCAAGTGAAAGACGATAACATCTGGGCCTCCCATAAAATTCCACGAAGGAGTTAGGGAGACAGTGCAACTGAAGCCTCATCTGGAAGCAACCAAAAATGGCTGAACCCAACTGTTTAAAGGGAAACAAGCATTTTGCTGTTGTATTGATCTATCATCCCAGTATTGGGTTGACCATGCTAATGTGCTGGGGAGAAAAAAGTGGTCAGCAATTATTTTTCCTTCACAACTGTTACTTCTGTCCAGACAGTGCAGCACAGGAAGATATCATCTAGACATTTGTCTAAACTCATTAGATTATACTTAGACAATAGAATTTTTTTAAACACATAAAAGCCAAGTTTAAGGACAGTTGTGTTAAAGACATTAACATAATTTATTTATTTACAACATTTGTATACCGCTCCACATCTAAACAGATTCTGGAGCGGTGAACAAAAAGAGGTAAAAAGAAGAAAAGATAAAAAGATGTATTTTTCAATAAATGCACAATATTCCTAATTCTAATCTAACTTCATTTAAAAAACAAAAATTACAAGGCCCTCAGATGAGTAAAACACAAAATTATTTCTTGGATTAAGCAGCAAATGCTGATCTGTTAAGATAAAATACTGCAGGCAACAGCAATCATGAAGGAAAAACATACTTGGCTACTGCAAATAACATGACCTTTAAGTGCCACTGTGTCCTCCTTCAGGACCTAGTAAACCTGCAAGAATGAGTCACATTAGTAAATCACTATTCAACCCACAATGTGCTTTTCCAAGAGAATGAGGATTACGACACTCAAGGCCTGTTGCCCACTGACAATCATGGGAACCGACCACAGCAATAAATCCGGGCATTATCTGGCTCAACATTGACCAGTTCTCACGCCACAACAACTCTTTTGATGTGACTGTCAAAACCCAAGGATGGCCAGAAGCAGTAGCAGGAGCCCTAAGCAAAAACATAAATTAATAATTTAGTAGAAATATGTAAAGCCTGCTTTTCAAGCAGTCATTCTTTCTGTGTGGACCATTTTATTCCATGCTAAGGAATTCATAGAGTTTAAAAAAGGAAAACTTTTGCAGTATTGGTACATGTAATAATATTATTTATGATCCTACCAAAAGTTAAGCACTGTTAAGTCCCATTGATGATTGAGGGTGAAGTTTAAGTACATAGGTCACTGAAAAAAACACCACACAATTGAATTTAAAGGGACATAATGTCACCTGGATCTTGCCCAATATTCACCATACAGACACACTGCAGTACTGTGGATGTTTCAGCTCCGTTTTTCATGTGCACACACAGTTACGTACAAGTATGTGCGCTGTGAGTGTGTTCCTCACACACATCTACACAGACACGTTTTCTGCAGAGGAAATGTATCGCACAGGAAACAGCCCTTGCCAGCCATTGTGGAAACATGGACATGGTCAGTGGTTTTGTAGAAGCTTAGGTGGCTGTCAGGGGCCCCTTCTACTCAGCTAGTTTTATATGCATACAGATGTACATGCTTAGAATTCCTCCATTAAACCTTAAGCAGCTCCATGTATTCCATGGACATCCATGTGGAAATCTCTGACTCTGAGGAGTACATCTGCACATAGGGCCCTTTTCATGGTGATACTGAACACATGGCTGCCAGGGGCATGATCCACACATGTTCAATGCATGTATGAAAATATACATGGAAACAGCCCTTTTATTTTCTTATAAAAGTTCTAGCAGAGTAAGGGGAAATAGTGATGTTTAAAATGGCCGACTGATACTTTCATAGCTTGTAGAAGATGCTATGAAATGAGCACCAATGTCTTTTCCACCTCTGGAATAAATTGCTATCGGGGGTCTGCCAGGTCCCATCATTGCAGGCTTTTAAGAAGGCCCTGAAACGTACTATTTTACTCTGGCCTTCCCCTCATATGTTTACTGTTGTTGCTGTTTTTATTGCTTTTTAAGACCATATCGGTTTTTAGTACGTGTTTTATTATTGTATGCCGCCTTGGGAGGGCTCCTGTCCTGAAAGGCAGCCCCCAAATATTTTAAAATAAATAAATACATAAATAAACAACATTGTAATGGCTGGTGGCTATTAGCTACTAGAAATCCAGCCTGCTTTAGTTGGGGCTTGACAGAGTTTGGATTCGAAATGCAGCCAGCAAATGAAACAGAAGTCTGAGTTTTTGCAGCTGACTGTGAGCTTGGGGGATCCTCTTGCTGCCTGACATTTGCTTTTGGGGGACTAGCGGTTTCCAGAACATCATTGTGTGCATGCTTCCTTGCTCCCGTCTGTTCGAGATGTTCGAGAGGCTGTTCGAGTCTGTTCGAGAGGCAATCCAAAGGAAACTTCCAGTACTTCAGGGAAGTGGAAAGCTGCCAAGCAGTAGCATGTTAGCAGAGTGGGAAATCCCCTCTGTGAGCCACCTTTCTTCTCCAAACAATTCTCGAAGAATTCACAACTATTTCTAACGGGTGGGGAACCTCTTTCAGTCCAAGGGCTGAATTCAATTTTGGAGAAGTTCTCGGGGGATGCAGTCCAGTGCTGGATAGGGCCAAAGGGCAATAGATGAGACCAAAATACCGTTAAGTCCTGGCATATTTTAGCTTAAAGCATTAACTGCCAGTAAGTAAGCCATAGGAGTAAGCCAGCCTTTTAGAATGGGGAAGGAAACAGGTAAAAGCTGGAAAAGCACCAAATGACCAGCAGTTAAGGGAAAGGGGCTGTGGCCAGAAAAGGGGGAGAAACCCCTGAGGGCTGGATTGGGACTCCAGGGTAGCCATATGTGGCCCGTGGGCCAGAGGCTCTCCACCCTGATTTATAAAATACTAACATTATATAGCTTGTTTAAAATCATACCAGATGCATCTGATTAAAATCTAAGACATCAGCGTAAAGAGTTAGAAGGCATTCAAATTTTTAGTGGGGGCGGGGGGATGGCTTTCATTTAGGAACACAGGAATCTAGCTTTTAACAGGCCAGACTATTTATTCATCTACCCCAGTACACTGTACTCCGACCAACAGTGGTTCTCAGGGTTTTCTTGGGCAGGGGTCTTGCCCACCAGCAGCTACCAGATCCGTTTAACTGGAGATGCCACAGACTGAACGTGTGGCTTCCTGCATGCCAAGTGCATGCTCAAGCAAGTAGCAAGGTGCCCTCCCCTGAAGTGTATGAGTAACAACTTCCAGAAACTCTTCTTGAGAAGGGAATGCCACCACAGGAAAAAGGCTGTCTCAACAAGGAGCACCTAACAGCTCAAACATTGTTCTGTGCGGCCTTCCCCAACCTGGTGATCTCTCAATGTGTTGGACTACAGCTCCCACAATGCCCAGCCAGAATGGCTCATAACTGTATTCCTGGTGCCCTCCAACACATGTGGAGGACATCAGGTTGGGGAGGCTGGTTCTGTCCCTTCAAAGACAACTGATAAAGGTCCTTATCGATCTGGCTTCCGGCACGGTGGTTGTTATTTATTTAATTTATATCCCACCTTTCCACCAAAAAGGAGCGCTGAAGGCGGCTAACAATAATATACAGATTAAAAACAAATTCTTAATTAAGACATAACATAAAAACAAAAATTTAAAAACACAATTAAAAACACACAATAAAAGAGCACCCAACCAATTAAAACCCCTTCAGCAACAGAGTTGCTTCTGTGCCAAAGGCTTGTCTGAATAAAAACATATTGGGTTTTGGCATCCTTCCAAATCACCTGAAGCAGCTGCCTGTAAGGGCATTTCTACATGAGGCTTTTTATTGTGCGTTCATGATTGGTCACTCAGGGTTTTTTTTGTGGGGGTCCTTTACATGACGTCATCATCCTCCAGGGCCCTTCCCATACTTACTGGCCATTATAGTGGCATTGTTCTCAACAGGGAAAACCCGATAAGAGATCTTATCCCACTTTGAAACGTGATAAATTTCAGGTGAATTTCTGGAAACCCACTATACTGCAGTGCCATCTAGTGGCTGTATAATTAAACATAGATAACTTGCCCAGAAAGAGAACCCCTGGGAAAAAATATATGTAAAGGAAGCGATCTTAATCCTGCAAGGAATCTAGAAGGAGAAGCCCCGATAAGGGTGCAGGATTTTAGCCTCGTGTGGAGAAACTCCAAGAATCACCACTTTGTAATTGTTTTGTTTCTACCTTGTGTAGGAATTTTCTTCTCCACCCACAGTTGGCACAGTACCGCTTAGTTTCTAAAATACAAGATGCTGTGGCACAAGTCTTTCTCATAATAATATCCTCTTCTTTAAAAGCCTTCCTCCTGAATCTAGGATATACAGAGTCCAGCTGAAACCCCCTGCACATACTTAAATGGGGTCCCTATTATTAACTAACATGTTCCATGTTTGAGCCCTGGAACTGAAAATAAGCTTCAGGACTAAAACTACAAGTGGCTGTTGGATTTAAACGGAATTGCTTCAGAAACCGTCTCCATGTAGATGAGAACTAGGTCTCCAACTGGATTAGAGTCTGTGTTCCATCAGATTAGTACCAAGTTTTCCTCCAGCGGCACTCTAGCTTCATCCCTCCTGTTTCATTTCCCTTAGCTCCCTCACACTCCTGACTGACCTCAGCATGAAATCCCCCCAGCACAAGAAGTCTAGAGTAATCCAGTACCAGCCCCGAGATTCCCCCCCCCACACACACACACTTAGCCAGCTAGCTGAGGACGTCTAACTTTTCCTTTTGGGTGCATGTTTCCAATATTAAGTGGAACCAGTAAGATTTTTAACACTGATTTCTTTTAGAAGCAAGCAAGCAGAGTAGAAGCTTGGGTCATGGGACCGGGATGCCCCCTTGTGGAATCCTTTGGCAATATTTTTCAGTAAAGGAACAGCGAACTGTTCTTGGAATACAACCTTTACGCAGCCTATTAAGAGGGCTGGGACCCCCCCCCCCGCCAGAGAGGTCTTGGAGAACCACTGCCACTCACAATAGACCATATTATTATTAAATTTGTATGCCCCCTTCCTTTACGACAGGCAGGGCCTGCCCAAGATATTTTGCTGCCTGAGAGAGAGGACATGATGGCACGCACCACCCTCCCCCACAATTCTACGTGCAGACGCAAACTGGACTCTCAGTTGAATTCTGCATCAACACTCACGATGGGGCAGTGTCCTCCGCTACACACGAGGGCAGCAGGGTAGTTTAGTGGGTGCAGGACAGGCTGTGCGGCACACAGAGGGGGGCTCAGGAGGAATGGCTGAGAGGCTGCCTGTGGTGGCAGCCTCACTCTCCCTCATGGTAGGTCTGGCCCTGAAGGCAGGGGTGAGCACCTTGTGGTCCTCCAAATGTTTTGGCCTACAACTCCCATCATCCCTCACCACTGGTTATTCTGGCTAGGGCTGTTGGGAGTTGTAGGCCACAAGTTGCTCACCCCTGCTTTAAGGAGCTCAGTACAAGATTGTTGTTATCATTATAATATAGAGCTATCGACATGCACAATGCTTTACACCGCACAAGGGGCCTGTTCACTGTCTCGAGAAACGTACAATGTAAAATTTGCCACGCACCTTTTTTTAGACCCAGAGGATGTGGCCTCAGTTTCCCCATGCACTAGTAACCTCAAGACTAGATTAGTGCATTGTGCTCAATGTTGGGACCACACATTGCACCAGTATGGAAAACTGCCCTGACCCGCCAAGCTACATTGGCTTGCAGTCCACATCCCAATTCAAAGTGTTCATTTTGACTTATAAAGCCCTTAAGGCTCAATCCTACGCAAGTTTAGACAGACAAGAGTCCTACAACTCTCAACATTCCCCAGCTAGCCATGCCTGGAATTGTAGGCCTTTTCTCTGTCTAAATGTGCATAGGATTGCGCCTGTAATTTGTATGCTGTTCTGGGAATTCCAGTGAATTGAAGGGCAGGGTATAAACAAACAAACAAACAAAAATTCAGAACAAAGGAAACAACAGGAGGAAGGGGTCTACGGGAAAAGATGGTGTTATTCTTTTCTCCATCCCCATGTTATCCTCACTGCAACCTTGTGAAGTAGGCTAGGCTACGAGATGGTGACAAACCAAAGGTCATCCAGTGAGCTTCATGCCTGAATGGGGGGGCTTGACACTAACCACAAAACCACACTGGATTTTTCCCAACACTGGGCTACCTGGACCAATGGCTTAACCCAGTATCATACACACACAAAGGGCTGATCTAATCATCCACACAAATTTACTTTAATCCAAATGAGCAGCTGAAGTTTTTTTCCTGGCAGGAAGATACAGTGATTGGGGAGAGCAAGGAAGTGTCACCTGTTAATTTTTTCCTGTCAGCAATTAAAGGTAGAGAATCTGGACCCGTAAAATAAAATTAATAATAATAATAATGCAAAGCTATACATGTCTACTCAAAAATAACCCTCACTGAGCTCAATGGGACTTATGCCCAGGTACGTATGTATAGGTCTGCATCCCAGTTAGAACTTTTTATCGCCCGTGACTTTCTCCGCATTTGTATTTCATTTTTTTTTTTCTATTGGGGGCCCAAAGATGCAAATGGTTTCAAGGACAATTGTGGCGGAAGTTAGAACCGCCCAGAGAGCTTCGGCTATTGGGCGGTATAGAAATGAAATGATATAAAAATAAACAAACAAACAAACCTGCCAGCCTTTGACCTGTGACCTTAACAACTGAGCTGTTTGCAATAGCAGCGGGAATTGTATGGCTATGCACTGAGTATTTTTATTAATATTAATATTTCCTAGTCTAGTCTAGACTCTGTGCCTTTGTTTGTTTGTTTGTTTATGTTTTTATTATTTATTTATTACATTTCCATACAGCCCAATAGCCAAAGCTTTAATAGCAGACAAGCCATTGACACTTCCTCGCTCCTCCCAATTGCTGTATCTTTGCCAGGAAATCTTCAGCTGCTCTGTTTCAGGAATAATAATAACGAAGCTTACGTGTTGAAGAGTGTCTGCCTAGGTGGAACGTTCGCCCCGAAACGGCAGCGAATGAATGCAGCAGAAGCGAATATCCGCGTATCTTTCAGAACCACGGGGAAACTTGTAACATACTGCCGAAACGGTCCAATGCGTGATGCAAAAGAGCTTCTGCTCCTCCTCTTTAAAACCAATCCTCGTTGTGAGCATAACATATTATCATTTGACAAAGCAAACCCAAGTGAGAGAGCTCAAAGATTTTACACTTTAATTCAACAACTAAAATTCAGTCAATAAAAACAACCTTCCCTGACCGGGAATCGAACCCGGGCCGCGGCGGTGAGAGCGCCGAATCCTAACCACTAGACCACCAGGGAACTGCGAAAACGCTTTCCTTCTTTTTCTTTAGGAGAAAATTTTCTATTGGTTTCCTCCCTCTTAATCGACGTAAGTCCCACCCATACATGTCATCCTGCCTCTTTGTTTAAATTCACCTATCCGCGTGACTTCCAGAGCCTAAAGCTTTTTTCATCTAGGACGCTGCTTGGCAACCGAACGGATGATACCGCCTCCGCCCCCCTGAGGCAGGAGGCCAGGTTGGCTTTGTCATTGGCTGCGTTTAAAAAGGGGCGGGCCAGGGAAAGTCTGCCCTTTCCCTCTAGTTTCAGCTGCTCAGTTCCCGGCGCTCACTCCGATATCGCGAGAATGATTATCATGCGTTTTCTTTCACAGAGATAAAAACAGAGACATACATTAATTGTCCGGGTTCACATTGGAACCTATTTAACAGTTCCGGCTCCGAACTGACTGCAGTGCTGTGCGTAGAAATCAATGGAGAAATACGGGATTTTACGGTAGTTGTGCCTGGACACCGTAGTGTCCATAAATCCACACTGCAAAGCAGCAACAAACACAGGAGGTCTTGCTGTTTCTTACTCAGGTCTTATTTCTTGGGGAATTTTTTTTTGCCTTTTATCGTTTAAAAAGTTGGTCTGTCGATGCAATTTCTAATGCAACTGTAACTCCCACGCAGAGAGATTGGCCTATGGTCTGCCATGAAAACGCCAGCGCAAGCGGCGTCCCTCTAGGAGTCAGCAATGACTCGGTGCTTGCACAGGAGGAAGCTTTTTTTCCCGCCAAGTCCCATTCATCTCTAGGGACTTACTTCCCAGGAGACGTGCACTGCTAGTCTGAAGTAGAATAAACCACCAAGAAACTTGTGTGGCATCTAAAAGAGATGCATTACGGCATAAACTTCGGTAGGCTACACCCTAAGGTGCCCCCTTGTTGTTTTCAATGCAAATACACGTAATGACGTTTAAAATGGAGGTGGGGGGGGCGGTGCGTGGCCAAGAAAGAACGGCTTGTTGCCACAGCTCTGCAGAAACAGTCCACTGGGAACATTGCAGACTGGAGGGGAGGATGAGGCTAGGATTGGATTCCTAGCCAAATAATCCCCCCACCACCACACACACACCCCCCTCAGGTGAGGCAAAACTCAGGCTGCTTACATAAAATGCCCCCTCAGATTCCCTCCCAGCCCTCCAAATCCAGGGCTCAGTTGCATGCAGAAAGTTGCGCACCATTAACTTGCACGTTGCACTTCGAAATGGTAAAATTAAATTGTAATAAAAAACTACAAGAAATAAAACCGGATTATAAAGAAGAGCACGGGGTCCTGTCTTTTCTGCAATCATTTTTTGGAGGGGCAGGGGAAAGACACCTGAAAGTCCCCAAACCACAACGATAGCAAAATCCTAGGCGTCTCTGTGGTTTTATATGGGCAGCTGTCACTCTCGTTCCGGTAAAGGAGGTGGGAGGAGAGAGAGAAAGTTTATGAAAACTGTAGATTTGGACTGTTTCTCTCTCTCATCTTGGTTTCTCTCTTAAGGTTTCTCACCACAAAAATAGTAAAACCAAAAAGCTCTGGCACAGCCTTGACTTGTAGTTTACTATCTGAGCGCTTCCATATGGCCAGTATACCACCAAAAGGGGCTGCACTCTTCCTCAGATCTGTGGTGCGCTGCCTTATTTCTTTGCATTCGCTCAAAATTGCAAGTTCCATTAGGAACAGGACGTGTTACTGAAAAGGTGTGTCCTACGGGTAGTCCTACTTAGGGTAGACCCATTGAAATGAATAGGACTTAAATGAGTCATAACTTAAGTCTCATTCATGTCAATAGCTCCACTCTAAGTAGGACTGACGTTGGCTACAACCCTTAGTTCCATTGAGTTTTAATGGCCCCTTGGGTCTAGGAGCCGCTACTTGAATGCGGAGCGCGGGGCACCTTCTGCGCGCGTGTTTGTTTTAATAAGGGCTCCTTTTAAAAGACAGAATTAAAGAGGATGCAGGAAAGAAGGAGCTCCAACTTTGCCAAAGGGTATCATCACCGTTAGCAAATCATACTGCTTATCTTAGGGAAAGAAAGCGGGGCGGGGGTTGCATCTAGGTAGACCGAAAAATATATTCGAAATTTGGAAAAAATAAATCAGAAAATCTCGCTTTTGTTTTCATGAGAGTGGTGAAGCTGGAAGCTGGAGGCGGACTAGCACCTCGAGACACCCTTGGCAGCAGCAAAGGCTTCTTGGGTTCCGTTCGCGGGCCACCTGCTGCTTCCAAAAGGTGACTTTGAGATAAAGACCTCAGGCTACAAATTGCGACCATTTCGTGATCGCGAAACTGTTCACTCTGCTGTTTCCTGAATGAGCAGCACAGGGTAATGGGCTTCCGTCTCCAAAGCTATTGGACCCTTGCGGTTGTCTTTTTTCTTTCCTTTCCCTGTTTTTTTTTTCTTTAAAACAGTAGTTTTAATAGCAAAAATCCAACGGGTGGAACTTGCCTTCATTCACCACCCCAGTTCTGGAGTGAAGGGAGATTTAGGCTGCAATTTTATACGCACTTGCTTGGAGAAGGCATGTACAGGCGGACTGCATTGTTAGCCTGCTGAATGTCTGCCTGTCGTGCATGAGACGCAGAATTTCAAACATGTGGTACAGAATGGTAGCGGGGCAGTGTGCGCCTGAAGGTAGTTAAAACGAGAGATACTTTAGTGTCTCTCTCCGCCGCCCCCCCGATCAATTGCATCTAAAGCCAGACAATCTACAATATATTAGCCCGGGGATCTAGTCGGTAGATAACCATTTTATTACACATCCCATCTTTGTCCCAGAGAAAGTGTAATGTAAATCATTTGGTAAAATAGACTTCCTTTGCTGTTTTTATGCAGCTAGATTGCGGAATAGGACGAGAGCTGACAATGTGTAAAATTAACAGTTTTCTACTCTGTAATACGAATGAAAGACAAATATAAAACAATTAATTAGGACTTTGGAGTTTCGCGGGCATTGAGAAAACAATTCCTTGTGTTTTAGTAGAACAGGCAGTTTACAGTCAGCTAACATAGAACCTACTACAATGAATTAAAATTAGAGTAATTGTCAGTAAAATACAAAACCTTAGAACTACAGAAGTCGCATCCCTGAAGTGGCGCAGGAGTTTTAAACCACAGCTTGAGGAGTGCAGAACTATTCATTCACTGAAGATATAGAAAGCAATTCTTTAAATAGTACAAGAAAGAGCGTTGTAGTAAAAAAAACATTATTTCCCTGACCGGGAATCGAACCCGGGCCGCGGCGGTGAGAGCGCCGAATCCTAACCACTAGACCACCAGGGAACTTCTCAAAACAGTTGCTGCCAAGCCTTATATTCCATATCAATTTGGTCACAGCAGTAATTGCAATGTACACAGAGGAAATTAGTTATTTCATACAGATTAAATTAATTAGAGGCTCATTCCATGACTGTTATATGTCTGAAACTGGAATAACGTTCCCTGTTCTATCTTCTTTATGAAGCAGTACAAATTATTTCTGTTTTCCAATATATGTGCTGATTTATTCAGATGACAGTAAATATTAGAACTGTGGGCAAATGGCCTCTCAAAATTATCCAGCCTATTTGTGGACAGAGAAACTTCAATTTCACAGAATTTCTCCTAGGGGAGGACAAATTCTCCAACAGTTTGTCACAGACAGGGGTCACTATTGGCAGGGGACAGCACAGCTTCTTGCTTTTTTCATAAGGGTTTTTGGTTTACTGCACTGTTCCTACAAGTTGTGATTGCATCAAATATGTTGAGGCTTCCACTTTTCTGAGGCAGAATTTTGAATTTCTTTTGGTTTTTGAGCTTACGTAATCACTGTGAGGTGGCCAAGGGTGCTGTGTGTGTTTTCTCTCTCTATTACACATCTTTCTATTGCTCAGCAGCCTCCCAGACTACCTGCACTTCCTGACCTGAAAACATGGGAGGAATTGCCTCATGATGTCTTTCATTGAAGTGCGGGAAGCTGAGGAGGCTACAGGTTGCCATAGAGTTTATTGTACAATGAATCTCTGTACACTCCATGGCCACCTCATATGTAAATCAAGCTCTATGGGCACCTCGTAAGTAAAGTAATCACAAGAACGCCAAACCTAACCCATGAGAATTTCTCTGAAATTTCTTTTCCTTTGAATTTATTTTTGAAAGCAATTTCTTTTCTATCAAATTGAATGAGAATGGTCAAAAATGTGGGAAATTTTTTCAGCACAGCACTAGTAAATATCCCACTTAACAACATAGGAGTAACTGTGCCTTGAATAATAAACATACAGACCAGGTTTCCCCAACCTGGTGCCCTTCAGATGTGCAGGACTACAACTTCCACCATTACCAGCCAGCATGGCAAATATCCTTCGGAAAGGCACCAGGCCTGAGAAAGACTCATACAGACCATTTTCAGATCAGAGAAGTACAAATAACTATGATTAAATAATATGTTCTAAATAATAGAACATTCACTATAAACGCTGAGAAATACTTTAGGATGTGAAATTATTTTTAAAAACAAAAAGGAACTAAAAGGAAATTAATATACAATGGCTTTTGTTTATATCAATCTTTGGTTTACAGAATCAAAATCACCACATAGCAAATTATATTTTAGATTAGGTGTTATTTATGGAAAACCAGATTAAACAACAACTATTCATCAATGTCTATATTAATCCCCTCACTTTTTTTTTTTGCTTCTAGAGATATAAGTCACTAGGGGCACAATCCTATGGGGATAGGCATCCGCCTCCGAACTCGGAGGTGGCTGCCTATCCCAATTTTGGCTGTCTAGCTGCGGGAAGGCGGAGTGGGGGAGGAAACTGCCAGATGACACATAGGATGTGTCCCCCAGAACGCCCTGTTTTGGCCGCTCTGTACTCCTCCTCTTCTGAGTGTGGAGTGCGGGGCAATGGGGGGAAGGCTGGTTCTCTGGCAACTGACCTTGGAGCATGGGCTCTGAGGTTGGTTCCTGGAAAACCACATATCCTATGGCCATCTAACTGCTGACTAGCGGCCATAGGATTGCTCCCAACAGCACTTACAGTGCAAACTTATACAAATGTAGGCTGCATTCTTATACCCATTTACCTGGGAGTAAGCCACCTTTAATTCAATGGAGTTTACATCAGAGTAGACATGTAGAGGATTGCACTAGTCTCAAGTAAGTTCCACTGTGTTCACTGGAACTTTCTTGCTAAGCATCCCCTTAAAAAAGAAACTCTCAAAGTTGATAATCCCAAGCAAATGGGCTAATCAATAGTGGTCAAGAATAACAGACTATTTGGCCTTCAGGCTGGTGGCAAAATCGTCTTGAAGTTTCTTGAACAGTGCGCTTCATCCACTCCAAAGAGCCTACTACTACGCCTACAAATATCATCCTCATCCAATTATGTTAAAAAGTTTTTTGTTTTTTTTTAAGTTAGAGCTGTTCATCTTCCCACGTTAATCAGTGGTAAGATATATGAACGTCCCAATGTTTGAACTGAGACTATACTTTGGAAGCAAAGTGGGTCATGCCCAAAGCACAGTAATAGACTTTGCAAAGCGCTGAAGTGGGATCCGAACCAAATCTTGTCTTTGGTGCCCATTTCTAATACGCCCTACATTTTATGAGACGGGAAGTTCCTTTGAAAGGAATTCAATTTGATTTTAAAAATGAACAGAAATAATCAGAATTGATTGTGGCTCTACATCCGAAGTTGTTAATAACATCTAGAAGAACATCTCTACCCATTTCTATGGAGGTATCGCAAAAAGAATAATTCTCCCACACATCCTATGACTGCACTAATGGGGCATATAGCCCAAAACACATCTAGCAATGTCTCAATATATTTTGCATTATTTATTATCAGCTTTGGTTGCCCTGATGGATAGCCTTTATCAAGAAGGAGACAGGGGGAACATAACCCTGTTAATTCTGCTTTGTATCTCAGAGATGTTTGATACCATCGACTGTAGTATCCTTCTAGGCTGGCTCCATGGGTTGGGCATTGGACATACTGTGTTACAGTGGTTCTGGTCCTACCTGTGGGGTCAATTTCAGAGAGGGTAACTATTCCTCATCTCCTTGGGTTCCGCAGGGTACCATCTTGCCCCAATATTGCTTAATGTCTATATCAGAGGAGGGGGACCTCAGACCCAAGGACCAAATCCAGCCTTGTGGAGTTCTCCAGATGGCCACACACCCTTTGCCCTGAACATTTGATGGTTTCTAGCTTTTGCACGCCCCCCCCCCCTTCTAAATGGTTGACATGCCTCTCCCAATGCCTAGTTACTGGCAGTAACAGCTTCAAGCTAGAATATGCAGGTATTTTGGCTCCTCCCTGTTGCCCTCAGCCCCGCCCACCACTAGAATGTGGCCCTGAGAGCTTCTCTGAAATTGCACTTGGCCCTTAGGTTGAAAGCAGTTCCTCTCCCCTGATCTATATGAAGCTCCTGGGGGAGCAGTCATTGAGGGATTTGGAGCAAAATGCCATCAATATGCTTATGGCACACAGCGCTGTCTCCCTGTAACATGTGGATCAGGTGAGGCTGTGCAAGTCTCAGATCAGTATCTAGACTCAATGATGAGCTGAATGAGGGACAATAAACTGAAGAAGTATCCTGGCAAAATGAAGGCCCTGTGGGTGAGTGGTTCCCAAGTCCAGGAATGAGAGTTGTAAGGGGGCATGTAGGCCATCATGTCCAGCAACCTGCTCAGTGCAGGAATCCAGTGTAAAGCATCCCTGACAGATATCCAGTCTCCAGTGATGGAGGGCCCACCACCTCCTGAAGGAGCTGGTTCCATTGTCTGACTGTTCTGTTAGTTAGGAAGTTCGCCTTCCTGAAACTTAAGCCCGTTAAGACCGAAACTTAAATCCGCCTCCCTGAAACGTAAGCCTGTTATTTCATGTACTACACTTTTGGACGACAGAGAGGAGTCGGTCCTGTTTTGCATGACAACCATTCAGGTACCTGAAAAACACTGTCTTATCAGGAGATAACAGAAGCACAATTTACAGAAAGGCAAAACACAAACCCACACCTTTGAACCCACAGTTCTGTCTCACAGTTCAGGATAAACCCCCCGCCCCCAAAGTCTCTCTTTCACACACCCTACTATGCCTGTGGACACCTTCCCCTGTGCGTATGAAGTGCCCTGCTGATACTTGTAATTTATTTTTTATTTTTTTAAAAAAATCAGGTGGCTGAGAGCTTCAAAGTGAAGCACTGGCCTCCAGCTGCCCACTTGTAAGGGGGCGGGGATAAGGTGGGTTAAGCTAAGACACCCTTTCACAGCATTGGGCCCTGCAACATTTAGAGGGATGCAGGTTGGGGAAGTCTGCGCTAAGAGATAGTGACAAGTCCAAGGTCTCCCAGATACCTTTAGGGCTGAGTGGAAATTTGAACCTGAGTCTCTGCAGTCCTAGTCTGATGCTCAAGAAAGCAAGCATTCTGACTTCTGCAGATAAGTGACCCACCTAACCTTTAAATAAGACACACAGTATAAGACAGCCTTCCCCCAATCTGGTGCCCTCTGGATGTTTTGGACTACAGCACTCACCGTTCCTGACTGTTGGCCATGCTTGCTGGAGCTGATGGGAGCTGAACATCTGGAAGACACCAGGCTGGGGAAGGCTGGTATAAGAAAATGGGAAAGACTGAAAAATAATAACCATTAATAAATAACAGGCTAAATATGTATTGGGGACTGGTAGGTCAAGTGGAACCTGCAACTAGATGCTGCAGTGTAGAGTGCTTCCGTTTGTGAATACTCTGTTCCCCCCACCCCCAATTCAGCATTGCATGGCCACTCAATGTGGTTAGTCTTCAATGGGAAGAGTTTTCACATGAAATGACTGTTTTCCCTAATTGTGCATGTGTGTGTATTTCTCTCTCTTCTATATGTGTGGTGCCATAAACAATGACACTCACTGCTTGAACATTGGAAATATAAGGAATTATGATGCTGATACAATCTCCCCCCCCCCCAATATTATAAGGTGTGAGCTGCATCTATTTTTGGATATGAGTACAAGCTAATTAAGAGAAATGTGGAGTTCTGACATACTCACTGACATATCCTAGTTTTTCACCAGTTCCAATTCCCACATCTAATGTACAGTTATAACTTGATAATTATTACATAGGAAGATCCAATGCAAAAGTGTATGACGTGTGCACCTTTATATCTTCTGCACTACAGAAGATGTAATTTCAGCAGGTGCAGCTCTTTTTTCATCCTTGAATGATAAGCCACACCTGCCAAAATCCCTTTTAAAAATTTCTCTGTACAATTAAAGGTACAGGAAACCATCTTTGCATCAGATCACCCTGCTCTTTCAACAATTTCTGCTTGCTGGCCTGCTCTTTCTTCAGGATACAATCAAACATGAAGAAACAGCTCCTTTTCTGATGATATAGTAGTTGAGATGCTCAGTAAGGGAATGAAGGGGAGATATCAAGCAAACTGTTCATAAACTCTTCTTGTTTTCCTGGCTTTCCCTCTCAAGGTCTCTGGTAAACTGGCTAATGCCACTCCTCCGCTGACTGCTGATGTACTATTTTATCTGATCAGAGTTATGAGTCAGGTTGAGTTAGTTGGGTGCTGTACCTTGCAACAAAACCTATACTACAGTGGGAAAAACAAAACAAGGGTACAACTTTAGAATGGGTTTCCAGTGCTAAGTCTTAGCTCTGAAACATAATTCCTCTGAGCAGGTACAGGCTTGCTTTGCACATCAAGATAGCAATTCTTGGGTTGTTTAACCCTGAAATTGCAGGGATGAGCAGGTGGATAAAGTAGCAGTTACAGGAACTATGGGGGAAAGCGACCATGTTGTACTTGAGTTCTTGGTTCTAAGGGGAGCAAAAGCCGAGGGTAGTCAAACACGAACCCTGGATTTTAGGAAAGCTGATTTTAATAAACTCAGACCAATGATCAGTAAGGTCCCATGGCAAGTGACGCTAATGAGAAAAGGAGTCCAAGATGGGTGGGAGCTTTTAAAAAAGGAAATTCTCAAGGCACAATCACAAACCATTCCAACAAGAAGAAAAGGTGGAAGAGAACAGAAGAAGCCAATGTGGCTTCACAAAAAGCTTAGAGATGACCTGAAAACGAAAAAGGACACATATAGGAAGTGGAAAGAAGGCCAAGTAACAAAGGAAGAGTACAGGCAGGTAGCACAGAATTGCAGGGATGGCGTCAGGAAGGCTAAAGCTGAGAACGAGCTGAGGTTAGCAAGGGATGTTAAAAACAACAAAAAGGCTTTCTTCAGCTACGTGCATAGTAAAAGGCAGAGGAAAGAAATGGCTGTTCAGCTATTAAATAAGGATGGCAAAAAGATAACAGATGACAAAGAAAAGGCAGAGGTGCTCAATTCCTACTTTGGCTCAGTCTTCTCCCAAAAGAGGGTCTATGACTCCCCCCCTGGCAAAGGCAAAGTACAGGCTGAAGGGGCAGGATTGCAGCTTGAGATCGATAGGCATATGGTCAAGAAACACCTCATTACTTTGAATGAGTTCAAATCTCCAGGGCCAGATGAACTGCATCCTAGAGTAATAAAGGAACTGGCAGAAGAACTCTCCGAACTGCTGTCTACTCTCTTTGAGAAATCATGGAGGACGGGTGAAGTGCCAGATGACTGGAGAAGGGCTAATGTGGTCCCTATCTTCAAAAAGGGTAAAAAGGAGGAACCTGGGAACTACAGACCAGTCAGTCTGACATCAATCCCTGGGAAAATTCTGGAGCAGATGATAAAGCAATCCATCTGTAAGCACCTTGAAAAGAATGCAGTGATTACTCGAAGCCAACATGGGTTTGTCAACAAGTCCTGCCAGACGAATCTGATCTCATTTTTTGATCAAGTAACCTCCCTTGTGGACCATGGGAATTCTGTAGACATAATATACCTCAACTTCAGCAAAGCTTGCAACAAAGTGCCCCATGTTATCCTGATGAGCAAACTAGCTCAAAGTGGGCTAGATGAAACAACGATCATGTGGATCCACAGTTGGCTACAGAATCGGACTCAAAGAGTGCTTATCAATGGGATCCTCTCAAACTGGGGAGAGGTAATGAGTGGGGTACCGTAGGGCTCAGTCCTGGGCCCAGTGCTCTTCAACATTTTTATTAATGACTTGGAGGAGGAGGTGCAGGGAATGCTGATCACATTTGCAGATGACACAACATTGGGTGGGATAGCTAATACTTTGGAAGACAGAAACAAAATTCAAAGTGGTCTTGATAGACTAGAGCGCTGGGCAGAAAACAACAGAATGAAATTTACTAAGGATAAATGCCAAGTTCTGCACCTAGGAAAAAGAAACCAAATGCACAGTTACAAGATGGGGGATACATGGCTCAACAACACTACAAGCGAGAAGGATCTTGGAATTGTTGTCGATCACAAGCTGAATATGAGCCAACAATGTGATGTGGCTGCAAAAAAGGCCAATGCTCTTTTGGGCTGCATTCATAGAAGCATAGATTCCAAATCCCGGGAAGTACTAGTTCTCCTCTACTCAGCACTGGTTAGGCCTCATCTGGAGTACTGTGTCCAGTTCTGGGCACCACACTTGAAGAAGGATGCAGACAAACTGGAGAGGGTTCAGAGGAGGGCAACAAAGATGGTCAGGGGACTGGAAACAAAGCCCTATGAAGAGAGACTGAAAGAACTGGGCATGTTTAGCCTTGAGAAGAGAAGGCTGAAGGGAGGTATGATAGCGCTCTTCAAGTACTTGAAAGGTTGTCACAGAGAGGAAGGCCAGGATCTCTTCTCGATCATCCCAGAATGCAGGACATGGAATAATGGGCTCAAGTTACAGGAAGCCAGATTCCGGCTGAACATCAGGAAAAACTTCTTGACTGTAAGAGCAATACGACAATGGAACCAATTACCTAGGGAGGTGGTGGGCTCTCCTACACTGGATGCATTCAAGATGAGACTGGACAGCCATCTGTCAGGGATGCTCTGACTTGGACTCCTTCATTGAGCAGGGGGTTGGACTCGATGGCCTTGTAGGCCCCTATGATTCTATTCTATGATTCTATGGTTAACTTGGATTGCTTAACCATATACAATCCAGAGTTTCCGGGTTCACATATCATGAAACAACCAGAATTGTTAACTGAGCCAAGAAATGGCTCACATATTCCACTTGTCCCTACAATTCCTAGGTTAAACTCAGGAATTGCTGCTGTGACATGTGAACTAAGTCAGAGACATGTTTTCCTTCATTCCCCCCCCCCCCGACTAAGGGTTGTATCTGATGTTAGTCTAAAGTCCCATTTGTTTCAGTGGATCTACTCTAAATAGGACTAACACTGGATACAACCCTATGGCTTTGTGCTTTTAACAGCTGAACAGGCAGGAACTGGTTTGCTTTCACTAGCAAAGCATTGATGCAAAAAGCTACACATAATGTATTCTTGCCCTGTAATGAAATGGATGGCTGCTCCCTAAGAAAAAAAGGCAGCAGTCTTTTTACTCACAACTGGGCAATCACAACCGTTACAGAATATCTGGGATTAGGAGAAAGGGCTTCGTAGGTTTAGGACATGACCTCTGGGCAGCCCTGGGCCCAGCACTTCTTGAAGTAAAAAGTCGAACGAACAACTCTTCTCTTCCATCGATTTTTTGACAAAGGGGTGCACACAAATAAGAGGTTGTTGTAAATGACGCTTCCTCTGGATTCCGCAGCCAAGGCCTCCTTGGCTTGACAAAAAGAATGCATAGGGAAAACATGGACCTGACTTTGGCAAAACCAAAGTCCACCGTTGATGGGCTACTAGAAAGGTGTAACTCTTTCTATACAAAACGGTTTACTATATAAGCCGACAGTACCATATGTGCGCAGCGCATTTAATCTGGGTCACAGTTACATTATGAACTGAAGGATCGGTCAGGATGTGGGGAGGAACCCTCGAGCTCGGGTGACCAGAAAAGGAAAGGCGGCGACCTCCTTCCTTGAGGGCGCGATGAGGAAATGGCTCCGGGTGCCTTCCCCCTGCTGGAGATGCACATTTCCCGGCTGGAGAAAGGGTCACACGGCGACGGCGGTTGGGCGGAGCTGGGCTCGGCGGGAGGCGGGGAGAGAGCTGGCTCCCGCGAAGCGCCTTCTGCCGGGATTTGTCGGGTGAGCCCGCGGGGGAAGGGCGCTTGTTGTGTTTGCGTGCGCGTAGGGCTGCGTCTGCCGCTGCGGGGACCATGCTGCCGCTGCGGCTGTCGCCCTCGCGTTGCCAGCGGGTGCCTGGGAGCTGCGCGCTTTGGATGGCCGACTAAGCCCCAGGAACTGCCGGTGCCCTTTGCCGGCGCGCCTCTCCTTCGGCGGCGGCTGTGGTTGCAGCCGCTCCGGCCACGGCCGCCTTTCCCCCGTCCGACTGCTGATGCTTGAGCTCATCTCTTCGGCAACTACCCGCCCCTTCCTGGGCATCATGGAGGGATCTCCCTTCGGCATCCTTGCCGAGAAGCTGCCGAGCGGCAACGGAGGCCAGAAGTGCCCGATCCTCCTGGGCTGAAGAGCTCCGGATCTCCCGCCCCACCTTCGATACAGGTAGGTTTCTTGGCTGCTCTGCTGCGTACCCCGCGTAAGGAGCGAGCACAGCAGCCAGCGACGCGCCTTGGAAGAAACATCGGTCTGCCTGGGGTGCATTTAAAAGAACTAAGGAGGGGAGAGAATATCGAAGCTCCTCTGCTCGAAAAAATGCTGCATCCCCCCCCCCCCCGCATTTCAGGGGCACACAGCGCACAATACATCGGGGAAGGGAAGAGGCGGAGGCGGGCAGATCGGAGGGGGAGGAAGCGCATTTGCTTGGCTGCCTCCTGCCGCAAAAGCTTGTTTTCTTTGGCTTGGCTGTCAGACGAGGGAGCTTCGGGCACGAGCTTTGGGGTTCCTCGCAGGGCTCAACGGTGCGGATTCAGGGATGTGGGTGTGGCCGCTCCACCCTCCTCCTCCTCTTCCTCCTCCTCCCGGGTGGTTTGTTGACTTTCTCGCTTATTGTGCTGCTGACATCTCCATTCCCCCATTTTAAGGAACGAGGCGAATCTATTCGGTGGCATGTCAGGAGGCCGGATCCCCTCCCTTGTTATAAGACTATCTAACTAAAGGAGTAAAGTGCAGTTAGGTGTAGTAAAAGATTTCTTGCCCACAGGCCGTGCTGGTGACAATCTACACGCCCACCTCATTTTGCAAGGTAGTAACTGTATATATAAAACGATTGGGGTCTCTCCCATTTTTAATAAGCCTTCTCCTGTGGCAGAAAATGTTTGTTTGCCTCCATGTCCAACCAGAATGCATCTTTCTTGGGTTATAATTCGCGGAGATACTGGAGTAATCTTAGTGGCCCTGACTCCCATATCTTTTTGGGAATTGTAATTTTTATTTTTTAAAAAAAGAGGTCCTCAGTAATGAGGTTGAGAATCTACTGCAGTGATGCATGAATGTAAGCAGAGATAGTTCTAGCAAATATTTTAGCATGTTCAGCAAAACTTTGAGTTATGTATAATTTACAAGATCAGACTAATGATTTCGTTACCCAACCACTTACAAAGAAAATAGACTTTCAAAAAAACGAATGTGCCAGTTTTGGATTCTCATCCAGGATTCATGCAGTTTCAAGCTCCCCAACCCCACCCTGATCCTGGTTTCTTGTAGCAACATATTTGCTTACAACACACCATTGGCCTTGGACATGAACAAATACAAGGTGCAGAATTGAGGATCCCATAGTATTATGTTAAAAAAATCCATTATTAAATATGTAGATAGAAAATGTTTGCCTTCTGATGGATTGTTCTATATCTAGCATTTGAAGACTTGCAGATTAACCTGTTCCTGTGTGGGTGCCATGAGGCTTAGTTGGAATGAAATTTGCAGACTGGAACTGAACAAAAGTTATTTCGTTAGAACCACAGTTATACAAAACAATGCAGCAATTGCCTATGTTGAGCTAAATGCATTCAATGTCTATTGAACACAAGAATGTAATTCTTGCTTTCAAAACTTTGTAGTCAGCCAATCAAAATGTTTGTTTGGTTCACTAAGGATGCAATCCTATGCATGCTTTGACAGAAAAAAACCATCCTACAATTCCCAGCATTTCCCAGCCATTCATGCTGGCTGGGGCACGCTGGGAGTTGTTGGACGTTTTTCTATCCAAGAGTGCAGTCCTATGCATGTTTAGACAGAAAAAAGTCCAGCAACTCCCAACATGCCCCAGCCAGCATGACTGGCTGGGGAATGCTGGGAATTGTAGGGCATTTTTTCTGTCTTAACATGCATAGGATTGTGTCTTAAACCAGCATAGGATTGTGCTCGAAGGTACTGGATACTTCAGAAATACTCCAGACGACTTTCATCCCAAAGCAACAGGACAACAATAGCAAATGGCAACTTATAAAATTGCAGCTTGAAGGTCAGAGGCCACAGTAATAATGCAAATATAACAAATATCAGAGAGACAAAAATTAATTTCCTCCTTACTAATCAACCATGCATGTATATACATGTAATTTCCCTTATGCAAGGCAAGTAAGAGCCCCTAATTATTGTTCAGCTCCCTAGCAAAACAAGCCGAGTCTTTTCATCCTGTCTCTCCCCTGAGTAACTTCACCCCAACTGGGTAAACAGCCTTCCCCAACCTAGCACCCTCCATGTGTTTTATACTACAGCTCCTAGGATTCCTTACTGTAGGCCATGCTGGCTTGGGCTGATGGGAGTTGAAGTCCACAACATTTGGAGGGCAGGGCTAAACCAAGCAGTTCATAAAAGTTACACTACGAGTGCTTCCAGACAGGCAGCTCAGAAGGCAATTGTAAAGCTATTCCATCTTTTCCTTCTTAATGGAATTTTTGTGGGAAGAAAAAAGATGAAAGAAGTGGTGGGAAAACATTGGAGGGTTACAACTAGAAGATGTTGTCTTCTGTTTCCCCATAAAATTCCAACTTTGAGGCAGGGTGATTGCAAAATAAAATCTTGGTTGGTTTTTGACAGCACCCTAACTTTACCTGCAACATAAATTTGTTTTTGCATTTTTAAGTGAAAGAAGAAAATAGAGAAATGGATAATAAGAAGGCCCCAGTAATGCAATATTGGTTGTAAGTGCACATCTCTGCACCTCTTCATTATGAATCTCAGTGATTTCAGAACCTTTAGGCTATATTTGTAACTTGGACTTGTGCATTTATTTTTTTCTATGTTTGGAATTTCTACTGAGTTCAAGTAAGTTTACATAGATTTGTAGCCTTAATAAACTGTCTTGTTTATTAAAGTGTTTTATGGAAAATGAAGGCTAGGATAATACTGTTTTATAACCAGAGCAGGGAAACGTATCATGTAATTTATTAATCATGATCGATGTTAACAGAGGAAGAACAAAATCGAAGTTCATTGAAAACATTGAGTTAGGCTGACCCTGCAGAGAGTTAGCTCAAGTCCACACATATACCCCCCGCCATATATATGTGCGTGTGTGTGTACGCGCGCATGTGTGTATAAACTACACTTGGTTTCATATGCTATAAAATCCCATTGTGACAACAGAATTTGATATCCTATATAGTAGTTATAGGTTTGACATAATGGTCATCTAGAATGGAGAAAAGAAGAATGCTTTGGTACCTTTTTGCATATGGTCTTGGTTCTAACAGCTCTTTACCTTTCCGTTGGTATTTTGAGTAAATAGATGGCCATGTATAATTACGGTGAGTAATTTTTCTACACTGCAGTTACCGTGTTTCTGTTATAATATATTTTTAATAAATGGCTGGAGTTTTAGTTTAGAAGTGTCAGTATTTGCCAAGTAATTGATTTTGATTTGCTTGAAATGATGGTTATGTGTGTATACTTGAACAATATTTAACAGGTATTTTGAAGGTCTTCCGATTTTAACACATGAGCAAATATTTACATACTTTTAAATCAATGTGTGTAGAAAAGATAACTCTAGGTCCAGTTATTACAAACTGAAACACCAATGATCATTTAAGCAAACAGAGATTTGAGAGTAGGAGTAAGTCAAAGTGAAGATTTTCCCCAGGATTTTAAAGTATGCTCTTTTCTGTGAGAAGCCTTGAATTTGGAAGGCTTTCATAAAGCCCTTTCAAAGTGTTAAGTTTGTGACTGTTTGCATATTTAAAGTCTGGTAACTGGTACAGGTACCGTCCTTAAGCACAGTTAATGCTAAACATAGTTTGTCGCCTTAATCCTAAATTAAGGTCCAATATGTACAGTGAAACAATGTTTTCATTTGCTGAATGAGTTATAATACCAGTGGACGTTTATGAAACAGCAGAGAGAGATACTTAGCCACCTTCCAAGTAGAGAGGCTGTGAAACTACCCTAATAATGTTTGCTTAGTTTAGTGCTTAACTGTGATTCACAAATACGTTTTTTCATACCTACTTGAAACCATGATTGCACACTCTGGTTTGTGGCCTGGCCAATTCTTAACCATAGTTTAGGTATTTATAAATAATGACTTTGGCATTGTTAAGGAAAACAAACTATGGTTAAGTGTAACGTTTGCATAGGATCTAAGCATGATAAGAACAATATTTAACAGGTATTTTGAAGGTCTTCCGAGTTTAACACATGAGCTAATGGCAAGCACATGTCTTTTGTAGAATGTAGGGGTCAATCTGAGATTCCTAGAAACTGCATGCAGAAAACTGAGCAGTGGGTGTTGAACAGCAGAAGGGAGAAAAGCAGATCTAACTTTTCTCAATCTCTCACTCTAGTGTTAGGAAAACTTCAACTGCGCTTGTTGTAATTCCTTTTTTTATTGTCCCCTTCTTCAGTCTGGCAATCCTTCAAGTGTTTAGTGCCTTTCCTTGTTTGCTATAAAACCAGCAAAAGAAAAATCACAGAAAAGGCAAGTTTTATGCAAAAGGTTTATTCTGTTGTACGTGTTGTTTAAATCTTTATTGGATGTATTTGATTGTCTTTTTCATTTGATTTTTTTTAAGTCAGAAATGAAATGATAAATAATAGTGGCAATAAATGATAACAGGAGTTTAGAGTTATTGATTCAGTGTGTCTGAAAGATAGGACCAGAATTGTCATGTCACATGGAATTATTTTTACACAGTATCGTCGTACATAATAATAGTGAGCTCATTCTCCGAGTGTGGGGCCTTATGTAGGCAAAATGGCACCATCCATGAACACGAGGGAGATATTAGCAGACTCAAGGGAACTCCAAGCTTTATAGCAGTACAACAGATCTTAAGGGAAGGCGGGAAAAAACCTTCAGGGCAGCAGACACTCAAAAATAGCTCAGTTATGGCTGAGCATGCTTGGTGGACACAAAATGCTGAATGATTGTTGAGGGGTGGAAATGGAAAATGAGTGGGGGAGGGCACAGGGAAGAGTATTGGAATGGACTGTCTTGGAACCCTGAGCAGAAGCATTTCACACTGCAGTATTTTAGCCCTATTCAGTCATTACAACGATGAAGGGGTACCATGAGTAGAAAAGGGTTGTGGGGCCATACCTCTAGCCTCACCTCTGTTGTCCCACACATTGTGCCAGCTTTCCCATGTTCTAGTGTGACCTTTCCGGTGGGGAGCCTTTTCTCCTGGTGGAGGCTCCTCACACAACCTGATCTTCCAGAGTTCTTAACTGCGTGGAGAGTCTCTGTCAGTTATAAAAGCTCCCTGGTGGAGAAATTCCAATAGAACATGGGGAAGCTGGCATGAACTGCATGATGAAGGAGGTGGGGCTAGAGATGTAGCCTTCACAGCCCTTTCTACTCCTCTTGCCCCTTCACTGCTGTAATGCTTGAATAGGGTTGCTGTTGCAGGGTTTTTTCCTCCCCTGTAGGAAAAAACACAACTGAGTGGTCTCAAATAGCTATAGTTGGTGTTCCTGTAGGTTTGCGTTGACAGGCATTCAAATAATTGGAACCGAATACCGGGGACCCAAGTTTCAACCTTCACCTTCAGGCTTCTATAGACGACCTTTGTTTTTAATAACAATACTGCAGCACAAGCCCCTCCGTTTGCAGCACCAGTGACACAACTGTTCAAAGGTAGTGGAGGTGGAAAGGGAAGGGGAGTTGATTTCCCCTTTTAGAGAAAATAACAGATGTGTTCTCCAGTGCTGGAGAGCACACATATGTCAAAGAAAACCAGAAATAACCTAAAGAATGAAAGGTTCAGGATAGGTCCAGGAGAATCCTTAAAGAACTCTTAACGTGAAATTGCTGATCTTCTAACAAAAACTTATAACTGAAATCAGTCTGCATTCCAGAGGAGTGGAAAACAGCCAGTGTAGCACAGCTTTTTAAAAAACTATCCAGGGGGTTCCAGGAAATTACTGGCTTGTTAGCTTAATGTTCTGGGTAAAGTGATGGAAAGCATTATTAAAGATAAAAATATGAAACATATAGAAGAATACATCTTGATGAGGAACAATCAGCATGGCTTCCGCAAAGGGAAATCTCCCTTATTAACATTTTAAGATAGCCTGCCCCAAACTGGTGCCCTCCCAGTGGGCCTGTTCACACATCATGACAGCCCACCATGGCTTAATTTACCCTCAGGGGCTGTCATGTTCTACCAGGCGCCTGTGGATGCCATTTTTGCATGGTGCCCATGGGTGTCCGGTTTGCCATGGCTTGTCATATTGTGCAAACCCAGGTGACAGGGGTTGTTTGAGGATTAAACATCCCTCAGATAATCTGAAAGCATGCCATGTGTTGGGTGGTAGAATAAGGGACAGGAGTCATGCAGTATAAGGTTACAGAACCTCCCCTCCTGACACTATATGGCTAGATTACAGGAGCGGGGAGAGGGAGGGGGGAGAGAAAAGGGAACATTTTTCCTTTCCCTCTCCCCTCAACAGCATAGCAATAAAACACTTAGGTTCTGGGCTGGCAGCCAAAACCAAAGGAGAGCTTTTAAGCATTAAATAGCATAGCTAGGAAAGATTTCAGAAGGGTGGAAAAAGGAAAAAAAGCCCTTTCCCCCCCTTTTCTTTCTTCCTGAAGACTTCTTCCAACTCCCTCCCCCACCCCAGTAACCCAACAGAGCTACAGAAGCTGGCTGGAGCCCTTAATAGGACAATTCCTCTGATGGGTTGAGAATAAGCCACTACATTTTGTTGTGTATCTTATATTGTTCACTGTGTGCCTGTGCCAGTCCTATGATGATGTTGTAGACAAGAGCCCAGTAGTAATGATAGCACTAGCCCATTACGTATGGCTTCCAGTTGCAGATTGGTTTCTGGGTTCCCAACATTGGGAAAAAGACCAAGAGGAAATTCAGCTGTATGACCCACAAGAAAGTGCACCATCCCCCAAAATCTGTACACACTTTTATTGTAATAATGGTACTAGCACTTAGCTGATGGCTATTTTCTTGTTCTCAGCCTCTGTGCTTCATCTATGAAATGAGCAAAACAGCATCCTCCCTTAAAGAGTTGTGGGAAGGGTCACTGAAATGAATACGTGCCTATATATATATATATTCCTTGAGCTTTAAAAGAGAAAAGAGGCTTGAAATCAACATGTAGAGAGGTGAACGAAGAAGCATCATTACATGACCAATCTGGTAGATGTTTCTTGATAAATGAGCTGCAGTCTGCAAGGAAGAGAAGAAGCAATATTGCAGAGCTTGGCATGCATTTTAGGAGGATAGGTTATAGTAGTCTAGGGCCACTAGATTTTCAGGGCTGACTGTAGACATACCAGTCCAAGCATGGTATATTATTGGAGGGTTTCCATATTGCAAGTCAGCCCCATCCTGGCCCTTGCTTAGTCATTTCTAGTATAGATTGGCCAAGAGACCTTTAACCAGAAAGTGATTACACTGCTACATTTCATAAGAAAATTGACCTCATTGCCTGCAGTTGCTCAAAGTAGAAATGCCAACTGTTCCTTTCAGAGAGTTTAGATATCAGCATTATCATTCAGGGATGGGGTGGTAGGCAATATTTGAATCGTCATAGTGCCTGTATTATGAATATACTTTCGATTTGTGCTGAGTATTTTAACCCCTTATTGGCATACTGAGTAGACTGATAATATCTGGGAAGTAATATACATGCCTGTATCCCATTATGAGGAGAGCAAATATCCTGGTGAAATATAAATGATGTAAAAACAATGTGTTGAAATTGACATATGAATAAACCATACACTTGGCATCATGGTTGCCATTTGTTGGCCAATGTTGTCTTCCATCTTCTACCACATCACGTTCTCTTGCTTTCCACAATGTAATGTTACATTGCACAATGTAATGTGTAATCACAATGATTGCACAGTGTAGTAATCATGCTGGCTAATTAGATGGGTAAGTTGGACTTTTGTCACTGTGTTGCATTAGTTTCCCCTCAGCAGACATATAGTCTGTTCGCATTCCTCTGTGGTGGTGTAGTGGAGACAGGGCTCGCAAGAACGCAGCACTGACACTGTTTTATTAGCACGGACGCTGACATCCTTTGCCACTCCCCTCAGACTTCCCTGTTCCTTCTGAGCTTAGCTGTGATCCTCACAGTAGCTGAGGGGAAAATGAATTTTCCCAGCAACAATGTATTGTTCCTTATTGTAAAGCAAAGTATTTTGGGGTGGCTTGTTCTTGAACGGGCAATTAAGACCCATTAGCTTTACGAAACACCTGCTCCTGGTGCAGAAGAAAAGTGCTAGAACTGGTTTGTTGATATGAAGCAGTGCAGCTGCCTGCAATTTTGGACTCTCCGTGGGGGTGTGGCTATGGAGACTGTCATGATGAGCACCTGCACTTCAAAATTTACCACTACACCACTGTTCCCTGTAAACAGACAAGTGCAGCTTTAGCTCCATAGCATTGTAAATGTATAATCTGTCAATGATTGGTGGAACGTAGAGATGATTCCTTGGACTGTGTGACTTTCTTTTTCTGTTATTCCATCTATTTGTTTTGGGTTCAGATGACACCCTAAACTGCAGTTAATCTAAAATGGAAGTGGAAACTTCTGATCCCCTTTCACTGGAGGGGGAAGCATGTGAGACTGAGGCTCATTCTTCGAATACTAAACTATGGGTTAGCATTATGTCCAAATGCAGCCAGAGTGTGCCTTTTAGAGAGAGAGAAGTAGCAGTGAAAATACATACAGATGAATTAAATATATCTATGGGTAGTTAGTCACAACTAACTTAAGCCCCATTCATTTCAATGGGTCTACTCTATGTAGGACTAACATTAGATAGTATCCATTATATCTCTATCTCCTCCAATCTGTTTGGTATGCTGAGCCAATTATCCTGAGAAGCCTAACTGCTCATTCATAAATAGAGTATTCTCTATCCAATAAAGTATTCAAGTTTTAGAGTAGGTCAGCTTCTGTGGCAGCTGATTTTGTGTAACCTTTACATATTGTAAAGAGCTAGTGCAGTCCATATCACTGCTCATCCTGGTCAGCACTGTACTTCTTGTCCCCCCTCCCTCCCATAAGGATTACTAACCTTTACTGTGATGCTGATTGCTTTTTGCTGTTCATATGCATCATCCTGGCCATTACCCTGGCTTCATCTTTAACTTTTGAACCATTATTTTCTTATATTAATGTTTTTAAAAGGTTAACTTGCACATATGCACTGTACTGAGACATTAGTAAAATGTCTAATAAGATGTTGTGAGGGGAGAATTGTTTCTGGCAATCCCACGGAGATGTCTTGAGGTTCCTCCTTCCCCTTTGCGCTCTTTACATCAGAATTTTTGGTAAACGTAATTGATGCATAGGTACATTTGTCTATTCATTATACATCCTTCTTAAAACAACAACAACAACAACAACCCAGGTCCACAGTCACAAGAGGAGGAATGTTCATATGTTCATGTGTAGCTTGATGGCTTTGTATGAAGCTTTCTTACACTGAATCCAACTTTTGGTCCATCTAGTCCAGCCCCAGGCAGCATGTCCAGTGATCAGAGATGACAGGAGTTGTAGTTAAACAACTTATGGAGGACAACAGGGTCCTCGACCTCTGATCTCGTCAAGTAGTTTCTACTTTGACTGGCAGCAGATCTCTGAGATACAAAACATCAGGCATTTAACCTGGGTGCTTGCACAAGTGAAGTAGGTACTCTTCCACTGACTGGGATGTTGGAGAAATCTGTATCAGAACCAAATGAGTTCAGATTTTTATGAATCTGACCCATGGATTCTGCTGCGGACCAGTTTTCCCCTGTCGGGTGGATTCTGTGGACTTGTGGTCAGGTTTCTAACTTTCCCGAATTTTGCGCAAATTTTGTCATAGAAAAATATGCAAAATAAAAAAAACCTGGCCAAAAATGTGCATTTCCCCCATAGGCCAAAGCATGAAAATGTGAATTTGGGGGGAATTTGCACATTTTTGCAGGGGCAAAATTGTGCAAATGCGCATTTGCACAAATTCAGAAGCAAAACCAAATCCAATTCAGACAATGGGCAGAAATGGACAACAGAATAAAAGGCACCTGACAGTCCATGAAACATAGATGGAACGGATTTTACACATCCCTGAGCTGTTGGCATTTCAAGACAAGAAAGTTAGTATTGGGACAATACAGACAAGAAGGGAAAAGAGGTTCAGTAAAGCGCACTGGCCCAGATGTAACCCTAGTTTAACAGAGGTGGAGGGAGTCAGGTTAGGATCCTATTTCCATCCAAAGAAATAGGTATTGTTTTGCCCCTGGGTTCAGCTTTAATTCTCATGGAAGAACAGAGCCAAATAGTAATAAGCTCATCTCTACTGAAAACCACTTCAGTGCTACCCAGTCTTGACTCATTAGACACCAATGTGTTCATGTTTTCAAGCAGTGGCCTTTCATTTTTGTAGTCCCTGCCATCTTGCTTCTGTCCCACTCATCATATGTTATATTTTATGTTTGTGTTACAGTTTTCAAAGCCTGTAGTCTGGTGGCAAACTAATCTCCTGTGTGTGTGTGGTTTTAGAGATTGGTGTTTTCATCTTGCTCAAGGCATTTAAGAAACAAGTATGAGGGGAATTTGCACTGGAGGGGAACAAAATTATTTATTTATTATTAAATTTATTAATCGCCCATCTGGCTGGTCACCCAGCCACTCTGGGCGATGTACAAGCATATAATAAAACAGTTTAAAACAATAAAATTCTACAATAAAAACATTTTCTAAAATACCCTAACCCACCCCAAATACCTGCCTGAACAACCACGTTTTTAATGCATGGCGGAAGCTTATTAAAGAGGGGGCATGGCGGAGTTCCCTAGAGAGGGAGTTCCACAGAGTGGGGGCCACCACAGAAAAGGCCCTCTCCCTCGTCCCCACCAGTCTAGCTGTCCTGGCTGATGGGACAGAGAGAAGGCCATCTGAGGCTGATCTTGTTAAGCGGCCTGTCTGGTGTTGCTGGAGGTGCTCCTTGAGATAGGGAAGGGGAAGGTGGAAGCAGCACAGCTGGCTCAGTACCTGGGGGCCTGGTCCTGCAGGGACTGGCGGTCTGCCAGGCAGAAGTCCACAGGGATGGCCTGGTGTTGGTGGAGGCAGCAGCAGCAGGCCCAGCAGCAGCAGGTACTCCTTTTCCTCAGTGGTGGCAGCTTCTCCTGCAGGCCCTGGCTCTCCCAGGCTACCTCAGCCAGCCAGCTTATGTAGCCCCTCCAGGAAGGGGCAGGTGGAAGTAGCACAGCTGGCTCGGTACCTGGGGGCCTCGTCCTACAGGGACTGGTGGTCTGCCAGGCAGAAGTCTGCAGGGACGGCCTGGTGTTGGTGGAGGCAGCAGCAGCAGGCCCAGCAGCAGCAGGCACGCCTCTTCCCCGGTGGTGGCAGCTTCTCCTGCAGGCCCTGGCTCTAGGCGAAAGAAATATATGACTGTGGCTGTGCTGATCCCTTAAGTGTGGTTAAAAACTAGGAAGCAGTGGGTCTGTCCGACTATGCCAGCCATGTGCTGGGGTGTAATGAAGAGTTGGCTTAGCAAATGGATCACTACCATCAAGCGCAAAGGTGTTCTTGATGGCATGTGGCAGTAGCATGGAGAGACTGTGCCAGCATAACCCAACTGGCACCAGGTGCGTTTGACTCCAGCTCCCACCATCCCCATCCAACATGGCCATGCAGGCTGGGGATTATGGGGTTGGTGTCCAACGTATCGGTGGGGGGGCAGGTTGAAAAAGGCTGTGCTGTGCTGTGCTGGCGATCGTGAGGCAAAATGCTCTGAATGTTACAGCTCCTGCAGAGCTGTTGTGGCACAGAGGTGTCCCCTCCGCATCCCCCAGTGGTCTCTACATGGCGAGTGTGATGTGGATACTGTCCCTAAGTCTTCAGCCTGTACTTATGGACATTTTTTTCTGGCATACCCTGATAGAAAATTCGGCCAAGTTGGGTTTCTGCCAAAGAAGGCTGCATTGCAACAGCAATGTGCAGTGCAAGTAACAGCGAGATCAAGTTGTGTCCTTCCTTTTCAGTCACTGCCTTCATGAACTGAATAAGCTGAACAAAGCAGCACCCTCCCTTTTGGGACCCAATGAGTGCTGAAATTGGGCCCCTGTACATTCTCTGCATGTACTTGTGTACAGATGAATCTGACTCTGCCAGATGGCCTAACAATCTCACTTCTGTGGCATTAGGGGTCTTGTAATAGTAGCTCATTTTAGTAGAGGGAGGCAGCTGCATGCATACACCCCTGTGCATTTGTAGAGCTGCCTCCACCATTGTACATAGGTGCACAGTGGGATCCCAATGTGTGTGGGAGGAAAAAGGATCGATTCAGAGATCTGCCTTCTAAATGTATTAGTCAGCAGTGGATGGCATTGTGCTTGGATAAGCAGACCACTGTATTTATTTATTTACAGAAGGATTTATTGGTGGCTTTTTTGGTCCTGGAAAAGGCCCCCAAAGAGGCTCTCCTAAAATACACAAAGATACAATAAAGATCAATTGAAACTGCAATTAAAAAGAGAACAGGATAAAACATCAAAGCACCAAGGGGAAAAAAGAATTTTATTATACAAGTTTAAAGCTAGGTGATTTTTTAAGCCTTAACTGGATGCCCAAAGTTAAGAGGGATGGAGTCAATCAATCCTGTCCAGAGAGGGCATTCCAGAAATGGACTGCCACAACAGAGAAGGCCCTGTCATGCATCCCAACCAACCATACCTCTGAAGGAGGTGGAACGCTGATGTTAAACTCTGTTGAAGGATCATATGGAGAAGTCGTTCAGATATCCTGGTCCCATAGCCATATAGGTAACCATCAGCAGTTGTGACCAAAAACAAACTGGAAGCGGGGCAGGTTGGAACAAAACTGGAGTAATAAGATCAGTACACTGGGGCCCAGCAATCAATCTGGTCCCTGGATTCTGTACCAGCTGAAGTTTCTGAACGCTTTTCAAAGACAGAGCCATGTAGAACCCATTTTAATAATCCAAATGGCTGTGAACAAAACGTGTGACAGTGGCCAGGTCAGCTTTAACCAGAAAGGGGCGCAGCTGCACCAGCTGAAGTGGAAAGAGATGCAGATTGGTGGCTTATAAGATGCTCACACTATAACTGAGCCCATGTGACCTTTGTTGCCATTTCACAGCATGCACATGACGATGCATCTTCTGATTCAATCCAGTGCCACTGTACCGGTGCCACTGTACCGTGTTGTATTTCAGCATTACTTGTTGCAGATAACACTTGGTTGTTCAGCCATCTCTGGACTGGAGCCAGTATGATTAGGTTTGAAATGGAGCTGCTTCCTTGATGCTTCATTACTGTGGGCAGTTTCTAAAGTGCTTTCTGTAGTTGCAGTGAATCATACTAATGGCTTGAGTGCCTGGAGGCTGAAGGAATAGCTCCTGCACTAATGCCAGTTAGAGTCCCTTTCCCATTACTCTCCTCCGCTGCTAATTTCAGAAGTGCAAATGATTCAAGTGAGCCTTATTATTTCAAGTTCTTAAAATGTTAATACTGAGTTGCTAAGCATCTTGCAGTTCTAAGCCCAATGGGCCAGAAAAGCACGTGATGCGTATTTTTTTATATACCATTTTTAGAAGCCAAGGTTCTAAGAATCTAAGATAACAAGTAATTTTTCTTTTTAAAAAATTGCCTCCTGCTTTCAAAACATTGAACAGCTTGGAATATGTACTATATGACCTTGTGTGTTTCTGGAGAAAAATGTTTGGGACATATCTAAGCATCCAGCTCACTGATTACTCGGACAAGGCTGGGAGCCCAGTAACAGCATGGTGGCTGGTGAGTGTAATGAAGAAAGATGGATGAGTCAAATGGAGTTCGTTTGACTTGGCAATAATTTGTTCGTGCTGGGTAGGAAAACAAGGTTAGTTCAGAGTGCTATCTATTGTGGAATTCAATTGTACTTTGATTCATCTGGAATGTAACCGTGGCCTTGCTTACATGATGAGGACTGTTGTTGGCCTGAGAGAACCTGTTTGCTGAAACAAAGAATTTCAAGAATTTCAGCCATATCTATTTGCTGTAACAGGTGGCATTGGTGGGGGTGGGGGGAGAGAGTTTTTTCAAGGCCTGCCATGTGAACATATTCCATGTGAACCATTCCAGATTTATGGAAAATCTGGAACAATTCCCATGTGCTGGAAAGATAGTAGACGTTACAGGTAGAGGGCAATTTTGATTTTATTACAAGACTGTTACATTTTAAATCATTGTAAGTAACTGGTATAGCAAAACATGGAGTGTCCCTTCCTACAAGCATTGTAAACTTGTCTTCCTCATTTACCATTCTGTGGTAACTTAAGAAATGACTGCAGTTCCTGTTTGTGTTCAGTCTCCTGAATGAATGGATTATTTCCCAATTTGATTTATAATTATATATACTTGAGTCATGGAAGTGCATGTGTATAACAACATGCTTAATGACGGGTTTTTCCGCATCATCTGAAAACTCCCTTTCTGCCTTGGAAATTTTACCTACTTATACCTTATGCCTATGGCAGATTTTTGTCTCGGAGTGACAAGAGGGTGAAGGTATTTTGGTAAGTATATATGGTCAATAGGCTGTGTGTCTCTCTAAGACACTGAAATGGCTGGGAAAGTTGTGGACAGTGGCTCATTTGAGGCAATAATCTAAACCAAGGGTGGGCAGAAAGTAGATATCCAGATATTTTGGACTTCAGTTCCCAGCATTCCTGACCATTAGCCATGTTGGCAGAAGCTTCTGGGAGTTAAAGTCCAAAAACATCTGGAGATCTACCTTGTATCCACTCCTGATCTAAGCCTTGTCATCATTATCCAATCTAAAGTGCCCAGATGTTGGACTACAACTCTCATCATCCCTGATCATTGGCACTACTGGCCAGGGATGATGGGAAGTATAGTCTAATGACATCTGGAGACTCTAGGTTGGGAAATGCTGGTTTAGGTGATCAGGAATTAGCTGTGGTGAGCATTGGGCTTATATTCTCCCCCTTCCTTTTCCTTATCCTTTGTGCATGAGATGAGCAGAGTGAAAGGTTCAGCTTTCACTTGAGAACAAACCACAGTTCCACATTATGTACAAACTTGGAGAACTATGGTTTATTCTAACTGCTTAGTTAAAATAAACTCGGATCAAATCATGGTTTGATATTGTGGTTTGTTAACTAACCTTACTTAGAACAAACTACAGCCCCATGTTCATACGTAACATGGAACTGTGGTTTGTTCTAAAGTGAAAGCAGAAGCATTTGCGCTTCTCATTTAGCCTTTCATCTAAATCAGGCTTCCCCAATATCTGGTGCTCTCCAGATGTTTTGGACTTCAAGTCCTATCAGCCCCAGTCAGCATTGCCAATGGTCAGGAATTCTAGAGTTATAGTCAAAAACATCTGAAGGGCACCAGGTGGGGGAAGGCTGTTCTAAATAATCTAGAAAAAGTTAACTTGATGAATGGTGTCTACAAGTAGTATAGAACAAGCTTCCATGTTAGGAGGAAATGTTGTATGCATAAAACCACCCCTTCTATCATCCTTGATTAATTATTTAGAATAACTACCCCTAATTCTGTACTTATAATCACTTAGGTATTCAAATCTCAGTCCTACCTATAAGCATGCAATGAAAGAGTAGAAAATTTTGCCCTGCTGTCATTGTGTAATCACCCTAATTGTAAATACGCTGGTTAAATGGTGGTGTTCAGAAGTAACGATTACATATTAAAGGATTTTGAGTGTGCACTCTTGGAACAGAAGGAAAATAGTCTGTACAAATATCAGATTAGTGCAGTGGTGGAGGTTGTACATGAACTCGTTAGAAAATGCAAAATGAATGTTTATGTGGCCATCCTGAATTTTCTCAAGTTGCATAAATTTAGCATTTTGTTTTACTCTGCATGCTGTGCCTTAGTACACTGTGCACAGTGTGTTGGAGTTAAAGTTGCTATAGAAACCTTAACTTCTGCTTTAAAACGATAATCTGTGTGGGGTTTAGCTGCCCTTTTCACTCCTTAAAAAATAGCATTCTCTGTGCATTACTGAGTTACCATAGTAGTGGTTTCCAGGTTCTCTTCCCTCTCTTTTTGGCATACATAATCCATTGCATCATGCGGTTGAAACCTTTGTGATGTTTTATTGCAAAATATTATATGCATTCTCACACATTATTTTTAAATTGCTTTTCAGGCTCCTGAATTTTGAAAGCCATATTGCCTAAAATGTATATATGATTTGAAATTGGCTCTCTGTCACTTTCCTCTCTGTATTCATGGTCATTGGATCTCTTTTTCCCAGCAGAACTGCCCAGAGAGCTTTGGTGAGATAATGCAAATGATGCATCTTAGAGTAAAAGTTTTTTTGGGGGGGGAGGGGGTTTACAGACAATTATATGTATGTTTACTCAGAAGTAAGTCTCACCCAAATTCCATTGCACTTTGTTCCAAGCAGTGTGCATAGACTTGCAGTCTTGGCATCATGTGCAAAAATGTTCTTAGGATGGAGGGGTTCAAATATAGTTGCTTTTAGATAATACGGTTTTTGCTGGCGGGAGGGATCTCTTACTCATCCCTGAGTAAGTTGGCATTGTCATGCCCTTAGTCATCCTTTGGTGTGTGGGAGAACATAACAGATGTGATTTGAAGGAGAATCCTACTCCCACCGGGTGCAGCAATTTTATTGAAACCGAGGTGAAGTCCTTATACATATTTAGCTGCATATTATTTTCACGTTTTACTGCTTTCTTCTGGTTCCAAATTGACATGTGGACTTGCAGTGGCTCCACAAGAGGGTGCTACTGTGTGCAATGTTTTAAACTAGCCAGAGGGCTATAAAACGTGAAATACTAACTGCCTTGTATGCTTTATTAGGGGGTTTCTTTTTCAGTAGCACAGCCTTCCCCGATCTGGTACCCTCCAGGTGTGCTGGACGACAAGCCCTGTCATCCTGGCTGGCTTAGTAAAGCTTAGAGTAGATCCACTGAAAGAAATGGGACAGGTTAGTTGTGATGCCTTCATTTCAACGACCTGGTTCACATGTAATGACAACCCATTGGTTTAAACACTGATGGGTTGCCATACACGAGCACGTATGCCTCTTCCGCTTTAGTGCACAACTTACAGTCGGCTCCTTTACAGGTTATGCTGCTTGATGTATGAACCTGGACCACTGAGTTGTTTAGGGGTTAACCCATGGATTGCAAGCAGCATGCCCCCTCATGCACAAGAACCCGTTTTTCAACCACTGGGTAGGGATGGAAGAACATGCAGTGCTGAAGTTAGTTGAGATTCTCCGAATTCTTTCTTGAAGCTCGTTTCACCTTGTTTGCATTCCCAAACACGAGTGTCTTTTTTTCCCAGTCAGGAAAAATGTGCATTTTAAAAAGTGCATAATTTTTCCCAACTGGAAAAATACATGCATTTTTTAAAATAAGAAATTTTTAAGACCAAAAATGTGCAATTCCCCTCATAGACTAAAGTGTGAAAATGTGGTTTTGGGTGGGATTTGCACATTTCGGAAGTGCACATTTGCACAAGTGTGCAATTTTGAATGTGAACTCAAGTTTAGGGAATTGTGAAAATTTCCCGAGAACATGTTTGGGGTTGCAAATGGGACTTGTTCGCATGATTCGCAAACAGGAACAAAATTCTCATACATCCTTACTGATGGGTTATTGTTACTTGCAAACAGCTTCAATGTATCTTTTCTAAGTATTACTAAATCTGGAACCAGCCCGAAGTTAATTGCGTAAATGAAGTTAGTGTGCATGGTTTTTGTTACATAAATAGCAGTTGAGGGGAAGGCTGAGGAGCTTTAGGACCACAAGGATTGGGTGGGGAAGGGAGTTTAATTCTTTATCCCCCTACTATGGTGGAGACAAAAATTGCCTCTCTGAAACTATTTATATTTCAAGAGAAGCCTCCAGTGGGAGTTTGTCTTGGCATGCAGCTCTTGTAATGCTATACATGCTTACTTGGAAGTATGCCCCATTGACCTCAGTCAGACTTGCTCCTGAATAGATGTGTATAGGATTCCACTTTAAGTGTAATACAAACAAATATTTTGACATCTATTCTCATGTAATCTCTTAACTCTGAATCCATGGCCTGGCTATTAAGCATATTGAGTTAAAGTGTAGTTTTCTATGTAAAAGAGATGAATCAACGTGACTGTGTTGAGGACAAGCATTATACATATGACACAACAGGTCATTAATTGTATTTATTATTATGCAAACCATGACTGCTTAGACTGTCAACCAAACAACATGGACACTTGCTTTCCATGCCATGTTCTGCCTAGTAACTACTAGCAATTGCTTCTGAAAAGTTCTAGGCGTTCAAGTTTGCTTAGTGACCTTACATGTGTAGTGAGAGAGAGTTAAAATAAAAATCCTTAAAATCATAATTGCTTTCCTAAGATAAAGGTTTTATAATGTAAACAGCACATCCCAGATATTTTAAAGGCTCCATTTAGTTTTGTTATAGCAACCATTTAGCATGCATGTGTGTTCAGAAAATATATCAGTTAGGAAACAGATTTTTTTTTAATCAAAGCGCTGCTAGCGGACAGCTAAATGCTCAAGGAAACAAGGACTGCTTAACAGGATGTGGTACGACATTTCGAGCCAACATTCCCTATGTAAAGACCTGTCAAGTTTTAGCTTGCACATCATCTTTGCCCACACACCTGCAGGACCTACCACTAGGGGCCAAACTACATGTGATTGGAATAATCAGTGTAAGCATTCAAGGCCCTGATTCAGATTGGGAACATGATGTTCTGGGATGGGGCAGGGGGGAGATTTAAGCTTTCCCTGCTCCCATTTCATTCCAAAAACAGGGATAAAAAAGAAAAAAGGGGAGTAAAAAAGAAAAGTCTTCATTGATCAGAATTGGGGCTGCATGCGCTTAAACTTAAGTAAGTAGACCAGTCACACATAGCTCAGCTGTGCCCTAGCACAACAGGAACGAGTGGTTCCTTAAACAACTGAAAAAGAGCAGAACTTCTTGTTTCCGGTATGGGGGAGGTCAGCTGAGCTCACAGGAGGGAGCTACGCTGCCCTGTCCTGATCCAGAAATGAGTATTTCCGCTTGTTTTCGGGGTTTGTTGAGGAACCACTACTTCCTGTTGTGCTAAAGGTGGGTCCTGCTGGCACAACAGAATTAGCAGAGGTGCAGTGGCAGTGTGCGATTCTGCCCTGTGTATCTCACCTACCAATAGTGATTGATTACATTTTTATACTGCCCAATAACTGAAGCTCTCTGGGCATTTCACAACAATTAAAACCGTAAAATGCCAGACAATAAAATACAGACAATAGAATACAATATAAAAGTTTTAAAGTTTTAAAAATAAAAATAACCAAGAGATACCTGTGATTTAGCAGGAATCTGGGTGCAGGAGACAACTTAAGAGCAATAGATGCATCCTGATGGTACATTTGGGAACAGAGAATAGGGATGATGAGAACAGTGGAAGGCCTAGAGCAGGTGTGGGCAATATGTGGCCCTCCAGATGTTTTGGTCTCATGATTCCTCACCATTGACTAAGGGTCCTATGCATGTTTAGGATTGCGCCCTAAGTGGCCTAGGGACTATGGGACTTTTATCCCAAAATATCTGGAGGGCCACACGTTACCCACCCCTGGCCTACAGCATTCCATCATCCCCAGCTAGAATGGTCAGAGGTGAATGGGATTTGTAGCCCAACAAAATCTGGGGACCAATGGTTGGGAAAGGCTGACCAAAGGTTTCGTTATGGCTGCAGTTTATATCTATAATCTCTTAGCAAACAGTTGGTTTCACAAGACTATCTTTGGTTTTTGGGTTATTTCTGTTCTGCTAGCATCCTCTTTTGGTGTAACCATTGTCTGTACTTCACTGTAGTTGTTAGTGGGAGTGTTTATATTTTTCCCTTTACCAGACTGACTTGAAAGGTGGAAGTTGAATATCTTCTTTCCAACAATAGGCAGGCTTTTCAGCTGTGGAATCTCTTCTTGGTGAGTTCTGTCAGGTCCAAACACTTCATCCCATGGTGTTTGGTAAAAACTTGACCATTCAAAAAGGCACTTGGCTGAATGTTTTCCTGCATTCTGCTTGAAGAAAGAACCTGCTCTGTTGTGGCTTACTCAGATAGCTGCTGGCTATGTAGCATTTCTGCTGCCCTTTCATTCTGGCACAACTGTAGTGTTCTTAAGCTGTAGGGTGTGATTGTGGCTAGTGAGAGGGGTTTGTTAAATTGGAATTGATGTCATGCTTAAGCTGACTGAAGGAACCACAATTGAACTAGCAATTCAACACAGTCTGTCTGCTACTGAATTTGCAAAAAAGGTTAAAGTACGCTAGCAAAAGGATGTATAACATATTTCTGCCTACAGTTCTCTAAATCCACAGTTTTCAAACTATGATCTATAAATCATAAAGCCCTAGTGCTCCTTGGAAGCTTATCAAGAGTTCTTGATAAGTTGACAGAGAAAAGTCCTGAAAGCTTGAGGCTCCATTATTGCTCTTCCTGCATGCATTCTCAATTAGTGTAGAGCAGCCTTCCCCAACCTGGTGCCCTCCAGATGTTTTGGACTACAACTCCCAGCATTCTTGACCATTGGCCATGTTGGCTGGCCCTGGGGCTAATGGAAGTCCAAAACATCCAAACCAGGTTGGGGAAGGTTAGTGTCGGGTGACAGGCCCCAAAAGCCTGACCAGAATTTGGTATGAATTGAGAGTGCATTCTAGAACACACACTGGAATCCTTTTCAGTGAGCAGATATTCCATGGCCAATGCTTGGTAGTTCCTTACCTATCCATTCAATGTGGAATGGATTCCCTGAGGATAGGGAGTATGAAAACCAATGCCATATGTCATAGCATATGTTCCCAAAGATAGGAACTTATGGGTTGTATCCAATGGTAGTCTAACACAAGTCTCATTGATTTCAATGGGTTTACTCTAAATAACCCTAACATGTTTCCAGCTTCTACAGAAAACCTGTTAACACGTAACAGTGAAATCTGTGGCAGTATTGGTAGGATAAACATAACCATGGAGCTCAGTAGTGCAGGAAAACTGTGTGTGAATGCCATAGTGGCATACCTGGTAGCTGAGGAAAACCCATCTCCAGGCTGAATAAAAGGTGCTTCCAGACAAGGCTTTCATTGTGCAATTGCATTGCCTCATTCATGGGATTTTATGGGGGTCCAGACGTCGTTGTCTTCAGTTTGTAGTCCTCTCGCAGTTTCCCACTCCTTCTGCCTTTTTTCTTAACAGAAAAAATCCATTAAGGAAGAAAAAATGGAATTGCTGCCCACTGCCTTTTGATTGTTGCCACTAGGAGTCCTCTGTCTGGAAGCATTTTTCAGCGAAGAGTTAAGGCATATTTGCCTGCCTTGGACAAAATGCTAATCTCTGTCTGATTCTGGAGTGAACGTTGGCTGATTAGTTTCAGTGGCAGTAGCTAAGGCAGCTGTAAGTGATGCATTGTTTACTGGTGGATCCTCCCATGCCAATATCTATCTTAGTCTGTCCATCCATGGAATATGTGTTCTTCATTTCAGAGGGCAGGCTAGGAATTTGTTTTAAAAAGAAGTTGTGTGAGAAGAGAGGAACACTACATATTGTAGCCTCAAATTACAGTTTGTGTTTTATGGAAACTTGTAACTTATTTGCAGTGTTAAATTTTGAAGTGCAGACACTCATTATGACAATCCCCATAGTCATAGCACTAAGGAGAGTCCAAAAATTTGGGTCAACAAACCAGTTCTAGCAGTTTTCCCCCAGGAACAGGTATTTTATGAAGTGAATGGGTCTTAGTTGCAAGTTTGAATTGAAAAAAATTTCAGAAACGTTTTGCAACACAAATTATGTTAATTTGTATACGGTTGTTTGCGTAGGAAAATTTTGCATCTGAAAATGTTCTGATGCCCTAGACTAGAGAGATCTGATTTAGCATGGTTATTTTATTTGTATTTAGTCAGCAACAAAGCTAAAAAGAAGTATGTCATGTTAATTTTTTGTCTCAATACACCACAAATATTTGACCTGAAATATTTGAGGTAAAAGAATTCAAGCACACTTAATGTGATTTAACTGTTATATTAATGTAGAAATTTTTATTGGAATACGTAGAAAAATTTAAAGACACTGGGCAGTATTCAGTGGTGGGTCCCGCTTGTGCAACGGAATCACCGGAAGGGGCTGCTTGTGCAACAGTCCCATTGAATACTACCCAATAGCATATACTTCCCTTTCATTGTTTAAATTCAAGAAAAACGAAGTGAAAACTGTTGATACACTTAATTAATTTTAGCGACCCACAAAACTGCATATATTCTGACAACCACTCATCTATTTCAGCAGAGTTCCACTCAGGTTGTTGGAGTTCCTTCAGTTTCACTGTCACTATTTATTAGTTCCATTTCACTCTGGGACATGTATGTATTTCAATAACGTATATGTATTAGAGATAATCACCTGAAAAACATTAATTGCAACTTTGAAACTGCGAGGCTTGCTTAATATTGTATTTGTAGTTGGCATGCATTAATTTTTACAACTGAACTTATGAAACGGAAAATGTCTGTGGAAAAATAAAGCACTGAAAAAAAAAATTGTGGAACATTTTCTGCCCCACATCACTGATTCTAGATCAAGCCATCCATGAAATACTTCGTGTTGCAACAGGGAACAATATATTGTTGCTGGGAAAATTCCTTCCTTCCCCCAACTACTGTGAGGATTGCAGCAAAGCTGAGAGGAAATAGGGGTGTCTGTTAAATTATTATAAAAATAAATAAATAACAATTATAAAACAGAGTTTAAACTTTTTAGAGAAAGTAATGAAATGTCACTGGTATAGTCATATTAGTTAGTACTCTAGGTATAGTTTAAGAGTTATGTATCATGTAACTTTGCTTCTATACTTCTGTTGTTGTTCAGTCATGTCCGACTCTTCGTGATCCCATGGACCATAGCACGCCAGGCCTTCCTGTCCTGCGCTCTCTCCCGGAGTGTGCTCAAGTCCATATTCATTGCATCGGTGATGCTATCTAGCCATCTCATCCTCTGCCGTCCTCTTCTCCTTTTGCCTTCAATCTTTCCCAGCATCAGGGTCTTTCCCAGGGAGTTTTCTCTTCACATTAGGTGGCCAAAATATTTGAGCTTCAGCTTCAGTATCTGTCCTTCCAATGAGCAGTCAGGGTTGATTTCCTTTAGGATGGACTGATTTGACCTCCTTGCAGTCCAGGGGACTCGTAAGAGTCTTCTCCAGCACCACAGTTCGAAAGCATCAATTCTTCGGCGCTCAGCCTTCCTTATAGTCCAGCTCTCACAGCCATACGTTACTACTGGGAAAACCATAGCTTTGATTATACGAACCTTTGTCGGCAAGGTGTTGTCTCTGCTTCTTATTATGCTGTCTAGGTTGGCCATAGCTTTCCTCCCAAGGAGCAAGCGTCTTTTAATTTCATGGCTACAGTCACCGTCTGCGGTGATCTTGGAGCCCAAGAAAATAAAATCTGTCACTGCTTCCATTTCTTCCCCTTCCATATGCCAGGAAGTGATGGGGCCAGATGCCATGATCTTAGTTTTTTTAATGTTGAGTTTCAAACCAGCTTTTGCACTCTCCATTTTCACCCTCAACAAGAGGCTCTTTAGATCCTCTTCGCTTTCTGCCATTAGGGTACTTTCATTAAAAAACAACACAAAGCCACAATTTAAAAATAAAAAAAGAAAGAAAAACACACAGCAATGTTTAAGAACCAGCAGAAAACAATCAAAATAGAATGATCAATTGTAAAACGCCTTCTGGACTGAAAATGTTTTCAAACGCCATCTAAAAATGGGACAGGAGGACCATTCCTCAACTAAGGGGCCAAACTAGATGCGATTTCAATTCCTCAAATGCAGTTAACATGCTTTTTGAGCAGCCTCGGTATCATTTGGGTCGGGAGGGGAAATTTAAATCTTCCTCTCCCTGCTGCTGTTGGACAAAAATCACTCCTCCAAAGCCCCTACTTGCATTTCAAGGGAAGCCTCTTTTGGCACCAGAGAGAGTTTCCCTTCAAATGAAGTTATCAACTCCAGAGAGAGATGTATGATGGGGCCGTCCCAGGGAGAGAAAGAGTTAAACCTGCTCTCTACATCCTGCTTCCCCCCCCCCCCCAGGCTTCCTCTCAGCTCCTTCTTACATAACAAAAACAGAGGATGATAATTGCATTCAAACAATGTAATGTAATTCTGCCAGCATCCACCCTGCCCTGCCCTTAGATCATAAGAGTTCTTACTCATGTTTGTAGTGTTTATATGTGGGCTCTTATTGCTGGCCAAGTGAAGGCTCTGGAGCTGAGCTGGAGGTTCCCTGCCTTCTATTAAACATCTGTGCCCTCGGTTTGTACAGTTCTGAGCACTGCCATCTATTCAATTTGACAGTTTCCTATTCAGGCTTCATAGGCTCTCATGTTGCACCCTTTAGATGTTTCTTTCATTTCTTCTATTTAGCATTGTAATGACTAGGCCTGTTAGACAGCCTGCAGCCTATCTGGAAGACGGTTACTCCATGCAGTTGCCTCTTATATGATCTAATGGCAAAAAATATTCCTATTCTGTGAAGTGAACATGCAAAATGGCTTTTTCTAGTTTCATTTTTCACCACCAGCAGTATACTCCCACTCATTTTTTTTTCTTGAGTGCAAATACTTCGACTGTTCTCTGGTTTGTTTGTTTGTTTGCCTTTTTATGGGCTATTATTGGGGGCAAAACGCATCTTTCAGGTTTTTTCATCCTTTCTAGACTTTTTTGCCTTGTATTGGGTTATCAGAGAGAGACAAATCAGAACAACACACTGTGCACTCAAATGATTGCAAACGGGACTTGTAGTGAATCTCTTGTAAAGTGACTTTAATGTAATGGATGTCAGATTCATATTTGCCTTTATTAAACCCGCCCCTCCCATGCAGAACTTGTGCTTCCATATTTGCGTTTATAAAAAACAAACAAATTATAACTTGTGTCCCTGTACAGTGAGCCAAGCCGAGACCATTGTTTTTTTTGTTTTTGGTACAATAAGCTCTTTGTCATGTGACTTGCTTTCACTTGAAACGTACTGGTTGTGAGGCTGTGCACAGCAATGCTTATAAATATGTCAGATGTTGTCGACATGTTAATTTATGAGCTTCTCCTTTTTCTTCCCCTTAATGATAAATATAGGGGCCGTGTATGGACATGAGGCACTAACTGGAAGCACAAAACCTCAGCCCTTTCACCTTGCACTTTTTCCTGTTTATGATGGAGACCAAGGAAGAGAAAAAAGAACGAAGACAAGGCTACTTTGCCCGGTAAGCACATGCTGTTCGTTCAATTTATTAAAAACGTAATTGTACACTTTTCCCTCTGCCATTCCTACATTTTAAACTATGTCACCAGAGGAGCCCTAATGTGAATTCATACTGCCTTTTCCTACTGGCGATGTGTGTTATTGTTTCTTTTTGTTTCAAAATTATATTTGGGTTTCCATGCTGTCTATCCATGACACTTACAGGTTAGCGCTCTCACTCTGAACCCAGCTTCAAACTGCACTGAATCTATTTTATTTTATTAGCAGTGTATGTTGAATCTGGACTTGAGGAACCTGGTTTCTGCTTAACCCCCCGTTAGAGTGAAAACTGCTCAGGTTTTCTGTTTTCTATTTTATTTTTAAGAGTGTAGTGAGTAAGAAAGATTACTGCATAGTTCCAAAAGCCTCCAGCAATGAACTAATGTTAAAAAGAGCATAGTGTGCATGTGTTTCAGGAAAGAAAATAGTCAGGCATGAAGGTAAAGAAGATCAAATTAGAGCTTCTAGGATTAAATATTAACTTGGAATGGACACAATTAGCAACTCAGATATGACATGCATTGCTGTACATTATTCCAATAAAATACCTAAGCATGGGAGTTGTAGTCCACAGGGGCCCAGACTGGTGAAGGCTGTACTAGCATGAAAACGGGCAGCCTGTTGTTATGTGTAGAGAGATTAAAATTGACCTGTGGCAGGGGTTAGTTACTTGTAGGCGTAAGTCAGTGTGGTGGGCCAAGTCTTGTGTTGTCATTCCTGTAAACATGGGGAAGCAGGATGTGTGCAAATGCTCAGCGCAGAGCATGGCTGGCCAGCTTGCCATGTAATTAGAGTTGCTCTGCTGTATGTTTGTAAGCCATGATGTAGTGGTAAATGTTGAAGTACTGGAGCTCATCATGACAGTCTCCATAGCCACCCCCCCAAGGAGAGTCCAAAACTGCAGGCAGCTGTGTTGATCCAAATCAGCAAGCCAGTTCAAGCAGTTTTCATCTCCACCAGGAGCAGGTCTTTTGTAAAGCGAATGGGTCTGAAGCAGTGCTGTGGCCAAACAGCACCTGCAGCCTTTTTGTTTCCCTGCAAAAGAGGCAGTCGTTTTTCTGCCTCCTTGGTTGGAATGTTGAGAATTTTGGAGAAATGTCTCTTGACAACTTGCTTACCTTACTGGAAGGAGGTGGCAGTGGGGTTTGTATGTGCTCTTTCTTGTACCATTTCCCCCTGATCTGGCCTTGCGACCTCTCTGCTTGAACTTCTTCGAAAGCCCCCTAGCGGGCTTAGCCAGGACTTCCTGCCCCTTAGAGCTTTCCATGCTGGTGCCTGCTGAGTGCCTGGAAGCTGAGCGAGAGGTTGTTGCTATTCTTATACGTCTTGTTCAGCAGGCGGCAGCATAGGACAGCCCTAAGGGACAACGTCCTGCTTAAGTCCTCTAAGGGGCTTTCCAAGGTGCTCAAGTGGCTGGAGAGGCTGCAAGGGCAGAAAGGGGTGGGGAGAAAGGTAAAATAAAGAGCACCCACGCCCCTATTTCAGTGAGCTCCTTACAGTAAGGTAAGCACTGAAGCCCTGCACCCTAAGAGATTTCTTCAAAATACTTACTCGCCTCCTCCCGCAATTTTCAGGTGCGATTTCTTTTCGCCCCTCCCTCCCAAAGGAATGGTTGAAAATAGACTGAAAAATTCGGCACCGTGCTAGTCTTGATTGCCCATTCAAGACCAAGGAAAGGAAAGGTTCCTCCTGTGCAAGCACCGAGTCATTGCTGACCCCTAGAGGGATGCCGCTTTCGCTGGCGTTTTCATGGCAGACTACAGCGGGGCGGTTTGCCATTGCCTTCCCCAGTCGTGACTACCTTTCCCCCAGCAAGCGGGGTACTCATTTGACCAACCCCAAGCTGCCCCCAAATACTTTGCATTACAACAGGGAACTATATATTGTTGTTGGGAAACTTCATTTCCCCCAGATACCATGAGGATTGCAGTTAAACTCAGGAAACAGGGAAGCTCGAGGGGGCAGGGGGTGGCAGAGGACTTCAGCATCCCCGCTAACAAAAATGTGCTGCCACTGCCTTCCTGTGAGTTGTGGCTCCATTATGCCACTGTTCGTAATCAGCACAGCCAATCAACAATGCTTACTTCTTCCCTGTGGTTCAGGGCCAAAAGGCACTTACTCTAGGGTTCGTGCAGGTGTCCGATTCAGATTGGGACCCTGTCATGGGGGGCAGGGGGCCTTCAACCCTTTCCTCCACTGTGGTCCTGATCTGAATTAAATCATTATATAGCACTATAAATTGCAGGTGTGGGGCTCCACCCAATCCAAATTGGGACTGCAGCAGGAGAAAGAGTTAAAGATGCCCTACTCCCCACACTAGGGTACCAATCAGGATTCTGTGCTTATACTAGAGTAAACAAGAACGAAATATGTGGCTGCTAGCTACATCTTTAAAGTAATTTTTTTTTCATCCATGTAGTATCTTTATTAAACCATCAGAAAACTTTTTGGATCTTTCTTTCATTACAACATGTTTGTTGTGATGTAGTTTCCCCAGCATTTGTGCTCCTCCCTCCCCCCACCGCTTTTTGTTGTCGCAGACTGGAGTAACTTCTAGTTTTGTAAGCACAATGGCTGCGTACTGTAAATATGGCTTTTATCAGTGAGACACTTTGTTTTTTCCTTCAGCTGAAACTTATGTTAGTATGGAATAATTGGTCTGTTGCAGATGAAGAGCCTGTGGCAAGGACACAGGGGCTTGTGCCAGCAACCAGCAATAGTCTGAGGCTCTGACCTAGCCTGGTGAGCACCTTGGACTGTGGATGCTCAGACCTCGGAGCCCTCTTCATAAAATCATAAGAGTTAAAGGGGGCATTGTTGGTCATTTGCTGCTTGATGCAGGAAATCCAGAGCTAGAGCTTCTGCAACAGATGGCTTGAAGGCATCCAGCAAGGGGGAGCCCACTAGTGCTTGATTCCATTGGGCAGATTCCATTGGGATGGTTATAGTCCCACTGATTCCCTTATGCCCCTCCAATTCCATTGTGCAAGTGGCCCCCACCACTTCTGCAATGGCGGTTTAGTGCTTCCAGGGCAAACTGAAAGAGCGGAAATGCTTGCTTCAGGAAGTCGGCAAGTTGGTGGCGCTTGCATAAGGGAGCTCCGCTGACCTCCCTCCTCCCAGAACTGAGTCTTTCCTCTCATTTCCAGACTTCCCCCTAGGAAGCACTAAATCTCCCTTGCATAGGCTTGCGCAACGGAATCGGCGGTACTTCGCCTTTGCTGGGGGAGTCATAGACCCTCTTTTGGGAGAAGACTGGGCCAAAGTAGGAATTAATCACTTTTGCCTTCTCTTTGTCATCTGTTATCATTTTGCCATCCTTATTTAATAGCTGAACCACCATTTCTTTCCTCTGTCTTTTACTGTGCACGTAGCTGAAGAAAGCCTTTTTGTTGCTTTTAGCATCCCTCGCTAACCTCAACTCGTTCTCAGCTTTAGCCTTCCTGATGCCATCCCTGCAATTCTGTGCTACCTGCCTGTACTCTTCCTTTGTTACTTGGCCTTCTTTCCACTTCCTATATGTGTCCTTTTTTGTTTTCAGGTCATCTCTTAGCTTTTTGTGAAGCCACATTGCTTTCTTCTGTTGTCTTCCTTGTTTTTTTCTTGTTGGAATGGTTTGTAATTGTGCCTTGAGAATTTCCTTTTTTTGAAAGCTCCCACCCACCTTGGACTCCTTTTCTCGTTAAGCGTCGCTTGCCATGGGACCTTACTGATCATTGTTCTGAGTTTATTAAAATCAGCTTTCCTAAAATCCAGGGTACACATTTGGCTACACGTGACTTTTGCTTCCTTTAGAACCATGAACTCAAGTATAACGTGATCACTTTCCCGCAGAGTTCCTGTAACTGCTACTTTACCCACTAAGTCATCTCTGTTGGTTAGGATCAAGTCAAGGATAGCCGATCCTCTAGTTCCTACCTCTACTTTCTGTAGGGGGAAGTTATCCGCCACCCAAGTCAGGAATTTCCTGGAGGGGCCATGTTTTGCAGAATTTGTCTCCCAGCAAATATCGGGGAAATTGAAGTCCCCCATGACTACTACATCATGCTTCCTTGAAACATTGGCTATTTGCTTTTCAAAAGTTTCATCCTTGTCTTCTCCTTGATTGGGTGGCCGGTAGTAGACTCTGACCACCATGTTCCTTTTATTCTTTGCTGCATTTATTTTAACCCAGATGCTCTCAATGGGGCTACCAAGTTTTGCAGTACAGATGGGCATATTGCAGAAATAAATGGGACCTCCAACTTATTACTGGCAGTAATAAGTGGGACCTGCAAATTGTTGTACTATAGACTGCCAGCCAGCCAGATATGCTCTTTTCCAGGGTATTCTATTCCACCCCACCCCCTGGCTTTCCATTCCCCCTGCCATCAATAGGCAAACAGTGTTTTGTGGCCACTGAGCAGACTAATTGGGCTATTTTGCGGTGATTTTTCCCTCCCGAGTTTTTTTTCCTTAAAGTTCTTTTTTGTACTTCTGCAAACCCCCAAGCCTGCTGATAACTCATTTTTGTATGTGGATGGTAGTGTTATGGGTACATAAGGACCAGCACTTGGAGAACTGAATTCGATCTTTGTAAATATTATGATAAGTGAGAGATACAGGTTTTATTTTAACACATGAGCTTATTTTTTGTGGACTCGTTGGGTAACTGGAGAACTTCCAAATTAAATTCACATTTTTAGCTGCCTGCTGCTGCTTCTTCTCCTGACTCTGTTAGCTGTCTTGAAAATAAACAGTGTAAGCCCTTATTTGCATTGTTATTTTTGGGGTTATCTGATCAGGCTTCAAGTTGTTTGATTTTATATTAATGGAGACTATTGTCTCTGGCTACAAGATAGAAACCACAAGGCTGAGTACTCTCTGTTAGAAGAAGAAGTTATTTCTGACATTATTAGGGGGGAGACACTGTACTTTCTCTTCCTACCCATCTGCAATGACAGTAATTCCTTTCTGACAACCATGGCATATTAATCTTTTCGTAGCTGCAAAACCTCCAGCAGTGCAGTGAAATCTTCAGGCTATCTTCTGTAACCACATTTTGTTCATTTTGTAATATGGACTTAGTCCGGTTCAGGAACTATAGCATTTTACCCAGGCTGTTCAGAGTGAAGGGTTTATTGGCTTGCATTCTTCTTCATGCCAGAGTGAGTGGTTGGTTGCCACAACATTGGCTGGCAAATCGTTGTTCACCTGGGGCAGTCGCTGTGCTTTCAGCACTTTGCATTATCCAGATACCCATAATCATTTCATGGTAGGCCTAACCAGAATAATTTGTTCTGTGACATTTACCCTCCTTACAAAGGTTAGGATGTTCTCATACAAGACCTGTGGATATGTTGCTTTGGAAAAACAGATGCCTGCATTCCATACCAATGTCTGAAGGTGTGATTGAACCCTGAAGTGGTTGTTTCTAGGCTTGTATCATGATGCAGTTTATTCATTAAAAATTGTCTGCCTTGAATTGCCTTATGAAGCAATGACTAGATCATTCCGAGGTCTGCAATAGCTCAACTTTTGACAAGTGCATTGTCCTGCCCCTTGCCAAAGGGACAGAAAATACTTCCAGAAGTTCTGAAGCCATTATTTTAGCTACACTGCTTTTTAAAAAATGTTTATTAAGAAAATATACCAAAAAGGTGTGATATCCATGAAACACAGAATACAAAAGTACAAAAAATACAAAATACAAAAAAGAGAGAAGACACTCCAAGCTAAGAAGCATATGATATCAAATAAGAACGTATCGAAATATTCAGACTGTTGTCTTATTAAGTGGGGTTGGGCAGGCCGTAGTTCAGTGGTAGAAGACATGCTTTGCATGCAAAAGGTCTCAGGACCTATCTCTATCCCAGGCATATCTCAGATACCCATCTGAGACTCTGAAGGTCTGTTGCTGGTCATTATAGACAATACTGAGCTAGATGGACTGATACTTTGCCTGACTCAGGGCTTTTTCACATGGAGCTTTTATCCTGCTATTGAAATTGGTTGCTCATGGAAGTCTGTGGGTCCTTCAGATGACGTCGTCAACCTCCAGAGTGTCTCCCACATTAAGTGACCTTTATTCCATTTTTTAAAAGACTGGAGATAATGAGCTATCAAATTACCATGCTTGAGTTCTGCTTGAGTTCCCTGTGTGAAAAACGAAAACCCGCAATAAGAGGAGCTAGACCACAGCGCCATCTAGAGGCTGTATAATAAAACCTATGGAAGACTCAGATGTGGGGGGGGAAGGGGGGGAGGAAGCACGTGTAAAGGGAGTCTGTCATGATCCTGCATTTAAAACGGAAGCAGAAAGCCCCATTTTAAATGCGGGATTTTAGGCTGATGTAGAGATGCTGTCAGTATAAACCAGCTTCCTACGTCGTTTTTCCAGACAGGCAGCTGTATGTTGTGCTTTTTTCCCCATGCTTTTTTATGTGGGCAGATAGCCCACATAAGTGAAATGTTCATTAATGGATATCTCTGACTTCTTAACCACCTTTCATTTTGTATATCTTACTATGTCACTTTGAAACGTCCTGCCCATAGCTATTTTAGATTCACCCTGAAACGGTGAACATGAGCGATAGAATGACCAAGCAGAAATTGTGCAGCTTTGTTGGGTTTTGTTTTTAGGGAGTTGTCTTATACCGAGTCAGACCATTGGTCCATCTAGCTCGATAGTATCAATGGCTTTCCAGGACCTCAGACACGAGCCTTACCCAGCCATATGTGGAGTTTCCTGGAACTGAACTTGGGACCTTCTTCATGTAAACCGTGTGCTCTACCACTACACTGTGGGCCTTCCCTGACCCAAATCCCATCTTTCTTTAAGCCCAAGGTGACTTCTCAATAAAACCAATACGAACTAATGAAGATGTGATACAAAAATAGCAAGGGAACAAATATTAAAGCTCTCTCTTGAAACAAAAGGTTATTCTTCCAACTTCAATGGAGTCGTTCATTTCTCTCTTGTGGATGTTTGTCAGAGCCTCAGAACAAACGTGTACTATGTATGGGGCACTGATTTAAATAACCTTGAATTAAATGAATGGCATGTTCCTGTAAAAACAAAGCCAATGATAAATCAGGGGCAGGTGACTGTGAAAGTATAAGTTTAGATGACAACATAATAAATAGGTGTTAACTAAGTACATTAATCAGTGTGGTCTTGTTTGAGATGCAACTTATCTAGGCTTATAAGGGCCCTCTTCTCACATTACCTCAGTAGAATAGCAGCCTCTGCAATGTGTGGTTATCCCATACTGCTCCAGTAATGTCAGAATCCCAAGGTCACATGGGAAGAGTCCATGATGCTCTCCTCCTGTCCCAGTATTGTCCCAGTTTCTAGGACAAGGGATGCTAACAATGCGAGTATGTGCCAGGTCCTCAGATGGGAACTCAGATGTCTGATGTTACTAAAGCAGCATTGAAAAGCAGCAGCGGTGCTTGCCCTTCTGGAATAAGATGAGAAGAGGTCCTAATAACCATATTGGGGAATAATTACATGGCTCGGGGCACCAAAAACCTCAAGGACCTCCTCTTCCCTCATGAAACTACCTGGTCCTTGAGGTCAACTTCAGAGGCCTTTCTCTGAGTGCCCCCACTGAAAGAACCTTGTGCGGTGGCAGTTTCAGAACAGGCTTTCATGGAATGCTCTCCCCAAGGAAGCTCCACAACATGTAGTGAGGACCACCAATTTGGATGGCTTTGAAAGGGGATTGGACAAATTCATGGAGGATAAGACTATCAATGGGTACCAGTTCTATGGCTATATACTATCTCCAGTATCAGAGGCAGTAAGCCTGTGTACACCAGTTGCTGGGGAACATGAGCTATTGCACTCATGTTCTACATGTGTGTTTCCCTCATGCAGCTGATTTGACTTTGTGAACAGAATGCTGGACTAGATGAAACCTTGGTCTGATACAGCATAGCTCTTCCTATGTTCTTGCCTGGTTCTGATACTGTCATCTTTTCAGCACCAGGCCAGTTTGTTGGGCTGAGTGCTGTTTTTATTCTTTGTGTTTTATAAACAGGGTTGTAATGTATTAGTTTTACGATCGTTCTAACTATGTTTTCGAATTTAAACTTGGGCTCTTCTTATTGTTAGTCACCTTGATCACCACATCAAATGAATAAATATATGCTTATTTTCCCAGGCATTTGGACCCTAGTTATGGCCCAGTTGTTGTCGGCTGCTTTTGTGGTGATCATTCTTGGCTGGGTGGTGGGTGAGGAGAGATTTTGTGTATTGTGGATGAATACTTTTCATATTGTATTGCTTTTAGAATGTGTTTATGGTGTTTATTTTTATTTGTATTATTGTGCTGATCACAATTTTTTTTCTATTATTTTAATTATGGATTTGTGTCTGTAGGTCTTTGAGTCTGCTTTTTGCAGTAGGAAGTAATGCAATTATTTTAATAATAATATCAACAGGAACATTGTTTAATAATTGGAAATCTTCTACCAGAACCAAGGTGTGTAAAATTATAATTATTACATTGTTAGCCAATATTTTTTCTGCAAGTTAGCTAAGTATGTCTGTTTTTTTCCATTTTTTCCCCTAGTTTGAAAAAGAAGAGATTAGCTAAACAAAATGCAGAAACTGCTTCTGCGAATGCTTGTGGAACCCCTGGGTGTAGAATTCAGACTGGAAAAGAGGATGGAAGCAAAGTTGTTTTGGTGCAAACCAATGGTTCTCAAGAAAACTGCAAACATTCTGGGGAAAAGGAGGACTATGAGAAAAAAAAGAAAAAGAGCAGTCAGCCAAAGGATATTAGGCGCACAGATCTTAAGCGGTACTATAGTATTGGTAAGTTTGATGGGAAGACTGTATCACTTTTTTGAGATGTTTAAAAACCTTTTAAGTGGAGCAACCCGAAATTTGTGGTGGTGTTTCTTCTTATGTTGCCGCTCTGCTTTCAGTAACCTTATTCCTGTGAGTTAATATTGAATGTATAAATTGCTCTAGTTTTATAAGCTCATCTTTGCATTTCAGTAATGTTACAAAAAGACAATTATCTTATTGATCTTGGCAGAGACAACTTGGATGGGCAAAATCTGTTTGTGGATACAGAGTTTTTAAGTATCGGATAAGAACTGAGCGTTTTTTTAGCATCAAAATAAAGCGTGCCCTGTATATGTGAAAGAGTTGTGGTGGATGAGTGGGTTAGGATTGACCACAACTGTGACACTTGTGGCTTCCCCCCTCATGATGGCCATCTGCTTCCAGTCTGTCCCCTTGTAAACTGAGACCTGATCAACTGGGCTGGGGAAAATGCAGGGCGGTTGGATGAGCAGGGCAGCTGGATAACTGGCAGCATAACATTTCTTAGCCATATGGCTCTGGATGCCCTGGGACTAGACATCGTCTGTTCACACAACATAAAAACAAGGATAGTTGTCCTTGTCCATAAGAAAAAGAAGTCTAAAATCCACAGTACAAAAATGCCCCTAAAAACAAAGACTATGCCTAATGCTGTGGCCATGAGGTCTGCAGTTTAGCCTCAGTCTCAAGATGGAGATTATAGACTGAATGAATTCGTCACTTTGAGGATTCCATTGCCTCCGACCATTGGTAATACTACCCAATTTGGCTTCAGTTGACTTTTTTATCTAGTGTATCACCTAAAATTAATTTGGTAATATAAAGACCATCATGTTCCTCTTGTGCTATCTGCTTGCCCAGGAACCTGTGTGTTTCTTGTAAGGCAAGACACAGATCTGAGTTATAACTGTTCTTTCTGTTTACAGAAATAAGCTTTAGCCATTGCTTCTTTGTCCTAGAATGCTAGGTGTGACCTAATACCTGCAACACCTACCAGTGACTAATTCATTCAGTCTGAAATCTCCGTCTTCAGACTTACTCTAAGCTGCAGACCTCATGGCCACAACAATTGACTTAATCTTTGTACTTTCTTGGCTGTCCCTTTCCCCCATATATACTGTTTTGTACCATGAAGAGCTCTGGAGAACTTGGAAGCTCTTTTGTGGCATTTTTGTTGGTCCAAATAAAGGTAATCCTAACTGGATTTTGGATTCTATTCATGTGACCTCTCCGGTGTGTGGGGCATGTCTGTGTGTATGTGCGCGCGCGCGCACACACACACACACACACGTATGCCATTAGCAAACTGCCTTGTTCTTGAAAAGGGAATTAACTTCCCTTGTAGGATATAATAAAATCATAAGGAGAATCCTGCTGGATCAAGACCAATCTAGTCCAGCATTCTGTTTCCACAGTGGCCAACCATATGCCCATGGGAAGCCCACAAGCAGGACATCAGTGCAGTAGCACCCTCCCACTCGTTTTCCTCAGCAAACTGGAATTGCTGAGGTAGATTGTCTCCAATACTGGAGGAAATACATAGCCATGATGTCTAGGAGTCATTGAAAAGTTTATCCACCATGAATATGCCTAATCCCCTTTTAAAGCAATCTACATTGGTGACCATCACACATCTTGTGGTAGAGAATTCCATAGTTTAAGTGTCCACTGTGTGAAGGAATACTTCCTTTTGTCTGTCTTGAATCTCCCATCATTCAGCTAATTGAACGAGCCCTCGTTCTAGAATTATGATAAAGGGAGAAGAACGTCTCTCTGATATTTTAGGTTATTAATCACTTTCTCCATTTAAATGATCTCCTGTGTCCCTGGTTGATTTGCCAGCTCAGCGTTTTATAAGCTCATTATAACTTGTGTTGTGAATAATGAATATATGATTATGATCAGTCCCTGAGAGTAGCTTTTGAAGATCTTAAAGCATAATAGGGGGAAGAATTATTCATCCCAGTACATACTATTTTTTTTTGGGAATACTCAGTGATTAGTATAAAAGACCCTACTACCAAAAAAAATACTATCGGAAAAACTGGACCTAGCAACATACAGGTTTTTGAATGTGTACCTACCTATATGCGTAAGCATTGTCTTCTGGATTTAAGAGACAAGATTCCTGCTAGACCAACCAGATACCCTGTGAACCCCACCAAGCAGAGGCATAAAGAAATCACTTTCCCCTGCTGCTGCTTGCTAGCCACTGGTATTCAGGGGTATACGGCCTCTGAATATGGAGATTCCATTTTGGCCATGATAGATCTCTCTTCTATACATTTTCTAATCCCCCTTTGAAACCATACGCGAGGGTAAAACTACACGTTATATTAATTGGATAGCGTGTAGCTGAACCTTATATATTTCTTTACTTTAGAGTAACTGCACATGGTCTAGCTTTGGACTGGGACTAGTGTATACCAGGAGGAGAGGATTAACCCTCTCCCCCCCCATTTGCTACACAATTTTGCCCCCTTAAATTCTGCTTCTTAAAAGAGGAAGCTTTTTCTTCTTTTAATCCGCATGTTGGGGAGGGATTTCAGGAAGCAAACAGAGGAAGGGTTAATTGCTCCCAGTGTGTGTTGGTTCCAATCCAGATTGTGGTTGCATGCAATTACTCTAAAGAAAAAGACAAGTCTCTGTTACACACTATGCAATTAACATAATGTGTAGTTTGACCCTAAGCCAGGGGCTATCAGAACATCTTGTGGCAGCAAATACCAGAAGTTAATTATGTTTTGTGTGAAGAAGTACTTTGTTTTGTCTGTCTTGAATCTAATTCCCAACATTTTCTTGGATAACTCTTGAGTTTCTCTCTCTTTCTCCACTTCCCCCATTCATAATTTAATAAACCTTTATCATGTTTCTCCTTTTTCTTCTTCTCTGAGCTAAGACACCCCCCCCCCCCCCGGGCTTTAGCTTTTTCCTGTAGGCAGAATGCAGAATGATGTATGTTCCCCAAATTAACTTTTATAATATGCTTCATTAAACTTCTGAAGTGTAACTAGACGTTGCAAGCATGACTCCATCATTTGGCAGAACACCACAAGGATAATAGGATGGAAAATGGCTGTCCGAGTTGCCTGGAAAAGATCCAAAAGTCACGCTTAGTTGGGAGAGTGTAAGGCAACTTGCTAGCTGTGTCATAAAACATTTTGCTAGTATAATGAATATGTTTAGCATTTATACAGCAGTGGCACAATTTCAACCTTTCTGGTAAGCTTTAAAAGGGACTGTTCTTTTCTGTCTGTGCCAGAGATACCGTGAATATGATGTGCAAGCCCTTTCTCTGGTGGTTGAATCTGATCCTACAGGTTGTGATGCCTCTGTGACTTTGAATGGAGGATCAGAGAAATGATAGTTTTGTGGGTATTGTTTATTTTGTTGTTTTACAAAATCATGATATTTCTTCTTGTACCTAAAGGAAGGCAAAACACTATTGGGGTGGAGGGGCAAGTATTGTTAAGTGAAACTTTGGTTGATGCCGCTTTCAATAGTTTTGAGTTTTATCCAGTGGTGGCTTTGTGGTAGTGGAAGGCGCAGCATTAAAGATTATCCCCTTAACCTAAAGATCTTCTAAAGCAGCCCCAACATTATTGTCCAGACCGCATTCATTCACAGACACTCACAGACACACACACTCATATACACATCACCCAGCCCCCACTACAAAGACGCTTTTAAAAGTCTCCGTTGGTGTCAGTGGAAGCTTTTTTAAAAGCCTCATTGCAGTGTGGATGTTTTTGGGAGAGGGCGCTGCTGGGCAGGGAAGGACTAACCCTCTCTCCTCCCCAACACTGTGAAAATCCACACCCCCCCTGCATTGCAATGACTGACAGATTTAGGCTGCAGTACTTAATTTCCAGGATGTAAGCCCCATTGAAGTCAATGGGATTTACTTCTGAGTAGACATGTGTAGGATTGTATTGTTATTGTGGCATATGCTTCCACGCATTAGAGCCTGTTTCATCAATGCATGAAGTATTATCCTCACTTGGCAGAAGTGTGTTTGTGTATGTACATACATGCGTACGTAATACACGCGTAGGTGTAGAGGCAAAAAACCCTGTGACATGCAAGAGGTATGGAGCTTTTCTACACACGGTTGCTCTATTTACTTTCAGTTTCATTGCAGACTTAAGATCCAAGCTCTGCACAAAGAGCTTTTTCTTTCCTGCTTTTCTGCTACATAGCCTCTAGGTGACACTGTGTTATAGTGGAATAGCACAAATACATAAGTAGAAACAGCGCTTTCAGAAATAATACCCCATTTTCACCATTCTAAAAAACCTAAGACAGTACTCTGAAAAAACAGAAGCAAAACTGGAGAATCGCAATATCGTCTAAACAAAACTGTAAACAACTGTGAGTAATGAATCACAAGTGCACAGTAAATGCCTCATGTAGAAAACCTCATGGTCTGCGACATTCTATGCAAGGCTCAGATGTATACAAGGCAAGCACAGTGATAACTCGGCAGTAACTGCTTGTAATACAATTTCCTAAGCTTTGCTATGCTAACTTAAGAACTATAGGGGGACAGATTCCTATGGAGTCCTCAATGGATACAGTCAACCCTATTAATAAATTCTAGAGCAATGTAGAATTTGATAACCTAGAATTATCAGCGGGTTTGGTTGCGTTCATTCTTAGTAGGGACCAAGATCTTATAACGTTGGCCACAGAACAAGGACATTGCAATTTGATGTTAGTGGAAATGTCTGATTGGTTTGTTCCAGATTACAAAACTTTGGATTTATTCATTTTTTATTGCAGTCTGTTTCTGCACCTCAGGTGATCAAAAAGAAAAAGAAAAAAAAGTGCGGTTTAATTTTTGTTGTTGTTGTTGTTCAGTCGTTCAGTTGTATCCGACTCTTCGTGACCCCATGGACCATAGCACGCCAGGCCTTCCTGTCCTGCGCTCTCTCCTGGAGCGTGCTCAAGTTCATATTCATTGCATCTGTGATGCTATCTAGCCATCTCATCCTCTGCCGTCCCCTTCTCCTTTTGCCTTCAGTCTTTCCCAACATCAGGGTCTTTTCCAGAGAGTTTTCTCTTCTCATTAGGTGGCCAAAATATTTGAGCTTCAGTATCCGTCCTTCCAATGAGCAGTCAGGGTTGATTTCCTTTAGGATTGACTGATTTGACCTCCCTGCAGTCCAGGGGACTCATAAGAGTCTTCTCCAGCACCACAGTTTGAAAGCATCAATTCTTCGGCGCTCAGCCTTCCTTATAGTCCAGCTCTCACAGCCATATATTATTACTGGGAAAACCATAGCTTTGATTAGATGGACCTTGGTCAGCAAGGTGATGTATCTGCTTCATACTATGCTGTCTGGTTTGCCATAGCTTTCCTCCCAAGGAGCGTCTTTTAATTTCATGGCTACAGTCACCGTCTGCGGTGATCTTGGAGCCCAAGAAAATAAAATCTGTCACTGCTTCCATTTCTTCCCCTTCTAGATGCCAGGAAGTGATGGGGCCAGATGCCGTGATCTTAGTTATGTTGAGTTTCAAACCAGCTTTTGCACTCTCCTCTTTTACCCTCAACAAGAGGCTCTTTAGATCTTCTTCGCTTTCTGCCATTAGGGTGGTATCGTCTGCATATCTGAGGTTGTTGATAATTCTCCCGGCAATCTCAATTCCGACCTGTGATTCATCCAACCCGGCGTTTCTCATGATGTACTCTGCATATAAGTTAAATAAGCAGGGTGACAATATGCAGCCTTGTCGTACTCCTTTCCCAATTTTGAACCAATCGGTTGTTCCATGTCTGGTTCTTACTGTTGCTTCTTGACCCTCGTACAGGTTTCTCAGGAGACAGGTAAGGTGGTCTGGTACTCCCATCACTTTAAGAATTTGCCACAGTTTGTTGTGATCCACGCAATCAAAGGCTTTAGCATAGTCAATGAGGCAGAAAGAGACGTTTTTCTGGAATTCTCTTGCTTTCTTCATGATCCAGCGAATGTTGGCGATTTGATCTCTAGTTCCTCTGCCTCTTTGAAACCCCGCTTGTACTTCCGGTAGTTCTCGGTTCACATACTGCTGAAGCCTAGCTTGTAGGATTTTGAGCATCACCTTGCTGGCATGTGAAATGAGCGCAATTGTGCGGTAGTTTGAACACTCTTTGGCATTGCTGTTCTTTGGAATTGGAATGTAAACTGACCTTTTCCAGTCTTGCGGCCACTGTTGAGTGTTCCAAATTTGTTGGCATATTGAGTGCAGCACTTTAACAGCATCATCTTTTAGGATTTTAAATAGCTCAGCTGGAATACTGTCATCTCCGCTAGCTTTGTTGTTAGTAATGCTTCCTAAGGCCCACTTGACTTCACTCTCTAGGATGTCCGGCTCAAGTTCAGTGACCGCACTATCATGGCTATCAGGGACATTCAGATCTTTCCTGTATAGTTCTTCTGTGTATTCTTTCCACCTCTTCTTAATCTCATCTGCTTCTGTGAGGTCCCTGCCTTCTTTGTCCTTTATCATGCCCGTCTTTGCACAAAATGTTCCCTTGAGATCTCCGATCTTCTTGACGAGATCTCTAGTCTTTCCCATTCTATTGTTTTCCTCGATTTCTTTGCACTGTTCATTTAAGAAGGCCTTCTTGTCTCTCCTTGCTATTCTCTGGAACTCTGCATTCAGTTGGGTATATCTTCCCCTTTCTCCCTTGCTTTTCGCTTCCCTTCTTTCCTCAGCAACTTGTAAAGCCTCATCAGACAGCCACTTTGCTTTCTTGCATTTCTTTTTCTTTGGGATGGATTTCGTTGCTGCCTCCTGAACAATGTTACGGACCTCCGTCCATAGTTCCTCAGGCACTCTGTCTATCAGGTCTAATTCCTTAAATCTATTTGTCACCTCCACTGTATATTCATAAGGGATATGATTTAGGTCATACCTGAATGGTTTAGTGGTTTTCCCTACGTTCTTCAAGTTCAGCTGAAGTTTTGCGATAAGAAGCTCATGATCTGAGCCACAGTCAGCTCCAGGTCTTGTTTTTACTGACTGTATAGAGCTTCTCCATCTTTGGCTGCAAAGGACATACTCAATCTGATTTTAACAATTATATTTTGTCTCCCTTCGGTGTTGTTTGTTGCAGTGTTTTGCATTGTTTTGTCACACGGTTCTTTCCACAGAAGGGGCAAAGTTTAAAGATAGGACCTTGTAAATCAGTAACCACAGATCTGCTGCTGTTTCTCTAACAAGTAATAAATAAATAAATAAATAAATAAATAAATAAATAAATAAATAAATTCCTAATTGTAGATACGTTCTTTTCCCTCTGGCCCATCCTGAGGTGTTATCTAAGTGGCAGGGGCTGCTTTGTGTTTGGGACAGAATTGACATTGTCAAATGTACTCTTGAAATACCAGAATCGACATAATTATTCATTCAGTATTTACTGAGAACATATGAGAATGCTGAAAATTGAACAGCAAGAGAGGTGCTTAGGAGGAGCTGTAGCTCCATGATAGAACGTGTACTTTGCTGATAGAAGGTCTGGATTCAGTCCTAGGCATCTCAAATAGTGGGTCTTGCAAAGACTTCTGCCTGAGAATTCTGCAGAGCTACTTTCTGCCAGGGTGGAATGTTGATCTGAGTCTGTATAAAGAAGCTCTTTATATTGTGCATAAATATAAAGGAGTACTCTACCATTAGGTGCCACTTGGGAGCATGGCTGCACTTGGCGTGTACACCAGAGGCATAGGTATATGAAGCAGGAGGTCTGGTTTTGGACCACACATTTGCAACTGGGTATTCTGCTTAGCACCAACATAGAGAAGGTGGATTGGGTGGTGGGATTACTGTACTTGATACCTGACCTGAGGTGTGTTTCATTTAGAATATAAAGCCCAGTTCACACAGCAACCCGGTGCACTAGTATACACTACCTGATCACTCCCGCTGCAAATGAGAGTGGCTAAACAACTGAGGGACGCTCTGTACCTGGGTTGTTTAGTGTTGCGTTTGAACCAGGAACTGGTTTGTTTGGCAAGAGATAAGCCAGAGTTGGAACCAGCAAGCTTGCAGCAGTAGCGACCAGGCAGCGTGCACCCACTACCCAGGGTTTAAAAAAAACTGGGTTGTTGTGACATATGAATTGTGTACCTGCTGCTGGGAATTATATTAAAAATGGGAATTCTGTTAAGTAGTACAGACTGCCTGAATGAGCCTGCCAAAATAGCCTTGGGCCTGAGGTTGAGGTTTCATAGTTTTCTATTGCTGGGAAACATAAACGTTAATGCTAAGGCACTTTTTTTTTTTTTAACATGTGGTTCAGAAATTCAAGGTTGGGAATGCTCCACAGTTATCCAGTGCATAGACCAATCAGTGATGTTGGTGTGTATATACTGGATTTGTCCTTTGGGGATTTGTTGTTAACATATGTGGCTGGGTGTGATTCCCATGAACAGATACAATCTTGTGGTACTTTGAGTCTCTGGGATTTTTTAGTTATGTAGCATGGTGGACCAGTTAGGATGATTCCTTCAAAGCTTGATGGGACTTGTTAGTTTTCAGACTGTCCTTGGGGATGTTCCTGCTGACATTGATTGCCAGTCTTTCTTCTCAAGACTCCATTTGACTTATGCAATAGGGAAATGTGGACATAATCTTCCTAATGTGTCTTGTTCCATTAGTCTGAGACCAGGCATCTCCTTTGTTTTCAAAGAGAGTTGCAGGGAATGAATCAGCAGGGTTCGGTTGTTCACTTGTAAATGGTGGGTGGAGCTTGGTGAACACAGAGCTTGTTGAGATTTTTATTGTGAAACAGAATGTAGAATAGGGTGAGGTGTTTTTTTTTAAAGTTGAGTTTATGTTACATTAAGCTAATGTAGATTTTAGGGCATTTTCACACATGACACTAAAACAGCTATTGGATGATCACATCTTGGCTTAATAGGCCAAGATATGAATGAGTCTTTTGCCCATGCAAACAGTCCCTTCTCACAAACAAACTAGGATATCGTCAATTAACTAACATTGGTTTCCTGTTTTGTCTGAACTGGGAAACAATGCTTAAGAGCAGGGGTGGGGAACCTCAGGCCCAGGGGACAAATCCAGCCCTCCATGATTCCCCTGATAGCCACACCTCCTTTCCCCCAACCACTAATGATTTGGTGGTTTCCTCGACTTTGTGTGCACTTTTTCCCCATTCTGAAAGATTGAAATGCCCCTCCTAAGGCTTGGTTACTGGCAGGAAGAGCTCGGAGCTACAATATGCTGGTCTTTTTGGCCCTGCCCCTTTCGCCAAGTGCCTTACGCCTTGCAGCACTTGAAAGCACCTCTGAACTGGAATTCAGCCCTTGGGCTGAAAGAGGTTCTGCACCCCTGCTTAGTAGCTGTGGAACAAACCAGGAAATTAACCAGTTTGAAGTTGATTAAATAGCCTGGTTTGTTCCAGAACTGTTAAGCATAGTTTCCTGGTTCAGATGAAATGGGAGGGGTTTTCGCTGGTTTGCGTGAAGGGAGGAGCGAAGTGCTGCAAGTATGAGCAAAAGGCTCAGTCCTGTTTCTGCTTGTTAAGCTGAGATAGGATTGTCCGAACTTTTCCAAGGAGTGCTTTGATCCTCCCTCTCACTACGTCTGTGTGTGTTTGGGTATTGTTCAGGTGGGATAGGAAGCAGAAGAGAACCATTTTAATAACTGAATGTATAAGCTGACCTTTGAAGGTTTTATGTTCACATTACAAACACGGGGAATGAAAAGCCGCTTGTCGAGTCACTGTGTGTAAAACTCCCATATAATCAAATCACAGTTGTGAGAAATACTAAACCTAACGCAAGTCTCACGTGTGTGAGATCTGCCCAGGATTCTACGTGCTCTTGTGTGCCTTATCCTGTTCCTTTGCTGCACGGGACAGTGCTCACGTTTCAGCTGAAGGGTCGGGGGTGGAGTAAGCAGAATTACACTCATCCTTTTTCTTACTCTGTCCAGAGCTGGATTGCACAGACCAGGGCAAGCCCCTTCCCCATTCACTGCCTCCGCAGAGCTTTAGGGGAAGAGTTTGTGTGCTTGCATCAGAGACAGCATTGTTCTCTTCTAATTTTCTCAGACTGAGAGAAAATCGGTCACCTCGTATTCTGGGTGGTTTGGCCTTAATTTTGCTGTAGCGTATTTTCAGTGCTCTGTGAGGATCGCTTGCTTTGAGCCAGGCCAGGCTGACTTGGCAGGAGGCGTGGCAGAGATCTTGTTGGAAGCAAAGCCCGTCTACTTTCCTTTTTCCTATTAAAAAAAAGTTGTAAAAGAATGAAAAAGGAGAAAAATCAGGACTTTTGGAGGCATGATTAGGTGATCCGCCGGCATTCCTGCACCTGAAGATGTTTGCTGTGGAGCGCTCCTGTGTCCACCACCCAGGAGAATTTTGCGAGAGCTGCTTGCCAGATGTGCCCGGAAAGGCTTTGGAGGCTGCCGCGGCCACCGCTGTTGCCTGTAAACACCCCGAAAAAAGCATCAGCGTGGACTGGGAAGAGGCTTTGTCGTCTTCAGGCTACAGTTCGGCAACTGGAGACAGCTGTGAATCTCTGCCAGAAGCCGTGACCCGTGATCACAGCAGCTGTGGGATGGCAAAGAAGAAGCTGCTAAAGGTTATGCGCAGCTTTTCAGCTCAAAAGCATTTCTCCTGGTCTGTGGATTACAGGCAGCCTTACCTGTTGTTAGGTATGCAAGCCACTGATTCCTGTTTGCTGGTGATTATTGCACATGGAGGACAGAGTGGGCACAGGGAGAATAGATCTTAGGAAACTAGATGAGGTGAACAGGCTTTGAAAATTTTCTGATGATATATCTATGTATATTTTAGTTATGGCTTTTGACGTATAGCATTTCTAGTGAAAATGCCCCTCGTTATCCAATCATTTTGTGTGCATGTGTGTTAACAGCAATTTACTGTGTGTGTGTGTTTAAATCAGGTGTGGGGAACATGTGGCCTTCCAGATGTTGTTGGGCTGTAACCGTACAGCAATAGCCAATGGTGAGGGATGATGGGAGTTATAGGTGAATACGTCTGGGGGCCCATATGTTTTCTATCCCTGGTTTAAATGTATGCTTTAGCATTGGGAGCAATCACTGTTGAGCAGTACCCTTGAGTCCTAACTCTCAAGCTGTATTTATACTTAAGTAATGTAGTTGAAGAAAAGGGGACTATGAGGATGTCATTGCGCAATGGCCCTTCCTCATTCAGGAGGGTCCAAACATCATCAGGTTCTGTTTGTAGCCCTCCCATCTTTTTCCACAGGTACCTCTGCCTTCTTTCTTACCATAAGAAAGGTGGGGAAGTCAGCTTAGCTGCACAGTGACATTTGATTGGTAGCACGAAGAACTGACCATCTGGAAACACCCAAACTTTCAGCCTCAGTGCTCTGTTGTTCAGTATTCAGATGATAAGGGCCAGATTACAGATTACGCATGACCACACATATCTTTTCTCAGACACTTTCTTTTTTAAACTGAAGCTGATCTCTGAAGCTGCGCATGTCAGTGGAGAAAGATGGCCAGGAGGAGAAAGTAGCTGTTTAAGTTTTTCCCTTTTAGCTTGTTTTCCACTCCTGATGTCCCTCCACAAGCTGCTTTTTACTCTAGAGAAGAAAAGCTATGGACCTCTATCTTTGCCCCTGCAGGGTGATTTTGGGAGTCAAAATGATTGGAAGGGAAAGGCTTCAACAGTTATCTCTTCCCCCTACCCTTCACTATTCCCCCAGTGGCTGGTTTGGGTTTAAAAGAAAATGTTGAAGAGATTTAGGGAGCAATCCCTAAATATTTTGGATTCCTGGGTCTGAGGCTGGAGACAACGCTCCAACCTCAGATCCAGGAATTCCGAGCTCCCCACCCCTGCCCCTCTCAGCCAGCACGGAGAGAACCATCCCAGCTGCCTCTCCAAGGTCGCAGAAGTGACCTCGGAGAGGAGGAAAAGGGGGTATTCCTCTAGGTGGGGAGGGGACTGGAGAGGCTGCCTTACGTGGTATCCTGAGGCCTCTCCAGCCTCTTTCCCTCCTCCTCCACGACGCCTCAGACAGGCGTTAAAGCCCGTCCAGCTGAAATGCAGAGCAGGAAGCACGGGTGGACGCGAGGATCGCCTCCGCTGCACCTTCTGCTCTGCCTTGGATACTTGTAAGGCTCTGGGTTTGGAAGCTTACAGGTATCAAGGGCGAATTGCGTAGGATTGCACCCTAATTTATTTAGGGCATTTATATACCATGCTTCATAATATTTATCCCAAGGCAGTTTACAATGCAAAGAGACGATAGACACGGCTGTATATAACAGGTAGTTCAGCCTGTTGGATAGCTATTAATAGCAGATATGTGGGACCTCTATGGAATATTCAAAGGGAAGAGGCCATAGCTTTGCACATATAAGGTCACAGGTTCAATCCCTGGCATCTCCATTTAGCATGTTTGGGAAAACATCTGCCCTATGACCCTAGAAAGCTGCCGCCAGTCAGAATAAATAATAGTTAGTAGGCTAGATGGGCCAAGTCATTGGTTTGACTTGGTATAACTTATGTCACTCTCTATTTCATAGAGCCAGTGTGGTGTAATGGTTAGAGTGTTGGACTGGGACTCAGGAGATCTGGGTTCTAGTCCCCACTTGGCCATGAAGCTCACTGGCTAACTTTGGGCCAGTCACTGGCTCTCAGCCTAAGCTCCTCACAGGATTGCTGTGAGCGTAAAATGGAGAGGAGGAGGACTGTGTAAGCTGCTTTGGGTCCCTTGCAAGAGGAAAAGAGGTGGGAAATAAACGTGATAGAAAATAAATAAATAAATAAATTCATGTCAGTACTCAAATATACATCTTAGGAAGGATTTCCGTAATGTTGGCAATATAGTAGGAATTATTTTATGTATGGATGTTTAGATTGTAAACCTGAGGGTGGAGAGTGTGTTGTATCTTATTAGCTTTTGTAAGCCACTCTGGAAGCTTTTTTTGACTGAAGAGCAGGGTAAAAATGATATGAATAAATACATGCCTTTTTTGCTAGGGTGTGAAAATGGCCTGACAGTTTCAAGTTGCAATTTTGTAGAATTAATTCTGTAAGTGCCCACCCTAAGAAAGCACGTAGGCGTAGCACAATGATGGAATGCCCTTCCAACTTGAGTATCTGTTTCTGATCTTGCAAAGAGAACCAATACCCCTGCATGTTCCTATGCTGAGTCATGCTGAAGCCTGTAGCAAGCAAGGCCATAAAAATGTCAGATGAGAGGAAATTGCACATAAGCAGTTTTGATGTCATCGGAGAGCAGTACACATAATTCTTGTTGATCTTGCAAATGCTTGAGTGATCTTCCCTACCATGATGTCAGTTATATCCATGACCTTAGGCAGACTATGCACATCTCAGGGAATAGTATAATATTCAGCGTTTATCACAACAGAATCAAACCTTTGCTGCCCTTGGGCCCACATTTAGCCTCAATTTACACCAATGGATCCACTTAATTTTTTACCATATATGTCTGCCTTTCTCCTTCTTTTCTATTTCCTTCTCTTTCTCCTTCCTGAAGAAACCCTGAACCAAACCAACAAAGGAAGTGTGGGTGGTGCCACAGGTGTCTCCCACCATAGCTTAGGGCATGACACACTTGTGGGTACCAACCTGCCAGTTGAAGATCAATGATGTGCCACATACTAGTGTTGAGTATTAATAAAATAATTAACCTTACTACTGCAAATGTTGTCACCTGGGTTTATGCTCTTGAATTGTACCTGGATTGTCTCTTGTCTGTTCAGAACATGAGTGTTGAACCTCTTTTTCAGCCCAAGGGCCAAATTCCATTTCAGAGAAGTTCTTGGGGGCTGCATTCCAAAGACAAAAAGGGCAGGACTAAAATACCAGTTGGGGAAAAGAGGTTGGGCCAGGAGAAAGGGGTGTGGCCATCTGAGGAACCTTGGAGGGCTGTATTGGGACCCCTGGTTTAGAAGCTTGATCTCTCATTTGTAATTTGAAGAAGAAAGTTCCGTATGGATCCTGCCAAAAACATACCGAAGTATATGAGTTGTATTTTAATTTAAAGTTGTGTCTGGGATGGAACTTGTGGAATCTCCAAAAACCTGAAGATGCATGATAAAATAACATAAAATAAGCTATTGTATATTTTAACAAGAAATAATAAAGTTCTGGTGAACATCTGGGAGGGGGAAAGTATGTGGGTGTTTAGGAGGCTTTAACTTACAGCTGTTCCATATCATGACTTTTAAGCCAATCCTCTGATTTTGGGACAAATTTGATTCCTGACCATATAGGTTCTTTTCACATCTACTAATGGTACAGCTGTGTTGCCGTGGGTGTTGAACTCTTAGGTTAGAAGTGCCACAATAGTGATACATCAGACGCAAAGGTTTGCTTACAAGGAGTACTTTATTGGGTAACTTACAGCACACAGGCGTACCCAGTGGTTGGATCAGACAACTTCTGTGAACCACGAGCCACTGGGTACAATGGGTCTTATACCATTCATGTCAGCAATAGGCAGCATAACAGCAGCATAGCCCCTAGCATTCATTCTCAGCATAGGCTAGAAGTGTTTGGTTCTCAGGCACAGCCACCTGTAAACAGACTTTGCTTCCCAGGCACATCAGAGATAAGGACTCTCGTCATTAGCAAGGAATGCACCAAGAAGGCTGTTATTGGCCTTTTGACTCATCTGCACGTGCTCGGAGGCTTACTAGCCTGGGAATTGCACCAGTAATGAACTTAAGCAAGCATTATGGTTCTCTAGGCCCCTTTAACACTATAAATGACTTGGCTACGCTCCTGGGGCCAATACAACAGCCTGCCAAATAAATATGTTTAGGGTTGAGGTTATAATTCAAGTCTTAATTATGCTATTCTAGAAGTGAACTGTACATATGAAGGTCCTGTTTCAGAAGACCTAATGTGATGCCTGCTTATTCCCTTTTCCCACCAAATGTGTGAAAAGTGCTATAAATGGAAAGTTCTGTTCACTTGTTGGATGGATGGACCCCTGTCCAACAAGCAAGTAGCGTTGGTAGAGCAGAGGTTCTTCTAGTCTAGTTTTGCAATGCCCATCAAGTTTAGAATTAATTTAGCTCCTGCGAAATGAGGCCACAAATTGTCAGCCCTTAAGAAACCTGCCAATGCATGCTAATGCATGCAATTGGTGGCTTATCGAAAGCCATTATACCGGCTCACCTGGAGGCAATCCTTTTCACAGGTGAGTCGGCACGTGGCTGTTTACAATCCTAATTTAGTTATATTGGTCAAAGAGGGGTTGTTAAATGCTTGGATGCTTCTGGACCCAGCTTTTGAGGTGCCCCTCTGAACTGCGGACAGATTTGATGGATGTTATAGCCCTATTCGCGTGTTCTCCCTTAGAGGAATAACATTTGCATGAGGCGGAGAGTGTGGCTATGCCTGCTAGCCATGCCCCCACTAATGCTTTGTGTAGGATGGGCATATCTGAAGAGGGCAGCCTGCTCTCTGTGCATTGGCTGCTCCTGTGACTTAGAACCCTGATCATGCAGGATTCTAAATCATGTGTGTGTGTAGAGATGTGAAAGCGTGGAGAAAAAATGGGGGAAAACCAGGAAAATTATAAAGTAGCAGTAGTAGTAATAATAATATAATAAAATAAATAAATACATGTATAGAGCAGGGTCCCTTCTACAGAAATCCCACCCCCAACATGTGGACGGTGGGGTTTAGCAGGGGTGCAGCCCTGCTCTCTCCCTTGTGCAATTGTCAGTCACATGAGGGACACTGCCAGAATAGGGCTTATGTTTATATCTTGCCGAGTTTCCAAAGGGCTCATGCCTGCTTGTAGAGGGTTTTTTTGCCCCATTTTCCCATCCCAATCCTATGAAGTAAGTTAGGCTGACAAATCAGAAGTGTCCAAAAGCCACTCTTCCTGTGAGATCCATGACTGAGCAGGGATCTGAAAGTCCAGCACACTATTCTTCACACTGCCATCTTGATAGCAGAGAACAAAGAAAAATAGCTAAAATTAAAGAGGCAAGATGATACCATTTCTTGGGCCAATCTCTGTGGGTGAGAGAGTATTAACGCAATCAAATTATGCAGAATTCATTACCTGAGAGAATGAGAATGGGGCTCATGCATTTTCCATCTATAGAAGAAGCGACCATTTAGTCACTTTAGGTAAGCTGCTCTGTGTTCATAAAAACTTTAATGCATTGAATGCTTGTTTGTAGGCAGCGCATTAACAGGGCTTACAAGCAGTTGTAATGACTCACAAAGACAGGGTCATTGTTCTTGCTATTTATCATGTTACACATTTTAATTGGAAGTCATGTTGATAAAGATGCATGTGAATTTGATTTTAGAACGAAGGTGGAAATGAACCATGGAGGGAGGAATGTTTCCCCAAAGGGCAAATATTATGTGCAACAACAACTTTTCATTGTGAGTTAATCCCCAGTTTCAACTTTAACTCTCTTGATTGGGACATACGCATACAAAGTTTGTGAATGTTGACAGATTAGTGATCTAAAAGTTGTTCAGCTTAGGTAATTGTTCTGGTTTCTCCTTCAGATGACAATCAGACCAAAACCAATGAGAAGAAAGAAAAGAAAATGATCTCTCAGAAACCCCATGGTACAATCGAATATACGGTAAGAACTGGTTGCATAGAATTTATTGTATGGGCATTTCTGGAAATGGCCACTTCCCAACTTTATTTCATTTATTTGAAATGCCATTCGAATGCATGCCATTCATGTGGCTCTTAATTGTTTGTTGTTTGATATTCATTATTTATTTATTATATTTATATTCTGCCTTTTCCCCAAGGAGCCCAAGGCAGCATGCATGATCTTCCTCCTCCTTTCTATTTTATCCTCCCAACAACCCTGTGAGGTAGGTTAGGCTTAGAGTCAGTGACTGGCCCAAAGTCACCCAGTGAGCTTCATAGCTGAGTGGAAAATAAAAACCAGATCTCCTGAGCTCCAGTCACTCTAACTACAACACCACACTGGCTCTTTACCAGTAAGGGGAGACAATGCTTTTCCTGAGTGTAAGTAGAGCATCTAATGTTAAATACAACTTGGCAAATGCCTTGTCAACTCTTGCATAGTGTGTGTGTGAGTGTGTGTGTTCTCCCTAAAGTTTGTATATAATGGTAGTGGTATTTGTGTCATTTCTGTATTGCCCAGTAGCCAAAGCTCTCTGGTTGGTTCACAGAAATTCACAAGATAATAAAATACAGCAGAAAATTTCAATATACAAAATTGAAAACAGTTTAAACAGCTAAAAACAATTCCAGTAAAATACTAGACCTGTTAAGACAGCTGACATAGATGCCCCATCATATGCCTGGGAGTAGAGGACAGTCTTAACCTGGCACTGAAAAGATGATAGTGTTGGCACCAGGCAGGCCTCAGTGGGGAGATTCCACAGTTGGGGGGGCCACCACTGAAAAGGCCCTCTCCCTTGATGCCACCTTCTTAGCCTCCCTTGGAGGTGGAGGAAAGCTTCAGATGTTGATCGTTGCATTCAGGTAGATTCAGGCTGGGAGAAGTCCCAGTTTGGATTGGGATTGCAGTGTATGGGGAGAGGGGTCTAACCCTTCCTACCTGCACTGTTTTCCTACCAAAAATATATCTCTTGCCATCCGATTGCGTGAGCTGCTGTTTTCCCCTGCCATTTGCTGCAGTGGCACTTTTGGGAGCTAATAGTAGTTGAGGGAGGGAATTTTCACGGGAGAGACTATCATGTTTTTCCTGCATGTCTCCTTCTCTTGCACCTCTAATAGCATCCCTGTGTACTGCATCTCAAGCCCCCCTGCAGAAAGAAGGTGTTGCTCTTCTGAGGGGGGAAGGGGGACCTAGGAAGGAAGAAACTCCATGGCAGTAGTAACGTTGCTTAATTACATAAAACAAATGCAGTCCTATGCATGTCTAATCCAAAGTAAACCCATGGTGTGATCTACTCCCAAGTAATCTTGCTGAAGAATCTGAGAAATGATTTAGTGAAACAAAGCTGAGAGGGAGGGGCCATTTCAGAAAACAGTTTTTCCTTGAATTACAGACTCCGTTTCACACGTTTTTGGCTGAATCACTGTTTCTCGTCCATCCTAACAACCGCTCACACTGCTGTCTGCACATTAAGCACATGTAGGAAAGACATTTACACACATATAGATGTGTATGAAAGGCAGGGGTTATCCTGGCTCAGTCAGAAACCGCCCTCATGCGGAAGATGTCTACTCTTGTACATTCGTATACTCGTATACTCATAGCCTCCACTAACGTGCATCAGATGTGTGGATGGAGGGGCTTCTGGCCACAGGTCATAATAGCACTGGGGGTAGGGCTACCCCATCCAGTCCTGCAACCCCCTCCTCACCCATTGCTTGAACATGGGAGTGTAGCATCATCTTAACCTCCCTGGTCTCTAGCATCAAATTTCTTTTCCCCCCCTCACTGCTGCACACAGAAGGCTCACCTTCTAAGTTAATAGATGCACAAAGATAAGGAAAGAGGAGAAAGAATACAATACGCTGTATATGTTCAAATCTGGTGTACTTATAATGGGGCTCAGCAGATTCTGTCCATTGCGTAGGAAACAGGTTAGCTTTGTATTCAGTATCCTTATCTTGTAAAACCAATAAACCGTTGACTTAATGAGATAAGCAGAGATTGAAGTAGGCCAATGATACTGCTTTGCTATATATGTGTTTATTTTGACTAATGTTCGTACAATTAAGTCCTCCCTCTAGTCCAGATGGAGAAGACTGGAGATTTTCCGCACTAATCCTCCTGTGTATCACAAAGATAAGATACTTTTATGTGCTCTTGGCTTTTCCCAGAGGTCAAATGCAAGCAATAGGATATTATGGAAGAGTATTCAGGATTGCTAGCCTCGAAATGAGAGTTAGATCCAAAAATACTTTGACTGAAGTATTTAATCCGTGATGTGAGGATTCATATATACTCTGATATAAAATTAACTGGACAAAACTTGTGTATTTAATTAGATAATCCATTGGCTTCTGCAGTGACACACACATTTTGCCGAACTCCACTTCCAGAGAGTCTGTTGTCTGTTGCAACGAAATCCACAGAGAATCCTTTAGCACTGTAAAGGTTAATAAATCAGATGAGGTGGACATTAGACCACGAATGCTTATGCCACATACATTTGTTAGTCTTTAAGGTGCTACAGGACTTTTAGTGGGGATTTTTTGCGGGGCGGGGGGAATAAGAATTAGTGAAATAGACTTGTAACTCTAGAGTTTATATTTGTTGATTTTAATGAGGCACAATTGATAAGAGCACATTTTAAAATTTAATGTTTCTGTCTTTCTTCCCTTAGGCTGGAAGCAATGATACCCTAAACAGCATAGCACTGAAGTTTAACATCACTCCAAATAAACTTGTGGAACTCAATAAGCTTTTCACACACACAATTGTTCCAGGCCAGGTAACTGTATCAGGATTAAATCCCAATTTCTGAAAGGTTTCATCCGTGCTAACCAAGAAAGGTTGTTATGAAATCACTTTGAAGCAACCACAGTTATGGAAGTGATACCCCAATAATTGGCTTGAGGCATGCAGCAGTTTCCAACCCATATTTACTATGCAAAAAATCTATGGTTTTAGGACGAACATGGGAAGCTGCCTTATCTTGAGTCAGACAATTGGTCCATCTACCTTATTGTTTACACTGGCCATGTTCCTACCTAATGCTAATTCAGAGTTCCCAACCTGGTACCTTCCAGATGTTTGTGGCTACTGACTCCCAGAATTCCTGACCAGTAGCTATGCTGACTGGAGCTGATGGAGGTTGAAGACCAAAACATCTGGAGGGCACCAAGTTGGGGAAGGCTGTGCTAGCTCAAAAATCCTGGCTTAATAAGCCAGGATATGGCCAAGCATACAGCTCCCTTGCCCCCGCTTTGCTCCTCCATTTGCTTAGGGAGGGAAACTAACGAAGAAGTCACAACCATACCTTCCTGTTACCTGTGAACGGGAACTATGGTTAATTGCTGCCAAACAGGCAAGGATGGTAAGTCAGCTTTAAACCATGGTTTGAAGTTGGCTTATGGACCCTGACTTGTTTGGAAGCAATTAATCATCGTTTCTGTTGGCACATAGCAGGAAATGATGGTGAATTGCAGGTTCCTGGTTAGTTTCCCCGCTGGCGTTTTCATTGACAGACCACCTTATTAGCTCCTGAAGAATCCTATAGTTCCCTGGAACATAATTTGAAAAGCACTGTTGGGCATCATGTACCTCACTGGATCTAGAGATCTTCACCTATCAGCTTGTTTTCCAGCACCCCTCCCCCAGTTTCCTAGTCATCCAGCCCCTATATAACCACTAGTGGAACACCCCAAAAAATTGTATAGTGTTCTACATCACACTCCTCTTACTGGAAGCATTAGTCCCAGTGTATTTTGTGTGTATACTTTTTGAAATGACGTCAGAAGACTATTCTATTTGTCATGTTTGAGTTGCCTTGTTTTGCAGGCCATCTTTCGTGATATATAAACTAAAGCCTAAGATCTGTTCTTATACTGAAGCCAATACATGAACATATTGGTAGGGTAAGTAGGATTTTTAAAAAAGAACTAAAAGTAAATAATGTGTACACCTGACCATACCTTCTACGGCTTGTGGGAATAATATCTTATTTCTGCTCATTGCTTATGAATGCTGGCAAAAATGATGTCACCAGAAAAAGCAGCAGAGAATGAATGATATGGAATCCGTTTCTTTGGGGTAGGCATGGGGCTTTGCCCAACTTAAGCAGTGATAGTTATGGTAGTATTCAATCTTAAACATCTGATGCCTGGGGATCTTGGCATATCAACATATTATTGTAGTAATGTCTTGGATGTCATCTCATATTCTAAGCTGGCAGTTTTTTAGCTATGCTGTCTTAGCAAGAAACCCAATACTACTATACATGAACAATATTTTCTACAGCTTCAGGAGGAGAATGGGACTGGCAAGTTTCTATGCTACTGGTTGAATGCAGAGTCTGCCAGGATCTTCAGGTATCTCCATGCTTGCTCATACATTTTTGTCAGTCCTGCTTAAGTTCTCAGCTAATACAGGCTCACACCATTACAGAGATGATAATCTGACCCTGAAAGACATCTAGTGAGTTGCTAGCATTGGAACTGCTCCTAGAACAGAGGTTGGCAACTTGGTGCCCTCCAGATGTTTTGGAATAGGAACATAGGAAGCTGCCTTATACCAAATCATTGGTCCATCTAGCCCAGTATGATCAAGGCTGACTGGCAGTGGCTCTCCATGGTCTCAGAGAGGGATCTTTCTGGGGATTGAACCTGTGACCTTCTGCATGCAAAGCATGTGCTCTTTCACTGAGCTATGCCCCCTTGCTGACTACAACTGCCATAAGCCCTGCCCAGTGGTCAGGGATTGTAGGAGTTGTAGTCCAAAACCTCTGGAGAGCACCAGGCTGCCTACCCGCATCATACTACAACCAAGGTCACCAGATTCTTATTTGTGTTAGTATTAGAGATATTTAGATGCAGCCCTTCAGTGTATAGAACTCCCAGGACAGTTAACAACAATTAATAAAATGATGCAAGGAAAAACAAACCAACACAACAACACATAAAGACTGAGTTTGCACGACATGCTAATCCACAATAGGTTGTTTTCTGGAACAACCTATGATGGGTTAGCATGTTGTCTGTGCACTGTTTTTTCCACCCATGGTAGCTTGTTTCCCTCAGACGACCCACCCTGAGAACCCACGGTCTGCAGTAGAGGTTGGTTTACCCATGGTGGCTTAGCGTGTTGTCTGGCATACCAGCGTGGGTTACGGCGATTGCCCTACAGAGCTGCTTGGCAAGAGCAGGCAAAAATGCTGCCACCGCTCTGCTTCTCTTGACCAATCTTTGAGCAAAATTTCTTGCCATTTTCATCTTTGTCTCTGACTCCAAATCAGCCCCCCCCCATACAGTTCCCAAACAGTTCCACATGTGGATAAATCCTGACTTTTCCATGAAAATGCAAAGTCGCGCATTTATCCAGTAGTGCGTATGGTGGCTCCCCATAAGGGGAACCTGTATATTAAAGTTCATCCCATTCCTGCAAACTTTCAAATGGGTTGAAGCCCACCCACTCCTTTTTGGTGTAGTGTAAGCTAGGAAATCGTAGTGACAGTGTGAGGGATGGTGGGATATGGTTTCCATTGCAAAGGAAGCTGGGATACCTCCCTGGCTGGGTGAGAGGACGACAGGGGGAGGGAGGAAATAAACTACGCTGTGTAGCTTGTTTGTCAGATCATCTGATGGGAGCACAGTAGGTTGTTTGCCAAACAACCTACTTTACGTAGCTTATCACCCACCATGGGTTAGCATAATGTGTGAACAGGTGCAAAATTAACTAACAGAACCATTTAAAAAAAGAGGAGCAGAGCCAATAAAATCCATATAAAGTTGGTGAAAACTAGCTAGATGGTGTGCTTGAAGGCACAGGGCAAATTAAAAGGTCTTCATCTGGTTTAAGAGATCTTTCGCAGTAGACACTACCATGACTACCTAACGTCAAAAACTTGATTTCCATGTCATTTAGTATTTCTGTGGTTTGCTTTTGGTCACATAGTTTCTGTCAGGATTTGTAAGCTATCAGCAGTAAGAAAGTATCCCTGTAAGCCCTATAAGGCTTGGCAAGCTATACACATTATTTATGTCTAGCTCTTTAAAAAAACCTACTTATTCTGCCAATGCACTTACATATTGTCAAACATAAAAACAGAGTTTAGGCACTGTATGGCATAACAGGGAGAATCATGGAGGGGGGAAATTGCCCTTTGAAAGCTCCATGTTTAAAAAGAAATATGTGGTTTATATTTTTAGGGTTGGACTTAGTCATACTTAGGGTAGACCCATTGGAATCAGTTGACTTAAATTACACATGAGTGGCTTAAGTTCCATGCATTTCAGTGGGCCTGCTCCAAGTATGACTAAGTCGAGATCTAACCTGTAATGTAGATCCCCCTACCAACTTATTGTCATGGAAAAATGCTTGACTATTTAGATAATGCAGATTGTATAGCTCCAGACAAAATATTGTGCTGTGTTCTGTTACAGGTTTTTAACTCTGAAGCATCTAATACATGTAGCTCTAAAATGTTCACATGATCTTTGGGCAGAAGAGCCTTGTTAGGAATTAGGTGTATTGATGCAGGGAGACCTGTAATAACTTCTTTCTGCACTAGGCTGAAATCCTGTGCTCAGTTATGTGTGGTTGAGAGTTTAATCCTATATCCACCAATATGGGAGTAAGCCCTATTGAAATTAATGGGACTTCCTTCTGAGTAGACATGTATAGGATGTCCTTGTTGCTTTTCTGTTGCTTAAGCACGTCTAACTGGGTGCATAAATTACTTTGCTAGTTAGTTCTGTCAGGGTGCTTCCAGATGAGACTTTTATTCTGCAATTATTCTGCCTCATTCATGGAATTTTAGAGAGCTCTAGACGGCATTGTTTTTTGCTCATAACTGTCCCATGTTTTCCCACCAGTACTTCTGTCTGGAAGCACCCAATGTCAGCCATTTGTTTGTTTTTTGTGGTGGGAAGTTCTCACGCTTTCAGAAATGGCTTACACATCTGTCTTTGCTAGAAGTGATAATAGTATACATACTGCAATGAGAAAGACAGAGACAGAATCCACAACATTATCAGTTGTGTATTTTTATAGCTTGGTGCTGTAGGGTAACACCCTATGTAGCAGTTGTCTTCATAGTGTTTTTTGATACATCTCAAAGCCATTGATGGCTTTTTAGCAATAAAGTGGTATATACATGATAATAATAAATAAAACAATGTTTATAGTTTTAAACATTCTTTTTCTGTTCTGGTTTGATTGGCCCAGGTTCTGTATGTGCCGGATACTGAGCCCCTTTCTACCACAGTGAAGCTAGCTTCCTCAAGTCCTGGTGCTGCTGTTTCACCTTCATCATCAGATGCAGAATATGATAAACTTCCGGTAAGATTTCTAGAGGGGTAGCTGTGTTAGTTGTAGTTTTTTGCTGCAAAAATTAGAGAGAGCCATGTAACACCTTAAATAACAAACTTATTATGGTATATACCTTTGTGGAAGTAAGATCTGGTCCATGAAAGCTTATGCCATAACAAACTTGTTAGTCTTTAAGGTAGCACAACACTCTTCATTGTTGTTTTTGTTGAAAACATGCCATACATGTTGAGTCTGAGTTATTCACTAAAAATGAATAAGTACATAAACTACCTTTGACACTGCAGTTTTTGGTTTCCTAAAAACAGTGGAATTGCTTAATAAATTTACAATAAAGATGGGGGCTGGTTTACATGTTATGAGAGACACGTGATGCTTGCTCTACAACTGTTGCCCTGTGTTGAACTGTTTGCTTCTAGCGGCTTGGTGCTTGGACTGTTGACCACCCAGCTACAAAGGATCAAAAATGGGACATTTTGAAGCCTTGGGAATATCACCTGGCCTGGACAAGGAGCTGTGGCACACAAATGGCTCAAAGTCTGGTAGCCATTTTTAACGTCCCTTTCCATGTGACCTCCATAACATGTAAAGTAGCTATGCGAGAAATAAGCCCAGTTCTGGGAATCCCTCCTAGACAGGGCCCTTGTGTAGCATGGGAGCTGCTATAGTGTGTCTCCTTCTTGCATTTCTTCGTAACATCAGAAATCTAAAGTCATGAGTCCACGATAGGCTAGTGTAGCGTAGTGGCTTAGAGACCAAGATGTGAATCAGGAAGGTCCTGTTTTGAATCTTGCCTCTGCCATGAGCTCCCTAAGTGGCCTTAGGCAAGCCACTCCCTTTTAGCCTTAGTTCCCAGTTAATTCCCACACCCGCAAAAAGGGGAATAAAGATACTGACTGACTTTATAGGGGTTGTTGTAAGGATTATGGCTAAATCAGGGGTGGACAACTTGTGGCTGTGCAGATGTTTTGGCTTATAGCTCCCATCATCAGTCACCATTGGATGTGCTGTCTAGGGCTGATGGGAGTTGTAGGGCAAAACATCTGCAGGGCCACAAGCTGCAGCAGCAGCAGCAGCAGCAGCAATAATAATAATAATAATAATAATAAGCCACACCAGCATTGTAACAATTCTCAGGAGGAGGAGTGCTGGCATAAAAAATAGCCTTGGTGTGGCTTTTGCATGGCCTTGGTCTTCTGACGTTACCAAGAAGTGAAAGAAAAAAGGCATGCTGCAGTAACTTTTCTGTATGTATGTGTATATGAATGTATTATAATTTTAGTCTGCCTAAAGTTCTCTAAAGGTCATGTTAGCATAAGAAGCTCTGCCGTAACTGCATATTACACCAATATCCTGAAATTAGCTTATTTCTTTTGGTGCCTGTATGCAAGCTTTGAAGTTACGCAGATGTCTTCAGTGAGCAGAAGATGAGATCTGTATAGCTTTCTGAAGGCTTTCTACAAAGGAGATACAAAATACAAATATAACACAAAGGCTTACTGTTTGTACTGGATTGGATCCTGACGTCCCTTCTGTGAAGGGAAGAGAATTGCATTCATGGAATTGCATTCCAACCACACTCTTTTATCTCTGCAGCCTTCTGCACCACCCAAAAATCTCCTCCTTGGAGTGTGGAGCCCTTTGGAATGGTGTGGGATATGTAGTGGCAGCAGCAGATTGAGGTAGAAATCTAATGGAAGAGCACCTTAGGAACCAAGCCAGTTATTTTTTAAAAAGTAGTTTTCCATTTTCCAGGATGCTGACTTAGCAAGAAGAGCTTGCAGACCGCTCCAAAGAGTCCTGTCATCCACCTCAGAGGAAGATGAGCCAATTGTTGTCAAGTTTTTAAAAATGAATTGCCGATACTTCACAGACGGCAAGGTAGAGGAATTTGCTAGTTTCTTTTGCAAGAGGTTTGTTTCATAGATGGGGATGGGGAACGTCTGGCCATCCAGATATTGTTGGCTGCAATTCCCATCATAGACTATGCTGGCTAGGGCTGTTAGGAATTGTAGTCTGACAACATCTGGAGGGCCACATATTCCCTATCCCTGTTATAGGCAAATGGCCATCTAGAGTGCTGTCAGGTGTACTCATGTGGAATTGTTATTACTAGACAGTAAAGATGATCATACCTTTAACAGGCATTCAAATAATTCTATTAGTCGATTCAAAGGATTACCATAGTAACCATATCAAGTGATAGTTTTTCATGAGCTGTCTTACAAGTTTCTCAATTAACTAGCATTGATGTACAGTGTTCTTGTTTTGAGAACATTGATAAAGGTGTTACCTGAAACAAGGTAAGCAAGTGTTTTGTGAAAAACCGATCAGCCAGAAATAACCATTGCAGAGGGGATAGATTTGATTGAATCAGAGTTCACATTCTGAACCATTAATTCAGGCATGCAAAAGCTTTTGATCCACCAAGATGAATGCAAGCCACAAAGCAGGTTTTATGATCTGCTGAGTACTTCTCTCTCCTCCCCTCCCCCCCCCTTTTTTCTCTGTCTCTGTCTCTCACACACACGCGCGCACACACTGCAGTCTAAGGTGGGCTGTGTTTGGCTTTATAGATCACAAGTTATATTGGCCCACTTTAACTGAATGGGTTGTTATTCATGCCACCAATTGTTTTCTGTGCTGGACCTAACATATCAACTGATTTTATGAATTCCACCGTTACAGAAAACTCACATTCCAGGTCTTCTGTTGACCTCGTCTGCCTCAAAAAACTAACCTTCCTTAGTGGAATGGCTGACCAAGGAATGGCTACCTAAATCAAAACTGCTTTGTCAATTAAGCTTGAGCTTGCAAGTGCTTAAGATTCTGTAGCAAGCATTTAGCATAGTTAGTATCACAAGTTAAGGGTTGAACCACACATTATTTGCAGATACATGTAACCCAAGTTTTTGCTAGTGAAAAGAATCTCCATCAGAAGGTGACTGGGAATGAAAAAGCCTCATGGAGAGGGGTGGGAATGCTTAACTGTCTCTACTCAGCCCCCCCTCCAGTCACTTTCCCCTTTCAGGGTTCCAAATGTGAGTTGGACTTTTCTTCCACAAATGTGCGTATAACATGTAGGTAAGCTCTAAGAGTGCTTACATCAGAGTAAAAAGGCCTTAGCTATGTACTACATGAATAGCGTTAACACGTAGAGCCATTTAAATGGAACACTTACCTTTTCCCCTGTTAGTTCTCTGTAATAGTTTCTTATTGGAAATTTAATACCATTTAAGTTTCTTATTGGGAATTCGCAGCCTAAGAACTGAAGTCCTGCTATTATGAGACGTGGGGCTGCTTGTTCTTGAATCTTCATAATATTTTGACTCTAGTTAATTAACAATCTGTAGCTCCCATTGCATTGCAGCCAAGGATTAAATTTAAATACCTTGATCCCTTTTTATAATTCTGGCCTTGTCTGCTAAAGATAGATGTGTTTTGAACACCTGGAATCTTTATCTGTCCTTGATTTCAGTAGGGTGTTGTCTGCTCACAATTAGCAGTTTGGTAGAAAACATGATTCCATTGGAGGAGGGAGGGAGTTTTGAAAAACTAGGGGAGGGAACATAAGGGACAATAGACCTAAGGATGTTCTGTGAACGTGTCATGAGTGTTAAATGCCCATTTTTATTTCAAGGGTGTAGTAGGAGGAGTAATGTTAATTACTCCCAACAACATCATGTTTGACCCCCACAAGTCAGACCCACTGGTAATTGAGAATGGCTGCGAAGAGTACGGGCTCATTTGTCCCATGGAGGAGGTGGTTTCGATTGCGCTCTACAATGATATCTCTCACATGAAGATCAAAGATGCTCTGCCATCGTAAGAAGTCTTCTTTGTTTATCAGATTTTAACATTATCAGTGGGATATGGAGGACAAGCAGCTGGAAAATGAAAAAAAACCAAACCCTTAATGAACTTGAGAAGCAGGACAGCAGCTAACAAGAAAAGAAGGAAGATAAGCAAAATAGTGGTGTATTCTTTAGGAATTACGATGCTCACCTAGGCTCAGATAACACATTTTTTTTCAGATGGTGAAGCTTGTATAAAGTGCCGTTGCCAACCTGTTCTTATTCAATGTGAAAAGTTGCCCTCATAAATTCAAGTTACACATTTTTAGTTTTCTGACATGGCAACTTGAATGTTGTTTGAGGGTACTGTTTCACACAAGCATTTCACCGCACAAAAACAAGGAGGCCCAAATGACTGTATGAGAACTTCTTCACCTCACCAAAATGATATGAAAATTGTGCTCAAGAGGCACAAAGAGAGAGTCAGTGAAAAAGTTGGGAGTGGGAGAAGGGAACTGTGAAATGGGGGAATGGGCTACTTTCTGCATTCGAATGTGTTTTTCAGGACAGTGCCTCGCATAATTAATTAAAGGGGGATGATTACAGATTTCAGTGGTGTGAGCTCAGTAGAGGCTGGTGGCTCTGATTTTGGTGGGGCCGTGAATCCATCCTTGGTTTCAGTCAGAACCAGCCAGAACCTCTAAAGGAGCTATCCAAGGTGCTTAAGCTGTTTTGAGGGTTAGGATTCCAGCCCCTTGGATAGCTCCTTTAGAGTTCTGGCTGGTTCTGACTGAAACCCAGAATGGATGCACAGCCCCACCAAAATCAGCCACCAGCCTCCACTGTGTGAGCTCCAGATTATATTGGCGTAACTGAATGATGTAGACTAATCTGTAGGGGAGTAGATATATGAAGGAACATCTTCTCTGAGGTTAAGCTTGATGGCCTTGGATCTCTTCCTGTGCATTTATTTATGAATAATGTCCCACTGTTGCTTTATTGAAACTGCACTGATAAGCCAAAACGAGGTATCTAGAACAAAGTTATGGCTTGTAATACAAGAACAAAATGGGTTTGTAATCCAAAAATATGATTTGCTCTTTAAATAGGGTTTCCTGTCTGTGTTCTTCAGGTAGATTAGTCTTAAAGTTATATAAAGAATTCTATACTGTTTTAGACTGGTTGTTTCCCCCCATCCCTGGCCCCTTTCGGTGTGTTGTGCTTTCAGTAATCCTTTTGGTGTATGAACTCCTAAGTTTGAACTAGCAGAACTTCCCATTTATTTATGTTTTAATTTACTTGTGGAGCAAACACATGCATGTTTCGACAGAAAAATGTCCTACAACTCCCAGCTTGCCCCAGCCAGCCATGGGAATTGTAGGACTTTTTCTGTTTAAACACGCATAGGTTTGTGCCCTAAAGCTTTAGCATAAGGAAATAAGGAAGTAATCAGGGTTATCAGTCATCTTATTAAGCTTGTTATTTTGTTAGTCCCAAAAGCTAGTGCAAGATTTCAGGATTGCCAACTTGTCTAGGCCTTTCTCAGTATTGGGGCCAAGTGTTGGGGAGCAGGGCAGGGCTGCAATTGCATACTACATTTAGCCACTTGGAAGGAACATGCTGGTAATAACAAAGGGGTGCTCATGCTTCTTAGAACATTTACCGACAAGCGTGGCAGTCGTAGAAGCCGTTTACGAATACTGAGATTCTCCCTGTTGCTTGAAGTTCTTTCATTATTAATCTTTGTGAGCTAGAAGATAAAACGTGGGTAATGGATATGAGAAGGCTTCAGTTTATTTCAGGGGCTTCTTTCAGCCTGAGGGCAACATTCAGTTTTGGAGAAGCTCTCGGGAGCCACATTCTAGTGGTGGGCAGGCTGAAGGCAAAGGAGGTAAGGCCAGAATACCAAAAATACAAGCACATTTTAGCTTACACTTCTTACAGCCGGTGGCTGAGCTTTAAGGAGAGGCATTTCAATGTTTAGAATGGGGGAAAATGCGCAGAAGCTGGGAAATCACAGAATGGTCAGGGTGGGGGGAGTGGGAAAGGGGGTGTGGCCATCTAGGAAACCCTGAAGGGCCAGATTTGGGACCCCAGGTGACTCAGATTTGCCCCTTGGGCCTGAGGTTCAACACCCCCTGGTTTATTTGATAGGAGCAAGTTGGGCTAGCTTGCTGGCCTGAAACTCAGCTTTTTTTCTTTTTAAAGTATTCATGATTACAGAGAAAAATTTGAGAGCATGCTTTGGGAAGGCAAATGTTAAGAGCCCTCCAGGTAACAGGATTTCATGGTTTCTGATTCCATCTCATGATTTTGAGTTGAATCATGATTTTGAAAGCCTGGAATGATTTAATTCTGGACCTTTTAGTGTCTTGAACTAATAACTAAAAGGCAATTCTGATGAGATGGGATTTGTTTGCTCTAACTGGCCTGGAGACCATTACAGACAAAGAAATTATACAGTACATGGTCATTCTGTTGCTCCTTTTGTTGTAGCATAAGACCCAGACTGGTTCTTGTCTTTCATCCCCTCACCCATAAAAATACCTATGGGATACCTAAGAATGCATCCATTTCTCCACTTCCACTTCATGCACTTCAAAATACAAGTATTTGGTTATATTGGTTCTTTCACTTTTATAATTACTTTATTTCAGTTAGCTTGCATTTTATTTGGAAGGACACTATTGGTTTAGTTCATATTATTTCAGAGTTGTTTTGGTGCATTTTAGTTGACGATTTCTTTTTTGCCATTTGTTGTTTTATTTATTTAAATATTTGTTGAGTTTTCCTTTTGTTTTCCTTTTGTTCTGTTTTTAACACTCCATATACAACCACCATCTTTCCTGACAGCGACATTCCAAAGGATCTTTGTCCTCTGTACAGGCCTGGTGAGTGGGAAGACCTTGCTTCCGAGAAGGACATCAACCCTTTCAGCAAATTTAAATCCATGAATAAGGAGAAGAAGCAGCAGAAAGTAGACAACTTTGTTACATTGAATTCCAGACTGATAAAACCACCAGAGGAGGAGAAGGGGACAGATTTTGAAATCGTTAAACCTTCTGAAAGTTCTTCCCCAGTGACATCTAGGTCAGTGGATACACCCAGGGACTCCATTATTCCTGAGTCTTCGAAAAGGGTGGCTTTGGATATTTATACTACAGAACGTTCTGTAGAGAGCGTTACTCTGGACCTAACCAAGGACAATTCCCTTTTGGAAGAGGATGGCTTTATCGAACTAGAAGAGACTTCAACACAGACTAGTAGCAGAGGAGACTGTGGAGATGCAGGAATAGTAGATGATCCCAAGGACTGTAAAATAAGAGAGGAAATTCGGTTGCGAGCAACAAATAAAGAAAATTGTAAGCAATCAGTGTCGGATTCATCAGGGCCAAAGTGTGAGGTCCCTAAAGATGTCCTTGATCTAGAGTCCAGTGAGAAGCTAGATGTGGTGCCTGAAATGAACAAGGGTGGTAGTTCTCCAACGAATAAGGTAGAGATGACTCTGGATGCAAACAAGGAGCTGAATAAAGACAAGCTTATTGAATTTTACCTCAATGAAGATAAGGATGAGCCAGCATCCACTGATGACTTGTGTAAAGCTGAACTCAAGAAAGAGGGAAACAATGTACCAGTGGGCATAGACCTCACACTTAGCTCTTCACATTCGCAAGCCACTGAAGTACCTGCAGGCAAAAGGGCAGGACCTGATTCGTGTTCTATTGAAAGGAAAGGGCCATTGCCAGAAGCTGACTCAGCAGCAGGAACAGAGAAAAAAGACGGTGATGGATTAATAGCCTCCTCATTGGCATCGCATCTAGACAATAAGTCTGAAATTAGACTGTGGCTGCTGCAGAGAATCCAAGTGCCCATTGAAGGTAGGCCTGCTTGCCATAGATTTACCAAAGGACATGCTTTGTATGGAGAAGGTCCCAGGTTCGATCCCCAGCATATCCAGGTAGGGCTGGAAAAATACCTGCCTGAAACTCTGGAGAACCACTGCCATTCAGTGTTGGCAATACTGGGCTAGATGGACCAATGTTCTGACTCCGTATAAGTTAGCTTTCTATGTCCTTATGATAGATATTTTAACAATATAATTCTGTCCTTCTGCCCACCTTCCTTGTAAGTGGAATCACCTGCAATTGAGCCTGGGTTCCTTTATACTTTGTAAAACATGTGCTCTACTACAGAGTGATTATCATTGAGGCTAAGGGAGAATCAATGCAGCATCCCTACAATATGGAGAGAAAGGGTTGTGTATGCACAGAAGGATGTTTTTCCTAAACTTAACTCTAGCCATCATTGTTAATGACAGTGTCTCCTAGATGTTCAGGTACCACAAAGTAAATGTCACTTCACTTTGAGACTTAAATTATTCTTGAGCAGGCCTGGGCCAAGGCACGTTGCCACCTCAAGCGAGGCCACAGCGCTGTTGCCACCGCCACCGTCTCACTTCTGGCCACTGCCACCAGCCACCCACTCTCCCTCCCTGCTTGGCTGGCCAACTGTCTGGCCAGCCAAGACAGCTGGCTGCCGCTCCTGCCTGCCTGGCCGCTCCTGCTCCTGCCTTATGTCTCAACCTCAAGGCTCCTGGGAGAGGTCGGCCAAACTATCGCAGAAACTGGAAAAAATCCACTTTCGCCATTGAGTGGACGATGGAATGAAAGGCACCTGACAATCTGCAAAAATGCAGACAGAACGAATTTTACAAAATCCGTACATCCCTAATTCCATGTGAATGTGCCAGTGTGCCTGTACTTAGTTCTAGTCATTTTCTTGCTGCGCTTGCTGGTGTTTCCAGATATAAGGACTATTATGTGTTATTTTTCCCCCTATGACTTGAATATAGTTCAAATGTGGTAACATGCCAGACAACTGAAATTGTCCTGATTGCAGGGCCCATGTTAAAGTCCACTTGATCTGCTTTTTCTTCAGGTCAGAATACCCAGGCGAATAATATACTAGGTTTTGTGTCTATGTCTGTGTTTTACCAAAGCAGTTAATTTCAATTATTCCCTAAGACCAGTTTTGGAGGGAGTGTATAGCGTGTAGTTTTTATATTTTCTTTGCATTTTCCTTTACATAAACTGCCCTGGAATTTTTTATTGATGCAGTATAGAAGTATTTATAGTAAATCAATAAAATGTATTAAATTCAAGACTGTATTTGGCATTTCTGAGTGGTCATTTCTTGACGAAGGTTAAACTGTGCCACTGGCTAATATGCTGCATTTGCTATGCTGTAACTCTGTGGTCTCTTGGATTCAGATATGCTCCCTTCAAAAGAGGAGAAAAGCAAGACACCGCCAATGTTTCTGTGCATCAAAGTGGGCAAGCCTATGAGGAAGTCATTCACTTCCCAAAGCACCACAATGGCTCAGCAATATGGAAAAAGAAGAAAGCAACCCGAGTACTGGTTTGCTGTTCCCCGAGAAAGGTAAGCTGCAGCTTTTCAGCAAAGTCTCTTAGGTCCTTTTCAGAACATGTAGAAATGACATTTTGTGCACCCTCCATCAAAATACTTGCTTCAGTTGAGGGGGTACTTCCTTTCCAATAAAGGTATTGTCCTAATATGCATTCTACTTTCCCAGTGTCATTGTTACTATTTAATTACTCTATATCAGCTAAAATGGACTTGAAGAGCAATCGTTTGTCCCTGGAAATACATGAGATTTTCTTCCTCTCAGGCACATTCAGGTTGTTATTTGATTGCACAAGTGTCACAAGGCCTGGTTAGTTATTGCTTGTGACATGACTAGTGGCAAGTGGCATGTGGCACCACATTTCCCCATCTTCCCCTCCCATTTGTCATCTTAAAAAAAAAAGATTGCATCTTTTTAAAAGATGCAAAAAGATGGCAGGACCTGAGTGAGAAATTAAACTGAAAAAAATAAAAGTATTAATGTAAAGTCTAGAGAGGCCTACTGTCTATTTTATTTTTCCTGTGGCAATGTGCTTATTTTATTTATTACATTTCTGTCCAACTAAGGTGCTTAAGGTACCACTGTGATTCAGCTTAAGGTGCCACTGTGATTCAGACTTCACAATTGGATGACTGTTCTTTGGGGCTTTCCTTGAGGTTGCTCTGGAAGCTGCAGCTGGTGCCAAACTTGGGCAGCATGGCTGTTAAGTGGGTCAGTGGGTCACGCACCCATTATACGCAGGCTGAGGGAATTGTACTGGCTGCCTATTTGCTACTGGGCCATCTTTAAGGTCTTGCTGGCAAAGTACAGAGCCTTGAACAACTCAGGAGCAGGGTACCTAAAGGACTATCTCCACCTTTATAGGCCTGCTAGATTGTTGCGTTCATCAGGGGAAAATGTATCAGTGACACCACATCCTGCAGATAATCATATGGCAGGAACCCAGAAACAAACATTTTCTTCTATTGACTCTGTCTTTTGGAATACTCTTCTCTCGTCCACACATGAAGTGTCCTCTGTGATGTGTTCCCAATGTCTTTTGAAGTCACACGTTTTTACTCAGGCTTTTCCCAATGACCGATGTTCGACCCCTGTATCTTCTTGTCGCTGATATGTGTTACTGGTTTTTATCTTGCTGCTTTATGTTTTTTATAGTACCAGTTAGAGTTTACTTTTAATAATAAGCCATTTAGAAATATTCTAAACTAAATAAATACATAAACGTTAAAGATGGGAATATACGGTTCTTCTCCCATCTCCTCCTGTCCTCACAATAACCCTTCGCAGTAGGCTAGCCTTATAAATAGTGACTAATTCAGAGTCACCCAGTGGGCATCATGGCTGCATGGGGATTTGAACATCAGTCTCACTCAGACCACAACACCACACTAGGAGTTGAACCTAACTAGGAGATGGAAGGGAGCTTGTTCAGACTTTTTCTTGTTTCCTGCCAAAGTAAAACTGGTGAATTATGGGGGAAGTCCCTGGACAGACCTTAGTCAGTTTTAGCCCCTACAGATTCTCCTCTTAGAAGACTGAGCTTTATCCTACTCTTGTTCTGGAGTGTACACCATCTAGCCTCAAAATAAAACCTAAAGTTCAACATGGTTATTCTCATGAATCCAGATAAGCTAACTGGAAAGGAAATCCTTTACATTACCACAGTAAAAAGAAAGATAGGATAGGATCCTTTTTTTTGGATAAAGCAGCCAGTATTTTAGCATTGCTGTTTTGACTTCTGTATAGCCACTGTATTGAATATAGATTTGCTGCAGTATGTTCATGACATGGATAACTGATGTTCAGAAAATTTCAAACAGTAGGGGCCAAAATGAATGTGACACTAAATATGTCATTTGAAATGATGTCAGTTAACAAAAAATAAACAGCAGATGGGGGAATTGGGGCCTATTAAAAGCTTCCCTCCAAGGGCAGTGGGAGGGGGGAGCTTTTTGTCAGGACCATGGCAGGAGAGAAAAGACTTAAACTCTCCTCCCATGCGCTGTGGTCCTGACAAAAATCTCTCCATACCTGCTTTTCTTTTCTTTTTTTGAACTAACAAGTAATGTGTTTTGCATTACATATATTTCAGCCTTAAGGCAGGTAGACAAAGGTGAAATGAGGAAACAGATTTAAAAAAACTGGGTGGCAAAAGTAGTGTGAGAGTAATAGCAGAAAAGGTTTTGCAGGAAAAAAATGGAGTTAGAGGAAGGAGGTACACTAAACTTTTTTCCATAGCCTAAGAGAAAGCAATACCTAAGAAATGACTGAATGATACAGCAGCAGAAGTATTTAAAAAGAGACACAGCTGCAGCTTGTCGTATATTTTTTAAGTGTATGTATTTGAGATATTTCATTTTCTGCTTTCAGAATTGTTCCAGATTTTGCAGTGTTGTGTTGTAAACACACACACACACATATATATATATATATATAAAAAAGAGAAGTGTTGATGTGTTGTTTTATTTCTCTCTCTCTCTCTCAACATATCTCTTAATATTAAAGCACAATTTGGAACAGAATTCCGAGAGAACAAAATTAATTCATTTGTCATAATCAACATGTTAAATATTTAAGGTGGTGCCAGACTTTTTGTTGTTTTTGCTACAATAGGCTAACAGGAAAACCACTCTGGAAATGAAGTCATGTAGGTGATGTGCTTGCCCACTGATCCTGCAGCTGCCCATATGGGTTACTTTGCAATGAAACACAATTGGCCAGTTCACACAATCAAACTGCAGCACGTGCCAACAACCATTTTGAATGTTCAACACTTGGCTGCGGCTTGTTGTGCTGGGCGAACCTGGGGACCATGGGTTATGCGAGGGTTAAACAACAAATGATGGATTTTCAAATATTCAAAATGTCTGCCCACCTGTGCTGCAGCCCACTGTGGCTTAAATAAACCATGGTGGGCTGTTCAATCATGCGAACAAGATCATTATGTCACAACCACAGCTCCTGGCTTCTCCTGGACGTTCCTGCCCTCTATGTGACTTTGGACATGCAGCAAGGGCTCCCAAAACATTATTTTGTCAGCTGAGACAATGAAATTGGGTTAATCAGTGGCTTGGCCACTGTTGCATTGTGATTGTGAAATAGGAGGAGTCCTTATCTTTCGCACGTAACTTTTAAGAACAGAAATGTGCTTTATAAGGGTCTTCCTTTGCTTTGCTTGAATGATCATGTTGACCTAGTAATACATCATTGCTTCGGGCCTGCTGGTGGAAGGTCCTCCGTTGTGTACCTTGCAATGGGTAATGTTAACAGTTCTGGAAAGTGAGTATAAATAAGCTGCTGTTCTCTTAATTTTGTATGTGCTTGATATGACTGAAGGATGCTAGATTAGTGATTTATACCTTTACCTCTAAAAAACATTTGCATATTGGAAAGCAGGCACTGCTGCAGAAAGATTTTAGGGCCAAGGCAATATTAGAGAAGCAGGAAATTAATAATAGGACATGGAATAATGGCATACCTCTTCTTCCCAAGATCAGTTGTGCTGATGTAGCACATCTATTTTCTGCAGCCTATTTCTGCAGGGCTTCAGCCTGTGCCAGTTCTCTGTCCATCCATGCAGTTGATGGATCTGTGCAAGGATGCCCTGGAAGAAAAGCAACCTTTTTTTCCTAAAGGATGCTTTGCATGCTTCTGGTTGTTCACCAAAGCACTAAGCCAAGAAGGTAGGGAGGTGGGTGTGGATATGATCCATAGCAAGACTAGAATGAAATAATGCATGGAAGTGTGTTAATGTCATGACTGAAACCTGTCAATTCCAGTTACTTTTAATTTCTCATTTTTCTAATCTTAAGTTTGGTCTGTCTTGAACTTTGAGAATTTTGTTTAAAGCTTGCATGTTAATTCATGCACATTTTTGTGCACATTTCTCCTAACAAATGCATTCTTGTACACAATTTTGCCTAATATACATATTTTTTGCAAGCAGTTCTCTTAATATAATGTGTTTTTAACATTATTTTTCACGTATACATATTTTTATGTGCACTTCCCCTAATACATGCATTTTTATATGCATTTTTTTTGTTTGGCGAACTCCCCTGCAAAATTTGGAGAGTTGTGAATTTCAAAGGATTAACTGAGTTTCAGTTTGTATATTGATTCAAAAGTATGAAATTAGATAAATTTGCACTAAAATTAGGAATTTAAATACAAATTTCTCCTCTATACTAAGTTTTACATATTGCTCTGTAGGACCTCATGTGGTTGGGATCACACTTGAACTACAGATAATATCCTAATTGTTGTATGTGTTTTAAATTGGAGTGCATGTGGGCTCAAAGCCATGGATTCTGAAGATGAGAGAGATCTTTAATCTCACCATTTTTATTGATTGACTTTATTATTTATTTATACAAAAAAAATCTTGTTCTTCTGGTGCTTACACAGAGCATCTAACAACAATTAAAAACAACCGTAAAATGCAATAAAATTCCAAACAACAACATAATAGATATACAATATAATAAAAAATAGAGACTGGTGCAGCATCAGATCAGACTTATTCATCAGATGAAACAAATGCCTGCCTGAATAGGAAGGTTCTTGCCATCCAGCAAAACACCATATGAAAGGGAACCAACTGAGCAAATCGTTTCTGAGGGAAAATACAGAAAAGGATAAAATAATAATGAGGAATAAAATTTCCATTGAATGACAAAGCAGTAGTGTTGTTGGTTGCATCTCTTATGCCACCCATCCTTCTGGGGACAATAAATCCAAAATGAGTCTAATTACTGTTAAACATTGGTCAAGCCATATCTCACTGAAACTCCTCCTTTGCTGACATAGTTCTGTGCAAGTGTGAGACCGCGCTTCCAACAACCACCATGTGTGATAGTAGACAAATCAGAGTCCTGTTTCTGTGACGTGGGACCATATGCTTTGTAAATTGCCCACAGCAACCCTTGGTCAAACTTATTTGTGTACAAATATAGCTTTGTTTTTAGCACTGGAAAAATGATTGTGAAAAGCTTGGCAAAAAAGGTCACTCACTCACTTGTTTTGATTGGTGTAGGCTTTGTGTGATTAGCATCTCAGACCTTAAATTCTTTGATCAAGATAACAAGGTTAAGTTAAGCTTTGGTAATAAAGAGAGGTAGACCTAACATGTGCTATTATATACGGAGAATTATGCCATTTAGTTAAACTGCTTTGGAGTAAGGAGGAGGAGTTGGCATTTGTGTTTGTACTTAACACATGAGATTTCAACAATACCAGTTCACTGCCTTCATATGTAGTTGGAAGAAGGATAAGCAGGGCTGCAAACAGAATTGTCTAGGTCCAGAAAAAATTTGTACTTGCCAACCTCCACTCTTTGGGGGGCAGGGGAGGGGGCAGGTAGGCTCTCTATGGTTCGTCTATGTACTCTCTGTCTACAGGCCTGACAGCTAGCTTGTCTACTTGTTAGTCAGTAAGTCTAAATGCTTGAATCAGATAGCAACCCTGACTTTCAGAAAATCAAGAATGTACTAGAAATTTAGGATATCCCTGTGCTGACCTCCACCTTTACGTCAGAGAGAGGAAACATAACAAATACAGTCTGTTGGTATTGTTCAGAAGTGATCAGTGCTATTTGTGTTTCATTTGAAATTATCTCATGCATGATTCCAAAAACAGTTACTTGAAACAAGCTGGAGGAACGTGATTCCAAGTGCTTGAGACTGATGCCTTAACTGTGTATAAGAGAGGCATAGATTTTTTAAAAAATCTAAGAATTTGCCCATTGATACACTTATTGGTGCCTGCCAGAATTCACATGTAGTGAAATGTTGATAATATAACCATTTTTAAAAGTAGTTGGATTTTCTTCAACGGAGTTGGTACTGTTTGGCTGTAGAAATGATTTGGTATATCATGTAATACAATATTAATTATTATTATTATTATTATTATTATTTTAGATGGTGATGATGATTTCTATAGAAAACCTATATCTCACCTTTTGATTGAATGATCCTTAAGGTGGCTTACAAATGATTTTAATAAACCACAAATCCAAACCCAAACACCCCAGCAGCCCTTAATCCCCTGACCGATGGAGGCAGCCAGAGTGAGCTTCCCTTCAGCTCCGCAGTTCTAGGGTAAAATCCCACAATCAAACCTCTTAAGGGAAAATAGTTGTTAAGTGAGTCACTCAAATTTCTAGAAGAGATGAGTCTTTCACAGCAGAGTTTTGCAATATGGGGTGACTCAAACATGGGTGGTGCATAGGAAGATAGGTTAAAAATAGTTGCAGAAAGATAAGATAAACTTGCAGCTGCCTTGTCTCTGTATTTCATGTAGCACCACAAACCAGACTGCGACTGGCAGTGACAACCTCAAGATGGCTATGAGGGCAGGAGATTTGAAATATGATTTCCACATATATTTCATTACTGGATAGGTGTAACCATCAACAGACTGTTTTGTTTCTTGTGTATATTTGACTGCAAGAATACCCTGGACCCTGGATCCTGAACCCAAGAATCTTGGGACAAGGGAGATCCCATGTTCAAATAACCACAGTATTTCTCCGTTTGGCCATTCACTTGTATGAGGGGAGTGGGGAGAAAGTGTTAAGTGTAAGTCCAAGGTACAACTATCCAGCTGCCATCAAATGTATGGACCAAAGCAAACAAAAACCAGTAGCTGCACATCCACTGTGCATGTGCAAAGCTTCCTTTAGGCAGATGGTAAAGATTGTTAGTAATCTAGTGAACTTTGCATACTTCTTCCATTCAGTGTTTTTGGAATGCTCAGCACTTTTCTTTTTCTCTTGTTTCCCAGGGTAGATCATCTGTATACCTTTTTTGTACAGTGGTCGCCGGATGTGTATGGCAAAGATGCCAAGGATCAGGGTTTTGTGGTGGTGGAGAAGGAGGAGCTTGACATGATAGACAACTTCTTCAGTGAACCTTCAACAAAAAGCTGGGAAGTGAGTTCTTTCTGTTTTCACACCAGAAGTATCAGAAACTGTTCAGTGGGACTGAGATAGAATATCACATCTTGCTACCCAGAACGTTTTGTTTTCTACTGCTTGCGATCTTCTCTTAGATCTCTTCTTTTAATTCATGTGTATAGTCCTCATGGTTGTGGAAGAGGTCTTAAAAAGCCCAAGGATAATGTGTTGGGAAAAGCCTTATAAATCCAAAAAATTGATGAAAGGCACTCTACTCGCATCCTCGCATTACTGCTTGACCACCACAATTCATTACCTTAAACCATTCAGTGATGCTGCTTAAAGAAATAATACCTATTATAGTTCCACACGAAATACAAAGGGTTAACTATATAGTTCAAGTAAAGTTACCTCTGCATTTGTGAAACTAAAAGAACCCTATGTCGGCAGGGTTACACAACAACAAAAATGATGCAGTTGAGATTCAAATAATAACTTGCAACATCTTCATGTAAGATAACATTCTGAGAATCTTTGACTGCAAGATATGCACACATTCAAAGTTTAAAAACGGATGAAGGGCACAATCCTATAGAGATAGGTGGGTGCCTCCGACCTGCCCTGAAGTCAGAGGTGACCACCTATCCAATGAAAGGCGGAAGCAGCATGGAGGAGAGGATTCTCTCTGTGTTGCAGCTGCCCTGCACTAAAACGTGCATCTAAATGCAGCTCCCGGGGAGGGGGCGGAAACGGGGCTGGAGACCACATAGGAAGCTGCCTAAAACAGCTTCCATGATCTCCTCCCATCCCCACCCCCAGGAACACCCTGTTTTCACCCCTCCATGCGCTGTGTTCTGAGCATGGAGGCTGTGGTGGTGCAGTTCTCTCCGCACGAACTATGAGGAGCAGGGGAGGGGGTGGGGAGCATGGTTTCCCACCTACGTGCTCGTAATGCTCTCTACGAGCTTGGAGCTGGAACCAAAAAAATCCTATCTCCCCCAGATGCTGTCCAGGGCACTTAAAGCATCTCTACTCCAGCCTAAAATCCTGCATTTAAAACAGGGCTTTCTGCTTCTGTTTGAAATGCAGGATGACAACGGACTCCCTTTACACATGCTTCCTTTCCCCTTCCTTCTCCCCCCTCTCTGAGTCTTCTGTATGTTTCATTGATCTTGTTCCTCTTCTTGCTGCTTTTCCTCTTTTCACGGAGGGAACTCAAGCAGAAAACAAGTGGGGTAATTTCATACTTCATTATCTCTGATCTATTTAAAAATGAAATAAAGGTTATTTAGTGCAGGAGACACCCTGGAGGTTAATGATGTCCTCTAAAGGGCCATCAAACTTCTGTGAGTAACGACTTTCAATAGCAGGATAAAAGCTCTGTGTGAAGGAGCCCATAGGATTACTCTCTCAAGTATTGGATATATGGTTCCACAAAAGCAGATTTTGTATATATACTTTGGTATTGTTTACATGTGGCAAAGATTTTGGAAGTGGACGTATGGGATAAAATTCAGGAAATAAAAGGATATTCCTCCCAATCTTAAAAATATTATTTTGGGATACTTGAAAGAGGTGTACTGTACATTTTCCAAATTGTAGCTTTGGAATTACTATTCAGTTTACTTGCCGACACACGAATCTATATTGCTGGATATTGGAAAAACATACAAACTCCAGAATGGTTAATTTCAGAATGGCTTTTAAAAAAATGGGATAACACATTGTTAATAAAGATAACTTGCTTTGGGGGAAAACTACTCAAGAAACCAAACTAATAGATTAATTAGATGATCCATGTTTATAAACTTCTGGAATAATAATTTTGAAGATAAGATGCAACCATTTGTTTCCTATGTAGCAATGAGCTGATTATGCCTATTATGTGTCCTAGTAGCATATTTTCTTTTACTCTTGTATGTAGTATTTTTTATGGCTATATCGGAGGATACAAACACTGCAATCCTATATATGTCTGCTTGGAAGTATATGCCAATGCATTCAGTGGGACTTACTTCCAGGTAAATGTGTCATAGGATTGCAACCTTTAAAAAAATAGATCTAGGCTGCAATTCTATATGCATTTACCTGGTAATAAATCTCATTAAAGTTTATGTGGCTTATTTCTGTATAGATATGTATAGGATTGTGCTGTTAGATAAGCTATCAAATATCTTGAGATAGAGGATTTTTTGTGCTTGATAGCAATGAGTATGTCATGTAGAGAAGAAATAATTTATAGTTTGAATAATGTATCATTCCATTGTGTTGGCCCTTGTATCGTTTATCAAGTACTGGGATATTTAATTTGTAATTGAGTTAAACTGAAAACATTTAAATCTAAATAATAATTCTATTAACTGCTGCAGGAATAGGGAGGGAACTGTAGCCTACTTCTCACTGATCTAAACATGGATCTGACATAGAGAATAAAATGTTGGGGAGAAGAATTCTAGCCTAGCCTTTTCCTTAACATGCCATGTATTGAGGGACATTCAGTCATCTCAGCCTCTACTTACAGTGGCACAACCCACATGCAGGTTAATACCCTCTGTGAGAACAAGCCCTTAGCAATGGCAGCATCAGTGTGTGCGTGTGTGAGCGCTTTATCCCACATGTGATATTTCTGAAAGAAAAATAACAGTCTCATTCATATTAATGTTTCCACCCTAAATACATTTTCTCTGAAATAATTCCTGTTGTTTTTTATGCTTTCAGGCAAGCATTTTTAGTGTTTCCTAGGATATACTGATTGATGATAACAAAGAAAAACACTCTGAGCATGTGAAAAGTGTCATTTCTTCAAGTAACTACAGGAATTGAAGAATGGGGTGGAAGCAACTCATCTGAGAGGGGTTGTTGTCCCTCTCCCTTACTCCCTGAAGTGGTGCCTATGGGCCTTAGAGATTTCAAGATTTCTTGGGAACTGATTTGGCCCTAGGTTTTGGCCCCATGTTTTGTCAGTACTTGCATTGAAAACAAATTTGGTTTGAGGACTCACTGTCTTCAAACAAGCAAGTGGGTGAGTTCACAGAAAGTTCAACCATGTGTCTTGTGGTTAATCACAGTTAACTATGGAGGACCCCCCCCCCCCATTTTTTAGAACCAGAAAGGCAGAAAATCTACTAGAATCTAGGGTTGGTTGAGAATCTGCTCAGTTGATTGCCTGTTTGTTTATGATACTCCAGTATTGTCAGATATTTTGTAAAGCAAAGGATACTTGGGTGGAATTGACATGTTGAAGGCACCTGACATACTTTTGAATTCTGTTAGGGGGAAAACAGTTACAACTGAACAGAATTATCAGTTTCCTCTTCGGGACTATTATCAGTTTCTTCTTTGAGACAACTTCCTCTTTGTCTCAACTCCTAGCTTCTGAAAGCAGAAACTCCTCCAGCTCCTGTTTTAACTCCTACCTCCTTCCTTCACCTTTTGCATACAAAGACTTGCAACATTTGCAGGTGGGGCAATCAGTAGGATGCAGTGCAGAAGCTGAAGGAAACCACATAAAAGACGGATCAACGAATAAGCAAAACACAAGAGTCAAAATGTTTCCTTATTTGTTCAACTTGAGAATCAAGAGATGATATGGTTAGCGTATATAAATTGGAGGTGGAAGGGGGAAAAACCAATGTAAAACCATAGACATGAAGAAAAAATATAAATCTTCCCAGGATCTTGTTTAGCTGTTGAGAGAGGAGTGTGGACCACAGACAGCCACATCATGTATACAAAGATATACAGGTCTGGTTCAGACGTCATGGTAAGGGAATTCTTACCATGGTGTGGAGAATATAGATAGGGAAACATTTTTCTCCCTCTCTCATAATACTAGAACCCAGGGTCATTCCTTGGAGCAGATTGGTGGTAGATTGAGGACACATAAAAGGAAGTACTTCTTCATAAAGCACATAGCTAAGCTATGGAATTCACTACCAGAAGATGTAGTGATGGCCACCAATTTGGATGGCTTTAAAAGGGGGTTAGACAGATTCCTGGAGGAGAAGGCTATCAATGGCTATTTATTTATTGTATTTTTATCCCACTCCTCAGCCAAAAAAGGCTCCCAGAGCAGCTTACAATCAATGAACAAAGAGGACAGTCCTTGCCCGCAGGCTTACAATCTAAAAAAGACACGACACACAAGAATAAAGCAATGGGGAGGGGAGAAAAAAATAATTAGGTAAACTGTCAGCAGGGCTGGTGGGGTGGCTTTGTTCCCCCCTCTCATCTCCAAAAGGAGGGGCAGTCCAACTGGAGCAGGCCCTGATGTTCCCTTTGCCTGCTCCCTCGCTCCTTCTTCCCCACAGGGCCATGGATGTCAGTTAGCCCTGTGAGGGCGGGAGGAGTCCAACTGGAGCAGGCCCTGATGTTCCCTTGTCTGCTCCCTCGCTCCTTCTTCTTCCCCACTATTAGGCTTGATGGCTATGTGCTACCTCCAGTACCAGAGGCAGTATGCTTATGTACACCAGTTGCTGGGGAACATGGGTGGCAGGGTGCTGCTGTGCTCATGTCCTGCTTGTAGGTTTCCCATGGGCAACTGGTTGGCTACTGGGTAAACAGAATGCTGGACTAGATGGAACCTGGGTCTGATCCAGCAGGATCGTCTTACGTTCTCACGCTCCTTATCCTGGTTTAGTGTCTACAAGCAGCGAGCGGGACCACTTTGCTGTGAGCAGGAGCCACTCACAAACCACAGACCTCCCCGCACACCACAGTCCCAATCTAGGTTGGGGCCTTATGGCTGCTTTTTGTAAACAAGGTGTAGCCACTTCCAGTTTGACCCTAGGATTCTTTTGAACCTCACCCCACCCCGCCATCATGAAGAGAAGATGAGCAAGTTCTCCCCATTTGTGGCTAAGCCCCACCAATCTTGCAATGAATCCCCACCATGGAAGGAACTGGATCTCCCTGCTTAAGGCAGGAGAAACTACTGCTTGTACTGTTCCTCCCCACATACACACACAGGCCACGGAGTTGGGGTGGGAAAACAGGCACTGGTGCAGCTAGGTGATTCTAGACTCTTGACTTAATGGTCTGACTGGGAAGCCGGGGTGGGATGGTGGTGGCTCTTTAGATGGCCTCTTCCTTCAAAATGTGGAAAGCACCTCTCCTGCTCATTCTGCTGCGTTGGGGTTCTGGACGTCTGCCCCAAACTCCTGCCCTGACAGTAGCATTGCAGGGCAGGGTAGGCTCCAACCTTGACAGCCAAGTGTTGAACCAGTCACCCTGTGCACATAGGTATGGGGGGCAGGGGAGGCACTATCAGGACTCTCCAGGATCCCACCAAAGCCTAGGGCTTGGCACTACCATTCTCTGAACCTTAGCTTATTATTTACCCTGTAATATAGAGATAAAAATACAGATCTGCTTGATAGGGCTGTAGTAAAGATTACGGGAAATACCTGGCCTGCTTTAATTCAGCATATGGCTCAACTGCCAGAGACTAGGAAAAACAGAACAAAGGTAGGAAAGTAATCAGTATTTACTAGGCCATTCAAGCTGGCATAAGCAAACGGGGGTAGCATGTCTGACGTACCAGGCAAACAGTAATTTACTGGCAATGGGAGCATACCTAAGCCTCTCGCATTTCTAAGCCCTGTCTTATTCCTAGGCAGACAGTACAGCCATCAGCAGTCTACCCAATGTCAGCTCAGTTCAAACAGCCACGGCTTTCATTTGTGGGTGAAGCAGTGGCATGGGTGCTTCTCCACCTCCCCAATCCATGTACTTCAAATAAAGTTTGGATGGAAAATGGTTTTTCTCCCTCTCATAAGTTCTATGCATTCCCCAACCTGGTGTCCTCCGGATGTTTTGGACTACAGTTTTCAGCATTCCTGACCATTGGCAGTGCTAGCTGGGGCTGTTGGGAGTTGAAGTCCTAAACATCAGGGCGGGGGAGAACCAGGCTAGGGAAAGCAGTGTTACAGGGTCTTTTATATTAATTACTGAGGATTTTCAACAACACGTAATATGTACAGGGCCAAATAATTCTTCCTCCGTATTAAGATTTTCAAGAGCTACTTTTGGTGATTGATCAAATGTATGTACTTATATTCATTATTCACAAGTTATAACGATAAGCTTTAAAAATGTTGGGCTGGCAAATCAACCAGGAACAGCAGAATTACTTAAATAGAGAAAGTGATTATCGACCTAAAATATCAGAGCAACTCTTTTCAGCCTTTCTCCTAATACTAGTCCCAGAGCTCATCGGATGAAGCTGAATGGTGGGAGATTCAGGACAAACAAAAGCAAGTATTCCTTCACACAGTGGACACTTAAAACTATGGAATTCTCTACCACAAGATGTAGTTCATGACAGCTGCCAATGTGGATGGCTTTAAAAGGGGATTAGACAACTCCATGGAGGATAAAAATATACCCCCATAAACACCTCCCACTTTATGCAAATGACCCCTGGTCTACACTCCTTTTTCCAAATGAAGAAGCCAAAGAAACAACTCCCCTGTTACAGATGAGTTGTAGGAGAAGGGGAAGAAGGAGATAGGGCTTAAGCCCAAACTCTCTTTAAGCCCAACTCTTCTCCTTTACCTTTGATTACATGTCATCTATTAGGGGTGGGGGTGACTCCTTGGTGTCTTCATTTGGAAAAAGGGGCGTAAACCGGGGGTCATGTTCCTATAAAAACATATGTGAATCAACATACCGAGGCAAGGATGTCTGTGTTATCACCTAACACCTGTTTTTCGAATTGTTACTGTTAATAAGGTAATTATCATTGTCTGTAGTTTCTGCATTGCACTTTTCTCTGACCTCACTGTTTCCTTATTTTATTACATTAATATCCTACCTTTCTTCCAGTGAGCTCAAGGCAGCATACATAGTTCTCCTCATAGCCAAATAAGAATTTGAACCTGGATCTCCCCAGTCCTGGTCCAATACTCCAAATCAGCTTTCCCCAACCTGGTGCTCTCCACCGCAACTCCCAGCCTTCCTGACTTTGGCCATGCTGGCTGAAGCTGATGGGAGCTGAAGTCCAAAACATCTGGAGGGCACCAGGTTGGGGAAGGCTGCTCTAACCACTACACCACACTGGCTGAGTTTACAATTCCCCGTCCCCCGAACAATGTGTGTATATACTTGTAACTCAGCATAGTACTTCATGCATCTAATGAAGTGAACTCCAGTCTACAAAAGCCTAAGCCATAGTAAATTTGCTAGAAAGAGTGAAGCGGCTGGGCCAAAGCTGAAAGGACACTCAGCTGTGGATGTGTCTGGTGGTGAAAAGAAAATCCGATGCTGTAAAGAACAATATTGTTTAGGAACCTGGAATGTCAGATCAATGAATCAAGGTAAGCTGGAGGTGGTCAAACATGAGATGGCAAGATTGAACATCGACATCTTGGGAATCAGCAAACTAAAATGGACAGGCATGGGCGAATTTAATTCAGGTGACCATCATATCTACTACTGTGGGCAAGAATCCCTTAGAAGAAATGGAGTAGCACTCATAGTCAACAAAAGGGTGGGAAAAGCAGTACTGGAGTACAATCTTAAAAACGATAGAATGATCTCAGTACGAATCCAAGGCAAACCATTCACATCACAGTAATTCAAGTCTATGCCCCAACCACTGATGCCGAAGAAGCTGAAGTTGATCGGTTCTATGAAGGCCTACTCACCTTCTAGAACTAACACCAAAAAAAGATGTCCTCTTCATCGTAGGGGATTGGAATGCTAAAGTAGGAAGTCAAGAAATCACCGGGATAACAGGCAAGCATGGCCTTGGTGTACAAAATGAAGCAGGACAAAAGCTAATAGAGTTTTGCCAAGAGAACACGCTGATCATAGCAAACACTCTTTTCCAACAGCACAAGAGACGACTCTACACATGGACATCTACACATGGACATTCGATATGGTCAATATCGAAATCAGATTGATTATGTCCTTTGCAGCCAAAGATGGAGAAGCTCTATACAGTCAGTAAAAACAAAACCTGGAGCTGACTGTGGCTCAGATCATGAGCTTCTTGTTGCAAAATTTCAGCTTAAATTGAAGAACGTAGGGAAAACCACTAAACCATTCAGGTATGACCTAAATCATATCCCTTATGAATATACAGTGGAGGTGAGGAATAGATTTCAGGGATTAGACCTGATAGACAGAGTGCCTGAGGAACTATGGACGGAGGTCCGTAACATTGTTCAGGAGGCAGCAACGAAATCCATCCCAAAGAAAAAGAAATGCAAGAAAGCCAAGTGGCTGTCTGATGAGGCTTTACAAGTAGCTGAGGAAAAGCAAGGGAGAAAGGGGAAGATATATCCAACTGAATGCAGAGTTCCAGAGAATAGCAAGGAGAGACAAGAAGGCCTTCTTAAATGAACAATGCAAAGAAATCGAGGAAAACAACAGAATGGGAAAGACTAGAGATCTCTTCAAGAAAATTGGAGATCTCAAGGGAACATTTGGTGCAAAGACGGGTATGATCAAGGACAAAGAAGGCAGGGACCTAAGCAGATGAGATTAAGAAGAGGTGGAAAGAATACACAGAAGAACTATACAGGAATGATCTGAATGTCCCTGATAGCCATGATAGTGCAGTCACTGAACTTGAGCCGGACATCCTAGAGAGTGAAGTCAAGTGGGCCTTAGGAAGCATTACTAACAACAAAGCTAGCAGAGATAACAGTATTCCAGCTGAGCTATTTAAAATCCTAAAAGATGATTTTGTTAAAGTGCTGCATTCAATATGCCAACAAATTTGGAACACTCAACAATGGCCGCAAGACTGGAAAGGGTCAGTTTACATTCCAATTCCAAAGAAGGGCAACGCCAAAGAGTGTTCAAACTACCGCACAATTGCGCTCATTTCACATGCCAGCAAGGTGATGCTCAAAATCCTACAAGCTAGGCTTCAGCAGTATGCGAACCGAGAACTACCGGAAGTACAAGCTGGGTTTCGAAGAGGCAGAGGAACTAGAGATCAAATCGCCAACATTCGCTGGATCATGGAGAAAGCAAGAGAATTCCAGAAAAACGTCTCTTTCTGCTTCATTGACTACGCTAAAGCCTTTGATTGTGTGGATCACAACAAACTGTGGCAAATTCTTAAAGTGATGGGAGTACCAGACCACCTTACCTGTCTCCTGAGAAACCTGTACGAGGGTCAAGAAGCAACAGTAAGAACCAGACATGGAACAACCGAGTGGTTCAAAATTGGGAAAGGAGTACGACAAGGCTGCATATTGTCACCCTGCTTATTTAACTTATACGCAGAGTACATCATGAGAAATGCCGGGTTGGATGAATCAGAGGTCGGAATTAAGATTGCTGGGAGAATTATCAACAACCTCAGATACGCAGACGATACCACCCTAATGGCAGAAAGCGAAGAGGATCTCAAGAGCCTCTTGTTGAGGGTGAAAGAGGAGAGTGCAAAAGCTGGTTTGAAACTCAACATTAAAAAAACTAAGATCATGGCATCTGGCCTCATCACTTCCTGGCATATAGAAGGGGAAGAAATGGAAGCAGTAACAGATTTTACTTTCTTGGGCTCCAAGATCACCACAGACGGTGACTGTAGCCATGAAATTAAAAGACGCTTGCTCCTTGGGAGGAAAGCTATGGCCAACCTAGACAGCATAGTAAGAAGCAGAGACATCACCTTGCCGACAAAGGTCCGTCTAATCAAAGCTATGGTTTTCCCAGTAGTAATGTATGGCTGTGAGAGCTGGACTATAAGGAAGGCTGAGCGCCGAAGAATTGATGCTTTCGAACTGTGGTGCTGGAGAAGACTCTTACAAGTCCCCTGGACTGCAAGGAGGTCAAATCAGTCCATACTAAAGGAAATCAACCCTGACTGCTCATTGGAAGGACAGATACTGAAGGTGAAGCTGAAATATTTTGGCCACCTAATGCGAAGAGAAAACTCTGGAAAAGACCCTGATGCTGGGAAAGACTGAAGGCAAAAGGAGAAGGGGACGGCAGAGGATGAGATGGCTAGATAGCATCACCGATGCAATGAATATGAACTTGAGTACACTCCGAGAGAGCGCAGGACAGGAAGGCCTGGCGTGCTATGGTCCATGGGGTCACGAAGAGTCGGACATGACTGAACGACTGAACAACAACAAAAAGGTGCCATAAGGCTATTTGTTTTTTTGCTGCAACAGACTAACATGGCTACTCTGGAAATTGTTACTGTGTTCCTACCTATAACAGCCTTACTCAAGAGAGTGGAGTATCTTGTAGCACCTTGGGCTTTGAAGTGGTTCTTCAAAGTGTGGGTGTTAATAGCTGAAGATGGGTAAGATCAGGAAAGGATATTACAATTACCAAGACGGTGATCTCCCTTATGTAACAGCAATTAGTGGACATTTGATCAGTTGGGTCTAGCGAGAAAATGTAATGGCAGGTGATAAGTGGTTTGAGACGGAATCCCTGGGACAACTCTTACAGAGGCCTGGAATGAGAATCAGTCAGCTGTCTGCTCTCCTGAAATCTCGGGAATGAATATTAATTTCTATACAGGTAGTGTATCAAAAGGGTAACCAAAAGAAAAGGGCTTTTTGATCACAAGGTATAATCTGTAGATTAGGGCAGCCTGGCAGCCCTCTACTGCTTGCCACATTTCCAAGGCAGCTTCTTTTGTGCTGAACCTATTGCCAGGCCCTCCCTTTACCATACACTGGGGAAAATGAAAGTGAATGCTACCAGGAAGTATAGAAAGAAACCATTTGTGCTAGAGAGAGCAGCAGCTTTGTCTGTGGTGAGGAATCTGAACTGGCAGGAAGAGCAGAACAACGTGGAGTTGGGAAAGCAAAATCCTAAGAATGAGAATGAAGCAAATGCCCGTGAATTTTCAGATAATTTACTGTGCCAAGGTTGGCCAGGAACAGGAACCGTTTGTGCAGGTACTTTGAACTCAAGAGTTGTAGAAATATCTGCCTTCTTTTCAGTTCTTTTGTTTTGTCAGTTATCGACATAGAACAGAACATTTTGTCCAAAAGACACGTGGAAAATATGCAGAAGAATCATGTACAGAATGGGAGTGCTGTTTATTGGGGTAACTGAGGTTGACAAATCTGTTCAGCACCATGGATTATGCTGAAAGTTTAGTTGTAATTAGTTTGCACATCATGTTTGTGGACACAGCACATGCAGTGTTGCTGCTGTTACGGGACCATGCTTCCCTTGCTTTAGAATATATTTGTTTTGAAATTCTGGCTTTTCTTGGCCTTTGAAAATGTTGATAGTCTACTCTGAAATAAGTCCTATTGGATTCAATGGGACTTACTCTAAGTAAGTTTGTGTAGGATTACAGCATAAATGAATTCTAAAATACATCTGTTCTTTTTCTGCTTGTTTTTAATTCTGTCCTTCACTTTTTATGTAAACGACATCTTCAAGTGCAAGTAAGGGGGCTAGACTTTTTGTATTCAGTATATAAAATGCAGGTGCTTAAAAATAGAGGTTTTCTTCCCAGGTTGGGAAATGAGTTGGCTCCTTATTGTTTTTATCTGCTGCTTTTCTGTTTTGATTGTTTTGATTCTTGCATTTTGTGCTATTGATATTTAACTGGTTTTATTATTTATGTAAGCCACCTTGAACAGTTTCTTTCTGGAATTGGAAAGGCAGGATATAAACCTTATAAATAAATAAATTACTAAGTTAAATACACTGTAGCTCTCCCCTTCCAAAATACCTCAAAGGCAAAACAAAACAACAATCCCTTTAAAAATAATCAAATAAATTGGAGTATCACAGCATAAGAGCAAACAAACAACATTTTAAGTAAGAAGACCTGATTTGATCATAAGCCAACAATTTTCCATGTGTGCTGTGCACCAGCCTCTCTCTCAGAAAGTCAAAAATACTCAAGTCTTTTAACCAAATAATACACATATACTACAAATTATAGTGGCTGTGAAATATATCTATGTATAAACCTGTGTGTGTGTGTATTGACCTAGTTCACATGATCAAAATAAGCTGCTGTGGTTTATTTAAATTGCGGTGCGGGCTGGGCACAATTTCCATAATCACTGCCCCAGCGCACCTTCTTGTGTCTTCCTGACCCTGGGCAGCATAGCTTGTTGTAGCGGGAAACAATCCTCCAATAATCCTACAACAGCCCATGGAAATCTTGCTCCGCACATGCTCAACCCGTGGTGCAATTCAATTAAGCCATGGTGGCTTATTTTGATCATGCAAACTGGCCGTGTGTGTGTGTGTGTGTGTGTGTGTGTGTGTGTGTGTAATTTGGATTTCCAGCACCATAAAACCTTTTGCTACAGGAAAACTTTTGTTAGTTACTGATGTGGTTGTATGAGTGCTTCCTGAGAGTCCTAGCACTAACCATCAGAAGCCATTGTGTAGCTATTCCATCTTTTCATCCTGAACAGATTTTCTGTAGGAAGAAAAAACCCAGAAGAAGCAGTGGGAAAACATGGGAGGGTTAGAAGTGAATGACACTGTCATCTGGATCCCCCATAAAATTCCATGAGTGAGGCAGGGAGATGGCGCTATAAAAGGAAGCACCCTATGAGTGGCCATGTGGGAGGAATATAAACTAGTATAGCATGGATAAATGACAGAGAATTTATAATATCAATCACTTAAAAAAAAACACAAAACACTTTGCCTCAAAGTTGTTCTTACAGAACACTTGTTAATTAAGCATCACAAACGGGCCCTTTTAAGGCAGTTTCTTCCAGGTTCAAAGGAGTCCTGCAGGCCAATCTTAAACAATAGAGTCATTCCATAAAAAAGGAGTGTCTTCATATTGATTGCAGCCTACCCTTTTAGTGTCATCATGGAGTCCATCTGAAACCAAAAACAAGAGAAATGCTCCTTGGTTCACAAGCCCTTCAAAAGGTCTGGAGGTGCACACACATTCTTAATTTAGGGATAGACTCACCTGTGCCTTTCCCTTCCTTGCCAAACCACATTTTCAAAACGAAGAACATAATCCCAGCCAAATTTAAGTATTTCAAGTCTTATGATTTCAATGAGAGATATTTAAGTATGTGTTTAATTCACCCATTGAAATATAACTTTAAAGCTAATTCTAGATTGGGCTCTTTTTTCCAATAGTTGTACGTTTATCTCTGGGTTCCAAGAGAGTAGCTGTGAAGAACCATTTGTCTCTTGAATATCATTCCTACAGATTTATATTTGCATAACATTGTTGTTCTTGTTCAGTCGTTCATTCGTGTCCGACTCTTCGTGACCCCATGGACCACAGCACGCCAGGCCTTCCTGTCCTGCACTCTCTCCCAGAGCGTACATTGCAATTTGATGTTAGTGGAAATGTCTGACTGGTGGTTTGTTCCAGATTACAAAACTTTGGATTTATTCATTTTTTATTGCAGTTTGTTTCTGCACCTCAGGTGATCAAAAAGAAAAAGAAAAAAAAGTGCAGTTTAATTTTTGTTATTGTTGTTCAGTCGTTCAGTCATGTCCGACTCTTCGTGACCCCATGGACCATAGCACGCCAGGCCTTCCTGTCCTGCGCTCTGTCCCAGAGCGTGCTCAAGTTCATATTCATTGCATTGGTGATGCTATCTAGCCATCTCATCCTCTGCCGTCCCCTTCTCCTTTTGCCTTCAGTCTTTCCCAGCATCAGGGTCTTTTCCAGAGAGTTTTCTCTTGGCATTAGGTGGCCAAAATATTTGAGCTTCAGCTTCACTATCTGTCCTTCCAATGAGCAGTCAGGGTTGATTTCCTTTAGGACTGACTGATTTGACCTCCTTGCAGTCCAGGGGACTCGTAAGAGTCTTCTCCAGCACCACAGTTCGAAAGCATCCATTCTTTGGCGCTCAGCCTTCCTTATAGTCCAGCTCTCACAGCCATACATTATTACTGGGAAAACCATAGCTTTGATTAGACAGACCTTTGTCGGCAAGGTGATGTCTCTGCTTCTTACTATGCTGTCTAGGTTTGCCATAGCTTTCCTCCCAAGGAGCAAGCGTCTTTTAATTTCATGGCTACAGTCACCGTCTGCGGTGATCTTGGAGCCCAAGAAAAAATCTGTCACAGCTTCCATTTCTTCTCCTTCTATATGCCACGAAGTGATGGGGCCAGATGCCATGATCTTAGTTTTTTTAATGTTGAGTTTCAAACCAGCTTTTGCACTCTCCACTTTCACCCTCAACAAGAGGCTCTTTAGATCCTCTTCGCTTTCTGCCATTAGGGTGGTATCGTCTGCGTATCTGAGGTTGTTGATAATTCTCCCAGCAGTCTTAATTCCGACCTGTGATTCATCCAACCCGGCGTTTCTCATGATGTACTCTGCATATAAGTTAAATAAGCAGGGCGACAATATACAGCCTTGTCATACTCCTTTCCCAATTTTGAACCAATCGGTTGTTCCATGTCCGGTTCTTATTACAGCCACAAATGCCATGGTGGACGCCCTTTGCGTCCGGAGTCAGCCTCAGCCAGCAATATGGCACGGCAATGGCAGCTGTATTGCTGGTGCTGTGGGGTCGCCGCAAGGAGGATGCGGAAGGAGGGGGAGGGGAGTAGTGATGTTCCGCCACTATCTCATTGGGGTCCGTGGTGGAATTCTCCGCCATCCCTATTCTCGGCACAGCCACCTGCAGCTCAGCATAAACACATAGCTTCACTTCTCAGGCACGGCCTGATAAGGCCTTCTACTCATTAGTAAGGAATGCACTGAGGCGGCTATTATCGGCCTTTGACTCATCTTCACATTCTCAGAGGCTTTACTAGCAAGGGAATTGCACTAGTAATGAACTTAAGCAAGGCATTATGGATCTCTAGGCCCTTCTAACGCTACCGGTGACTTGGTTACGCTCCTGGAGCCAATACAACAGTGCATTACAGCTTCATTACATTATCATTTTGCTTGCACAAGTTGCATTAATTGTCGTGCAGCGCGTACGCAACTGCTAGTGGAACAGAAATCTGCTAGTGGAATAACGCCACCTCTTGTACTTTATCTGCTAGAGTTACATTGGGCACAGCCCATTATTTTTGTGCTTCTCTAGTCCTGTGTAAGGGTCACTTCCTCCCTTATAAAAATGTTGCCTACCGCGAATCTAACATTTTGGAAGAAATAATATCAGACTAAGATTTTTTTAAACTGTCCCCCATTTCTATTTAGATTATTACTGTGGAAGAGGCAAAACGCCGAAAGAGTGTTTGCAGCTATTGTGAAGAAGATGATGGGGACCATGATGAAGATGCTTTGCCTGTCTTAAAAAACCAGAGTGCGCTCTTAGAAAATATGCACGTAGAGCAGGTAACTTGGCCTTAACTTACTGTCGTTGCTGCAAGACTTGTTGCCTTCCTTCTCACAGTCCTTGATTTTGAACTGGACCTTGGCAGTATGCAGTTATCCAGCTCCGAGGATACTGGAGTAGTCAGCTTTTCTAGAATTCATATATTTACCTTTTGCTAGCAGATACAAGATCAGATCCAAAGTGCCTGTGTTTGAATGGAAGGCTCCTCCCCACCCCCATGGCATACACCACTCCAATGAATCCTTTGACTTTTAGGACCAGGGATGGGGAGGGATTCAATGGAAAAGGAGGACTGGAAAAGCTCAGATGTGCACACTGCCATTTTGATCCTGGCTAAGATTAGCGATGTTTCTAAATGCACTGATGCATGTCAATATTTTGATCATTCACCTGCCCTTCAAAATGTCCAATACTGAAGGAGGTGGGATGGAACTAGACAGTGGAAAGGAAGAAGCAGATTGTGAGGTGGTGTTCGGACAAGTGTATGATCTTGTGGAGTGTGTAAAACCCTTGGCTCTTCCATTCTCATTTTCTAGCAGCCATTCCATCTGGCTTGGCTGTGAGAGGAGCTGCCTGAACTGTTTCTATTGGTTGGCCATTATAAAAACTATGCCATTTTAAAAACTGGTGGCTGGCAGTGCAATCCTAACTGGGGTTCAGCTTCCACTTCTAAAGCCCGGCTGGCTCCAGGTCAGCCAGAGCAGAGAAAAGACTCACTATTTCCTTGCTGTCTCCCCCTGCCATCAAATTGGCTTGGGAAAAATAGTTAAGCCAGCTTCAGAGTCCGATCTTGCCTCTGTCCCACACCTCCTTCACCCCCATCTGGGGCTCCTCCGCTGCCTACTGCTGGCAAGAATACCACCGGAACTTTCTGTAGGCATAACTGGGGTCTCTGGGGCAGACGCCCACCTCTGCCAGTGAAGCTCTGCACTGGTGGAGGGGATACCTCTTCCCGTTCCTAACCACTCTGGGACCATCTGAGGGGGTTAGGGTTGCTCTGCCCATTCGCTTGTTTTCTTTTTTCCCTCCCCATCACTTTGTTTCCTTTTGTGTCACAAGAAATGATTTTATCTTTTATCTTCCTTGTATAAAAAATAAATATGAATAACGATATGTCCTGCCACATATCCTTCACATTTGCCACATGTGGTTATAGAACAGACTGTTTTTTAATTTTACCAAAGTACAACTCTGATTATGGGTAAAATTGTACAATTCTCATACTGGATAGAACGAATCTCTAGTGACACATGTGGTATTAGGAATATATTGTGTTTTAAACTATAACAATTTCTTTTACCTTCTAGCTTGCCCGGCGCCTGCCAGCAAGAGTTCAGGGATATCCATGGAGGCTTGTCTACAGCACACAAGAACATGGAACCAGCTTGAAAACTCTGTACCGTAAATCAGCATCTCTAGATAGTCCAGTCCTACTTGTCATCAAAGATATGGACAATCAGGTTAGGCACCATACAGAATCCGTATGATTATGTGTACATGTTTTAAGTATATCAGTAGAAGTGAGAGGGGAAAATAGCCTAGGCTGGATTAGGTTCTTTCTGTGAGAAAAACCCATCTGAGTGGCTCCTAGTGTGACAAGTGTTTATCCAGTTCTGAGTTCTTTTTAAAATTCCCGTTGCACAATAAGCACATTTTGATGATCCCACTGCTCTGCTTTGTTGAAATGTTCCCAGCTGCAGGGATAGTGTAAAATACTGGTGACCTTTCCATGGCAAGAGAGAAACCATCTGGACATGGGATGGGGTGAAGAGGAATGTTAGAATGTTTCCACTTTCTTGGGCCTGCTTCTCTGTGTGGATGCTGGCAGAGGAAGCTGGAGAAGTATGGGCTGTCAGGGCTGGAGACATGGAGCATCTATCCATTTCTGAACTGCGCTCATACTACTTATAAAATAATATATGGGACATAAGGCTTTTCATCAGTATTTAACAGAGCGGCCATCAATAAAAAATCCTGTTTGCTAAATGTTCTAAAAAAAAAGTCTGCCTTAAAATTTTTGAAGTATTATAACAGTTATTTTGTTTTGATAGATATTTGGGGCATATGCAACGCATCCTTTCAGGTTTAGTGACCACTATTATGGCACTGGAGAGACTTTCCTATACACATTTAATCCTCTTTTCCAGGTATGGTTATTACTTACTTAATCCCTTACTTACACAGTATGTTTGTTTACCTGAAACATTACTAAAACTTGCAAATGCGATTTTAAAATAATAAATTGCACAAAAGTTACATCTTCTTACAATTTCTTAATGTATTTTTCAGTGGGCCAAAATAATGGCCTAATGATATAGATGCTGGTACAGCTAAACACATCTCAGCCTTGTCAGTGTCTGAATGGGACAGTCCCTGAGAGAGTCCTGTATCAGCTACTCTGAGCATCTTGAAGGAAGAGCCAAATACAAATGTAACACATAAAATACTTAGTTCAGAATTTGAATTTTCTGAGACTGGCTATATTTCTTACATAGCTTTTGAGGAGAACATTGGACAGTTCTGCTCTTGTGGATGGTTCAGTGTGTGTTTTATGGTTCTGTGGTACGTGTTGGTAGCAGCAACAGTAGCCTGTCAGAAAACAGCCTATCTGGTGTGGGTAAATGAAATTAGAAAAATGAGGGAGGAGAGAGAGGCACACCATAACATTGCAACCATAACATTCAGGCCTGGGAGCATGAACTGACACACAAATAGAGAGGATCAATAACGACTGTATAAAATCAAAGAACAAACAAGAAGGCAGCTGCACAGTAAGGAATGTTTAATGTTTCTTGCTTTAAAAAATGCTTGGGACAACTTTTCTACTTCCAACTGCTTAGGTGAGCTGAAGTAGAAAAGTTGTATCAAGCAGTTTTTAGCAAGAAGCATTACATTAAACATTCAGTTGATAAGAGGCTTCCTCAAAACACATCAGGAACCATATCTATTGTGCAGCCTTCTTCTTCTTTGTTCTTTGAGCATGAATTGCTCCCTCCCCATCAAATTCATTACATTCTATGCATGTCTACTTAGAAGTTTATTGAGTTCATTGCAGTTCAAGACGATTCATTACAAATACAAATCATGGTTTTTTTAAGTTTCCCTCATCCATCCCTTCCTCCTAACAAGTTCATAGTGTCGCTCACAACATACTCAGAAGCAATTTTCCTAGTGTGATAGTAGCTTTGTTACTGAAACTGTGCCTTGCTCCCTTAGGTTTTTAAGTGGAGTGGAGAAAACACCTATTTTATCAATGGAGATGTAACTTCATTAGAACTTGGTGGTGGAGAGTAAGTTTTTTTTAAATTTTACTTGATTTGTTTATTAATCACATTGGTGAGAACTGTAGTACAGCCTCTTCCATTACTGAAAAGGCAAATTGTTTTTAAAATGGCTTTGTCTCTTCACCCATCAGAACTGCTACACTGAGCAACAACTTTAGGTGTGTTCTTGCTTGCATGCACGTGGAGTTGCATTGGGTTGTAGACAAAGAAACAGACCTTTCCGTTAAATAACCCAGACCGATTAAAAAAAAGGAATCAAATGTGTTTGCTCTAGTCCATTGAGATCAGAACCATGCACACAGCATGTGAGACTTACTGTTGTGTTTCCATATATCTGGATAAAGACTGTTGTTTGAATGTTTACGCATTCCTTTTCTTGAGCTGTCAGTGAATATCTGTTTCTGATTAAAAATTAACAGGCATGATTCACCAACGTTTTTAAGCCCTATTGATAACACTGGAAGAAAGTTAAAACACATTTTTAACCATCCAGTTGTATTAAATGGAACGTAAGCGTGCATAACTTATTCCTGGATTGTGGCCAACGTTTTAAAGCATATAACTGCACAAATGAAAGTTTTCATCTAATTTTTTTCTCCTTTCAGTGGTAGGTTTGGTTTATGGCTAGATGCTGATTTGTATCATGGCCGGAGCAACTGCTGCAGCACATTCAATAATGATATCTTGTCCAAAAAAGAAGACTTTGTTGTACAGGATGTGGAAATATGGACATTTGAGTGACGTGCCTGCTGCCTTAAAAAGCTGGACTTGAGTTTACTGAGCACTCAGTGAGTGGATGTTGAAAATCAGAATGTAGACAGCATCACAATACAACATGCTTTTCCGCTGTTGTGGCTTCACAAGAAGGTTTTAAGGCAAAATTGGAGAGACTTCTACATCGAAAAATTACATCGTTAATGTCTTATTCCTGCCCTGCCAATGTTCCTACAACATGGATGCAAGATGTTTCTGGAGGGCATTTGCGATATACAAGTTTGTTTAAAGCAGCATCATTATTTTCTGTAACTGTGAAAGAATACTGTGCAAAACCACAGAGCTGTATAGTACATTCTTTGTGTATTTTTATTCAGTGAAAGTGAAAACCAAAAAGAGGGAAAAGTTGTGTTACCAAATTCTACAGGATATAGTGGTGGTTTCCATGACGAAGTAGTAGAAATTAAGTATACAGCACTTAAAGGAAGTTTTTTTTAAAGGGATATATTTATTCTTTGTATAGGCATGTATTTTTCTTTTAATATTTCAAATTTCAGAATTTGCTAGAAAGATGTATTGATTAAAGTAGATGTCTTCTGCAGTGGTGATGAATCATTTGATTTCTTAGGTTGTTTTTTTATATTTTGCTTTTTATTTTGTAAACAAAACATTTTTGTTACTTCTAATTATGAGTTTTGACAGAACATATTCTGGATTGTTTGAGATAGGTGCATTTTCAGCTCCAGTTGTCAAATATACCTGTCTGGTTGTGTGGTAATGTTGGAGAAGACAAGATCCTGTTTTTAACCAGTTATCAAGACAGAAATGCCTTTAGAAAGAGCAACATTGTTGTACGACAGAAAATAGGTTTTTAAGTCATACTTGAAACTCTTCATTAGGGAATAATATTAGTGTCAAGCCAAACTGGCATAGCCATTTAAAAAAAACGTTCTCATTCTCCAATAATATTGTAAAACAGTGGTTGACTTCTGCTTTTATAGCAAGGTACTTGCATTTCTGTCCGGTTAAAAAAAAATTTTTTAATGACATTTACATGTTGGTTGGACCAAGCAGTACTTGAGAACATTTGGCCTAAATTCAGTTGGTAAATTAAGGGCACAATCCTATTCAGATAGACGGCTGTCTTCAAACTCGGAGATGACCACCTATCCAATTCAGGGAAGGAGAAGCACGGAGGGGATCGTTCCCTCTACGCTTCTCCTGCCCTGCATTTTTGGCTAGACAGCTGATTGTGGCTGTGTAGCCAGGGGAGAGCTGAGTGGGGGAGGAGGCTGCTGTACAACACATTGGAGTACAGGCATTTCCACCCTCCTCACCCCAGAATGCCCCTTTTCGGCTGCTCCGCACTCCTCTTGCGAGCATGGAGGACGGGGCTGTTCTGCGCTGCCTCCGAGGCAGCACGGAAATGGGGGGAGCCAGATATCCTATAGCTTTCTAGCCACTGTCTAGCAGCCATAGGATTGCTCCCTCCATAAGAAGAATTAAGTGTTGCAAATTAATTGAAAAAGGTAAACCGTTTTGGTTATTTGCCTCTCATAAAAATATATTGGTTAGAAAAAGAATTAGAAAGATAATGCTGTCATTTCCTCCCAAAGCTTATACTACCTTAACACTTTGGGCCCTTGACACACCTTTTAGGGCACAACCCTATGCATGTTTAGACAGAAAAAAGTCCTACAGCTCCCAGCATTCCCCAGCCATCCATGGTGGCTGAGGAATGCTAGGAGCTGTAGGACTTTTTTTTCTGTATAAACATGCATAGGATTGTGCCTCCAAAAAAATAATGAAGTCAACATGTAGAATGGAAAAAATAGATGTGTTTCTGTACTCCATAAAAAGCACTGGTCAGTACTCTGTACGTCACTCTTTAGGCACATGTCCCAACCTAGGCTGCAACCTAACATAAAATGCTGGTGCTTCCCAGCAGGTATGTCCCATTCATTATACCATCACTTCAGCTAACATGGAAATAACTAGGACCAGCCAGAATCAAATCAGAATAAGGGGTCTGACCTACTAGCAAATAGTGTTCATATTCCTTCACTTTCTACGTGTTGTTATATGACTTGATCAGCTGGAAGAGTATTTGTTTTTTCTGGTTTTGTTTTATCTGCAGAAGTTAAAAGGAAATAGCAAATTTCCTTTGAAAGCATCACTGGCTCTTAATATACAAAGGTCACAGTATAAGTTACAAACCTAATACAGTGAAGTAAGAGTTGTGGACAAAACTTTATGTACACAATCACATGGGATGAACACAAACATATCTATTTTGGCATGTGTAGATGCTGTGGCAAACATGCTGACAATTGGGGCTTACTGCAGCATGCACATACCACAAAACAGAAAATGTATGCATCCGTCACATGTGGTGGTATACATGGAAGGTATGCACATAACCCCCCTACACAGAAGTAATAGCCTTGTAGACAATTCATCATGCCTTAGGGCACTAATAAATACCTGAGAGCTAAGCTTTTCACTTCTTCCCACTAGGTATTCTTACCATCAATGCTACTCTGACAAATTTTCACCGCAACTATGAGCTGCTATTAGCATAACACTTCAGAGATGCTCCAGGAACCTCTAAAAGATAGTTTTACGATGGGGCATTTGCGCATTACAACCAAAAGGTTTTTGATATTTGACATATTTCACTACTGTTACGTGCAGTTTATTCCATTATATTTTACTTGTCAGAGCATATCTGAAACATTTGTGTTCTATATGCAAAACAGTGTTGTCCTATCAAAATTCTGTGACCCTTCAGAAATGATGGATATTTGATGTATGTAATGCAGTGCTATCGCAACATTTTCAATAAAGGAATTTATGCATTCATATGTTTAACTTGAAGTTTTTTTCTCCCCCACTTCATATTTAAAAGCTCCCCCCTCTCCACTATTATCCTGATATATCTCTGCCCATGACAACCTTCAACAATCTGGAGGTCTCCTAGCTGCTCTCTGAAAAGACTCCACCGTTTCTCCTGGCTTTCTTTAAAACTTTTCCATTAAACCTGTGGCACAACCACTTAGTTCCTGTGCCTTCCTGTGAATCAGTTACAAGTGTAACTGAAACACCACCACATATTACTTCCATGTTTATCCATACCTCCATTTCCTTCCCCTCCTCCATTGTTTCTCCAGGTGGAATTTTAGATTGTAAGCGCCTCAGGACAGGGATCTGTCTTTCGTACTCTGTAAAGCCCCATGCACGCTATATGATTAACAATATCTCACACATTATGAATACACAACCAAGGTGCGATAGCATAATCTGCATGGTACGTATTTTGTGTCTTAGGTAGTGAACTGCATGGACAAGCTGACTACCTCATTAGAACTGACTGTGGAACATCACTCAAGTTGTGCAGCCCGATCCTGCCTAAACTTACTGAAATCTTACTAGGTCAAATAATGCCTAACTGCATCGTCTGCTGCCTCAAAATTCTTGCCTGCATCTGGACAGAATAAAATACTTTTATTTGCTAGGTGAAGAAAAAGCAAAGCCCACAATAGTAGCAAATCGTACTAATTTTCAGAAGAGTCAGTGGGGAAGCCTTGAGAGAGCTAACAAGTAGCATGGGAAAGCCACTGTATGTGTTCATAGGCACATAGGAAGCTGCCTTATACAGAGTCAGACCATGGATCCATCTAGCCCAGTATTGCCAGCACTGACTGGAAGCAGCTTTCTAGGCAGAAATTTTTCCAGCCCTACCTGGAGATGCCAGGGATTGAACCTGGGACCTCCTGCATCCAAAGCATGTGCCATACCACTGAGCTATGGCATCTGGATGGCACGTATTATTCTTTCACAGAGGAGGCTGGCTTCAACCAAGCCAGACGGTTGGTCCATCCAGCTTGGTATTGTCTACAATAATTGGCAGTAGTTATTCAGTCCAGGGTTTCAATAGGTATCTTTTCCAGCCCTACCTGGAGTCACCAGGGATTGAACCTGATACCTTCTACAGTCAAAACTATAGTTCTTCTCATAGGGTGTTGTCTGCTTCAGTAGATGAAAAGACATATCTCAAATTAAGCCCTGGAATCATGTGAATCCACATTTTCAATATGAGTCTGAGTCCTAGAATGGACACAACAAAGAGTCTTGAGGCACATAAAAGGCAAAGAAATGTATTACGCATTTTTAAACAAGTTTAGGGCGCAATCCTATGGCCGCTAGCCAGCGGCTAGATGGCCATAGGATAGGTTGGCTCCCGGGAACCAACCTCCATCCCCTCCCGCACTGCCTTGTAGGCAGCACGGAACAGCCCCTTGGTCCCCGCTTGGAAGAGGAGCACGGAGTGGCGAAAACAGGGCGTTCCTGGGGGAATGCCAGGGTGGGGAGGATGGAAGTGCCACTCCGTTTATGCCATAATAAGTATGTTAGCCTGTATAGTGTTGCAAGATTCTTCATTGTTTTTGCTGTAACAGGGCTGCCACTCAGGAAGAGTATGTGCAGTCATTCATTTGCTCACCTTCCAATGTGATACATGCTATCTTCTGTCAACAATGCCCATGTGCATTTATATAAGGCAAACAGACCAGTCTCTACAGAAAAGAATACATGGATACAAATCTGATATCAGAAATGGCAATATTCAAAAACTAGGGGCTTCAGCCTCCCAGGACACTCTCTTACTGACCTTAAAGTGGCCATTGTGGAGCAAAGAAACTTCAGAGGGGGATTAGAGACTGCTGAGTCACAATTCATCAACAAGTTTAATTCTAAGACCAGAGGCTTGGATAGGAATAAAGGACTTTTATCACAGTACACGTATTAATTGGCTTACTTAGTGCCAGTATGTTTGCATTATCAGCAACAACTGCACTGTAAATTGCCACTGTTAGTCACGTGATTGTCACTATCAGTACTTTCTGCATTTAAATTCCTTCTGACTTCAATGTTTACAATCCATCCCGTCCCCAGTCCCCCCCTGCCGCCCATGTACTGTATATAAACCTGAAACTCTCCATAATATTCTGTGCATCTGATAAATTGGGCTATAGTCCATGAAAGCTTATGCCAAAATAGTTTTAGGATGCCCTAAGACAAGACTGTGTTGTTTCTGCTGCAATAGTGGTGCAACTAGGGCTGGCCTTGGGGCCAAAATCCAGCCCCCTGCCCCACCCCACCCCACCCCACCCCACTGACCACCCAGAGAACAGCAAGTGATGGGGACAGTGACAAACAGGCCTGGTGTCAGCACTTGGATCAGCATGGGTATGACGGAGCCCACCAGGGCTGACTCTTCTCACTACAGCATCCTTTCTCTTATTTTTAAAACATTTTATAGTTAGTGTGTCTGGCTGGGCATGCATATTGATACAGATGCTCAGCTTATTGTTTTTACTTTAAAAATTTGTATCGTTTTGTACAATGAAAGGGTGTTTATTCCCAAGTAAATGTATTTAGCACCAGGCAGCAGAAGCTAGCTATTTATTCCTTTAGTAGTCATGATGCTGCCTTGATTTAAGTAAGTTTAAAATGAGAAATTCCACATGCTCAGAGTATTTCTTTTCTTAAAAAATCAGGGTTAGCAAACAGTTGCTTGCTTGCTTACTGGAACGTATCTTTTCCTGTTGGGAGGGGGAAGAGAAATGAAACAAATACATAAATTATCAGGAATACAGAAAGCAGAGTTGTAAATCATGGAATGACCACGGGGTGGTGAGGGAACATTCGTTGTGTACTTCACAACTGAAGTAATACACATGGACATCTAAAGTGGGTGGGTCCTGTGCGGCCATTACTTCCACAATCCTATGCATGTTTAGATAGAAAAAAAACCTTACAACTCCCAGCGTTCCCTAGCCAGCCATGCTGGTTGGGGCAAGCTGGGAGTTGCAGGCCTTTGGGGAGGGGGTTTAGTAGACATGGGTAGGATTGCGCTCTAAATCCAGGGTCCAAAAGTACCTGGCTGCACCAGCGCTAACCGGGGTCTGCCCTTTAGACAGAAACGAAATGCGGCTGTGGGCGTAACAGGTCCTTTCTTCTTGCGAGCCATTTCCATCTGTTCGGGAATGGGTCTCCATCCCTATGCACATACTTAGCCTGGAGTATGCCCCGCTGAACCCAACGGGGCTTACTCCTGAGAGGTCATGTATAACGCAGCACTTTTGTCTTGACTAATTAAAGGCGCAAGCGTATGCATGTTTAGACGGGGGGGGGGGGGAAGAGTCCTACTACAGCTCCCGGAGTCCTCCGCCAGCCATGCTGGGAGTTGTGGGACTTTTCCCCGCCTGTCTCCACAGGCACAAGATTGCGCTTTACGCGCTGCATAATTTCCTGCGCCGTTTCAAAGCCCGGGAGCGAAGAACCGCCGGCCCGGAAGACTTCGCGTTCCACCCAGGCCCGCCGTCAGATCCGTGCTCCCGCCGCCTTGCCTTCGCCCGCTAGGGGTCGTCCGCTTGCTTGACTCCCGGCGTGCTGGGAAAAGCGGGCCGGGGCGGAGGCGGCGCTGCCGGTCGGCTGTGTCGGTGTGGGCGGCCGGCGCTCGCTCGCTCGCTCCCTCCCTGGGTGCCAACAGAACGCGAGGCCCGTTCGGAAGAAGGAGGCTGATGGCCGGGGAGGAAGGAGGCGGCTCGGGCTCGTCTCCTGCCGCGGAGCCAAGTCCTGGCGGCGGCGGCGCTGGCGCTGGCGCAGCTGGAGGAGAGGGCGGCGCGGGCGGCGGCTACGACGGCAAGTGCATTTTCTGCCGGATCAGCCACGGGGAGGAGACGGGCACCGAGTTGCTGCCTTGCGAGGTGAGGAGGGGCGAAGGAGGACGAGGTTCTCCCCAAAGGGAAAGGTCTGGTAGGAGGGCGCCTCGAGGCTCGGCCGCCCATCCTGCCAGGCTGGTTTTTTCCCCGCGCTCCAGCCAGGTGCGTGGAGCAGCTTTCGGGACCGACTCCCTTGCTTCCCTACTTAATGCCCTAAGGTCACCTTTGTCGCTATAGAATGAAGGAGGCTGGGACATGAAAGTGAAAAGAAGGGCCCTGCTAGATGAGAGCGGAGGCCCATTTAGAACTGAGCCTTCCTCAACCTGGTGCCCTCCGGATATGTTGGACTGCAATTCCCATCATTTCTATTCTGTAATCCAGCACACCTGGAGGGCACCAGGTTGGAGAAGGCTGATCTAGTTAATCCTGCATCATTCTGTTCCCCAGGATAAGCAATTATGTGCTTCCAGGAAGACTGCAAGCAGGGCACAAAACCAGACCAGTCCTCTGCCAGTATCTGCCTCTGAACCTGGAGATTCCATCCATGGAGCTCCTGTGGTTAGTAGTATTCTCTAATCATCCCCTTTTAACGCCTTTGGAGTGGGCGGCCATCAGTTACTGAATAAAGCCCTGTATTGTAATCCTGTACATGTTTATTCACACTCCGGAGGACCACTGTATTCAGTGAGGTAAGAGTGAATAGGATTGCAGCCCTGGTCTCTAGTTTTAGCCACAACCCAGATACAATTGTGGATTTATAGGTAATGTCAGCCATTGTTTGGGCTCCTAAACCATCTCAAAATTATAATAAACCATGCTACACCATACAATCAATAACATCAAATAACATAGGTTAGAGTCTATTTACCATGTATTTCAGATTTTTAGGTTGCCTGTAAGGGTAGAACCTTGAATGTATATGGTAGTTAACAGATTAACGTAAGCAAAAAGACAAATATAACCCTCAGAGGGGTAGAAGTTTGAGGGTGAAAACATGATTCATTTGTCTCAGCCTGTTATGTGCTAACACACTTATGCCTTTCACCCATTACCTCACTTCTCTCAGCTTTTCTCACATTATCCTAATTGTGATTTATGGGTGTTCTTCCCCACCACCACCCCGCTGCTGCCTTTACATCTTTTGATGCAGCCTTCTGCCCATCATTTTTATTTCTACTTTTTCCCTCTGCCTGCTGAACTAGGGTGGATGGATATTAAGAGGTCGCTTTATAGGAAGGAAAAATAAATGAGTGGGTTTTGCTGATGCTACTGAAGCATGTCTATGATGGGACTCCAAAATAGAAGGGCACAATCCTATCATGTTTAGACAGAAGAAAGTCCTAAAACAGCATGGCTGGCTGGGGAATTCTGGGAGTTGTAGGACTTTTTTCTGTCTAAATATGCATAGGATTGCGCCGTAAAAGTTGCTAGGTGTTGTGCTGTTTAGAAATTTTAGTCTACAAAGTGGCTGCATCCAAATATTGTACAGAAGACGTCCTTCGATTTGCTTGAAAACTGATTTAGGGAGCAATCCTATGGCCGCTAGTCAGCGGCTAGACGGCCATAGGATATGTCCTGAAGAACCGACGTTCCCCCTTCCCGTGCTGCCTTGGAGGCAGCTCGGAACGGCCCCGTGCTCAGAAGAGGAGCACGGAGCGGTGAAAACGGGGTGTTCCGGGTCGGGGAAGGTGGAAATGCCAGTACGACACATCCTATGTGCCGTCCAGCAGCCGCTTCCCCCCACTCTGCCTTCCTGCGACTAGACAGCTGAAATCTGCCATCTAGCCGCAAATGCAGGGAGGCTGAAGTGTGGAGGGGACGATCCCGTCCGTGTTTCTCCTGCCCTGCATTGGATAGGCAGTCGCCTCTGAGTTCGTAGGCAGCCACCTATCCCCATAGGATTGCGCCCTCCAGGAATAATATTCCATAGGTGTATTGTTGGGAATGGGTGGGGTCAAGGGATACATTTGCTCTCCTTTTGAGAAGTCCTTCTGTTAATAGCATGTTAAAAGATTTAAGAGCCATCGCATGCCCTTTCTACCCTTTTGTGGTATTTCCTTGATGCACAAGGGCTATTCAGAATTGTTAAGTTGAAATATTTTTATGTGGAAAACTTGGGTGTCCAGTATAGGAGCAAAACACATGTGCTGGACAGTCACTCTAGTGTGAGGAAAGCCGTTCTAACTCTCAAACAGAAGAAGTTGGTGATCATTAAGCAAATATATTAGACTTTCAAATAACTTGTGGAGTGAGGCGATTGGGCAGGCAAGGCCTTTGTTGTATTCTGAAGCCTCATCTCCCACTGTCTACATATTTGATGGGGCCCTACATGCAAAACTACCTTTGTACATAGAGCACCTCCACATGAGGCAGATCTTGAGCCAATGAGGATTCCCCCACCCCTGACCCTTGTGTGGAGAAGTTCTAAGCGTATAAGTCCCCTTCTTGCATACGTGGACCGCAAGGGGCGTAGCTGCCAGGTTGTCATGTGGGCGTTAGAGAGAGCCTTTGCAGCCCTCTCAGGTTCTTTGGATAGGTGAGGGGGGGTCATCTGAACTCTACTATTACTGTCTCCTAGTTCAGATTGATTACCTGAAAGAGACTGAAACTGCTTTGCATAGTTAGCATAGTCAATTGTTACTAGCCAGGTAGCATTGTTTAGGAGGCTGTGCCATATTTCTGTGCTGTTGAGAGACATACTATTTTCAGAGGAGTGGCTGTGTTAGTCTATTGCAGCAAAACCAACAAACAATATTGTGTTACCTTAAAGACTAATGCATTTATTCTGACTTAAGCTTTGTGGACTAAAGGCCACTGGGCACTAGTCCACAAAAGGTTACGCGGGGATAAATGTGTTAGTCTTTAAGCTGCCAAAATACTTTTTTTTAACTGTATATACAGGTACTTTCCCTCCGCCGCCCAGGGAAATCAGTGATATGAAAGGATATCTCAGAACCAACATCAGCAAAATGGTTTCTTACGTGATCTTCTGTTTGCCAGGAAGGCCATTTCAGTAACAAGTGTTTTTTTGTTTTTTGTTTTTTACTCTCCTCCTCCTCCTCCTCTTCCATTAGCATGAAGACTTGGTGTGCTTTAGAGATATCAGACCTGGAGCTCCACATCATTATTTAGTGGTGCCCAAAAACCACATAGGAAATTGCAAGACTCTAAAGAGTGAGCATATACCATTAGGTAAGCCTGGACTTGGCACTTGTAATGCAGGTCCAAAGAAAATGACAGTGATCCACTGAGATTGTTTTTCAGCTACGTGCATGCAAGAATTGGTATGGTCTGTGGCTAGAGTACAGCTGGAGGCCTCGGACCCCAGTCTGTATCCCCAAATACTACCAGGTGCCCCACACCCCAGGTGCCAACCAAGAGGCAAAAGGGGGAAGGAGTAGTTAGCTGTGGTGGTGGGATTTGGTGGCTTTTGGGAGTTGTGGAGGAGGGTTGTCCACCTTCTTCCGTTCCCTTCTCAAACTGACTCTTATAAAACTAATTGTTGCTGATACGACCAGTGACATAGAGCAGGGGTAGGCAACCCAGTGCCCTCCAGATGTTTTGAACCACAACTCCCATCATCCTTGATGGTTGGCTGGTGCTGATGGGAGTTGCAGTCCCAAACACCCAGGAGCCACCAGATTGCCTACTCTTGACTCAGAGTATTAGACTGGAACCTGGCTGATGCAAGTCTTGATCAGTTTTAGTCATAGATTCATTTAATAGCCTTGAGCAACTCGCGTTACCATTTCAGCTATATATGCGTGATTCCTTGATCTCTTAAAATCCTGACTGGCAGCCGCCCTCCTCCTCCACCCTTAATTGCTTCTCATATTTCAAAGGATGCTTTCAAGCCTACCTCTCTCGCTTTACAGGCTAGACTACTGTTGTATGTGTTTTTAACGGAAACTGAGATTTTCAGGATGCTAACTTCTAATAAAACATTCACTTGGATGGTTGTTGGAGTGGAATCAAGAATACCTGCAGCTCTGCCTAGATTGAATCTGGCAATCCTGATCAGGAAATCTGGGAGCAGTTGCTCTTCACTGTTTTCAGTCATGTTAGAGCAAAGAGCAGGGTAGAAAAACAGAAAAGGATGAGGCTTAAGTGCCTTTCACGCGTGACTGTCGTGTAGGAGTGAAGCCTGTTGAATGGGGCTGCACCTTTAGCCCCGCCGTGACATCGCATGGCTTCTCTGATCCCCACCACCCACATATTAGCATAGACATCTGAAGCAGGGAAGCCTTTGCATTTGGAACTCTGCATGGAGGCTTCCCTGGATCCCTGTGTGGTCAAGAGAGGAGTAGTGCAATGTCAGGGGTGGAGGTAAAGGCACAAACCCCCGCCTCATCTTTTCCAATATACTTGGGCTTTGGATGGTCCAAAAAAGGTTTTGTTAAAGCAGGCCTTGAAGGAGAGAGGGGCTGCTTTACCGTACATATTATGGGTATTTTCACCATGTGGAGCTATCAACCGTGTTCAGGTCCTTTCCTGGTGAGCTTGCTTTGGCCTTCAGACTGGGACTGGGGAATCCTTCCAATGAATGGCGATTAAAGGAGCAATTCTGTGACCCCAGACATTGTCTGAGGGGCCATAATACTGGGGATTCTCCCCTCTGAAATTGGAGACAGCGCTCCGACCTCGGAAGGGGGAGTCAGAGATCTAACCCCCCCTCCCTTGCCCCTTCACAGTCAGAGAGGAAAAAGAGGGCATTCCAGAGGGGAGGAGATTGGAGAGGACAGGATAGGAGCTATCCTGAAGCTTCTCCAGCCTCTTTCCCTCTGCCTTCAAACTCAAAGTGCCGTCGCTAGATGGGCAAAAAAGGCCATCTAGTGAAAAATGCAAGGCTGGAAGATGGGGAGGCAATGATCGCCTCCACTGCTCCTCCCACCCTGCGTTGGATGATTAGAAGCCTCCAAGTTTGGGGACTTCCAATTATGCCCTAAGAAATTATATTTCTTATAGCTTAATTGTTACTTAGAACTAAAAAAAACCCCTTTCCACGCAAAGAGAGCCATTATTTTAGATGTGCTGTGAACCTAAGCCGTGTTTATTCAAGAATAAGTCCCACTTAAATCAGAAAGGCTTGCATCAGTTTAAATGAGTTTAGGACTGAGCTGTTGGACTTTAATGCATTGGAAATTTAATTTGAGTTTTAATTCTGATTTCGTTCTCTCCCCCCTCCCCCCCGATCTGACAGTGGAAAGAATGATGGCAGCTGGAAAGACTATCCTTCAACGGAATAAGTTTACTAACTTGAATGATATAAGGTAATATTTCCAGAAGGGCAAGTATCTAATTTGTTTATTACAACAGTATTGCATAATAAGGAAAATGCATGTAACATAGTTGTCTTTTAGGAAATACGGTTGGAGCTCTTAGGATTTAGCATGAGGGGTGAAGACAGAACTGCCTCACTTGTAATTCTTTATATGGAAAGGAAAATACTTTAAGACTTGAAGAGCTTTCACACGCCTGACTCAAAAAGAGCACCAAACACATTTTATAGGAAAATCCAATAGTTGAATATTGTCCCCCAGAGCGCACCTGCACTAGGAAGCCAACCCTCTGTTACTGCCTTGTATTTAAGCTCTTACCTGGGGGGTGTCTCCACCAGTGATTTACTCCTAGCTGGCTGCATGTTGAGGTCATTAGGGATACATGTTGTGGCCATCCAGCAGCCACCCCAGAGCTTCTTGAGGAAAAACCAGATTTACTGAGGCTGCTTAAAGTCCAATTCTTCTCCTCAATATGGGTTCTCCCCAGTATAGTTGCTGTGTGTCCCAACCCCTGCATTGGCCTCTGGTATGCTAGCCCTGCCCAGGGGTGTGCCTTTCACTGTCCTCCAGGTCAAGTGGTGTTTCCCCTCCATATGTTTCCCAGCACAAACTAATTAGTGTCTACTCAGACGTAACTCCCATTGTGCTCCGTGAGGCTTGTCCCCTGAATGCTCACACCAGAATTTACAGAGATCCCCCTCAATTGAAATGGCACAGTTTAAAGCACAAATTCCATAAATGCTCTAAAGCGTGATCTCAAGGCTCCGATTCTCCATTGTTTGGTTTATTGCCTTAGTTCATAGCTACTTCATAGCTTCATTATAGAGACCCTGCGCAGTATCAGTTTGGTTAGAAAGGGGGCTGGTTTCCTATCCCTGTGTTCTCCCCCCCCCACCTTCCCAGCACAAGCATATGTGTGTCTACTCAGAAGTAACGCCCATTGTGTTCAGTGAGGCTTGCTCCTGAAGTGCAGGTGCATCTGGACCTTGGGGAGAGGGAGGGGAAAGCTCTCTTATTGGTTGAACAGCCCCTGCCAGTCAGATGATGTTCACTCCAACCCCCACTCCCACCTGGGTTTTTTTTACTGGTGTGGAACACTGGCTGATGGGGCCATGCATGGACCAAAGCTCAGCAAAGCTGATTCCTTTTTAAAAATCTGGTACTCCTCCATTCGCTTCTCCTTCCATTGTCATGGAAACACCCCCCCCCCAAGCCCCACCCCGGTCTCCATAGGCGACAAGGAATTGCATGCAGCCAAATGAGCAGGCTGTTGGAGGGTCAGAGCACTTGGTCCCTCCTCTGTTCCTAATACAGAAACCAAGAAGGCTGTCACAGGAAGGAAGCTCACTTCTCACCCAGCAAAGAAATACAGCAGACTGATGAGGTATTCCTGCCCAAGTGTGACCACTAAGATAGGGCAGGGGAACCTGTGCCCCCCCAGTTGTTGGACTCCAGCACCCATCATCCTTGACCATTGGCCATGCTGGTTGGGGCTGATGAGTTTCCCACCCCTGCATTAATATATATATCTAGAGTAGGGGTGCAGGACTTCAGGCCCAGGGGCCAAATCCAGTCCTCCCCCGATAGAGGCCATGCCCCCAACCCCTGGTTCTCCCCCTCCAAACTCCAATTGTTTGGTGGCTTCCTGGCATTTGTGCCATTATTTCCCCATTCTGAAGACTTGAAATGCCTCTCCTAAGCGCTAGTTACTGGCTAAGATATGCTGGCATTTTTGCCCTGCACCTTTTGCCATTGGCCCTGCCCATCACTGAAATCCCCCCCACCCCCAAGCTTCTCCCAAATGGAATTTGGGCCTGCTCTAGAGCAGCTGAAGTCAGGAAAGATGAATAGTGTCCCAGCATTACTGGAGATAGTTTTCACTGGCATTTCTTTCTCTTATGAATAATTTCTGCAAAGTACTGCTACCTACAGAAAGTCCAGGAGTGAGTTTGCTTGTTGCATGGAATCAGATGAACATTGATTAACCCTGCATTAAAAGCTTGTGTGAATAAATGGAATTTGCTAGTAGAATGGAGAAGTGCTCTGGCTACATCTACTCTATTCCCATCAGAAACAGCAAATTGTGTGAAATCAGTTCTGCATTATGAAGTGCCCTGCGTGCAAGAACTATATCTCACTAGGTTGTGGATGAATTGTGACATGGTGCTTCAAATATTTACAATCCGTATGCACCGTTTATTGAGTGGTGGAGTTTTATTTTAAACCCTGATTAGTTCATGCTGACTGATTTTCTCCTGTTTTTCAAGGATGGGTTTTCACTGGCCTCCATTCTGCTCAATATCCCACTTGCATCTTCACATCCTGGCTCCAGCTAGTCAGTTGGGATTCTTGTCCCGAATGGTATACAGAATCAATTCCTACTGGTTTATCACAGTAAGTATTTCAGTGATGGTTTGGTGAACCCTGGCTTCCATGCTTTCTGTTAGGAAAGTGTTTAATAACATCATTGTAAATATGGGGTTCCATTCTTTACATTTTGTGTTAATGAATTATAGAAGTTAAATTTCTGGTATGTGAAATATTTCTCTTACTAATTCTCAAATGGCATAGAGATGCTGTTGTCCTTCCATTTCTAACCCACTGTGCCTGGCCTATTTTAGACTAGTGGTTCTGCAAAATTTCAAGAATTTCTCCTGTTTGTGTAACTACTTAGCATTCTGTCACTCTTGGCACTTGCTATGAAATCTTGAATTAAATTGAGATAGTCCTGTCAACTTATCAACAGCTATCTATGAACTGTCTAGCTCTTATTTGACTACCAGTGAAATCCTATACATAGCTACTCAGAACTAAGTCCCATTGAATTCATGGTATCTATGTATAGGATTCAAGTCTACATTTCAGTGTCCCACAGATTGACAGCATCAATCTGCTATTGGAGTCCAGTGGACTCCTATAAAGGCCTAGCTAGAAATGCAGATATGATTGATTTCAAAATTACTCCCGTTTAACATTAAAAAAAGATTAAATTGATTTCACTTCACAAACATAAACTGACTCAAAAAATATTGGGGTAGATTGGACCCCACCATGTTAACCTCATTTTTTTTTAACACCAGTAAGGCAAATTTCATTGGGCTATCAGGAAACCCTGAAGGAGAAAACACAAGAGAAAGCAAAACAGAAACCTAAAATGCCAAAGTTGAAATACTGGGCTTACAGTAAATAATAGAAAGGTCCAATGTGCCCCATTAGCCTAATAGGGTACATCTTTTTTCTAAATGGATATTATAAATAAAAATCCAGTGTCAAGATAAAGCCAAATTGGAGCAGAATTAATCCCCAAGGCTAAAATTACTTCTGGGGTCTCACAGACCTCTGCGGTACTTTGTAATCGTCGGGTTATTTGTACACAAGGATGTTCAGTTTTTCCAAACAGAAAAAAAGTACTCCAGTGCTGTTAAAGTGGTATAAAGGCATAAATACTGGAATTTATGATACAGGCAAAATGCGAGGTTATTTTCCTTCTACTTTGAGAAGTTGCTAGGGATAGAATGGACACTAGTTAGCTTAGGTGTTTGGTCGTTTCACTTCCCCGTTAATTTCAGTAGGGGTTAATCAGACTCCTAACAACTTAGAAAGTAATATAAAAAAAATTGAAAGGGGAGCAGTTGAAACACCACAAGACAACCGATCGCATAATTGTTGAGGAGTACATGATTTATGTAGTGGTTCAGGTTTGCTGTTTAAAAAGTTTTACAGATATTTCAAACTGCTGCTGGCTTCCAGCTTACAGGAGTTAAAATGTTAGCAAATAAGGTTCTCAAATGTAACATTGAAAGAAAGAAAGAAAGAAAGAAAGAAAGAAAGAAAGAAAGAAAGAAAAAGGTTTACTGCCAGGAGAATCACTCATGTTTAATATTTTCTTTGTAAGACTTGGATCTATAAAACACTACATAAAAATGGTGTAAAATTAAACAAGTTCACGTTCTGTCTGTTGTACAGAATCGTTTTTAAAAATTGACTTGAATGACCTCTGTGAGCTTTAGTTACCTGTAGCTCTTATTGTTGAAGGAAAAGTGTCTCACTCTTAAAGGTAAATCTCCTACTAGCTTCTGATACAAATTGGAAGAAACATCTTGGCTTGGATCCAGACCTTTCTTGCTCAAACAGAAAGGCGCCTCTTGTCTGTGGAAGGCTGTTGATACAGCTGAGCATTTCCATTTGTGCAGTGGAGGGGCTGGGAGATGATTTTCACTGACTCCCCCCCCCCCCCAAATCTGTTCCAAAGGGTTGGAGGACCCTCTGGAACAGCATGGGAGGGCTGCAGGGGAAGTGGGGGAATCAACAAAAATCTCCCGCCCCCTCACACTGGCCAGGGCATTCAGAGTGGAACGCTGCTCAGAGGGTGCTCCCATTGGTAAGAGCAAACTCTGGATCCAACCCCTTACATTGTTTCTTCCCTTGAATCGAGGAGTTGGGAATCCATACATATGTATGATAGAAACTGGGAATCAATAAGCAATGACATTTCTAGTTTCCTGGATTGGGTTCCTGCAGGGATATTTTGGCGATGAGGGTGGAGGTTGAGATGGTAGGTCACTATTTCAGCCCCCATTCCCTCAACTGTCCTGCCTGAAAATTGTTGCCACAGCTGCCCCATTGTTTTTGCATCTATGATGGGAACAAGAAGACTGTAACATTAGTCAGGGGCTTGGATTTGGACTTGTGATTTCTAGTTTATTGCACAAATTAATTAATCCCTAGTTCTCTCAGTAGATTTCATGCTTTTAAAGTAAACTTCGGGAGCTTCAAGGGGACAATAAATATTTTTTGGAAAGCATTGACATACTACATGCTTCCTTTTTGTCTTTCACAGGCTGAGCAACTGATGGAACGGCTGAGGGCTGAAAGTGCTACAAGCTGAAAAGCACTTGCTTTACATCGTATATCCTTTGTTTGTGATCTCTGATTATAGGGTAGAATATAACTGGTAACATGCCAGACTTTGGAAACTATTATTGAATTTGCTGCTACTAACACTGTACACTAAATTTCTCAGGCAAATATCAGAATGCAAGAACTGAGCACTTTCCAGAGTATCCACCCCTATAGATCAGAAAGTCAAAAGTACCTATCCCCCTTAAACAATTACTAATGAATCCTGCAAATGATGATGTAATTAAAGTTTAATGTATGCATCTGGACTTGACTGTTTTTTGTCTAAACAATGCATTAGTAACTTCTTTGGCATTGCAGTGCTAGTGATAGCTATGATGTCTTGGTGCTAAATCACTTATTGCACAAATGTATTTGTACGCACAACAAAGGCAGTTAACTAGCCATTGTGTTCAAAGTATGACTTACATCTGTACTTCTAATGTGAGACATTACACTGTTAGTATGTTGGACTAGGGTAAAATTGTTTGGATGTGGATTGTTGTAACTCTTAAATAGGTAAATGCATGCATTAAAGAATAGCTAGGTGAATATAGAACAGAGTGAAGAAATGATTTCTTTGGGCCAAACCACTAAAGTAGGACATCAGATGTACAGATGTACAGAGTGATGTGGAACTAAACAGATGTTTAGTTCCACATCAGATGCTGATGTGGAACTAAACTTTTGTCACCTAAATATTGCTTTGGCCATTTTGAAAACATTAAAACATGTTAGGTAGGGTGCATTTTCTCCTGTGCGAAGCTGCCACTATGTACACAGATCTCGGAATCTTGGTCTTAAGCAATAGCCACAGCTTGAAGATCTGGAGATACTGTAAGGCTTGGCTTGGTTCTTTCATAGTGACGTAGCCAGATCTCTTAAGGAAAAATGAACTTGAATAAGCACTTACTGAAATCGTGCATTTTGGCACCTGCTGTGTTACTAATGCAACATCCAGTTATTACTTACCATAACTGTTTTCCATTATATTGGTGTTCAGAGTATGGCCAATAAAGAATCCCTTTCTTTATAACTTTAGAGTTTTAATGTATTGGTGACATAGGATGTACTTACCTTGATACTTAAGCCTGAATTTGAATTGCTGTTGAATAAAGTAATCAAGCAGACTTGGTTGGGAGGTGAGGGGTAAGCTGTCTTCCTACTGTGTTGAAATGTTAAAGTAAATGTGTTATGGTATGAAATGACTGTGTATCATGATAATGAGTTTATGTAACAAAACCATGAAATGTACTACTGGCAGCTTAAAGCCAGCTTAATACTGTTATGAAAAAGAAAGCAAATAAAAATGGTTATCTATGAGTATTCTTGTATTTGAATCTGACAACATTGATTACGCTTTTTCAGTTTCTTGAGAAAGGTGCATATGAGCCTGTCATCTAGCTGAACAGCACTAGCATGCTGGTTATATTCTAAAAACATGCTGCCAACTTGTATTTGAATGCTTAGACTATTAAACCCTTTCCATTAAAGGAAAACAGCATTTTAGTACATGAAGTTGAAACTAGTTGCTCACAGGTTGCACTTGCCTACTTCTATATTTTAAGGCTTTTAATTTAAATGCTTTTAATTTAAATTCTACATCTTATTTTGCAATGAGGTGTCATTAACAGTTAATGCATTTCTTAATCACCCTTTATCCACACCAGTCCTACAAGAACACTCAGCCTCTCAGAGTGCTAAAATATGTTTGCATCACTTCCACTTATTCATTAGCATTTACACTTCCAACACAGTGACTTGTGAAACACATCCATTTGTTTTCTACCATACATGTTTTCAGCTCAGTACTTGCGGATTAGTGGAGAGTATCACTGTAAGCTCTTATCACTTGCAATATGTAGAAGGCTAGGGCAAGCACTAGATAATGCATTGGCAGAGGCATAAATTAATGACCAGTATTTCACTTCTGTTTAGCATTATATATACTAGGGCCAAAATTGCTGATGTTAAGGCTTTTAAAATGTTCCCAAATGTATCATGCAACCATCTTATTCAAGTAAGGTGATAACGACGTCATCATCTTTTCCTTGCCAAAGCATTTCACCTTCAAAATCAACTAGGCCATGCTTCCTTGCTCTCAGTAGGACACCTACTACTTTATTGGATATAGTCACATATCTGTCAAATAGCTGCTTAAATGTTATTCTCACATAGCCGTCTTGCCCTCTCTCCCCAACACTACTTATGACCAAACATAATTCTTCCACTTCTTTGCCTATGTGTGTGTGAGCGTCTTTTCCTCTCTGTTCTGTTTTGGAGCCTTCAGGGGGCCTGCCGTAAGCTGGGTCTCCTCTCCCAGTACTTAAGGTTAGTGGCTTGTCACTGCTGAATGGGTTTCGTCTCTGATAATCAACATGATCCTCTGACCAGCTCTGCCAGCCTCTCCTTAGTTCTCCCACAGCACCACAATGGGTTCTTACTGCTTTTGTACTGCCCATTTTGCTCCCCTCCATGTTTCAAGGAAATGTGGCATATAAGGAAAAGCAGGGTCCTGAAATCAGCTGAGGAGACAAAAAACAAACAGTAACTTCATTCGTTTTAGCCTACACAATAAATCAAGGCAGTAATTACATTCTTGTAGTAAAGGGTAGCCACATTAGTTTATTGCTACAAAAACAAGGTTTAAGACACCTTAAAGACTAATGGATTTTGTTTACATTAAGTCCAAGGTAACAAAAGATGGGGGGGGCACTGATAAAAAAAATAAGTTATACTTGCCTTTTCTTCCTAATAGCAATTACTCATATCACACGTTTCATCAGCCCAAGTTCTTTCATCTATTTTCATTCTACATTTTTATGAAGTGAAGAAGAAAACATTTGATCAACTTGTATTAGTCTTTAGACAATTTAAGGTGCAAACCTATGCTTATTTAGACAGAAAAAGAGTCTTACAACTTCCAGCATTCCGCAGGCAGCATGGCTGGCTGGGGAGTGCTGGGAGTTGAAGGATTTCTCTCTAAATATGCATAGGATTTTGCCCTTACGGTCTTAGATCATTCCACCCCCTTTGGAAGAGCTGTCAATTTCTTTCACCTAAAATAAAGCTAGTTTGCAGCATGATCCTCTCTACATCTATAGGAAAGTCCACTCCAGCGCTCAAACTGGGTGGGATGGGGTGGATGCCATCCCACTTCCCGGTAGACCTATAACTTTTCCATGTTTTATAACTGAGGTTGCCCTAACCATCCCACTGCCCTTTCTCTCCACTTCAGGCACTAATTTAACCCCAAGTATAAATGGGTTACAGTTCCATCCTATGAATACATTTATGTAAGTCCGGTTATATTAAATGGTGTTAAGTGTGCACAAGACCACCAAATGTCTGAAGCATAAAATATTTGTTTCAGGATACACCAGATACATAGTCTATTTTTCTGCAATAGACTAACATGGATAAATTGTGTTAATCTACTGCAGCAAGAACAAATAATCTTGTGGTAATTTAAAGACCAAAGGCGTCATTCTGCAAACTCAAATAGTTCTAGCAGAGCTCTGCTGAATTACTCCACTGCGGAAACAGAACGTGAAATGGGTTTCAAAGTGCATGTGCATTACTGAGGTTGGATTCTTCTCTTGCGCATAGGTCAGAACCTAGTTTCCAGTAGTGTAATGTTATTTGTACTAATGGTTGCATACTGCCCAAAAGAATTTATTCTGGCATATATTTTCATGGACTCTAGCCCACTTTATCAGATGCATGGAATGCTATGGAGAGTTTCAGGTTTATATGCAGTAATATGGGGGGGGGAGAACTGGGGCATGCTGGGAGTTGTAGGACTTTTTGCTGTCTAAACATGCGCAGAATTGCACCCTAAAGGTAGAAAGTACTAAACAGTGGCAAACACATTAGTAACAGATATATTGATTGCTTGGCCTTGAGTAAGGTGCCCTTGGTAAAATAACTACGTTGATGTACTTACACAGGGGTACCTCTTCTCGGTAAATCAAATGCCCGTTTCCACCTCTGCAGCACACCAATATTTACGTTTGGCCTTCACCCGCTTGATGCGGCAAGCACCTTGCTTGCTTGAAGATACACTTAACCAATCAGCATAGAGTATCGTACTAATCCTTGCAAAAGGGTGGGATTTCTTCCTACAGCTCTGGGTTTTTTAAGGTGGAGAAAATAGTCAAGTTCCTAGCTGCGGTTCCTGGTGATCTATCTACAGAAAAAGAATCCACTAGGTATAAAACAGCGGAAAACGAAAAGTGACTTCCATAACGGCTTCTGGGTGCTGTTTATAATACCCTGCTTTAATATGCAGAAAATAGAAAGCAGGCAGGACTAGGTTAACTGGCGTGCGCTTTGATAGCAGATGTTATCAAACACACTGTAAAAGTGTTCCAGCCATCCTGTGGTGCAAGTTCAGTGTACATGAACCAATGGAAGGGCTGTAAAGATTTCTTGGGGGGGGGGGTCGGGGAGTGTGTTTTACTACATATCACTGGGGAAGTAATTTTTGATAAGAAACCTGTCCCGAAGCAGGGGGCGCTTATTTGGGAAACTGAATTTTTAGCTTTTAATAACATTGCACGCGTTATTAAACCAACACAACCACCATAAATATGCAGAGTTCGCATTAGAATCTCACAAGCATTGGTGACTATTAAAACTCTCTAATGACCTGAGTAGAGCCACGACTCCTTTTATATTCGTGGCAGGCTGAAACTCACTTCGAACAACAAATGCAGCCAATGAAGGTTTATGCCACGTGGTTAATCATAATAAGCCTCCTGAACTCAACGGGGCTGACTCCTTCTTGTTGTTCAGTCGTGTCCGACTCTTCGTGACCCCATGGACCATAGCACGCCAGGCCTTCCTGTCCTGCGCAATCTCCCGGAGTGTGCTCAGGTTCATATTCATTGCATCGGTGATGCTGTCTAGCCATCTCATCCTCTGCCGTCCCCTTCTCCTTTGAGCTTCAGCTTCAGTATCTGTCCTTCCCATGAGCAGTCAGGATTGATTTCCTTTAGGATTGACCGATTTGAGCACCTTGCAGTCCAGGGGACTCGTAAGAATCTTCTCCAGCACCCCTAAACGCATCAACTTGGAAACCTCGCCTAAAGAATTGCATACAACGTAGTGCAAGTAAGGCCGCTTAGGAACGGAATCCTACTATTTCGCCCCCTGCAGAAAAAGTAGCGTTGCAAAAAGGATGCATTGCAGCCGTTCTCACCATTAACCTCTGTACAGACAATCGTCTACAGCGATGACATTCGCACGCTCGCCCTTTTATGGTCTAAAAACGCAGCTTCCCCGCCCCTTTCCCGTGGTCCTTCTCATTTCCTCCCCCCCCCCCCGCGCCTCAATGGTGTTTCCCCGCCCCGACTCGGCCGTGCGCATGCGGGTCTCGGGAGACGCCGGGGCGATGGCGTTGCCGAGCGTGGCGCTGACGCGGTACTTGCTGCTGCTGGCGCAGGAGAACTTGGAATTTCGGCTGCCGGTGAGTCTCAGCTCCCAAGCGCGAGAGCCGCTTCGCGCCTGGGCGTTCTCAGAGGCGGAGGGCGCGCGCGCGCGCGCACCCCGCTGCTGCTGCTGCTGCTGCTGAGATACAGCTGCTCGCGGGCTCAGGCACACCTGTGCCGTATTTATCCCCCCGCCTGATACGCGTCGAAGTGTCTTCCTCTGCTGTCTCCTGTGGGAATGCGGGTGGGGTGGGGTGGGGTGGGGGAGTCCAGTGGAAGCAGCTCACACGTTTTGCCTTTAGGGCTATTGTTGGGTACGTTGTTTCTGAAAGAGCCCTAATTCCAAGGTCCTCGTAGCTGGCGTGCAGGAGTGCGTACAAAAAGCGGTCGAAGAGTACCAAGCATTTATCCACACACATGCAGATAGCACTGCAGAAGTGAAAGTTGCTGGGGGGGGGGGGGTGCCCTTTACCAGAATCTCAAATTCAACCAGCCGCAGCCTGGTGCAAAAGACATACAAGTAGACGTAAAGTCGTATTAGCCCAGGAATTTGGATCGAGTGCATGAACTAAATGGAGCTCTCACAGTACTTTCCCACAGAAATTCACTCCTGGGTATCCCAAGCTTTCAGCAGTTTCTGGAGGGGCAGCAGAGTTTGTGTTAGTCTCCTGCAGCAAACAACAAAAACCACCCAAGAGCCTTCTGGTGCCTTAAAAACAAACACACCTATTACGGCATAAGCTTTTGTGAGCATGTGGATGTAATGAAGTGGACACTGTCCGTGAAAGCGTATTGCTACAATAAATGTGTTAGTCTTTAAGGTGCCAGAAGACTCTTGATTCATTTCAGCTGTATGATTTAGGATGAAGGTGGGGAAGGAGGGCAGCCAGATGCTAAAGAGGACAGGGCTCCTGAACCTTTAACAGCTGTGTAAAAGTTGTGTCCTGCTGAAATCCCTGCTTCTATACATCTGTTAAAGGTGCAGGAGTCCTACCTTCGTTTACGTCAGGCCAACTTATGGGGAGTCACTTTGTTGCTGCTTTTGTTAAACAGTTGGAAGTCAGAAAGCCTTGCTGATCTACTGCAAATCACCCAGAGGTCTACCTTCTGTCCACTCCTGTACTAGCCCCATCCTGTGTGCCAATGAGATGTGCACTGAGAATTGGTTCTCAGGATAGTGGCATAATGGCTCTGAATAATGGACATGCTGCTGATTCCACCTTGAGGAGGAGTGTAGAGGAAGTAATGCCAGATGCCTTGGAGAAGGGAGCAGATATCTCATGCACTGACATCTGCAGTCAGTTCAAACACTGCACTGCATCCAGTCTTCATACAAGAGGATGTGGAACCTGGAACACCGATGAAATAAGCTCTAGAAAATAAAATCAAGAAAGAAAGGTCCCTAGATGTCTGTACAGGAAAAAAAGATTTTCAAGGAATCTTTGCTTATCACTTGCCTTAAAAATGAAATCATTGGCATTTATTGGCCCAGGCTAGACTCAGTGGCCCTGTTCAGACATAACGGTATGCCATGATGGTTAAACGCTAACTATGATGGCTTAGCATGCTGCCCATAAGGCGTTTCTAACCATGGTGGCTACATAACCATAGTTTAACCATGCTTACTAACCACACGTTGCAGCATGGTTAGCGGCTCTAACCGTGGCTTAGCATGATGTCTGACAGCCCCTGTGGTTATCTGAGTGCTGAAAATGGCTCTGCCACTTCCGTCAGCACACAAGATCTCCACAGTCGAAATCTGCCTAGCCATACATGATGTGGCAGCCAAGAGCCAGCCTCCTTGTTCTCCCTCCCTGCCCTCAGTACATCTCCGTCCCCGGCCACAGTACACAGTTGGAGAAGCGCATGGGGAACAAAGGGGAACTGCTATCAGCATAGCAACCTCAAGCACGTCACACTCCCAGGCACAAGCAACTGTGTCCGCCGTGATAAGGGCAGACATCCCCACCCACCTAGCCACTGGCCAAGCAGCAGCATCCCTCCCCCTAGTGGCGCCCCTCCCCCTCAAACCATAGCCCCTCTCAGCCCCCAATGCCACAAACGCAAAGCCCCAGAATGCAAGCAATACAACCCCATGCTGTTGCGGGAGGGACAGGTGGGGAGCTGGCGGGCAGCGTCTGGCACAGGAATGACAGATCACAGGCCGTGTGTGTGCAGGCAGTGGGATATGTCCTGTGTCCAATGCCTAGATGGCTGCCTGGGGCTGCTGCAGCCCTGAGCCCCAAGATGGCCCATCCACAGCTGCTTGCTCTACTGAGGCCACTGGGATGCATGGCAGCCCATCCTGAGGACTGCAAGGTTTTGTGGGTCACAGGGTGGTTAGGGAGTGGTTAGGCTAGCCATGCTGCGGGCTGTGGTTCCGTGCATGTGTGGTGGGAGCACACAGTGTGGTTAGTGGTAACCACCACAGATCATGGTTAGCTTAACCACCCTTCCCTGTGTTATGTCTGAACAGGACCATTATTTAGTGCAGAGTTTCTCCAGCATGGTCACCAGGGACCTTATATATGCATGTATGTGTGTAGATATGTGTGTGTCTTTGATTTTCTGGGCTTTTTCATACATTATGTTTTTAGAGTCTACCTTTTTGTACAGGGTAAAAATGAAATGGGCCTATTCCAGCCAAAGTTAAGCACCTTTCAGGCTGTGATCCTATGTACACTTACTCCACTAAACACAGTTGAGGTTATTTCCAAGTAAATATACATAATATTGCCCTGTGCATCCCATTCAATAAGAAATTTCCCATTGAAGTCGCATGCTGTATCTGGATTGTGCCCACTGTCTGGACACAGGTTAGAGCACCTCATTTTCTGCAGTTCTCTGTAGTGCTCATGGCAATATTATACCCACTTATCTGGGAGTAAATCCCATATTGAATTCAGTGGGACTTACTTATGAATAGATGTGGATAGGATTGCACTAGAAATGAACTGGAACACTGGTAGGTTCTGAGTGTTTCTTAGAGTGGCCCTAATTGTTGCTTCCCTAAATACATGGCAAGATTTGTTTCATAGTAAAATAATGCAATAGATTTAGCTTTTTAAGGTATCAGTTAAAAGGTGTTTCTTTTCCAAAACCATTTTAATTATATTTGTTCCATAATCTTTTCTTCTAGGAAATAAAGTCTTTGGTTTCCCTCTGTGGTGGACGATTCAGCAGTCAGCAGGAACTGAGATTAAATGTAAGTATTAAACTCGTGTTAAAACCTTCACCTCTTGTAAGCTTTAAACCACTCACCAAATTATTTAGTGAAATTTGTATTCTAGAGCCAAGCTTAAAACTTAGTTGCATCATTCTACAAGTGCTTCAGATGGAACTGAACCATGAAGGGATGTGGATATATGATGCTTCAATATTTAATATTAGGGTGTAGAGTCACTGCCATAAAATAATTTGAAAAATGGAATGCAAAAGCAAGGACATTTTTTCTAGAAATGCTGAAAATTGAATTGCCGCTTGTCTTGTGGCTGGTTGAATCTCTGTTGTGTGTGAACATCTCTGCTCAGTGGGTAGCTGATAGACTTGAATAAGGAAAACATCACCTTTCCTCATTCATCATCTGTTTGCTCAGTGCCGTGAAAAAGCAGATGGGGGTCAAAAAAAAGGCAATGCATTCCTCATGCTATCCTGTTTTATATGCAGACCAGTACCTTGATCACAGAGAGTATAATACCCATGCATAGTTAGTGGAGCTAAAGCCCACTGAGTTCAACCATGAAGTAAGTCTTAATTGGCCAAACACAATGTATGGATGGGTTCCTTCACCTTCTCTCTTAACCTGCTGTTCATATCACCATATTATAACATCTCATGTGACAGGAACCCTTCAGTATGTACGTAAGATATCATGACATAGGTTGTTTGAATTACCTGAAAAGAAAATAGGTTAAAGTTCAAAAACTGGAAGTTACAAGAAATTCCCCCAAAACTGTAAAAGAGGTTGCAACCCTGTGCATGCTTTCTTGGTAATAGGCCCCATTGAACACTGAATTTACTTCAGAGTAAATATACATGGGCTTGTCCAGTGCTTTTGATTTTCACAGCACAATGCTGTGTGTGTCTACTCAGAAATATGTCCCATTGTGCTCAGTAATTCTTACTCCCAGGTGAGTATAGGATTACAGCCTTAAAGTGCTGAACTTGTTCAGTTTGTTTAATGTATTTTCCCCAAGCTATAGCTGTAATCTGCAGTTTTGTGCATGTGAGTCTCATGGAATCAATTGGATTTATGTGAGTGTAACTTGGCAGGGTTGCATCCTGTCTTTTTAGAATGCTTCTTTTTTCCTCACTTACTTTCATACTTTTATTCTGATCTTAAAAGGCATAGTGCCATCTGCTGGAAAACACTTCTTTTCCTTCCTAACCAAGTTATGAAAGTAGACAGAGGATGCAGGTCACAGAATGAAATGGGATGTAATTCCCTTGAGTGTAGTTCTGTGTCTCAGCTGTAGTTTTTGCTGGGGTACTCCTGCTAGGGTTCCATTGCTGCTTGTTCATTGTCATTGTACTCCCCGTGATATAATTATTATTTCTCTCTATCGGTGGGTCTCTGCAAAATCAAGTATCCCTCTATCCCTACATACAAATCAGTGAATGAATTTGTGTGCTATTTTATCTCTTTTGGGACATTACTAAAGAGCTTTTACTAGGCAATCTGTGTAAATGAGAAGGAACTGTAGATTTATTATTTGGCTACCAGCCATTTGTTATTTGGCTTTAACAAAGAGGACATTATGTTTTAAGATGTTCATCAAAGGACTTGTTCACATACCATGTATCTGCTGGAGGAACTAGAACCTTGTGCTGTATTTTGTCTTCTCACTGTTTCTGCTGATGATGTATTTTTCAGCCTGTCCAAGGGAAACCTGATTTCCAAAACTCATCTCTTGTCAAATGCTGCCAATATATCTTGCAGTGATGTCTGTATACAATTGTCCCATGGAGAATCGCAGATTACCTCGTTTGTTATGGGCATCAGTAAATGGTATGGGAGGGAGAGCTAGAATTCTACCACAGAGTCCAGTTGTCCTCTTTGTAACATCAACCCAGGTCTGAAGTAACAGATTAAGTTAACAGATGAAAAATGCAAAACAGGTAACGTGAAGAAGATGGTAGAACCTCTATGGAAAAAGCTAGATTTAATATAATCTGAGCCTCTCTTCAGTTGAGCATACAAAGCCATCAACCTTGCCTTTCTCTCCTCGCATTCAGCTGCAGCTGCCACCTTCTGTTCTGGCTGGAAAGAGTTAAGCAAGCGCTTCGCTGCTGGATGCTTGAGGTGGAAGACATTTTGTACTCCATTCACTTTCTGCTGGAGAAGGTGTGGTGGAGGAGATGGCAGCAGCAAACAAAGGATAGGTTTAAAACTGATAGGATTCAGTGAGCAATTGATTTGTTGATATGTTTGCCTTGCCAATCTAGTTGTGAAGGTGGTCTCTCAGCACAGCAGAAGAACACATTCTTAGCCCTCTTCTTATAGCACATTTGTCTTCTCCCTTATATCATAGTGGCCTAAGCTATGTAGATTCCATTCATCACAATGCTTTTTCCTTAGAATTTCTGCTCTTTCCTTTTCCCGCCTTAACAGTCCCCGTTTTGGATTCTTGGCCTGCCTTCAGAAGAGATGGCAAGAGGACTAATGAAGCGAACAGTATGTGCAAAGTAAGAGTTATGCCTGTAAAATTATATTGACTTTCCTTGCTTTCCCTGCGGTAAGCTTCCATACATGTCTTCTCATCCCCTTTCCCCATCACAGGGGCATATGTCTGCCTTCTTTTCTGAAGCAGCAATTCCTATTGGCACCACTTTTCTAGAGCTGTTGAAAAGCCCCTTTGCTGCCCAAGGGATTGTGCAAAGGGGTGTGTGTGTGTGTGTGTAAAACACGTAATCACTGTTTGGGCCTTGTGCTGCATTCTGAAGGCTGCCAGCCCAGAGGCAGCAGCTAATGCAAGCAAAGCTCATGAGTTGTAGTTCAAGACATTCCTATTTGATTTAGTTGCTCCACATGGGATGCTGCTGTAGGCTGGCAATAGAACAAAGGGCTAAAGATAAATGCTAAAGTGTTTTGGGTGTGTGATGTGGTTCATTGGTGCCACTTCATTAAGTTTTGTTTCCTGTTGATATTGCATGTGATCACCCGTGCAAAGAATTCTAGTCTTAATTTTTCATTGTCCAGGTCTCTTTGGCTCACTGCACAAGTACCATTGAAATGCATAAAGGCTGCACAACAGTAACATTTGGTAAATTTTACCCACATCTATTGCATAGTTACTTGTGTTAGTCCTATAGAAGTAAATGCATAAATTCCATTTTGAAATGGTTGACTTTATGAAGGTGTTGTGTCTGAAGATTTCTAAGTGAACTCAGAAAGGCATTTAGGAATTTTGTCTTGCTGAATGTTACCTAACTATTATGACACTTTCAGATCTATATTTGAACTGTGGGGTCATGGGAAAACTGCAGAAGAGCTGTACTGTTCATTGAAGAATTATCCAGTGGAGAAAATGGTTTGTATAAGAGAAATTGCTTTGTTTGATTTTTTGGGAACTTGTTACAAAGTTGTACCAAACAGCATATTACGCTATGTCCTAATCAAAACTGTTTGCTTTGATTTAGGGCCCATATTTACAGTCCAACTTTATGTACAAAATAAAGGTTCATGCTTTTAACAAAACACTAACACAAGAGGAGAAGATTCAAAAGATAGATGTGAGTAGATGGAATCTCTTGAAATAATTGCTTAAATTTGTGTCCTACTTAGAATAGACCCACTGAGATGAATGGGACTTGTGTTAGTCATGAGAAACTTAAATCTTATTCATTTCATTGTGTCTGCTTTAAGTAGGGTTAACATTGGATGCTACCCATTGTAATACAAGATCGTATACATATTATGTTGTTGCAGCATTTGCTCTGAAGTTGGTTATTTATAACCTGGGCAAGTAGCCATCTGTCTTTGTACTGTCATAGATGTAGGGTGCAGTTACCCCATCCCCCAGGCATAAATATGGTATGCTCCAGGACTGTCTGTTAAGTCAGCCTCTCTGCCCTCTAAATCCTTCCCTCTAAACCCAGATAGGTGGGCAGGTGGTGGTTGTTCAGTGATGAAAAAATTCACACAGTACAATCCTCAGACATTTATTCTTTTACTTTACCATTACTTCACATGCTCATAGATTCATATATTGTACCAAGGGTGTTTCCTGGGCTAAGATCTGGTGGTCCCTGGCTCAAACTAAGCTCTGCCCACCCCTTCTGGTGTATTCACATTTACCTGTAGTGAATTAACTGTGAGTTGCATATGTACCTGCAAATAGACTTCAGGAAATTAATAATAAAAATGTATATTGTTTGGTACAGGATTCAAAGGTATCATTAACAGGCAACAAAGCTTTTGCCTTGGCAGAATAGAGGTAGGCTCACTTGTTTTGGATGGTCCACGCTTGCCCTAAAGAGAGAGATTTGCAATCGGTTTCTGTTATAACCTGGTTTGGCCAGGAGACAAGATTGCACAGAAATGCCTTTTATCTCCTTCACCTGATAAGCCAGCTGCAACCTTCCTCCAGGATCAGGCTCTAACCACAATCATCCATACCCTGGTAACCTCAAGATGATTGCGGTGCAGACTTAGTGGGGCTGCCTTTGGTTTAGTCTAAATATGTGAGAGTGCTGAATGCCAATGCCATGGCCTAACTGTAATCAGGAGCTGAGTGGAGAGATTCCATTCTGGATCACTACATACTGGGCCAGTTCACACAATCGCAGTGAGAGAAATTAGCCACTATGGCTTATTTCCCCTCCTGAGTGGCCGGATTTCCCTAATTACCCTCCTGGTGCGGTTTGCCATGTCATCCAAACCCAGGTGGCATGGCTTGTTTGGGAAAGACAGCAGCCCTCAAATAACCCAACAACAGCCCATGGGTTACTTGAGGGTTGCTGCCCACTCAAGCAAGCCATGTCACCCAGGTTCAGATGACACAGCAAGCTGTACCAGTGAGGGTACTTAGGAAATTCGGCTGGCATGTGTCTGGGCCGCGTGGGAGGGATAACAAGCCACCATGGCTCGTTAACCACACCACGATCATACAGACTGGGTCATTGGCTTCCAGGTCCAATTGAAGGAACTGGTGACTAATTTTCAAAGACTTGCATGGCTTAGGGCAGGGGAAGTTCTTTCGGCCCAAAGGGCAAATTCAATTTTTTACGAGCTCTTGGGGCCACATTCCAGTGGTGGGCAGGGCCGAAGGCAAAAGGAATGAAGCTGAAGGCAAAAGCGGTGTGGCCAAAAATAAAATAAAAAATACCAGCATTTTTTAGCTTAAAGCTCTTACTGCCAGTCACTAAGCCTTAGGAGAAGCATTTCAACCTTTATTGTTGTAACCCGCCTTGGGAGGGCTTCTTCCCTGAAAGGCAGCCAAGAAATATTTTAAAGAAATAAACTTTAGGGGGTGGGGACTGTACAAATGCTGGGAAATCACCAAGCAATTGGTGGTTGGGGGGAAGGGGGTGGCTCCAGAAGAAGGGAAGTGATCTTCCGGCCGCCCCTGGAGGGCTAGATTGGAGCCCTGGGCCTGAGGTTTCCCAGCGCTGGTGTAGGGCCAGTGTATCTGAGGAAGGGCCTTCTCCACACAAACCCTTTCATCCCTTCAAGTCATCTAGGGAGGCATTGCTTCTTCTGTGTCTCATCTTTTCCAGAATAAGTTTACAGAGTAGGTTACAGGGTAGAGTATGATCAGTAGTGACCCAGAACCGTCACTTGAGGCACAGGTGCGCTCAGTGGCACGGTGCACTTTTTATCAGCTTAGGTTGGTACACCAGCTACGCCCTTATCTGGACAGAGATAGCCTAGCTACAGTTATCCATGCTCTGATAACTTCTCGTCTGGATTACTGCAATGCGTTATACGTAGGGCTGCCTTTGAAAACAGTCGGGGAACTTCAGCTAGTCCAAAATAGGGCAGCCAGATTGTTAACAGGGACTGGCCAACGAGCTCATAATATGCCAGTACTTTTCCAGCTGCACTGGCTGCCAGTCCATTTCCGGGCCTGAATCAAAGTGCTGGTATTAACATTCAAAGCCCTTAACTGCTTGGGGCCAGGTTATCTGAAGCGCCTCCTCCTGTATGTGTCTGGACCTTAAGATCATCCTCAGCAGTCCTTCTCCATGAGCCCCTGCCAAAGGAAGTGAGGCGGGTGGCTACTAGGAAGAGGGCCTTTTCTACCATGGCACCCCAGCTGTAGAATGAGCTCCCTAGTGAGGTTTGCCTGGCACCTACATTGTATTCCTTCCAGCGCCAGGTGAAGACCTTTTTATTCTCCAAGGCATTTTAGCTTTCTAGTCTTTTAGCTTTGCTGTTTTAAATCTGTATTTTAAATATGTGCATTTCTGCTAGGTTCTATTCTGATTTTCTTCTGGTTGTATTGTTATATTGTGGTTTTAATGCTTTTGTATTTTCTATTGTTTTATCCTCCGCTTTTTGGGTTTAATTTTTGTGAACTGCCCAGAGAGCTTTGGCTATTGGGCGGTATAGAGATATAGATATAGATATGGATAGATATAAATAAATAAATAAAATAGTGATGCTTATGGAAGAGGCTCCATAGGAAAGCTTATCAAAATTCTTCGCTTCTTCCTGTTTAGTTAATGCCTTTAAACGCACGTACGCGCAGCCTTATTTAACTAGGTAGTTGGTTTTGTCCTGTGGTTATTTACGTTATATATGGTTTGCTTTTAGTGGGTTATAAATGTTATCTTTTTTATTTGTATGCCACTTGGTTAGCTCGTTGGATAGACACTATATGAATGATATAAATGTGTGTAATTATAATCTGTGAATACCTCTCTGTTACTTCTTCTGGCATAGTTAGGCAGTACCCATTTTATGCTGCTGTGATTGTTATTGTTATTACTTGCAGTACTTCTATTATTACAAAAGAAAAGCAACAAAAATTAAAACATCTCAACGATACCATAGTGTTTGGTATAATGATCTAATATAACTGTTTTTATTCATGTGTTGGTCCCTCCCCTTCCCTAATACAGTCTCTAGACTTTTTACCATTTGAAGGTAAAGTGAATTTAAAGAAACCAGATCATATATTTTGGTTTCTAGAAGATTATGGAATGGATCCAAACAATATCCCAGAACAGCCTATTGATTTATATTTTGGGAGATGGGTGAGTAGATAATTGCATTGACAATTAAGTAGCCAGCTTTTAAAATACCAAGAAAGGATAGTTACAGAATGATAGAGATTTGATCATTGAGAATAATCGGGCATTGGGATAGAATCTCTTCATATTTTTTTTTCTATTTTATTGATCACTCATCTTTTTAATACTGTAAGCAATGTTGGCCATTGTAGGATAAGGCAGAAAATACACTTATATGCAGTGTTCTTTTCATATTTTTGACACAATACTATGTAATGAAATCCAAGTCCACTATATGGGCAGAAAGCAGGCTGTAATCAACTGGTGGAGCATCTGCTGGTTGATGGATTCTTACAGCCATATGGCCTTGGTCTGATTCAGCAAGGTACTTGTTATGTTCTTGAGCAAGATTGCCCACTCAGGATCACTTAACACCAATTAGTTATGCTTTAACTGTTAGAGAGAATCCCAAGTATGCACTCTCACTTTGTAATTTGCAGACATCTTGGTTGAACTCAGAGATTCTTGTAAAAATAAAATAGCAAATTGTTTTGGTCTAGACCCAGGGTCCTCAGTGCACCCACAGGGACCTCCAATGACACCTGCAAAGCTATCCACTCCCTGCCACCATCAGAAAATTATTTTTAATTAAAAAAATCTTGAAAAAGTTAGGTACCAGGTTCTCCTTCTTTCCTGAACCTGCCACTGATCAGCTGTTCAGTGGGTAGAAAGAGAAGGAAAGAATTGTTTCCTGGCCCTTTCCCAATTTTCTTCCACCCACACAGACATTTCCCCTTTGTTCTCTTCACTCCTGGCCTCTAGCCTCACTATTTCTCTCCCCCAACCCCTTTCCTTGCTATTTTTTCCCTTCCCCATTCCTAAACTTGTTTCTCTCCCTTCCTAGCCACTAATGTTGCACTTTTTTCCTACTCTTATCTTGCTGTTTATCTCCAGTTCCAGCCTCTATTTGGCCTTGCTATTTCTTTCTCTTTATTTTACTTTTATCGCCCTGCTAGCCTCTGGCCCACTCTTTTTCTCCCCTCTACTCCTTTGCCTTGCTATTTCCCCTTCTCTCTAGCCTCTAACTTCATGATTTCTCCCACCACCACCACCTCTTTCAACTAGCCAGTCCCCCACAGCAGCCACTATGTGACTAGCCATATTCCCCAAGGGAGCCATTTTGTGGTGGTGCCCACAGCAGTTTCTTAAATTCCCAAATATGCCCACAGGTCCAAAAAACTTGGAGACCCATGGTCTAGACAGCATTTTAGAGTGCTGTTCATTTTATGTGCTCAATATTATGACCTGAGATAATACGTTTTGATGAGTTGTTGCTTTTTACAACCAAAATTCCAGTAATCGGTATTTTTTTTTATCAGTGCTTGGTAACTGAAGTAGTCATTGCTGTTGCTCTTCTCTCTCCCCACCCTCTCTCTTTCCATATATTCCATAGATTGCCAATGGACAAAGGGACCTTATTGAGTCATACAGTGTAAAAAGGAGACATTTTATTGGGAACACAAGCATGGATGCCTGCTTGGCTTTTATCATGGCAAATCATGGAAGAGTGAAGCCAAATGATGTTGTGTTTGATCCATTTGTGGGAACAGGTATGTTCTTTGGGGGAAACTGAAAATGTTTTTTTTTTTGTAGAGTCTGTGTGCGTTTAATGTTACTTCATCAAACTTGTATCTCTACAGCTATCTCCCTAGATTCTATCTTTACTGATAATGTAGACCAGGCTATAAAAAAAGCTTCTAACAAGTTAGAAGCAGTTGCTCGGGTTAAGATTCCATTTATATAGAACAAAGCTCACCTTATCCAATTGTGATTATACAAAGTTCCCAGTTACCCAAATTGGATGTATTCCCCTGCCCGTAGCTTCCCCATAACATCAACGGTTCTACCACAAATATACATTTTACTTCATGGGAGGGGAACCTCCAGCCCAGAGGCCTAATTCAGCCCACAGAGGTTCCCCATCTGGCCAATACAGCCTTCATGGATTCCTCCATGGAATGGGGTTTGGCGAAGCGTCCGTGGCTGAGCTGGCTTCTGGAGCATTTGTCCAGCCGGCAACTCCGTTGGGGTGGCTTTGTTCATGCAGCAATGCGGGAAGCCCATTGTACACAGCAAAGCAGGGTAGGACTATATATTAAACAGAGCAATGAGTTCTTGATTCTTTTCCATTTTCCTGAGTGGGTAACTAATGATAGGAATTATGCATGTTCTCATATCTTAGTTTAGTTCATATTACTTCAGTGTAAGGCCATTCGAAGGATGTTTTGAAAAAGGAAAAAAGACATATGTAAAAAAAAATGTAAAAATTGCAGTCTTGCTTCCAGATATCTATGTTCAAAGTAGGTGATAGGCTCTTTTCACATTATTCTGTATGTTGATGGAAAACATTTTCTTCCTTCAGAAAGCTTTTTCTGAAATATCAGTAGAGGGCGCTTTTATCACATTTATATGAGTAGTGTAGATTGTAGAAAAGGAGCTCTTTGTGAATCTCTCTTTATGTGAAATAAAAAGATCTGTTTTAGGATAAGATATACAGCAAATCATTGGAAGGACAGATACTGAAGCTGAAGCTCAAATATTTTGGTCACCTAATGCGAAGAGAAAACTCTCTGGAAAAGACCCTGATGCTGGGAAAGACTGAAGGCAAAAGGAGAAGGGGACGGCAGAGGATGAGATGGCTAGATAGCATCACCGATGCAATGAATATGAACTTGAGCACGCTCCGGGACAGAGCGCAGGACAGGAAGGCCTGGCGTGCTATGGTCCATGGGGTCATGAAGAGTCGGACATGACTGAACAACAACAAATACAGCAAATACTAAGTTTGACATAAAGAGGGTTTAAACAAACTCTCACTAAGATGAGCAGGGAAGGCTTTTTGGCAGAAGAGATCAAAAGTACAAAGAAATAAAGATTGTGAATGGAGCTTCTCTAAATCTGCTAGAGAAGGTATGGGAACCTGTAGTCCTCCACAGTTTCCTGCTCCCATCAACCCCAGCCAACATGGCCAGTAATGATGGGCATTGTAGTCCAGCATTATTTGGAGGGCCACACATTCTCCACCTTTGCCCTAGAGTTTTATGCTGAGCTGATGTTAAATATAAGATTTGTGTTAGATTCAGAAATAGGTTTGTTTATTTGTTTGTTTAAATTTATAGCCCCCCATTCACCTGACAGTCCCAGATACATATCAACAGAACAGTATAAAACAACTTAAAACCACAATCAAAAGCTCAGTTCAAGGCACTAATTCAGTACACAGGTTTACTACGAGGGGAAAACAACACAATCTCATATCCTTCATCCACTACCAAAGGTGAATCTTGTGTTGGTGACAAAATGCATACGGTGAAGGTTCCAGATGCACATAAGAGAGGAGGGAATTGCACAACTTTGGGCCACCACAGAGAAGGCTCTTTCACACAACACCACCACCCAATACCTCCAAGCTGTGCGATATTGATAACGGTGCCTCCCCTGCTGGTCTATAAGGGAGCAGGCACTCTTTCAGTTATTTGAGACCCAAATTGTTCTTGTTTCTCTCCTTATTGCTAGTGATATAGCACAATCCTCTTAAAGCATTTGAGCTCAAAAAAGTTGTTAATATAATACAACCAATTTTTAACTCTGATAGCAATGACGACAGCCTTGTCTGTGTTACAAATATAAACTTGTTTGTTGCCTTTGGAATCACTGTTTGTTGATGCAGGAATTGCAAGTTTGGTTGAAGTGGGGAACATGAAAATCTCTTGAACAGACACTTTTAAAATTTACCTTTAAAAATTGAATGGATAATAACATATACTACAGGTTCAAATCCAATTATATTTAAGCGCTTTCACATCCTTTTGTTTTCAATGGGATAAATTTAAGGACATGCCACTCTCGTTGAAACCAATAGGAGTTAAAAGTGCTCAGCTGTGGCTGGGGCATGCTGCAAGATGCCTTCTTCTTTACCTACCTGCATGGTCACTGAGGTCATCGGAGGGCTTGCTCCTGGTGGTTCCACGTAGACCTATGGCCCGGTTGGAGTCCACCAGGAAAAGAGCCTTCAGCATGATGGCCCCCTTCCTGTGGAATTCCCTGCGTTTGGAAGTCAGGCAGGCGCCAACGTTGTGTTGTTTTCAGCGCCTCCTGAGCACACTGTTGTTTCGAGAGACCTTGCCTGAGTGACCAGCTGCGGTTTATTATGTTCAGAATCTATTCTTTTAAAATGTTTTAACTGTTTTAATTGTGGGGTTTTATCCTTTTATCTTGTTGTTCACTGCTCCGAAATCTTTGATGTGGAGCGGTATATAAATATTGTAAATAAATAAATATGTTTGTGGGTGGCATTTGTGAGGTAGATTTCTTTGTCCTCTACTCTGTAGAAAACTTTAGAGAATCTCCTGTAGCATTATTTGTAACAACAAGAAACATATAAAAATGCTTTTAGTTAGTAGTTTTAAATGTGGTTGTGTTTGTCATGGAATGTTTTCAGCTACATCTGCATTGGTTTGTTCCTTTTAGAATACACCAATACCTGAAAGTTTATGGAACTTTTTACTTTTTTAAGAGATTGCTTTTTGAAACTGAAGGCTACAGGCCTGTGCTACAGAGAGATCCTGAACCATTTTAGCTCTAATGATCTTTGCTTTATCAGTTGGCAAGTTCCTAATACTGAGACCCTGCTGTGCAAGTACCTCTGTGCCATCTCTTTTAACTTTCAACTAGATGCTATTATCTTAAAATTATGTTTCATGAAAAGGAGGCGCAGTGAAGAGAAAAAATTGTGCATGTTAACATATTAAGGACAAAATTAATTGCTAGAAATAGAAAAGGGAAGTTGCTGACATGATTGTGGGTTTTAGGACTGTTGTTTTTAGCAAGTCTGGCACACATCTGGTGTTTTTGTTTTTTTCACAATATTCAAATGTCTGCTGTATTTCCACAGTGAGAGGTGCTTGTATCAAAGGCATTTTGCTGTTGTATTCCCTGACAATTGTATCATCAGCTACACATTTGCCCTCTTTCTTTCTCTCGCAGGTGGACTTCTTATAGCCTCAGCACACTTTGGAGCATATGTATGTGGGACAGATATAGATTACAGCACAGTCCATGGACTGGGTATGTTCTTTTCATTACTTAGCAGTGAGAGTGTAATTAAGTAGCATGTGGTAGCAATTTAGTGTATTCCAAGGCAGCTACCAAATCTTGCAAAAGAATCAAAGGTTATATTGCTCAAGCGTGGTCAGAGGCAGGGCCATTTAGTCACCAGCTCCACACAAATCCACCTCTGCAAACGTAGCCGTGGTGGGTCATGATAACCAGGCAAGTTTACTGCAGAAAGGAAAGTGCAGATGAAAGTGCTCCAGGTGGTTCAAGTGAGAGAGCCACTTTTCTTGTGGCTTACTCTTAACTAGGCTGACCATGTTTCCTTGAGACAAAAACGGGATATTGGGATGACAAAAGTGGGACGGGGTTATGTAATATTCTGCTGTAATAAAAAAATAACTAACAGCCTGTTGAACCGAAATATGAGTCTGAAAAGTCTGAATCAAACTGAATGTAGGGCAGAAAGAATCACTATGGGAGGAATGATGGTAGAAATAACAGCAAGACTCAACCTCCTGGCTCCCACATGCTGAATGGGGCTTAGCGACTGTCTCTTGAATTCCCCGCCACTGCAGACAAGCAAGGGGGCAGCATTTGATCGTTGCTAGCTCAAGAAGCCTGGCCCTGACTGGATAACGTACGTGGAACTCACTCTTTGGTCACACTAGTAGTTTTACTGCACGCATTGATTAGCATAGAGCGTTAGGATAAACGCGTTCAGGTTTTTTTTACAAAAAATTAAAAACGGGACAGAATTGACATTTATATTAAAATGACAGGACGGTCGGGAAATAAGAAAAAACCGGCACTGTCCCGTTTAAAACGGTACGTATGGTCAGCCTATTCTTGACTCGTGTGTCTGTTTACACATGCACCCAAGGTGAAATTATTGGTAATGGTCAAAAATCCTACTAGACATGACCAATATATTGGGTACTCCTAAAAACCTAGCCATAATCTCAAAAGTGTGTATTTAGTTCTAAAAAAATGTTTAGTTTGGCTAGCCCTTTTCATCAGTTTTAGAGAATGTATTCAGTCTTTTTTTGTTTGTTTGTTTAGCTTTTTGCATTGGCAATGTACAGATTTCCCTTTATGGCATGATCCAGAGAAAATAGGTGTGCCCAGCTTATGCTCGTACTGCTATACGCATGGTAGAATTTCCTTTTTGCATAATCCCTGTGCCTTACACTAAGAGGGGCTCTAACATCTTCTGCTGGTGTGATGTGTGACCACACAAATATGGGACTCCGTATAAGGATGTACACAGAGACACACATTCCAGGTGTGTGTGGAGCTTGCACATCTCACCAGAGTGGGGATGGATGAATTCCAGTTTTGCATGTTAACCAAAAATGATGGGTTACTTGTACTTCCATTGCTGTTTGTTTGACTGTCCAAAGCTATCCTAAGTATAATTGCAGCTGTAAGGGTGTAAAGATACCCAAGTGAAATAGAAAATGTTGCCTTTTTTTCTTGCACTACATCCAGAATCATTTTATATTTTTTGAACGGATACTGTAAGAAAGAAACACCAACAATGATTATTTAAAACCAATCTAGCATGAGATTGACTTGATTTTCTTCCCTTTCAGGCAAAGCTAGCAGGAAGAACCAAAAGTGGAGAGGGCCCGATGAAAATATCAGAGCCAACCTTCGCCAGTATGGTTTGGAAAAATGCTACCTTGATATCTTCGTTTCTGATGCATCAAAAACCATATGGAGGAAAGGGGTGCAGTTTGATGCAATAATCACAGACCGTAAGATAATGCATAGCTTAAAATATGTATGATTCATAAATTCAGTCTGTAGAGATGATAATGGAAACATTTACAAGCTTGTCATAGAGTTTACTGTCCAAAGTGAACATTATAACAAGGACATCTAGACTAAAATGTGTGCTGACTATTTGCAAGGAGCTACTGAGCGAGTCGCCCTTCAGTTCCATCTGTCAGGGTGTTTTTGTGTGTGTGTTTTTGTGTAAAATGAAGTCTTGCAAGTCTCTCAGTAACTTGGGACTGCTAGCAGCATAAGACTTTTTTCCGGTGAATAAGCAGATTGCAGTTTTCCCCAGTTGCACCTCCGTCATAATGGACATCAGGGGTGTCATTAAAAGGGGGTCCACCGGGGCACGGGCCCCAGATCTTTTGAGCTGTGCCCTGGATCTTTTGAGTTGTCCTAATTGCCATTTTTTAAAACATTTTCCCATTGACTTGCATTGGAAAACAGAAATGGCCATAATTTTTTTGTTTTATATGATAAATACATGACATATGAAGACCTGGTAGCCCCCGTGGAGCTGATTGAACCTGCCCATTTTCAGGCAGTTAGGTCCAGTGGTTTTTGTGCTAGTCGCAGGTAAAATTTGCTATTTTCAAGAAAATGTGTCAAAGCAAAGAGCTATAATTGTTTTGTTCTTCCACATACATGCATAGAATTTGGGGACCTGGCAGCTTCTATGGAGCTGACTGAACCTGCCAAATGTCAGACAGTTAGGTCCAGTGGCTTTTGTGCTAGCCTTGTGTAAAGTTTCCTTTTCTCAAAAAGTAAAACAAAAAGTAAAAACTGCCAAGCTACACAGGGGATTAGAAATCCTAATCAGACGGGATTTAAGGTGACCATTAGGAGGCCACTATCCATAATCTCTGGTATAGGTTTTTTTGAGGTGCAAAAAACCTCTCTTCCCCTACTTTTCTGCTCTTACATGCCCACTGTTGGGAGCTTGCTTGCAATGAAATTTTGAAGAGGGAGAAAGAAGGGAAGAAAGAGCTTCATGTGAAATACTGGTATTTCACATAGTACCTGATTTTACTGCACCAAAATGGAACCTTTGGCTTCTGCAGACATTTAGTAGCGTCAGTACAGCAAAGGATCCAATTGGCCTCACAAACTTGTTTCTCCCTCTCCGCTTTAATTTCTCCTAAATAACTGTAGGACTCAAATTATTTCAAAAGGAGAGTTGCAACTATGTGGCATCATGATTGAGGAACTGCTACGGCTTTTAAACAGGTTCTGCAGTTTAAAAAAAGCAAGAAAAACCCCTCAGCCACCTCACCTCATAAAGTTCATTTAAGTATGTGCAGTCCTTACAACCCTCCTAAATTCCTCTGAATACTACCTCTCTGAAAGGAGCCACTTGGCTTAGAGAATTCTCTCTCCCCCTGTCATGAATTGACTACCCTTTCATTTCAGTCCTATGCATGTTTTGTCATTTGTGGGTTTGGGTTTTTGTTTTTTGTTTTTGTATGAACTCTAGCTTCAGTGGTGAGGGAAAGGCACTTAGTACATGCTCAGAGTTTCTCCATAACTTAGTCCTAGTTTTGAAAACAGACTCATGGGCTGAATCCTGGTGAAGTCTTGGCACAAATGAAGTTATGGGGAGGAAGATACATTGAGAGCTTGTGCATAACAAGGAGGAGGTAGAGAGCAGTTGCACAAAACAAGACATCTGTTTTTATGAAGAGTTGCTGGAGGATGGTAGGATGAGGAGGGGTGGTTGGATGGAGGGGAATAGAATTGGTAGGGGGAGAATGTAAGTGCTTAGTGGTGAAAGAAAAGCATTCTGCATATGCTCAGAGGCACTCTATATTTAAGAACATAAAAAGTGCCGTGCTGCATCAGACCAAGGTCCATCTAGTCCAGCATTCTGTTCACACAGTGGCCAATCAGATGCCCATGGGAAACCCACAAGTACAACGTGAGTGCAATAGCACCTTCCCACCCACGTTCCCCTGCTGCTAATATTGGAGAAATGTAAATAAATTCTAGTCATTCTAAATTTGCATGGATGTATATCCTTCAGAAACTTTGCAGGTTTCTTGCCTGGGAGACACCTCTAATGACTTATGCATTTTTGTACAAATTTTCCCAAAAAACTATTGAGGAAGGGGGGAAGGGAAAGCAAATCACTCCCTCCCCCAAACTGGAGAACTCCCCTTCCACATGAACTGCTGCACTTATCCTTCTGAAACTTTGCTGGTTTCTTACTTAGGAACAACTCTAGGCTGTCTGTAATTTTCAGAACAATGGTCCACAAGGAAAACAAGGAGATTAGTATGTCCGCTTTTGGAGACCTCAAAATGTCAAGGCCACCCTTGCACAAAAATCCTTGTGGCTATCATTCTGAAATTTGGAGACATGATCTCCTCTGATGGGGCACTGAATCCTGAAATGTGTATCCAATTCTTCCAAGTAATAAACATTTTATTGGCAGTTCTCTTTAAAAGAAAATCAAAATATAAACCCTGCACCTATTTTTCTGACATTGGGCAGGTGTAATCCCCTTCTAGGGGGCTACTGTGCCTGAAATCATCCAGTTCTGACCAAGAGAAAAAACTACTTTTTTAAAAAAAAATTCCAATGGTAGTCAACAGGAAGCATAAAGACTCATTTTCCCAAACCTTGACTCAGGTTTGGTGCTGAGCTGAAATGGCCCAACTACAAATTGGCCCAAGCAGAAGCGAGATGTTTTCCAAAATGCTGAATCGGGGTCTGAGTTGAAGTGAGGTGGGGTGTCAGTGCACATTTCTTATGTGTGTATATATATGTAATCTATACACACATGCAAGCATACCACATGAGCACATCACACACACATATATGTATTAGAGGTGCACTTAGACTTGGATATATTCGATAGATAGATAGATAGATAGATAGATAGATAGATAGATAGATGTGTTATGGGCCTGTGCCCCAGATCTTTTAAGAACCTAGCAACGCCCCTGATGGACATAAAGGTGATTCTGTCTAAGATAGCGTAGGGAGCAGTCCTGTGGCCATTAGAATCTGTCTAGAGGGCCATAGGGTTGTTTTGGTTTACAGAAACTGCTCCCCATCTCCTCCCCTGCCCCCTGGTAGCCAGCATGGTTCTCTCTGCGCCAGCTACGTCTCTGTGCTTGGAAATAGAGCATGGATACAAGAAAAAGGGAGTGATCATGGGGACGGGGAGCGGGGAGACTGCAGAAGTTGCTTCATGCAGTTTCCTGTTGGATCTCCAGGCCCTGCCCCTCCCCCTTCCCCTCCTGGAAGTCTTGCCTAGATGGAGGCTACTGACTATCCAGATAGGATTGCGCCCTTAACTGTAAATGCCTCACTGACATCTGGAATCTTCCATATTGAGGCTGGCAAGCATCATAAGTGTTCAATATAAAATATGGTGGTCTACACTTTGACCATTTCCTGCTATCCATTGAATGTAAATTCTTAACGAGTTATATGGGCTGCTACGTTATTTAGTTGTGTCTGATTTCTTTTAAGTTTACCTTGAGTTTGTGCATTCATTGGAGTTCATATCTTATTGTCTCTTGCACCCTTTTTTAAAACACTTTTTTCTTTGTTTCTGGGATGATTCTATCTGCATTTTGAAACGAGTCCTGATCTGTTTTGAAAGTAATAGTGATCCTGCTGTTGCTTAGTGGACTGTTTCCAAACTGAAAATGTTTGGTTTTTAGTTTGTGCGTTAAGTTGCCAGCAGTATGCTAAAGATTTTAAATGTTCTTTCTCCTATGCATAAATAAGAGACCTAGGAAAACAAAATATGGTGTAATGGTCAGGGAAAGAAGGGCATATGCCATTTACTACTGGTGATCCCCTGGACTTAAAGTATAACTTTGTGTGCAAATAACAGTGAGGACTTCACCTCCTTCTGTCCAAATTGAACTTTTTCTCACTCTGTATTAATTATTGAAGTTATTTATGAAGCAATATGAAATTTCATACAAAACAATAGAATCCAGACTTTAAGGCCTTTCCTTTGTTTCCATAACCTTTAAGATGCAGTGTTTTATGATATTGGACATAGCGGTGTTTGGGAGGCAGAAGTCAGCTTTCCAAAAGCAGAAGTGGACATCAGCTAATGCCCAGTGGAAGTCAATATGATTTAAACAACCCTCTCTCATTAGCGGCTTTTACCTTTCCTCAAGGTGTCTTAGGAAAGCCTGAAGTGTCTTTCAAGGCAGTTACTTTTACAGTGTGCATGAATATTAGGATTATATTAAGTTTATTGCTTAGGAAGAATGTATCCAGTTTCTACGTTTTACTGTTTTCTGGATATATGGACATAAGGCATTTCTTTCCTAACCCAAACAATGCATTGGCTGGGGAAGAAGAAAGGAAAAATGTCATGCTGTTTGTTTAGAAAATGGAAAAATGTAAGGTTAGTTTTAATCAATGTAAATCAAATGTAAATACAATTGATGCAAAATATACTTTTATACTGTTTTGATGGGCACAATCAGTAAAATATATTAAGATAATACAAGGTTTGTAAGAGCTCCTGTATATTGTCTAACTGAAAATAATCCTACTGAATTTTTACTAAATGTTAAACAAGCCTCTCTGCTTGAAGGGTATGTAAAAGAGCAATCCTAAGTGGAGGCAGGGGGTGTACAGTGGCGGATCACCTACCACTTCTGAAGCCTTGCCAGTTCATACCAACTGGTGGGGGGGGGGGGCTTTACTAGCTTTGTCATCCAAGTAAATATTTTTTTCAGAAACAAATGTTAAGCAATTCAGCACATAAAAGAATCCCCCCAAAAGGAAGAAACCAAGTGACCAAAAAAAAGTGATTTTTAAAAAAATCTATCAGGCCATAGCCTGCTAAAATAATAATTTGTTTAAGGTCTTCAGGCAGCTCTGAAACACTGCCAGTACAGAAGCCAAGCAGGTCTCCTGGGACAGAGTTCCATTAGGTGGGTGCTACTATGGAGGAAGCCCTTCCTCATGTCACCATTAGCTGAACCAACAGAAACAGCATGTGGCATATTGTTGTTTATTCGGTCAGTCGCTTCCAACTCTTCGTGACTTCATGGACCAGCCCATGCCAGAGCTTCCTGTCGGCCGTTGCCACCCCCAGCTCCCCCAAGGTCAAGTCCGTCACCTCCAGAATATCATCCATCCATCTTGCCCTTGGTCGGCCCCTCTTCCTTTGGCCTTCCACTTTCCCTAGCATCAGCATCTTCTCCAGGGTATCCTGTCTTCTCATGATGTGGCCAAAGTACTTCAGTTTTGCCTTTAATATCATTCCCTCAAGTGAGCAGTCTGGCTTGATTTCCTGGAGTATGGACTGGTTTGATCTTCTTGCAGTCCAAGGCACTCTCAGAATTTTCCTCCAGCACCACAGTTCAAAAGCATCTATCTTCCTTCGCTCAGCCTTCCTTATGGTCCAGCTGTCGCAGCCATAGGTTACTACGGGGAATACCATTGCTTGAACTATGCGGACCTTTGTTGTCAGTGTGATGTCTCTGCTCTTCACTATTTTATCAAGATTTGTCATTGCTGTCCTCCCAAGAAGTAAACGTCTTCTGATTTCCAGGCTGCAGTCAGCATCTGCAGTAATCTTTGTGCCTAGAAAGACACAGTCTGTCACTGCCTCCACGTTTTCTCCCTCTATTTGCCAGTTATCAGTCAAGCTGGTTGCCATAATCTTGTTTTTTTTTGAGGTTTAACTGCAACCCAGCTTTTGCACTTTCTTCTTTCACCTTCATCATAAGGGTCCTCAGCTCCTCCTCGCTTTCAGCCATCAGTGGCATATTAAAGACTAGCAAATCTATTATGGCATACACTTTGGTGAACTAGAGTCCACTTCATCAGCCAAGCCTTTGATGGGCAGGATGTAGAGAAAGGCTTTTTCCCAGTGATCTGGGTGAATGGCCAGATTGATGTGGGAGGAGGGTGTTCCCTTTAAGTATCCAGGCCTTAGGTATATAGGGCTTTAATAGTGATAAAGAGCCCCTTGAATTGGGCCCAAATGGATCTGGAGTCAGTGTAGTTGGTATAACAATGGAGTTACAGCCTCCAGAAAGCTCTGGACAGAACTCTCGTGGCTACATTCTGCACCAGCTGAAGTTTCTGAATATGGTGTGTGTGTGTGTGTGTGTGTGTGTGTGTGTAGATGAATAAGTGGCTTAAATATTTGTTTTGTGCAGCTCCATATGGCATACGAGAAGCCACCAGAAGAACTGGTTCACAGAAGGAAATGGCTAAAATGACGGAAAGAGGGTAGGTAAACGTTGGGTTGAGAAGGGAGACATCTGAGTAGAAAGCCAGCTTTGGCTTTAGAAACATTTGCTAAGCATTTTAGACTTCTGCCAAGCCAGTGACAAATCTGAAAGTGCTGTTTTTAATTACATTGCTTGTATGTAGCAACCGCTTTTCAGTGTGTGTCTCATGCTCTTTGGATAGTGTCTGGGATTAGGAATTCAGCTACTACATCACTTACATATGGAACGTAGTGGGCCAGAGATGTTAGCATCAGATTCTGTCAACCAGTATGCATCTTGATGTAATCATATGATAGTGGATAGAAACTGGTGGAGAAGGCCATTCAATAATGTTAGTGGGAGGTTTTTTTCTTAATCCATGCCCCGGCATTATGACATGACTCTGAAGACGTGGGATAACAGGCACTAACATAACACTGAACATGTTAAAAGGACAGTGTTTGCTGCCAAATCAGGGTTTGATAAAGTCCAGTTCTGTATTGCATATTATAGTCTGCATCCCAGTATTGTTGTGAGTTCTTAAAAAAAAAATTACAGGAAGGCTGTTATTCTCAATTTAAACCTGCACAAAGTAGTATCTTGTATTGCCATTTCCTGACACAGGCTAAGGTACTTTTGCCCTTTTTATTAGGAAGCCCAGATCTAAAAATGCCCCACCAACATCCTGCCCCATCACACACAAAATTATGTTATATAGCTTACTTTATTTTTCCTTTTCCTGATCCTTTATTTTTACCTACAATAACCTATTGTCTGTCCCATTAGCTTTTGAATTTCTGGTGTAGTTTTGGTTCTTCTGTGGCCAGCACTAAATTTCCTGAAATTCAGATTATATCTGAAATGTCTTATTCATATTTTTCCCTAATTTTTTAAGAGGTAGGAGACTATACAAATGAGGCATGACTTGTAAATTTTTAATCTTAAAGTGAGAGAGAGACTTGGCAAACCTGGGAAGGATACTGGATGTTCATTTCTGTCCTTATTGTGAGATCATCATGCCTTGTTTAAGTAAATATAAATAATAATGTAGCTGCTACCAATTAATTATTTTTTTTTAAATGTTACCTAGCACCGAAAATCACATCTCTGTTTCTTCAAATTATCATCTGAGTGACATCTTTTTTGACCTGTTAAAATTTGCGGCTGAATACCTGGTGATTGGAGGAAGATTGGTCTACTGGCTTCCTGTGTACAAACCAGAGTATGTATCATTTTAAAAATATGAATATTTTCCATGTAGACCATTGTATTACATTATAACTACTGCAGCCTTCAAGGATGGAATGGCTGGAAGAACTTTAGGCTTGCCACAGTAAGCTCAGGTTTTAGTATATGGAGTAGGGAGAACATTCTGAAACCGTTAAAACATCTTGGAATGCCGGGGATACAATGTTAAGTATACCTGCATGCAGGTAAGTTAGGAATCTGCCTTACATGACGTCAGACCATTGGTCCATCTAGGGTATTGTCGACATTGATTGGCAGCAGCTCTCCAAGGTTTCAGACACAACTGTTTTTCAGCCCTACATGGAGATGCCAGGGATTGAATCTGGCACCTTCTGCATGCAAAGCATGTGCTCTGCCACTGAGCTATGGCCCGTCCCCTGAAAGTACAGCCTGCCTTCTGTTCAACTTATATCCGCTACCTTCATTTATGCTTACAATATAAGCATGGTAGATATTTGTGAAACTGTAGGAATGGGGTTGTCCTTAACTAATCCTGCTGACAAAATATGCTAGACTCAGAAGGATGACAAAATATATCTTCTCTGTTTGTACCGAGACTCAGTCCAGACAAGACAGAGGTTCTGTTAGTGGGTGGTTCGTCTGTCTGGCTAGGTGATGTTTAACCTGTTCTGGAGAGGGGTTACACTCCACCTAAAGGATCAGGTTCATGATTTTGGGGTGTTCCTGGACCCAGAACTGTCACCTGAGGCATAGGTGGACTTGGTGGCATGGAGCACCTTTTATCAGCTTAGTCTGATGTACCAAATACGTGCTTATTTGGACAGAGGTAGCTTAGCTACAGTTATTCATGCTCTAATAACCTCTCGTCTGGATTACTGCAATGCGTTATACTTGGGGTAGCCTTTGTAAATGGTCCAGAAACTTCAACTACTCCAAAACAGGGCAGAGAGATTGTTAACGGATACTGGCCAACGTGATTGGCTTGGGGCCAGGTTATCTCAAGGAACACCACCTCCTGTATGTACCTTCCTGTACCCTAAGATCATGTTCAGGGGGTCCTTTCCCCTGTCAAAGGAAGTGAGGCGGGTGGCTACCAAGAAGAGAGCCTTTTCTGCTGTCGCACCCCAGTTGTGGAATGAGCTCCCTAGAGAGGTTCACTTGGCACAGGTGAATACCTTTTTATTTTCGCAGAAATTTTAGCATTCTAGTCTTTTAGCTCTGCTGTTTTAAATCTGTTACTGTATTTTAAATCTCTGTATTGCTGCTAGGTTTTGGGGTGGTTGTACTTTTATACTGTAGTTTAAAGCTTTTATATTTTATATTGTTTTTATGCTGTACTTGTGGTGTTAATTTTTGTGAACCACCCAGAGAGCTTCCGCTATTGGGCGGTGTAGAAATGTAATAAACAAATAAATAATAAATACTGTATATTATTGTACTTCCAGCTCTTGAATGGATGAGACTGTAAGGAATTTGGATACTTCTAGATTTAATTGCAAATGAAATAATTTTTGATAGGGTTGATTAAAGAATTTACAGACTGCAAAGCATATATTTATCACATTTATATCCTGCCCTTCCTCCAACGAGCTCATGATGGCAGTAGTATATTTGTTGGATTTAGGGCTGAAAAACAGCAAAGCTTTGTATTACAGCACAGTTCTTATTTGATTTCTTGCTGGCAGGCAGCTTTTCATAATCACTTTAAATGACTTGGGTGCTAAAGTGCAAAAGGAACCTACATGAAACATTCTCTTCCCATTTACAGCCATACTTTCACCTGCATCATGTCTTTTGTTTTGTTCTCCCTCTGTGTTACACATGTGGCTATAGATTCTGAAAGCAATTAGCACACATTGTTTCTGGGAAATTTAATAAGGCTATGAACCATGTGGAAGTGTATAGTCTAACTCAGTTTGAATCAGCCCCTCTGGCTGTTCTGTTTCAGATTCACATACTACAGTTCATAAGCTCTTGTAGCCCTTTGACTGTTTATTTCTTCCAGATATACTGAAGAGATTATACCCCAACACCCATGTCTGAAACTTATTAGCAACTGTGAACAGATGCTTTCCAGCCACACGTCAAGACACCTGATAACCATGGAAAAGGTGAAGGAATTTGAGGTAATTGTTTTGATGGGCTTTTGGTGCAGAATAGCAGTTGTCAGATTTGTACTGGGTTTTTCCACTCTACAGATGTAGGGCATTTACCATAACAAACTAGGTGTTGTAAAGCATTTTTATACATTGGTTTTAGAAGGTTTGTAAAATGGTTCTAAATGTCAAAACAAGGAAGCAAAAGTACTTGTGCTGATGAACCTGGACAGCAGTGATTGAAGGGAATTTTTCAGTTTCATTTTATTCTTCTGTATGTTAGGTTAATTTTTTCCTTTTTTTGCAATACATTTACTAATGCAGTAGGGACAGCTTTTTGTTTGTTTCAGTTTTAATATTTTGGTTCTGAGGTGCTGCACAGTTGCAGTTCAGGAATTGTTAATTTCTCCATTTCTATTATAGACAGTGCAATTCCAAATTCTGTTTATCTCTAATTTATACTCAGAAGGTATTGATTCGCAGGAAGCCGTTTGCATTTGTGTCACTTGGCTCTCTGCTACCAAATATGACTGCTTCTCAGCCCTCATGTGTAGCTGCTCAAACTACGCCTTTTTCTATGCCTCCCATCATGGGAACCTTGCATGGAATGAGTCCAGTTTAAAAGAAAAGAAAGTCTGGCTCAAGTCTAGAAATGTAGCATAAGGAAATATATGTCAGTGTTTTTCTGATCAAAGGCAAACAAAGTAAACAGTCGATGAGGGTTTCCAGTACATTCTTAATGAGAGGTTAAAGTGAAGATAGTTAGGTGTATACTATGGATGTACAAGAATTTTGTTCCTGTTTGCAAATCATGCAAACAAGTCCCATTTGCAACCCTGAATGTGCTCAGGGATGCAGTTCTCAGGAAATTTTTGCAATTTCCCAAACTTGCATTCGAAAGTGTGCACTTGCACAGATGCGCACTTCCAAAATGTGCAAATGTGGATTTGTGGGAAAAAAAACACCCCCATTTGCATTTTCACACTTTAGCCTGTGAAATGGCAAATTGCACATTTTTGGTTGGGAAAGTCCATTCGGAAAAAAAAGCTGCTCGTGTTTGGGAACACAAACAAGGCAAAATGAGTTTGAGGAAGTGCTGGAAACCTCAACAAACTCAAACATTGCATGTTCACCCATCTGTAGTGTATGTTCTTGCATTTTGTCTGGATGGACAGCCTAGATTTGAGTCTTACATTTCTCAAAGTCTCCCCTCAACCATTTTATGAACTTTAAGGCCATCTGAAGGTAGCATCTGGATAGGCCTCTCTGTCTGCATTGTCCATATGATAGAGGCGATTTAGAGAAACCAAACTTTCTTAGGGACTTGAGGCTTGAGATTCCTTTCTTTTTATATAATATAGCATTTTAAAAGATACAAGAATTAATCAAGGTGAAACAATCAAAATCCAACTAAAACGAGTGAGAAAGAATATAATTTCATAATTACTAGGAAAAATATTCAATTGAATAATTATTCATTGAGCAACATCAATCAATTCAATAGGCATAGTAAACCACTTTCTTATTTGTTTGACAGCACTACATATGTCTTCTCAATGGGGGTGACTTCCCAGTAAGTGTATATAGGATTACAGGCTGAGACAACCTCTGGGTACTATGGCTTATTCAGTTACCTCAGAGCATCTCTTAAGTTCTTCCTAAAATAAATTTCCTTTTTCAAAGGACCAATTACATATGGCATTCAGCTCGTTTAAAAAATCACAATGTAAAAGTGGGCTCCAAGGTCCTTTCTTATGAGCATTTCCAAAATTACTTTCTAATCAGATTCCAGTGGTGAGATCTGTTGTTGTTTTTTAAATTTAAAAAAATTGGCATATCCTGATGCTTGACATAAGTGTAGAATGATTTTTTTGTGTATTTTATATTGGAAATATTTTACATGAGCCTATAGAAATAATCAAAATATGTTCCTTGCTACATTTTTGTTGTACTGATAAGGTCACTCTGAACTTGTTATGTTCTTTCCTTTTGAAGTCTTTAGCTGTTCAACATCTCTGTGTATGTGCGCTCCCCCATATTTGCATATTTTGTTGCCACCTGTACAGATTTGGCAATGGTTGAATTTCTTTACCTAAGCTCCTGACATAAGCTTACAAGTTTAATATTTAAAATTATGCAGTTTTGTTTTCCTATAATGATTATAAATTATCTTTAGCTGAAGTAAGAGCACTGAAAATTGAGTGCTTTAGTAAGAATTATTTCATAATCTTATTAGTACTGCACTTATCAAAGTAGTATTTGTTACTTTTCCGCCGTTGAGTATACAAAAACTTAAACATGCTTGTCCAGTTCAAGTAGTTTGAAAAAATAGCAACACAATTTTACATTGGGCCAGCTAAGCATGGACATATTGAAGAGGGATTATGCAGCTATCACAGGCCTCATTTAAACATGATGATGGCCACTTACCTGTGCAGCATTCAGTGTTTATCTCATGCCTTCAGCATTGATTTAGGTTGTCAGGGCAATATAGACAACATAGATTAAATATAAGAGATAATAAAAAGACAAAACATTGAAAACCTAAACCAGCAGCAGTTCTTTCAGATAACCATAAAAATGTCAAAGCTGCCTGAAGGTTTGACAACCCTAAATTTATTAACCGTTCTTAATCCCATGCATCAGCATCCTGTTTAAACTGAGTTGCCTTACCTGCATGTGCTGTATTAGCCTGTGAGGAATCTGTGGCCCAGGTGCTGGCTGCTGTGCTGGCATTTCACCAGTTACCTCTGAGGGCCCAATTTTAAACACAATAGCAGGCATGTGAAATGCTGTACCAGTAAATTCTTCTGGCTGACTGGGCATCACATTAAAATTGGGCTCCACTGCTGGAAAGGAAATGCTCAGCGGGAAATAACATTAATATCAGGGGAGGGACTGCATTGCATTACATGCTCAGATAGTGCTCCTCTGAATGGAAGATTCACATATAAGAGATTTGTGTGCACTCAGATGTGTGTGTGTACCTTTGGAGCTGGAGTGACAATGTTTGCTTTAAATGGTTGCTTTGAAATGGAAAGAGAAAAATTGTGCAAGATCTTTTCATGCCGTAACCATCCGGTTTTGTATATGAAAACTTCACTGGTTGGGTACGTGCTTTATCATAGTAGGGACACAAAACACATGATCCCAAAAATCACACTCTAGGCTGTTCCCATTCCATTGCAGTACCTCCTAAAGAAATCCTACAAAAACTTAAGGGACTTCTTGGAGCATCCTCTGTTGCATCATGGAACACTGCAATTGGAAGGAGAATTCCAAAAAGCTCCAGTGAATTCAGAGAGGTCCTTTTGATCTTGGCAGAAGCATGGTGTATTTAGATGTAAAACTAAGTGCCTATAGAGCTGGTAGAATAACTTCTGCTTTGGCTTTCTTTTATGCATCATACCAAGTCACAGATTAACTGTACACTGTGCAGAGACCAATATTCACACGAAATCACAGAATCGCAGGGTTGGAAGGGGCCTACAAGACAATCGAGTCCAACCCCCTGCTCAGTGCAGCCTTCCGATAGTCAGAAATTACATTGAACTTGACAGACGAATTAAATTCAACAAGGACTTGAAGGAACAAATATCGCCATCATAATGTATTGTTTATGTTACAACTATACCATCCATATTTATGCATGCTCACTCATCCGGATCACATACTTTTGTACTGGCATATCTGCCTGTAACCTTGCCCTAATGCAGTACTCAGAGAATACTATCCTAGGCAAGTCTGTTTATTAATATTTTTTTGGCTAGTAACTGGTTTACTCTCAGGCTGTAAATACAATTTTGAGAAAAAATTTTAAGCAATCTGGTTCTGTATTTCTCTTGTATCTGTGTTGATCTCAGATCTTAGCACATCTCAGCACATCATAGCACATCTCAGCACATGGGAGCCTGTTATTAGGGCAGCATACATAATAATCTTCTCTTGAGAATCTTTGACTGGCAGGTTGAGTTTCCTTTATGCCCTGCATTCTCTCAAGGATTTACCCACATAATCTTTGACTCTAACCTCTCAACATATGAGTTGTTTCAGAAATCTGATTCATAAGCATGAGGGATGTAATGCTTGACGGTATGTGTGTGTTTGAATATTTTCTTCCCTAGTGAGCTTTGTCTTTGCAGTTTGATCTCAGGAATAATTAAAGAAGGAAACATTTTTTTTCAAGATTATGACTAATTTGTTACTGGCATCAGACATGTGTATGTGTATATGTGTGTGTAGGGTGTACATAGGCATACTAATTAATTTTATTAATTTTTGATTGTTTAAATGAGAGTGTGCATTCTTATTTATTTATTTACAATATTTATATACCACCCCTCATCAGAAGATTCTTCTGAACAATAACCTTTTTTTTTAGCATCTTTATTTAAATATTCGTTTCTCCCCAAAAGTGATAAACTGCAGTGTAAATCTCCATTTTACCAGATTGCCTGTGCAGACATCTGATGAACCATTGGAATTTGTATAGGGTTTTTGTTGTGGTTGGTTGATGTTTTTGTTTGTTTGTTTTAATAGATTGTCTCTTACCCTTCAGTCTTTTTTTTAAATGCTTTGCATTGTTTTGAGGATATAAATCTATGCAAACATAACAGATGAAATGATGGAAGACATCCACCAATGGAATCAGTTTTCAGTGACTCCCTCACCCCCTATATCCCCATGCCCCCCCAATCTGCTCCGGAGGGTTGGAGACCCTCCAAGTGGGAATCACTGAAAATCACACACACACACACCCCGTTCCACTGGCAGACATTTTCCATCAGCTGAGTGACCCTAAAGCAAAACAAAGCATAAAGATGATATCCAGAGACACAAACGTTGTTAGGTTTTTCCCATTATTTTCCCTTCATACTGCAGCCCATGAGCTTAAAACCCATATATGTTAGAAAGGTGTACTAGATCACGGTCTACAGGGCTGGCTAGTTTTTTTTTCCTGCAAATTACAACTTGTTAAGGTGTATGCAGGATTTTTTGTCATCAAAATACAGCAATGTTTTTTGACCAAACCTAAAGTTAATGGCTGTGTTCAGACATAGTTATGGCTTATTATTCCAGGAATGGGTCTAGGCAAGCCTCGGGTTCATGAAATTTCAATCTCCCTTCTCCAGAGGGGCTGTGAGGAGATTGGAAACTTTTGCTTCTGTTCTTGACTGACTGCAGTTTAGTGTTATGGCAAAACCCGAAACTGTGGTTAATTCTAACTATAGTTTATTGAAACAAGCCAGCTTCATAAATGGTTTGAAGTTGGCTTGTTTCAGTAAATCATAGTTAAGACTGACTGCAGTTGTTGAGTTTGGACATTACACTAAAATGTGGTTAGCAAAAATGGAAATGAAAGATTACAATCTCTTCATGGCCATGCTCGTGGAGTGAGGGAGTGCATGAGCCATGCTGGCTGAGAACGATGGGGCTTGCAGTCCAACACATCTGGAGGACAGCAGGTTGGAGAACGCTGGCATAAACAATAACTCTCCTACTCTGGACAAGGTCTGAGACTGAATTTGTCATTCTTATCCCCATGATGAACAGACTTGGATAGAAGACCCAGACCTGCCCTATGAAGAAGACACACAGCTAGACCGATCAAAGGAATGGAATAAGATTTAAATTTCAGGCCAAAATCTCAGACTAAAAGTACCTTTTGGTGCAGCATAATGTCTGAAAGACTGAGCTGTGAATCTGGCCTGGTTTTGAATCTTGTTAATGTCATGAACTCCATAAGTAGCTTTAATCAAGCACTCTAGCAGCCTGTACCTGAAATATAATGTAGTAATACTAACTACCCTAGAAATGGTTGTAAGGATTATGAAGATATGTGAAGCGCTGGAACGCTCAAAAGAGCTGTATAAGAGCTAAGTTGCTATTGCTGTTCCCATCTCAGAAGCCACAATCAGCTGTCTCACAAAAAGGGCAGAGCACGACTGGACTGTCCTTATGCCTTTAGAATTTAGATCTTGTATCTGACCATGGCACAGACAGGAGACACGGAACATTTGTGACCATACGCAGGATCCATCCAAAACACTTGTTTGCCAGTTCAGCAATTCTTCAGATAAGCATGTTTTTCTAGTTCCTTTTGTTTAGCAATTTGAGGTTGTCTATATTAATTCCCTTGGGGAAATGTTCTTATGTCAGTATATAGTGTACATCTAAACAGTGTATTTTAATACCCTATAGGATGAAGACCGCGATTCTCACATATTAGACAGCCAGTATTTACCATACAAAAGCCACAATTCTTTTCGTGAAAAATATTTCAGTGGAGTGACAAAGAGGATTGCCAAGGAAGAAAAAGACAGCCAGAAATAATTCTTTAAAATAAAACAACCCTAAAGCACAGGATGCACAAGGTTTGCATTTGGCTATTCAAACATCTGGACCTCAACGTTATATGGATGCTTCAGAGAACAAATACTGTTTTTAATTTTTTTAAACTCAAAGCAAAACCACAACATAAGTTAAGAACAGTTCTTTTTCATTAACTTTGTTTATACCAGATTATTGCACAAGGTTTTTTGACTCTTATTTAATTTATTTTTGTACTTCAAGTTCTAATGATAATTGACTACAACCTTTATCACTATTATTCTTTTTAGTTCATTACCTCTAGCAAAACCTAGTAGTATTGTTTGGCTTCTCAAACTGTGAACATACGGAAGTCTTAATTAGACATAATATAATGATTTTTTATTAGGAAGATTGATTTCATTTGTTTTCTTCTTTTGTAACTGATCTCTCTCTCTCTCTCTCTCTCTCTCTCTCTCTTTCAGCAAGAATTGTTGTGAATTTTTAAAATTGTGTTTCATGTAGCAGTGGTTTATCATTTGTTATTGGCATCTTCAGGATTGAAATTATTCCTGTGATTGAGGAGCCAGAGGATAGTAAACCTCCTGAATCTCATATCTAAAACTCATTGGTATTTCAGATCTTCTATCGCTTTCAAACAAGACCTGATTGCCACTGCTTCTGACATTTTTATGGCTATTTTAGATGATTTTACTGAAATTATTTTTATTTATCTGTTTTTTTCTTAACTGTCTTGATTTCTATCATTATAGAAAAGTGGGATATAAATATTAGAAATAAATAAGTTCACGCACAACCTCCCACAAATTGATTCCCCACTGCGAATGCAGCCTGTGTCCCCCTGAATTACTGTTAACTGGCAAATGTACTTACCTGCATAACAAGTAGTTCGGTCCTCTGTTGAGATAGGAACCCCTTCAGTCATAGAATGGGCTGTGATTCAGTGCAAGCTCCTACATCGAAGGTTGGGGAGGTGTGATTTTTGCCAATTTCCCCCCTTCCCAATATGCCACTTCCCACGCTGTTCTAGAGGGTTCCTCAATCTCCCAGAGCAGATTTTCAGGGGTGCAAGGAACTGCAGGGGAAAATAGGAATTGGCACAAAAAGCATATGAAAAAGAATCACCACCTATGTCATACCAGATTAAAAGCAAACCTAAAAACAGGAGATTTAAAAGGCAAATAAAAAGATCTTTATCTGATACAATAGAGGCGTTGAGGTTAGTGCCAGTTGAAGGTCCCAGGGTATAAGCATTCCAGAGATGGAGAGCCACCACTGAAAAGGCCCTGTCTCAGGTTGCCAGCCACTTCAGTTCAGGGGAGGGTGAAGAAGGGCCTCAGTCACCAGTCTTAACATCTGTGAAGGTTCATGGGCGAATAAGGTGTATAGTGCTTTCCCCTTCCTTCCCTGATCAGGTATATCTGATATTTCTATTTGGCAAAAGTGAAGCTTTGGCATACAGCTGGAATTGTAGGAGCCATTTAGGTTGAGACACCTATCTGGATGGCATAAATTAAAATGTAAATACATGTTTCACTAAATGTGCAGAATGGGGCTATCGTTATCTAGGTACTTCTCTAGGTTTTCAGACATTCAGTAATAACATTTTCAGAACTCGGCAGTCCTTTTTAATTAATATAAATCTGTTGAAGAAACACTGCATTTAAAAAAAAATAAAACCTATTTATCTGTCCAGGATACTGAACGCCAAAAAAGAGACACCCAAATTATAACATACATCTCAAGAGAACTAGCAGCCGCAAGGGAGAGATAAATATCAGGACTACACCAGGATAAGCTCCACCTTAAAATTCCTGGTTAAAGAAAAAGGTTTTAATGGCACTCTAAAAAAATTAAGCAATGAGGTGGCCTCCCTTGGGAGGCTTTTCCAAAACAGCAGTGCCACTACAGAAAAAGCCCTGCCCGAGGCACCAGTAGAGTGTTTTTGTTTGTTTTTTAACTCGAAAAAGAAGGTACCTGAAGCAGGGCCTCTCTCATTTAATCCTTGCAAGTCCTTTGTGACCTCTTGCCTCCATTAAAGATGGATAGGTTCTTTTCCTGCCAGAAACTGGTCATTTGCTGCAACAGCAGAGGGTTTTTTTGGCTCCTTATAGCCAAACTGACTCCAGTCTGTGTTAAATTCCAGTCTCTTGCCCCTGGCGGAGACTGTCTGTTCAGAAGCCTGCTCTGAAATCATTGCCTCTGACAGTTCTTTGGGGTGCTTTGAAGAGTTTTCCAGTGTTTTAAAATATTATTTTTGGACCACTTTTTTCTTACCACTCTATTATTGCTGCAGTATGCAAAGGAAGAAAGAGATGTGACCTTCGTGTTTGAGAGCAGCAGATGTTAGTATGTTTTTTTTGCCCCATTTATCAACACAGCAAAGTCTGTACCACTTCCGTAATACAATTTTTCTTAACTAGTAAAAGTTTACTCTGTAGTTGGTTTGGGACTTCAACCACCCCCACCCACCCCCAAAACTAGCTATTGTGTTTGAAGGTAGATGTAACATTTTTAGAGTGATGAGACCACTCTGCAGGTGTCCTCATTGCATCCAATTGACACATACCTTCCCAGGACTAAACTTTGGGGGGAAAAAGCTTGAAGGAGAAAATAACTATGCAAGGTGCTGATTGACTGGCGCGCACACACACACACGCCACCGCCACCGCCACCACCACCTCTTACATCAAGAAATACACATGCACACACACACAGATTCCAATCCCAATCCCTGGAGTGGTTTCTCAGTTTAAAAAAAGGGTAATGAATGAGTGTATAAACCTTCATGGAGTGCTTTAATTTTTTAAAAGGTAGAGAACGTATACCTGTCTGAAACTGGTAGGGAGAGGCAAAACTGACAGCTCAACAAGGTACTTCAAAGAGCAAGGAAGAAACCAGTGTACCCTTTGTGTCAGGAGTTCTGTTTTTACAGTATGTCTGTCTTAGCCCTAATTTTTTGAAAAGAAGGAACTTCAGCAGAAAATTCTTCATATATTTTTCCTTAATCTCTTTAACTTCAAGAGATGGGACAAGCAACAGAAACCTCTGTTTGCTGCCTTTGTAGACTGGAATCAATTTAAAATAGGTTATTGAGTTAACTCTACTGCTGATGTGCAGAAAGGAAAGATCTAGAGTTTGACTAACTTTGCTGTGTGCCTAAAAGTTCTATTTCTGGGTGTTGGTTTTAATATGGGGAATTGAGAGAGGTCTGGAAAACCGCAGATCTGATACTTCTACGCTGTTTAAAGTGTAATCCTGTGCATCACTACACAGAATGTGGTCAATGGGTCTTAATTCCAAAGACAAGTGTTTAGGATTGCAACCTTAGACAGCTTATTTGATATGTATTTGTGTTCAGGAAGTTAAAAAGATACCTTGTATTTTAAGACTACTTTGTTACATGTACTAGATATCAGAAATTTTTCTCAATTCCTCATTTGGGTAACCCAGATGACCTCCATGTACATATCAGCTGTACGTTTCAGTAATGCAGGAGTTCAGAACCTCAGGTCTGGGTTCCCCAAATGGCCACCCACCCACCCCCCACTTTTCCACAGCCATGGATTGTTTGGCAGTTTCCCGGCTTCTGTGCAGTTCTTCCCCTATTTTAAAAAGTGGCCCCCGAAAGCTTCTATGAAATAGAATTCATCTGAAAGAGGTTCCGCACCCCTGATGTAATGCATTATGATTGTCCCACAGTTTTAGTATTTGATAGTGGCATCTCTTGAACGTACATTTCTGAAACTCAACTTGAATGTCAGGTTTGGCATAGTAGGGGGGTGGCATGTTCGTTAGATTATGTGTTCAGAATCTTTCTATTGTTGTCTCAGAATATTGGTGTTTTGCAGGAATACTGTGACAAGTCACAGGTTGAACATGTTAACTACACTAATTTCATCCAGGGAATGACCTGCCAAAAATGCAAAGGCGAGTAAAGGGGGTTGGATTTACAAATTGCTATTATACAATAAAAAGAAAAGGGAAATATTTTAAAAGGAGTGGGAGAAATCAACAACTTTTTCACCAGTGCATGAACATTATGGAGTAGACAAATATATAATGTTCCATAATTAAATCAGGGTTTTAATTAGCTTTAAAAAATTAACAGCATGCTAGTGCTGAGAGTCTTCTTTTCTGCCTCATTTTTAACACTTGTTTTTCTTATATTTGGCAAGATCAGTGACAAAAATCCTTCCAGCTGTGACTTTGCCAAAATGCTCTTCTGAAGCTCCTACTCATTGGATTAGAGTAAATGTTTGAAAGCCTCAAACTGCATTCCTGGCAGAAGAACTGCTGAGGCCCCGCTGCATCCAGTACTCCTAGGTCTTACTTGCTGAGGCAATATAAGGAAGCACAACATACGGTGTCATCCAGCTAGTTCTGCTGCACCAACAGAAGGGAGGCTTCTGTCAGAGGAATGGGGCAGAGCACTTTTCAACCATCCCCTTCCTTGCAGCCCCCTATACCCACTCCTAGTTTTTCTCTGAAGGGTTGGGAGGCCCTCTGGAGCAGATTTGGGGGTAGGGATGTGCATGGTAGCGGAATCGCTGAAAATCTCACCTCCCCATTCTGCTGATAGAAGCCTTCCATCAGTAGATGGAAACTAGTTGGATTTCACCCATAAATTGTAGCTATATCATCTCCTTGGGCTTTGAAATTCTAAGTCCGTAAAAGAAGAACAGAGGCTGCACTTCCAAATTTTAAGACTCGTTTGTGAAAGGCTCTGATTTTTAAAATTAAAACATGAACACTTACAAAACCACTGTAAGGGATAAAGGTACATAATTTTACCTATTGTGCCTTCATTATAAACAATTAATTTTAAAGTGTTCCTGTTAGGGGAGGCATTATGTAATGTGACCTTTGGTTAAGTGCAGCATCACCTAAATAATACAAGACTCCCTTTGGGTGTTTATAGGACATATAGTAATTTAAAAAAATCATTGGCTGTCTATATTTCTGTGGTGGAAGCAAGAAAAGGAAGAAACAGCTGCAAGTATTCCTGTTCCAACAGCAAAACAAAGTATTCAGGCAAATTGACCTCTGGCGATGGTCCATATATTTTTCATTTTTTGCAAAGGAGTTCTTAGAAAAGTTTGTAGGAGCAGTCTAAAAGGGTTTCTGACCTTGCCTATTATCCATTTGCAATAAAGAACTTTACCATTTCAAATACTGAAATAAAATAGGTAACTTCCACTTAAACTGACAACAGTTGTAAATTCAAAGTGTTCTTTACATCCAACATCAGTTTCAAAAGAAGCTTGGCATGTTCTATATGAAACTACTGTTTTCCAAAACAACAACAAATTTCCCCTTGGGCTCACAGAACTAGTTGCATTTTTAAGAAATGGATCCTGGCAAAAAAAAAACCCTCACCAAATTTGTTTTTACAGAGTTTTCTTGAGAATGAACATGGTATGAGTTGTGAGGTCCTTCAAATAGCTAAGCAAATTGTAATCATAATAGCTCCATTTTAGGCTCCACCTTCCCAAAGGGCTTATAAAAATTCTAATGAAGATAAAAGTGCTGACAGGTTTTGTTTGGATACAGCAAGTGGTCAGGCACCTGTTCCCCAGTTATGACTTAGCTTGATTTTACTAACTTGAACTATAGTATCAATTTACTTATCTTGGTATTAGACTTTTCTGCTCTTGGGATACTCACACTCTTAAACTTTTGTGACAGGGGGATGTTACTTTCTATCCTGAAGTAACATTCCTCTCCTATATCTTGTGCTGCTTCAGTTTTCTCCAGCAAAGATTCCTCAAGTCATCCACGTTGGGTGCAGTTGGTTGTGCGAGGAAGTGAGTGGTCAAAGCAGTATTCAGGCATGAAAATAGCATCTGCCAGTTGGAAAGCATCCTATGTGGCCACAATGCTGTCAAGATAACAAGAGATCTAGGCTTTACTAGGGATGCTTGAGATTTTCAGTCTTTGCAAATTGTGATACAAACTGACAGTGCCGGTTCCTGGTTTTTGGGGGCCCTTGGAAAGACACCCTTAATGGGCCCCCTCCCCCAGTAAGTCACTACTGCTGCTACTCACTACCATTGACATTTGCTGTTATTGCTCCTATTTGCTGTTATTGCTCCTATTACTCTTTCTCATGATTGCTACCACTTGCTAGCTTGACCAGGGAGAGAGATCCGTTGAGAAAGTAGATGGCGGTATCTACTGTTTCTTCTTCTCACCACCACAGTTGTCTGGGCCAGAGTGACAGGCAGGTGAACAAGTAGCTTGCAGTGGTGAAGAGGAGTAACTCCAGGGCGCTCTTGTCAGAGAGCCTCTGCTGGGGTGTGGGCTCTCGTTAAGGGTCCAACTATGCCTCCCCTTGACACCAGAAATACAAACTGACCTGACCGGTGCCTCCCACCAGACTCCAGACTCTATGTGTTCCAACACAGCTCTTACCTCAAAACTATCAAAATATGTTTTAAAATAGCATTCTGAGAAAAAATAGGTTTAGAAATGTGTATTTTGAAAGAAAAAAATGTTGAAATATATGTATTTAAATATGAATGTTGTGCAGGTTTTTAAATTTGCAAATTAATGTAGAAATGGGGTGGGATGTACTTATTTATTTTACTACTTGTAGACTGCCCAGTAGCAAGAGTTCTCTGGCTGGTGTACAGGTAAATTAAAAACATAAAATACAAAACAACAGAGTATGATTTAAAAAGTACATGGTAAAACCAAGGTACAACCAGCAGTACAGGATAAGAACAGTGCAACACAAAAACCAAAATAAAAATCCAGCCGCAGAATAAAAGTGACAAGATCTTAAAGCAGTAAAAACTGTTCTAAAATGCTTGGGAGAATAAAACAGTCTTCACCTGCTGCCAAAATACCTTAATGGAAGGTGTCAGGTGAGCCTCTGGGGAGGGGATTCTACAGATGGGGTGTTACCACTGAAAAGGCCCTCTGTCTTGCAGCCACCTGCCTTGCCTCATTTGGCAGGGGCACCTAGAAGAGGGCATCAGGTAGGTTCTTCTCCAGGAGGAGGAGAGTCTTAAGGTTCAGGTTGTTAGATTTATGGGTGTATACACGTGAATACATGTATACACTGATTAATCTATCCCAAGTTTTTACTGACCTGTAAATCCAGAGAGGCTGAAACAAAAAAATTCCAGAGGGGAAGCCATCTCCCAAATATGTGTGTATGTATGAATATTACACACACACACACACACACACACACACACACACTAACTGAAGACAATATTAAATGAAACTATCTAGCAAGGGTTGCTGTAGTTCATGCAATGATATGCCACAATAAATTTAATAGTCTTAAGATATCACAGGACTATTGTTTTGGAACTAAAAAGAAAAAGATAGGAGAAAAATGAGGCATATACTGTCATCAGTCAGTCCTTGCATTCACCTTTTTAACATAGGGTCTTTCACTTAACTTCACAGTACTTCACTTGAATCTGTAAATATGATGATATTCTGAGATATTTTTATATTGTTTATTTGTCTTTTTTATACTCTACTTGGTGAGTGACTCAAGAATGGAACCTTAGTGTTCTTCTACATTGCCTTCAGATGTATTCGGCCAAATCTGAAATCTAGAGCAGTGTTGACACTTGGCTTCCTTGAGAGAATAGGCCCTTCAGAACCAGTTCTGTCACTCAGCAGAACTGTGACAAGGTGTGAATAAAAATGCCACAACAACTCAGAGGGTCTGATTTAGTTTTCTTCACAGGGTACACCACATCAGCACAAGAAGGACAGGCAAGGAATGGGGTCCCTGCAGCATACGCATAGCAGATTATTTTCAAAGTTTCTCCTTTTTTTTGTTCTAGAAAATAATTCCATCTCTACGATGAGTGATAGTCTGTTGGTTAAAGGTGAGTGGTAAGACAATACCATATCATGACAGCCTGCATTTTGTTTTCAGGATGGTATAAAATTTCTAGACTACCGTACCCAGATGAGCACTTAGAATAAATGTTGTTCATTATGAGGTGTTGGTGAGAAAATAGGACTATTATGGCAGCTGGTTAATACTGAAATACACCATAAAAAGTTTAAAGCAATCATTTATTATAAAACAGTTTATAACCAGTTTCTTTTGGAGGCTGAGTAGGACTATCACTACAACTGCTTCCCGGTGTGTACACTTGACATTCCAAGTTTTGCATCTATGTTTTTTTTTTCCCCCCCAGATACTGTTTTTACTGTGTATGGAATGTATGTTTGGATTGAAGCAACATACTATGACAAAATAGTTTTACCTGCATCTGATAAATATTATGGCAGCTGGAAGATCATCATTTAGCCAGGAAGAGGTATGATGTGGATGATTGGACTGGCTGGGTGAGGAGACATGAGGGACACTAGTTGAAGGTTGGCCAGCTTGCCCTCCATCCATCAGGTCCCAGATTACCCTGTCCACTTGGTGGTGCTGTTGGTTAATGCCAGATTGGTCCAAAATAAAGCCTCTACCATTGACGATTTAGTAATGGATGAGAGGGCTAACCTAGCATGTATTACCAAAACCTGGGTGGGGAGTTGGGTGGGGTTAGCCTAACTCAGTTCTGCCCACCTGAGTACTTGGTTCAGCACCAGCACAATCTGGAAGGAGGGGGAGTGGCTGTGGTCCATAGTGATTCCATCACCCTCACCAGGTGGTCCTTCCGCTCCTGTGCAGGATTTGAGGGTTTGCATCTGGTATTGGGCCCGAGAGACAGAACAGGAAAGCTGCTAGTGTGCCATGAAGCTCAGCAGCCTCCCTATCCAAGCTGATGGGGATGGTCTTTTGGGTAGTGTTGGAGAATCCAAGGACAGTGGTCCTTGGGACCTCAACCTTAATGCTGGAGTCAATTTGTCAGCACCAGCTAAGGATTTTATGGCTGCCATGACAACCAGTGGGCCATTTCAGCATTGGCCCCACACATAATACAGGACATACCCTTGATTTCATCTTTGCGCAGGGACATGAAAGGGGTGGTCTGAAACTTGGCGGGGGGGGGTGTGTTTGTCATCCCAGTAAATGGAGTGTTGGAGCCTATGCACACTTCCTGTGACATATTTGCAAGGCACTTTGGGGATAAAATAGCTTGTCTTATGCCAGCTTGGATGCCATAGTTGATGCAAGTCCAAATGACATGTCCAGTACTCCATCAGGAAAATGCTTGGAAAGTGGAGAGCGCTTTACAATACAGTAACCTGGATCTGCATGGCTGTAGGTTGGCTGTCCTCGGGACAAATAGTTCCCTTTTGATCATAACAGTGTGAAGCTTGTCAGAGCAAATGAAAAATGTTCTGACTTGATCCATAGTTGAAGGTGTTTTCACAGGATTGGGCCTCTTGTGGCAGAAACTTTGTATATAACCAGCAGCTGTATGCCACATAGTTTTCAGATCCAGGAGCGTTATTTTCCATCATGATCCCATTTCTTCCTGTTTTGAAACTGTTTCAAAACAGAGCCCTGTTTCAATAAGAAAAATACAATTAATTATATTCAGAATGTATTAAAAAGCTTCAGGAGGAGATACTTGGGGAAATGTCTTGTGTAGTTTTATATGAACAGGAAGAGAGCTTGAAATGCCAAATCCCTATCTTGGTTTAGCTTTTCTGTGGTTCAGTCTTAATTTTTCCTAAGCAGCTTTGAGATAACTTTTTTCCATTTTGTTCTGATTCTAATCCCAGAAGTAAAATCTCAAGAGAATGCGGTAAAAATGGGCAATCACCTGCTTTTTCGCTGCCTCTACACAGACTGACAAGTATGTTATGAGAAAAAAATATTTAACATAATTATAGCCTGATTTAATAAAGCAACAAAAAACGCACAAAACAACTTTGCTTTCTACTACTTATTTTTCCCCTCATGCTTAATATATTGTAGGTTGTCAATGGCATGGGTTGTGTTTTTCTGAACTATTTAATCATTTGATCAACCAATTTTGGTCTACGTACATACTTCATTGATTTCCAGATTGAATTGAGACCATCCAATTCTGCCCATCTGCTAGCGGGGCCCACTGCGGCTTCAGTTTTACGAGCAGCCAGGCCCACTGATTCCATTGCTCAAGCAGAACCCACCACTTGTGCAATGGAGATTTAGGGCTTCTGGAGGCAAACCCTGAAACGAGCAGGAATGTTCATTTCTATCAGTGGAGCTCCCTCATGCTAGTTCTGCCAACCTGCCCCGTTTCAGCAATTAGGGTTTCCACTCATTTCAGGTTGCTCCCAGAAGTGCTAAATCTCCATTGTGCAAGTGGTGGGTGCTGCATGGAGGGCGCTGCTCGCTCAACAGAATCGGCAGGGCTGGCTTCTTGTGGGTGATCTCCATTGGATACTGCCCAGTGAGTCTCAGTAGCTTTCCAAATTGGTGTTTGGGCCTCAAAATGATATATTGGCCCCTTTTTGTTGTGTTCCCCCCCCACACACACACACACACAAAGAAGCACTGTGGGGAAGGCAGTTTTGACCTGAAAAGGGCCAGAGGGAAGAAGGTTAAGAAGCCACTGTCCACTGACTATTCAGATGCAGCCTCTCCCACACGTGCTTTAGGTTTTATAAAATGCAGAGAAATTATCATGGAACTCCCATGTAATATGTAATTTGAGACCCTGTCTGTTTTTAATGTGTGATCTGTGTCCATATAAACTGTGTGGCCTATAGAAATGACAGAAGAACATTGCACTAGAATGAGCAGTTTGTGAGCTTTCTTAGAAAGATCAGCAACCTATTCTTACAAAGCATTGCAAGCCTGTTAATTGTGGTAATGCAAGTATCATTCATTGGAATGCAAGTATCATGTGATTAATTATAATAACGCATCTTCAAATATGTGATTAGAATAAAAGCAAACATCTTAATCAAGATTTTCTTTTTCCATGATATAATTTTGTAAAAACCTTCTATGTTAAATCATATATTATTTTCCTCTTTTTCATTTTTGATATGCTTATCCTGAAAATGTTTAAAGTAAATGGACCCATTTTGCCTGGGAAAATATTATTGCAGAACCAGCTCCTAAATTTTTATGAGTTTTATTATTATTTATCACTGCAATATATTTACAGAAATACATACAGTTTTAAGAAATGTTTGTATCCAGACACAGAAGATGTGATTGGATCTCCCAGCATCTTTTTTTCAAAGCTTAAAAACAGCCCAAATTGGATTGAGTCTAGAGCTGTGCATGGTTTAACTTGAACCCAATTTAGCGCTTTGGAAAACAACCCACTTCTGCTCAGAACAATTCAGAGTTGGTCCACTTATACTCGTACTGAACCTGAGCCGAGGTTTGTAAGTCCAAGTAGGGATGTCAGAGAATTTTGCCACGAATCTCGGGGAGGCCGAATGCCAGCTCATTCGGCCCCCCGAAATCGGTGGCGAAACGGTCTGCCCCGCCCCCCCCGGGACGGGACTTACCTTGGGCGAATCTCCGTGGTGGCGGCGGCTCCGGCGGCGGTTCGGCGGTTGCGGTGGCCAGTCTTCCGACTGGCTGCCGCCGCCGCCATTTCCAGTAAAAAAAAAAAAAAAACGTGATAGGCTATGTAAAGATTTACGTAGCCTATCACGGCTAGATTTTAAAAAAATACCGTGATAGGCTATGTAAATGTTTACGTAGCCTATCACGGCTGAGTAAAAACAAAAACAAAAAACTGCGCGTACGCAAATGGTGGCGCCCATGGGCGCCGCCATTTGTGTTCCTTATTTTGGCACGTCTAGTCTACATAAACATGGGCGCCGCCATTTGCGTTCCCAGCCGGCCAGGATTCGCGGCGGGAGGGACGGGGCGCCTCCCCCCCGGCCAGAATTTCGAGGGGGAGGGATGGGGCGCCTCCCCCCCGGCCAGAATTTCAGGGGGAGGGACGGAGCACCTCCCCCCCACCGTGAATCAATTTCGTCATAAGGTAAGCGACTTTCGTACATCCCTAAATCCAAGGCTTTGTGCTTCCACTGACTATCATGGGAATCCAAAAACAGCTATAACAGTTTTCTCTCTTGGACAGAATTGGATGATGGTTGCAGGCAGGAATAATCCTATTAGGAGGGGATTCTGCCTGCCCTGTGCCAGAAAAATAGATGCAGGTGGCTTTTGTGTATGTTACGTAGCATATATTTTTTTTTTTTTAAGGGAACTGCTTATAACTTTTTAGTATATGGGTAGAATTGGACAAAATGTGCAGGAATATTTACCCTCTCTGAGGGGATCAAGCATCCCAAGTTTCAGAATGGTAGTTACAAGGGTGTTTTTGTAAAAGCAGCCTTGACATTTTGGAAGTCTCCAAAAGAGGATGCACTTATCCCCCTATATTCCTTATGGACCATTGTCCTGGCTGACAGTGTAGAGGTGTTCCTAAGTAAGAAATCTGCAAAGTTTTAGAAGGACAGGTGCAGCAGTTCATGTGGATGGGGAGTCCCCAACTTTATTTGTGCGGGGAGGAAATTGATTTGTTGCCCCTTGCCTCCACCTGTGGTGAGGTTTTTTGTTTTGTTTTTGTGGGATGGGAGGTTGTTTCTGTTTTTGCAGTTTGAAATAACACCTCTCATAGAGGTTTCCACAGGCATAAAATCAGCAAAGTTTGTATCCAGATACAGAAGGATACTTGCAGCGTCTAGGAAACAATTTTTATTTTTTTAAAATTATATCATTTATATCCTACCTTCCCCCCCTCTTGCAAGGAACCCAAGGTGGCCTACATAGTCCTCCTCTCCATTTTATCCTCACAACAGCCCTGTGAGGTAGGATAGGCTGAGAATCATTGGCCCAAAGTCGCCCAGTGAGTGGGGACTAGAACTCCTGAGATCTCCCGAATCCCAGTCCAACACTCTAATTACATACAACACTGGCTCTCATGGTGATCAAAAACCAATTTAAAGCTTTTTTTTCATAGTGAATTCTGTAGCATTTGTAGAATGTTCATTTCATGGTCCCATCCTTTCCTGCCTCCAAAGCACGGTGATCGGAAGGCCCCTTGTAAAATGTGCGCTGTGATTAGAAGGTGGACCTGAACTACTAGGAAATTACTGTTTTTTAACATGTTGTGGAGGTTTTATGCGGGGATGTGGAGGGGATGGGACAGAAGTTAATAATCCAAACCAGGGCTGGCCTTAGGGGTGAACAAACTGCTGGTCGCCCTGGGTGCCAAACTGAAGGGGGCACCAAGCTGAGGTCAGTGGCTGTGATTTTTTTTTAAATGTACTGTCTGTAGTGAGCTGGGGTAGCAAAAAAGCAAGTGTCTGTAACCTTTGTTTCAAGGTTCTACAGGTTGTTTGGGTACTAACTACAAAAATTACATTTCCTTCAATTAGTTTTAAAGTATGTTTCTTTTTAAATTTCCACTTTGATGTCATTTGTGTTAGGTAAAAATTAGTGGAACGCAGCTTTACTTTGAGGCAATGTTATCAAGCACTTCAAATATTGTCAACACTATAAGCACTATATAAATAGTAATAAAATAAAGCCGCGTGCTGCAAGAGATCAGCTGGATACCTTTTTTATTTATAACTTTATTATTTTTAAAGATAAAAATAAAGGATATTCTAAAATAAAGAATTCTTACCAAAAGATAGGAACTGCTGCAAAACAAAAAAATATTACAAGTATTATAATACAACTCTGATGGTTCTGTTGTGTTGCATAGCACGCTGCCACTGCTCAGAATGTGGCTTTTTGAACTTTGGCTTGTGCAAACTGTAGCACAGTGACTGAGAGATCAAGGTTTTGAGCAATGTCATTCTCAATGGACATCACACCCACACCAGACCCCATAAATCCTCTGCGTGGCCCTACAAAACTGGCTATGGGGTAGGGGAAAACCAACAGCACTCCCCGCCCAGGGTGCTATTTATCCTAGGGAGGGCCCTGATACAAACCTATTCATCTCTACTCTCAAGTAAATGTGCTGAAGAATCAGTGAGATGATTTGCAGAAACAAGTTGGAGGAGGAACCATTTCACAAAACCATTTCTTCTCAGTTGCTGCATCAATTTCATGATTTTTTTGGTTGAATCATTGTTTTACCCCAGACCTAGGAACAGTATTGTTTCTATTTCCCCCACTCCCCAAGAGCATTGGCCACTTCCGGGGGCAATTTCAAGCAGGAAAGGGGTTTTGTGGAGAAGAGGTTAGCCTTTCCTTCTGCAGAGCTGCACCCCTGATACAATTCACCCTACTGAGATCCAGATGAAGCACAGTATGCAAGAGACTTGAGTTATGAGTATGACTCAAGGAGTTTTCAGCCTGAATCTTGTCTCTTCCATGAATTCACCATGTGGCCTTTGGCAAGGCATTCTGTCTCAGCCTCAGAGCCTCATCTGCAATGTGCAAATAATATACTAACATACCCTATAGGGCTGTTGTGAGAATTACAAGACAATGTGTGCAACATGCTTTGAATACTACTATAAATAGTTATTTTGTTGTTGTTGTCTGTTTATTTGATGATTGTGTTGTTGTTGTTGGTGGTGGTGGTGATGGTGATGATGATAAGCAGTTATATAGGATATGACCTGCTTGTGAACCCCTGGCAGTCCACTCTTGGAAAACCAATGCTGACTCAGATAGATCATTGTTTTAGGCCAATATGGCAATCCTTCCACAGGGTCATAAAACATGATGCTTCCAAGTTAGAAGAAAATTCATACTAATCCATGACACTGGACTCTGCATTGTAGCATAGTTAGCTTGACTGTCAGCCTTGTAGTCAGCAACAACAACAAAAGAAGCAATCCCAGTTCCTGTGTCACGTATGTGATTTGGGACTAATGGGGATGAATTCCCTGAGGGAAAAAACCTGATGTTCCTTTGGATTGACCTGTTTATGACACACAAGGTTAATGTTTCTTGAATGCTGACATTAGTAATAAAATAAAGCTTTGCAACGACTTAGTCTTGTGTACTTGACAGTTACTGGCCTATGCTGGAGCTTCTGGACCACTTTCAAATACTTAATCATACACAGCATGTTCGGTATCACTGCATATTCTTTTGTTTCTTTCAACCCTCCCCCGCCCCCTACATTTTTTCTGACTTCTCTGAATATACTTTCTCTGTGTATCCCATTTTAAGGACACTTAACTTCCAAAAAAAGAAAGTAACATTGTGTTCTGTGAATTTCATGTCCTGTTTACAGTTGAAGGTAGAATAACTATTGAGCCTTCCTTCCCTTTATAAGTATTTTTTTGACTAAAAGTTGATAATGAAAATTTAAAAACTGCAGATAACAAAGTTGATTTGACGCTCAAATTATGTATTTCTGAAACTGTATTAAAAACCATGATCTTTTAAAACTGTTGAAAAATAGTTACTGTCTTTTCTTTAAAATTATCTGCTTTTAATTCTTCTCCCAGTGGTATCAGATTGGTGATTTCCCCACTTAATTCCTAGACCCAGAGTTTCTTTAACCCACCCTCAAATGATTCCCCCTTAGGGCACAATCCTATGCATGCAGAAAAATAAGTCCTGCAACTTTCAGCATGCCCGAGCTAGCATGACTGGCTGGGGCATGCTGGGAGTTGTAGAGTTTTTTCAGTCTCAACATGTATTGGATGCCACCCTTAACCTTGCATTTCTTTGTGATCAAGGTGTAAAATACAAGGCTGAAATAACTTTATCTTGAAATAACTACAGATGAGTCAGTAACTTAGGGAAACAGGTGGGAAGGAGCTTACATTTTACCCACAGATAGCGGAGAAGAGGTATTGATTTGGGACAAGATAAAATTATCAGGTTCTGAACAATTTTGTATTTCTCATTTTTTAAACACACAGGGCAATATCTAATGTCATGTGAGCTGACCTCTGTTCACACAATGGGGTTTTTCTCCTCCCCCCTGCAATCCCCAAAATCTGCTCTGGAGGACCCCCAACCTTCTGGAGCAGATTTTGAAGGTGTGTGCAGGCTGCAGGGGGGGGAGGGAGAATTGCCCCCCCCCTCTTCTGCTGACAGAAGCTATTTCATTGGCAGAAGAGCAAAATTGGATGTAACACAGACACACAGATCTGGAGATGAATGTCCCATTCACTTCTCAATAAGGAAATCATTAAAACGACCATTATTGTCAGTAACCATGAAATTATTACTTTATGATTCTAAATAAGAAGAAATTGTCTTTAAGATGCTGGTCAGTAAGTTCTCTGCCTGTGATATTATAGTAATATCCTGCAATTTCATTAAAAAGCCTCACTTTATGATTCTACAAGAGTGCTGAGGTAAGTACTCTGAGTTATATGTGTTTATTTGCTGGAGTAGCAAGTTTGGGGATTGGAGACAAGGTGATATGAATAAATCATGCTGTTCTTGTTAATGAACAACCATAATTCTTTATTATTTCCTTTCTTTTCAGGATTAGGCTATTCTTCTGAACTCCAGGCCTAGCCAAAGTCATGGTCAATAATCCCAAGTAACCCACTCAGATGAGAATTTGTGCCTTTGAGCTGTGTGTCACGTAGCACCGGGCTGGAATTTAATAAATACAAAACAGCAGGTATTTAGGTGGTATTTGCATGTTCAAGGTACTTGACAATGCTAACCATATAATTTTATTTTTACACTTTCATTTAACAGCTGGGGAAATAACAGGTATGAGACCGAGATATGCCATTTCTGAGCAGCACTAGCTTGTTCTGTCATAGTTTTGTAATAGTCTAAGGTAACAGTGCACTTACTAAGAAATTTAAGTTGGTGGGTTTATTTCAGAGTAAGCATGCTTGAAACTGGGCTGTTAGTTTACGGTCAAGTTCACTGAATCTGGTATGCAAGTTCAAAAGCATTTACCTTCTATTAAATCTTTAATATCGTTTTGAAGAATATCATTTTGTTTCAATGGACATTTCTCATGAGCTTGGAACTTTCACACTTCAGATCTTGCATTACTTATTACATCTTTATTGATTCAATAACAGGAGAAGACGGGATATGGAAACTGTTGATCACAAAAGCTTTTTTTGGGAATTTGGGAACATTCCTATATACATTCATTCTTTCTGAAATACTGTTACTAAAATTTTTGTTAAATAACAAATAATGAAATACATCTAAATATTTCTGGCATGATAGGAGTGTGTGTGTGTGTGTGTGTGTGTGTACATAGGTTTGCCAGCTTCTGAAATTAAAAAAAACTGATGCCTGGGTAGAGTCAAGGCAAAGTGTGAAATGGTAAAGGTGTAAAGCCCCCTCCCCAAACTACTGTCTTGTCTGCACATCATACATTTTAATCTTTCTGTAGAGTATTTTTCCCTGTGTAGTATTGAATTTTGTATCTGCAAATGTTGTTGTAGGTCTTTCAGGTTGTGGGTGGGTTAACTCAGGCTCAGGTCCCAAATCTGGCCCTTCTGGGGTCCCCAATGGCCTTGCCCTCTTTCCCATGCCCCACCCACTTTCCCTCTATCACAGATCATTTGGCAGTTTCTCAGCTCCCACCCACCCCCTGCTGCCCCTGCCGCCACATTCTAAAGGGTTGGAATGGCTCCCCTAAGGTTTAGTTATTGGCAATAGGCTGTAAGTGACAATATGGTGGTATTTTTATATTTTAGCCCTCTGTTGCCTTCAGCCCCGCCCACCACTGGAATGTGAGAGCTTCTCTGAAATGGTATTCGGCCCTGAAAGAACAAGTCCCCTCCCCCCCACCGTTCTAGGTGGATGACTAGTAAATCCAGCTCTTATCTGTAGTAGGACAAGAGATGATCAAGAACTGCTTATCTACTGCCTAAGTTTTATTATTGGGTCTGCCTTCATGATGCTTGAATTTATCAAACACAATACAAAATAGTGACTAGATGATGTGTGTACGTGTGCGCGCACGTGCGTACACATTCGACTCTGTTAACTCCACAAGAACACAGAGGATCCAGGCGCCAATACACCCCCGGTAGACTTTTTGGCATGCTAGGCAACTATGAATTTCTCACCACTATAGCCAACCTGCCACCCTCTGAGTAGATAGCTGCTTTATACACCTATATACAGATCTGCCACTTTGGTGGCTAAATAAACTGAAATATTTAACATTTGCACAAGCACCTTTACATTCGGCTTCAGAAATTCCCCAGCAACCCACAAAGTGCCAGCAAAAATATATGCTAGAAGCATAGGGAACCACCTTATGTTGTCTATGGGCAGGAGCTCTCGAGGGTTTCAGGAAGAGGTCTTCAACAGCTCTGAGTGGAAATTCCAGAGACCGAACCAGAGACAATCTGCGTGCCCAACACATGTTCTACCTCCGAGCTACTGCCTTGCAGCACGCACCCCAGGGAACATTTAAAAACTGCAGATTTCAAAGGTGCACAGAGGTAAGGAAAGAAGGCCTGCTGTGGTGTAATGCTAAAGGAGACATTAGCCTGCACATTTTGCCCTAAAGCTGCTGAACATCTGGACAGGACTGCTTTAGGCAGCTACCAAATTGTTAAGGTAGTCTGGCACTTGATTGCACCTAGGCCATTTCATGCCATTGGCCTCAGGAGGCCCTCCCGTGTGGCCTGATTGAGACCCAATTTTGCAGTGTGTGAAAGCACCAAAATGCATATTTGAATTAATGATCCAATGGATGAGAAAAGTGAGAACACAGAGAGAGGTCTGAGTGCCATTTGAGATGACCATCAAAATTTATCAGCTGGACACTTCACTTCTGCTACTTCTCTGTGAACATGCTGCTTTGGTTTTATTACTTTTGTTTTATTTATTACAATCTGAGCATATGAACAATCTAAAAAAATAATAAAGGCTGTGTCAGAACTATGGTTTTTTTTTAACCAAGCTGGTAGAAATTAGTCCTTTGCCCACAATTAGATGAAGCTCAGTTTTTTTCTTAAAACATTCCTGTTTCATGGAAAAACAAAATACATTGTGGTTTCATTTTGAGGATCAGAAAGGTCTTTCCTGAAATGAAAGGCTATTTTTTTTCCAGGTGAAAATGGAGGGGAAAGAAACTCATCCAGTTCCATTGTTGGTAAAATAAGTTCAAATGCCAGAGAACTATGGGCTTTTGTTGCATCAAATGCTGTGTATTGTCTGAGTCACATAAGTCTTTGTGTGCTAGAGAAACAATTGTTCTAATATCTCAGCAAACCTTCCTCTGCATGTCAGTCCATGTCTAGATGAAATGGTTGTTTGTTTCATAGAGCTATTTGTGCACTTTAAAACCAATTTAAATGTTGTAGCCGGGCAATACAAAAGCTCCACCAAGAAAACCTGAATTCTACAAACTGTATAAATTCTGCAAATTGGTTGCAGCAGAAGGAGAGGCGAGACAGTGAGGACCCATCTGTTGGCTCAGATGGAACCAACTGACATTTTGGTTCTGCTCTGTTCTCCTCCCAGAATGGCCTCTGTCAGCAACCATCCCATCTGGCTGTATCTAAAGGAGGCCCCCTCCATTGGCTTGGTTGGCACTAATTTAGGGATGTTGCAACCAACTAAATGCAGGCATTGCCTACATGACCTTTGTATTGTAGCTTCCATTATAGCTATCATAAGCACTAGAAACTTTCTTTTAAAAAAACATGTTTTAATTTTTTTTTCATGGAACTGAATTCTGTACCCAGTACCATGATCTGTAGCATTTCTGCACTTCTGCTGAATTGCAGCACACACAAACTCTGTTTATAGACAGAGATGTACTTCATAAGATGTTCTTAGTAACACCAGCACTAGTAGATGGAATATCTGGAGAAGGGGACCTGCCGTCATTGCTGCTCCCAGCTCTTCCTTTTCCTTGCTGCCAGCCCCATCTAGAAAGATGAGGGAGCCAGCTGTGAGACATCAAGCCTAGTGAGAACTCCCCACCCGCCTGACTGTTATTCTCTGAAAATAACCCCGTAAGTAAGAACCGAACCACCACAAAATGGAGACAGCTTGGGAGGATACCATGGTCAATGGTATCAAAACCAAGATCAAGAAGTAACAGGGTCACACTCTCCCTAACCTCTCCTGAAGAAGGTAATTCATCAGGACAACCAGGGCCGATTCAATCCTGAAACTGGCCTAAACCAAGACAGGAATGGATCAAGATAATCTTCCAGAGTTCTGGATTCCATCCAAAAGCACTTGCAGCTAAGACACCATGACACTCTCAATGTCCTTACCTAGATAGGGGGAATTTGTGACTGGACGACAGTAAGTATAAACCTCTGGATCCAGGGAGGGTTTTTTCAGGACTGCTTGCACCCCCGCCTCCTTCAAGGGACCATTCCATTGTACAATGATGTGTTCATCACTCCCCCAATCCATCCAGCCAACCTCCACCCCCCATGGCTAGCTCAAAGGAGCCATGATGGGCAAGTGTTGAGAGAGCGCATGGTAGGTTGTGCAGGTGCAGGCATCCTGTCAGCATCCTCAGGCTTCAAAAACTGAAACCGATCCCACAAAACAGGATAAGATCATGGACTGGACACCTCAACAGACACTGTACCAACAGCAGCATTTAAGTCAGCATGAAGGTGGGCGATATTCTTGAAGCGTCTTGCAAACTTGCCACAGTTATATGTCACCTTTCAGGGCAGAAACTTTCCAAAGAGGCTTATATCAAAACCATAATATGCAATGTCAGTCAAACTACAATATAAAATGAATGTCCAAATCCCAATCCCCCTCCAGGCCCACAGCTGCTATTTCAAAATGAGCAGACTAATGCTGGCAAGAGTAATTTGCTGCAAAACTTGTGAAGTTGAAGGAGAAATGGTTTTGTAAAATGGCTCCCCACCACCACCATTTCGTTTTGCAGATTTTTCAGCATGTTTAGTTGGGAATAAGTCTCATTGAACTCAGTGGGGCTTACTTCTACTTAGACATGCACAGAATTACACTGTCAGAGTGCAGTCCTATGCACGTTAAGACAAACTTAAGTCCTACAACTCCCAGCATTCCTCAACCAGGTCTGGGAGTTGTAGGACTTCTTTCTGTCTAAACATGCATATAATTGCACCCTTAACCTCTGATTCCCTATCGCCCCCCTTCAAATACGGCATATGTGCCTTTTAAACCATTAGGTCTGCTTTTGAATAAAGCATCTTTTGAGGTTTTGCAAGACAGTTTTATTTATGTCATGCTTTTGCTGAAAAATCAACAAAGCAATTTCAATGTGAGTGAAATGACTTCAAAATAAAGTATCATTGTTATTTCAAACTAATCCTTAAGCAGACATGTTAGCAAGCCCATGCATTTAAAAAGACATCTAGTTTTTCCTGAGTGACATGTCCTTGTAGCTTATTTAATCTTATTTTTGATCTATTTCATTTCAATAGTTTTTTTAAAGTATCTGTGCTCTCATTGCCATTTTTATCTGTGCATTTTAATTGTTTCTCATTGAATGGTTTGTTTTTGGAAGCCACTTCGGATACTTAAACAGAAAAGTGGCATATCAGTATTTTAAATCAATCAGTGCTCACCCACATCACAATGGTCATCTGAATGTTACTGAAACGGCTGAACGCAACTGTTTTGATGATCCTCTAAATCTTCCACCAGCTCTTACATGTGACTAGTAGTTGCCAACAACTACAGCTGGATTAGAACCAGTGTAGTTATTCTTAAACTAGGAATGTCCAATAAAGAAACAAAATGAGACATGGTACTTGACGGAGTGATACAGTTCTATCTGTATGAAGTCATTTTCTAAGGTGCAAAAATGCACGTTACTGCTTCTGTAGCCCACATAAGGAGTTAGCGTTGGAACCCAAGAACTTCTGGCTCCCAATCTCCATGCTCATTTTGCTAAACCACACTGGGATTAAACTAGCTGAAGCAGACTGGGTTGTAGATTTGAGAGAGAACCTGTTCTGCCTCTTATTAATGGAAAAGACTTGAAAATAGCAGCAATAATTTGTTAATTTCTTTCTCATGCAAAAGCAGTTAGAGTATAACAGAATCATTTACTAGAGAATATGTCTTTAATTTATCTTCTTTAATTATTGCTCATCTTTAGCAACATCTGGTTCCAATTTTTCTATTAGAAAGTTTGCATGTTTAAATCAGTTCTGGCTGGTGTTTCATTTGTCCTTGTTTTCATTTTCTACTGAGCTGGTTTATTCCCATGGTGGGAAAGGGTTAGCGTTGCTTTCTTTCACAAAGCATAATAAATCAAGCAAGGGTTCTAATGTCACATCATTATTACCATGTAGGCATGCCCAGTAACAAATCCTACAGATTGCGTTGTGAATGTGCTTGGGAGCCAAGCATTGCCAAGAGAAGGCTGCTTTCCTGTTTCTTTGAGGAGGCAGAAAACATTTATGAAAAAGTGTGTGTGTGTGTGGGGGGGTCCTTATGCAAAATTTCCCAAAATTTAGTTTGGGGTGTTCCCTCGGCTTGGGATGTATTACAAAGGGACAGAATTAGAGAAGACATTACTTTAGCGATCAGGTCTCTCAAGTACACCACAATCACCTAATTCTACTCCTGCCAAATGAATTTTTTTGGAGGCTTCAAGAGCAAATAGGGAATAAAGAACTGGTTTGGTCCAGCATGTTCATCATTCTCAAAATTTTGAGGGCCCCTCCATGCTGAATGTCTGTTTGTTCTCTAGCATAGGTTCCATCTGCAAGTTTCACCTTTGCAATGAATGGCCATGTGGCTGACAAGTCAATGTAATACAATTTCGATCCACGTACCTTCATTCATGTATGAAGCTGCCTTATACTGAGTCAGATATTTGGTCCATCTAGTCCAGTACTGTCTATGTCATGAGTGGGCAGCCTCCAGTCCACAGGCCTAATCTTGCTCATGGAGATTGCCCATCTGGTCTGCAGAGGCTTGAGCTCCCTCTGCAGGCCCTTTGTCCTCCCCAACCCCTGGAGGCTTTGAGAAGAGGTGGGCAGAGGAGTCCCCTTGTGATCAGAGAACAAGGGATTCCCTTGGGGGAGCAGGGAAATACTTCCCACCACCTTTTCCCATGTGGGTGTATTCCATCTGGGAGCAGCTCTCCAAGTCTCAGGCATAGCAGTCTTCCTTTAACTGAATGTACAATAGATTCAGCATGGGACCTACTACATGAACATCTTGCTCTACCACAGAGCTATGATTCCTTAATAATGATCTAGTAGTTGTCGGTCCATGCTGAACTCCGGTGCAGGGAGGGTGGGAGATTTCCCTCAGGTACAGTTAAACTGAAATGGTGTCCAATTATTTGGGTGTTAGTATTTGCTGCTATAGAGTGTAATGGAAGGCGTAGAGAAGGCATGGAAAGGTAGGTCTCCAGATGTTTTGAACTTCAACTTCCACTGTATTCCTGACCAATGATCACGTTGGCAGGGGCTTCTGGGAGTTGATGTCCAAGACACCTAGAGATCTACCTTCTGCCCACCCCTGGCTTAGAGGACATATCAGTCAAGAAGCTGGACAAGAATTTGATTGTCTCTCTCCAACAAGAACAGAACCACACAGGAACTTCCTGACATGACCCAGATACAACTAAGTTCTTCTTCGTGGTCTCTGTGCATCACATACATATGGGCTCTGCGCCTGCGCGGAGCCTCAATTCGGGAAACTTCTATAGCTGAGGAATTCTGGTAAGAACCCCTCCCCCACCGTCCCACTGCATGTACACTGCATGAACTCCAGTGGGGTTCCCGCTCAGTCCCCCAGGTCTTCATCGACTGCCATTGTGGTAGCACTCGATCGAAGGGACTTTTCGTTAGGCTTTGGCTGAGGAGAAAATTATATTGTTTTTTTTCTGGCTGTCTCTCTTCTTCCTCTAGTTCTCTGCCTTTAACTGTTTTATCGTTTTGGTTACAATTTTATTTCTGTCTTGTGATCTTTGGTCATGTGGAGCCTTTGGGCATATGGCTATTAAGGCCCCTTTCCGAAAGTGCATGTGTTGTGGGGGAAAATTGTCTCCCATGGACAGGCACTCCTTGTGCCTTCTCTGCCTGGGTGAAGCTCATATCGTGAAGGCCTGCCATCATTGTATGTCTTTTAGTAAGCAGGCGAGAAAAAAACACACTGATAGACTTAAAACGATCCTGTGGGGAAAGGCTCTGAAAGCAGCAGATGCCCCTAAACAGACCATGGCGTCGGTTTCAGATCAGCGGAAAAGTCAGCCTAAGGGCACAGATAAGGCTCCTCAGAAAGAGGTTTCCAAGAAGTTGGTGAATTTGCCTTAGGGATGTACGAATCCCTTACCTGGTTCCGGTTGGGGTATCTGCTGGGGGGGCGGGGGCAATCCGTTCCTCCCCCCCAGAATCCTAGCCGGCTCCGCTCTGCTACCATGCTGCGGAGCCACCAGCCTGGCTGATCTGCAGCAGGGCCTCCAGCCGCTTCTGGGCTGGTGTAGACACAAATGGCGTCCTGTGTAGGGGACACCATTTGCGTCCGTATGGTAGCCCGTGATAGGCTATGTAAATATTTACATAGCCTATCACTGATAAAGCAGGGACGCAAATGGCGGCCGCTACACCATTTGTGTGGCCGCCTTTACCGTGATAGGCTACGTAAATACTTACGTAGCCTATCATGGCAAAGAGCAGGGGCTCAAATGGCGTAGTGGCCGCCATTTGCGTCCTTGCTCTTTGCCGTGATAGGCTACGTAAATACTTACGTAGCCTATCACGGCTGCCTGCAAGCAGGCAAATGGCAGCCGCTACGATGGCTGCCATTTGCGGCTGCAACAGCTCAGCAGCAGCTGGCCGGGACACCAGCTGGAGCTGCTGCCGCCAGAGCTGCCGCTGCCTCCGCATCTGCCCCAGGTAAGCTCCGTCCCGGGGGGATTCCACAGGGTGGCAGGAGGCCATTCTGCCACGGATTCCACGGGGGCGGATTCTAAAGAATTCTAAAGAATCCGGCCTCACTGGACTCTGTGGCAGAATTCTCTGACATCCCTAATTTGCCTGCCCAGTCAGCTGTGGCTCTAACCACCGGCCGTTCTGACCCTCCAACCCTGGGCCCCTCCTTGGCAGTTTCCCTTGCCAAAAGGTTGTCGAAAAAGGTGAGATCTTCTTATTCATCCAAAGTCAGGAAGAGAAAGAACAAGGCGAAGGAGTCAAAAAAGCTCACTTCCTGACCTGGAACCCCAGCTCAGCTGCTGGAGCCACGTCCGATGTTAAGATTCGCCGATTCCAATGGTTTCAGTGCCTTCGATATCGACCACGGCACCACCAACGCCTTCCATGTGGGAAGGGGAGCTTAGAGACTTGACACCGACTCGGGATCGTGGAGAGGTCAGGTTCGACCAAACGCATATTCAATGTGGAGATTTCTCCCTGTGTTCGGCTTACTCCACCTACTCCTAAAGGGGCGAGCGGCCACCCGAGTTTCCACAGCCTTGGTACAGAGTCAGGTCTCATTCCCCTCACTCAGATTGGGAAAGAGGATCGGATTGGTCTCATCCTCTGCCGCGTCGTTACGGGTGGGATGATTGGAACTATTATTGACCTGCAGTGGCAAGAGTGTTGGACTGGGAGCTGGGAGATCCGGGTTCTAGTCCCCACTCAGCCATGGAAGCTCACTGGGTGACTTTGGGCCAGTCACAGACTCTCAGCCCAACCCACCTCGCAGGGTGGTTGTTGTGAGGATAAAATGGAGAGGAGGAGGATAATGTAAGCCGCCTTGGGTTCCTTGCAAGAGGAAGAAAGGCGGGGTATAAATGCAATAAATAAATAAATAAATAAATAAATAAAATATGATCATTACGTTTTCTCCGGTGATTATCAGCGTGACCGTGATGCCTATTCGTTGGCTGCTTTAGCTCAGCCACTGCCTCAGGAGATGGTTATGCTGCCACCGCCTCTGCCACCACTGGTACAGGTGCCCTCTGCTGCATTGCCAGTGCTATGGCTGTCTCACCAACTGGCTCTGGAAACATTAGCTACGCAGAGCCCGGACAGAGGCAAAGCTCTTTCTCCACTCCCCCAGGCGGAGTCCCCAAAGCCTGATGCCCGGCGGATATCTTCCAGCTCCCCAGGGGAAGATTACCAGTCTGACTCGGCTTCGGTCTCATCCATTCCGTGGTTGCTGTTGTCACCTGATGTCGCCGTGGGCTCCCAGGACCCACTGTCCTCCTCGGAGGATATGGGTCATTTTGCAGAACAAGTTTCCAGATTGGCCCAGTGACTTGATCTTAAGACTCAACAGCCCATGGAGAGAGTTAAGGACCTGGTGTTCGATGTCCTCCACACTGATTCAGCCACTCCGATTGCCATTCAATTTCTTCGACTGTATTACAGGCAGTACAGCTGCCCTGGAAGGCTCCGTCTTCCATGACTCCGATCTCTAAACAGCTGGAGACCATGTATAGAATACAAGAGAAGGAAGCAAAGCTTTTATTCACCCATCCTCCACCCAGTTCAGTCGCTGTGGAGTCATCACAGGGCAGGTCTCATCCGGTGCATTCTTTCCCGGTAGACAAGGAGGGCAGGAGACTAGATTTGATGGGAAGAAGTATCTACTTCTCTGCTTCCCTTGGACTATGGGTTACAAATTATCAAGCAACTATGGCTCGGTATCAGCTTTTTCTATGGGAAAAAATTGGCTCCCTCTGCAACTACCTACCAGATGATCAACGTAAACTGGCAAGTGTTTTTCAAGCAGAGGCCATGAAGGTAGCAAGGCAACAAATTAACACTGCCAGACACCAAGCTGATTGTGATGCCAAGGCTATCGCGCTTTGCAGACTTGCTTGGTTGAGGTCGGCGGGCCTTGCACAGGAGGCTCGTTCTCGTATCAGAGACCTCCCTTTTGATGGTGAGGGTTCATTTAACTCCAAAACCGACAAGGCCATGGATGCTATTCAAAAGGCCAAGAATACAGCAAGGAAGATGGGTCTCTCGCAGGCTCCACTGCCATTTAGTCAATGCCACTGGTATCGACAGTCGGCTTTCAGTCAGTCTCGACCTCATCAGGATTGAGCACTACGGCAGCAACAAGGTTTCCAACAGAAATGCCAATTTGCTTCAACATCACGTTTCCAGTCTTCTTGTAAGAGGCCTGACTTTACAAAGAAGCAACGTCTTTGACTGTCCCCTGGAACTGCCTCTTCCCCAGGATCATCTTCCCCTTTTCCACTCCCGCCTCACAGCCTTTTTTCCATCATGGCAGAGAATAACAATGGACTTGTGGGTCCTTGGTATTATTCATCGAGGTTACAGAATCGAGTTCAACACTCTTCCCCCTTTCTCGGGCATCACATCGGTGCCATCATCCCCACTACTTCACGAAGATGTAGACAACCTCCTTTTGAAGGGAGCAATCAAACCGGTCCCTCTGATAGAGCTGCACGAGGGCTTCTACTCCCGATATTTTGCGGTGCCCAAAAAGGGCGGTGGACTTCGCCCAATTCTGGATCTCAGAGGGGTCAATCTGTTCATTCCACCCAGAAAGTTCAGAATGACCACATTGACTTCGATCATACCCTTGCTACAGATGGGAGATTGGTTCATGACCATCGATTTGAAAGACACGTACTTTCATATTGCAATAGAGTAGTTCAGCCAACTTTTTCTCCACTTCTCAGTCAACAGCCTTGCTTACCAGTTCAAGGTGTTGCCATTCGGGCTCACTACAGCTCCACAGGTATTCACAAAATGCATGGTTGTGGTGTGTGCCCATCTCAGGCTCTGTGGGGTCCAGATCTATCCTTACATTGACGATTGGCTCCTAGCCGCTCAATCAAGGACCCGGCTGCTGGAAAGCTTCCAAATTAGGCTGGAACTGTTAGAAGACCTCGGTTTGTTCGTGAACATGGAAAAATAATTCTTAGTGCTATCCCAAGTTGTCCAGTTCATCGGGGCCTCCATAAATTCTGAAGTGGGTCGTGCATTTCTTCCTCGGGATCGAGAACAGGTGCTAATGCAACTTGCGTCAGATGTTCTAGCTTGCTGTATTGTACAAGCCTACACGGGACAGAAACTATTAGGACTCATGGCGGCTACAACTGCAGTGGTCCCATATGCTCGCCTCTGCATGAGGACATTGCAAAACTGGTTTATCAGGGCATTCAACCTGCAGCAAGACTCCCGAGAGTCAGACTACAGCTTACCCCTGCAGTCCAGGCTTCCTTTTGGTGGTAGACTGTGTCACCCAACCTCTTAAGGGGTCTGCCTTTTCAGCTTCCCACACCGACATTGACAGTCATGACAGATACCTCAGTGTCAAATGCATATCAGTTTGGAGAAACCCTTTAGCTCAGGAGGATCATAGATTACTTAAGGAATGTCTCTTGGAGTAGGCGGGTCAATCTGCCCTAGAAAAGACTCTTGATATGCGTTAAGCAATGTGGGGATGGGGTGGGAGTGCTTGCTTAACAGCAGTCTGGCCTGCTTTGGACATATCTAACATCAAGAACAAAGGACAGAACCAAATCTTTGCTTCAGATTAGATTCATGACATTGAAATTCAGTCTGATCTGGCTGAGATTCAAAATTCGTCTTTTTTTCACTGTGCCTTTGTCATTTTAAAGCTTGTTATAATTTGGAAAATTATTTTCCCTTTTGACCCATTTAGCTTGAGGGAAGCTTACACAGCATTTTCAAATTATACCTTCTAGCGTTTTGGAAGGACTTCATTATCACAGTTTGGACTGTGTCTAAGGACCTGCATTTGCAAGCAGAAGAAGTGGAGATTAGGTTTTCTATCTTTTCCACTGTCCCCTGACATCAGAAGGCAAGGGAAGATCAACTAACTCCGCTCTTGTTAGACAGGATGGTTCATATGGATGATCAAAAACATTTTTATAGTTGAGAACGACCAAAGTTTACTGATTAGCTGCAACTAGGCCTTTAGCAAAGTTAGAGCTACAAAAAAAATTCTGAAAAATATATTGTTCATTCTTGTTTTAATAATAGTCTACTTTTGTTCTCTGGAGGATTTTATACAGTTGTTACTCTTAAGCGATTGCTGTAAATGTTCATATATTTTATTTGTGTTGACCTGGTTTCAATTATAGTTGCAAATTTTACTTTCTTCTAAGTCCTGTGGCAAACAGCAATAAATGTGCTTCCAAACAAGGAATTTATAGTGCCATTGCTCTTCCTGATTCACTGAATTTTATGGGGGAACCAGACATCATCTTCACTTGTAGCTTTCCCATGTTTTCCCTTATTGTTTCTTCCATCTTTTCCCTTACTGCAGAAATCCATTAAGAAAGAAAAGACGGACCAGATGCACTATGCCTTCTTATTGGTAGCACTTCCCTCCATTTGGAAGACCCTAAAACTGAATGGCACTGAACTCTCCAGACAGGGATGTTTGCCCCTCTTTAAGTAGGTGCAGTTTCCAGAAATGTAATTCCATGTTAAACCACATCTATCCCAATTCCCACATGTTATCAGCAAAGGTGTAATGTCTATGTCACAGACTGGCAATGCCGTGTTCCACGAGTGGAAGAGAAAACAGGAAAAATAGTGGGCCCACGCTCCTTTTTGCTCTTCCCTTCCTGTGTCATTTTCTGCTGCCAAGCTTCTCTACATTTATCATGTGTTCACCATTCTCTACTCATGGTTGTTTACACATTCTTTAGATGATGTTCTGACCCTCTAATTTCACTTCTGTGTCTAAAGAGCACTTTCAGCAAGTCCTTTTAGAGCAGGGGAAATGCCGTATTATTTCTAAAAGTGAAAGAAAATGCTTTTTTCACTTGTGTATTTGCGCTATTCCACTATAGCACAGTGCCACCTTGTAGCATAAAAGCAGGAAAGGAAACTCTCCATGTAATGCTTGGATCTCAGTTCTGTGACAAAAGTGAAAGTAGATACAGTGGATTAAAAGCCTCATGTAGAAAAGCCCGCTATCAGGTACAAATTTTTATCTCTCTGGCTGCCTCCATCAAACCAGACTTAAAATTCTCTGGATCTCAGGTACCTCCTTTGGAGTTGGCTATTAGTTGTGGGGTGTGGAAGCAAAACAGAAGCCACAACATTTCAGATAAAAGGGTTTAATATTTACTGAAGAAAAATGTGAATAGGAAAAAGTTTTACAATCTGAATTGGTACACACACACACAAATACACAAAAAAACTGTATGAGCAATTGGGTAATAAAAAACCAAGGATAAACAACATCCAGCTAACCTAACTAGGAAAAGGAAAGGTTCCTCCTGTGCAAGCACCGAGTCATTGCGGACTCCTAGAGGGACGCCGCTTTTGCTTGCATTTTCATGGCAGACTATAGCGGGGTGGTTTGCTGTCCTTATTTTATCCAGGTCCTTTCCAAGCATTATCGTACTGCCATTGGTCCTGCTCTCTCGGTCAGTTCTCCAGTTCAGGAGCGCTGGTGCTATCTTTCCTCGGGGACTTTGGTCTTCTTTCCTTCCTTATCAGAACTCGCTGCCTTGATGCTGAGACACACTGACTTCCACACACACAGACAATGGGTTTTAAATAGAGTAAAATGCTTTTATCAGAAAAAAGTAACATGCACACACATCTTCCATACTTAATATGAAAGTATCAGGTTTGTAGTTTGGGGCTCCTAAATCCAGCCTTCAGCGTTGTGGCCCCCTTCCTGTGGAACTTCCTGCCTTTGGAGGTCAGACTGGTGCCAACGTGGCGTTGCTTCTGGTGCCTCCTGAAGACATTGTTATTTCGAGGGGCCTTCCTTGAGTGACCAGCTGCAGTTTATTAAGTTCAGAATCTGTTTCTTTTAAAATGTTTTAGTTGTTATAATATGGTGTTTTATTCTTTCATCTTGTTGTTCACTGCTCCAAAATCTTTGATGTGGAGCGGTATATCAAGATTGTAAATAAAATAAATACATACATTTTCACTTGAGGCACAGGTGGACTCATTGACACTGAATACCTTTTATCAGCTTAGGCTGCTATACCAACTATGGCCTTATCTGGACAGAGATAACCTAGCTACAGTTATCCCTGCTCTGGTAACTAGGGATGTATGAAATCCCTACCTGGCTCCGTGCTGGTCAATCTGCGCTCCATCCCTCCCCCCGGAATCCTCCCTGGCTGGCCCCACTCCGCAGCAGCTCCATGGAGCTGTGGGCCAGGGCCAGCCACAGCCGGAGTTTGGGCCGCTGCCAGGTTGCTGTGGCCACAAATGGCGGCCGTCGTAACCAATCATGGCAAAAGGCAGCCATGCAAATGGCGGCCGCTATGCCATTTGCGTGGCTGCCTTTTGCCGTGATAGGCTACATAAGTATTTACATAGCCTATCACGGCTTACTGCAAGGATGCAAGTGGCGGCCACTACGACGGCCACCATTTGCAGCTGCAGCAGCCCGGCAGTGGCTTGGAAACCAGCCGCCACTGCCGGATCCGCTGCCAGGTACATTCTGCCCCGGGGGGATTCTGTGGGATGGCAGGGTGGGGGAGGCCATTCCGCCACGGATTCCGGGGGGCCGGATCTAAAGAATCCGGCCTCACTGGAGTCCGTAGCGGAATTCTCTGACATACCTACTGGTAACCCCTTTTGGATTACTACAATGCATTATACAAAGGGCTACCTTTGAAAATGGTCCAGAACATTTGGTCCAAAATGGGGCATCAAGATTGTTAACTGGCCAACATGATCATATTATGCAAGTACTTTTCTGTCTGTAGTGGCCGCCAGTCCATTTTCAGGCCTGATTAAAAGTGCTGGTCTTAACATTCAAAGTTAAGAGCAGCACAAATGATCTAAAAAGGTGCAAGAACCACAAGCTGTTCCTGTAAACTTCTTTCTTTTGCAAAGTCAAAATGACCCTGCTATCTAATAATAACTTCCTGAAATTTACTGTGGCTCAAACCTGGCCAATAGAACCAATCTTTGATCAGTCCTATAGAACCAATCTTTGGCTCTCTTAGCTTCCCCCCACCCTTGCCTTATACATATCTATGCTGCTCTTATATGTAAGCAAAACAGAGGCTCATATAACCCTCTGCCTTAAATAAGCTAGGTTACAATGCCTTTCAAACTTCTTACAGTCTGAGGCCCTGCTCTAGATTGTAGAGCCCTATGTCCTACCACCAAATAATGTTAGGTTGGTATGGAATGGGACAGGGCTTTTCCTGTGGTGGCACTCTGGGCATTTCTACACCAGCCTAAAATCCTGCATTTAAAACGGGCTTTGCTTCGGTTTTAAATGCAAGATCACAACTGACTGCCTTTACACACGCTCCCTTCCCACCCCCCCTTCTCCCTGTATCTGAGTTTTCCATTATCTTTCATTGATCTCGCTCCTCTTCTTCCCGCTTTTCCTCTTTTCATGGAGGGAACTCAAGTGGAACACGACAGGATAATTTGATAGCTCATTATCTGCAATGTATTTAAAAACAGAACAAAGGGCATTTAGTGCAGGAGGGTCACAGCAGGGTCACTGCATCATGTAAAGAGCCTGCAAACTTCCATGAAGGAGCAATCTCAATCGCAGGATAAAAGCCCAGTGTGAAGAAGCCCTCTATCTGTTGAACTCCCTTTCCAGGGGTATTTGATTGCCTCCCTCACTGCTAGCCTTTTGGCAAACAATGAAGATGTTTTTTCTTGTCTTAGCTTTCCATGACTGTTTATGAGTTGATTACTACTCTTACTCCTAATAGTTTTGCTCCGCTTTTAAGCCTTTTAAGTTCTGTGGATAGTAGTGTTTTAAAATGTTGTATTGCACACTACATTGAGAGTTTTTGACTAAAAGCTGGTATAGGAATACGTCTAGTAAATAAAATAATAAGGACATTGTGCCTTAAGCTGCAATCCTAAATAGACTTAACAGGGAATAAATCACACACTGAATACAGTGGGATTTACCTACTAGTAAACAGCACTATTAATTACTGTATTTGTTATATATACACACACACACACACACACGCATATGCATGCTACCTTCTAGGACAAAGTCTTCCCAAGGCTGCTTCCATAACAAATAGAAAGACAACATACATTAAAAAGTCACAACATCATAAATACATATGCCAAATTATCATTAAAGAAAAAAAATCCAATAATTACACAAAATAACCATAGCAATAAAAATAATGTCAAACCAGCATAATACATCAAAACCAGCTAAAATATTCAACACACTTTCAGCACCAGTTCATGCCAATAGTACCGCATCTTTTTCAGAAAAAGGGACCTGAAATAGATGGCCCTTTAAAGCCTGCTTAAAGCCTGTAATGATGGGGCCATACTATCTCTTCTAAAAGCGAATTATGCAACTGTGGGGTCACCACCAAGAAGACCCTATCCCTTATCCTATCCAGTGATTTCAAACATCAGTATTTATTTTCTGCTAAATTCCATTGTACCACTCCGTTGTACCAACTCCATCTGCTACGGCAGCTGCGCCCCTACCTTCCCGACCATCTGCTCCCATCGGTAGTACATGCCCTGGTCTCCTCTCATCTAGACTACTGTAATGCGCTCTACGTGGGGTTACCCTTGAAGATGGTTCGGAAGCTGCAGCTGGTGCAGAACGTGGCAGCTCACCTGATTAAAGGCAGCCGCCGGTGTGATCACATCACTCTGGTGCTGAAGGAGTTGCACTGGTTACCAGTTGTTTCCTGGGCCAAATTCAAGGTGTTGGTTTTGACCTTTAAAACCCTATGTGGTTCCGGCACAGCCTATCTCAAGGAGCGCCTCAGCAACACCAGACAGGCTGCTTAACAAGATCAGCCTCGGATGGCCTTCTCTCTGTCCCATCAGCCAGGACAGCTAGCCAGGGCATTCTCTGTGGTGGCCCCCGCTCTGTGGAACTCCCTCCCTAGGAAACTCCACCATGCCCCCTCTTTAATGAGCTTCTGCCACACACTGAAAACTTGGTTATTCAGGCAGGCATTTGGGGTGGGTTAGCGTATTTTTAAATAATGTTTTAATGTATAATTTTACTGTTTTAAATTGTACCATTGTACATCGTCCAGAGTGGCTGGGTTACTGGCCAGATGGGCGATTACGAAATCTAATAAATAATAAAATTTTTGTCCATATATATATATATACATACACACACACACACACACATTCTATGATCTTCAAGACCCAAATAAATTTAAAATTTCTTGTAAGTAAACTCATCAGATTGTGGAAATATTAAATTTGGAAAACACTACCCCCCTACAATATGTTAACAAAAGCAGGCAATATTTTGCAATCATGAAGGCATTAGTGACAGGCTTCTGACAAATTTCTCTTAAGGATGCTTTTGATGTAGACTATCACATCTCAAGAGTTCTACATCTGCCATGGATTTAGGGTTCTGCCTTGGAAAAATCGCTAAACTCTCCGTCTCAATTTCCCATTCGTAAAAAGGGACAATATCTTGGCTTCTTTCCAGTGGAAGAAACAGCATCCGCATGGTGAAAGTAAAGCACAGACTAGCTCTTTGACACAGATGGTGGAAATGGACAATTGGGAGTTATGTAGTAGCCACTATAAAGCTTAGCATGTGGCAGCTGTAACTGTAGGAGGTGATTGTCTGTAGCCTCCTGTCTCCATCCCAGCATGGAGCTGTGCGTAGTGGTGACAATAATGCTTGCGTACTGCATCTTTATAGGCCCCAAGCAACCACTTTTCCCACATGATAAACTTTTAAGTTGTACCACACCGTCCCTATTCATTTGTTTGCAACCAGGGAGTGGCGAAAGTGAAGTATTAACAAAAAGGCAATCTGTGAATTTTAGGGCAGTCAATGAGTCAGCTTGAATTGTTTAATTCCCTTTTAACAGATGAACAAACGATACTGCAATACACTTTTATATTACTAAAACCTTTATGAGGGCACCATGTATTTATTTATTTCTATACTGCCCAATATCTGAAGCTCTCTCTATGCCTTTAAGAAAACTTTCAGTAAGATCAATTCAATTTGCAATTGTAATTTGCAAAGTGTGTGTTGTAATGAAGAAGGAAATAAAATAAACTGTGCCCTTAATTTGCCACCCCATTAATTAAAAGTGTCGGTTACTGAATAACTGAAAGTGCAATCCTATACCTGTCTACTCAGAAGTAAGCCCCATTGAGTCAATGGGATTTATTCCCAGGTAAATATTATACAATTGCAGCCTATGGCTCCATATCCTATGCATCCTATGCATATTTACTTGGGAGTAACCCTTATTGAATTCGGTGGGAGTTACATCTCAAGCTGAAATCCTATGCATATTTACTTGACAGCATGTCTCACTGAATGAACACAGCAGGACTTACTTTTAAGTGAACATGCAGAGGATTGGGCTGCATTGCTGCAACCCTGTACACCCTTACACAGGAGTAAATGTACCTTAACTTGAACTGCGCAGCTTTATTTGTATCTGCTAATTACAGTTTGCATGGAGTACTGAATATATCTGAGTACTGCCATGCTAAGGTCTGATTTGAGAATATAAATGTCAGCACTTTGGCCACATATTAAAAAAATATGTCTGAATTTGCCTGGCTCCCTGGTGCATCAGAGAGCTAGGAGAGACAACGAAAAACAATTTTTCAAGGAGTTGGGGTGAACTCTTAACTCTGTTTCAGTTGCTGCTGTCATCACATCATGATCTTGCAGCAAAGGGCACTGCCTCTGAGAACAACAGTCAACGTATCTTGGAGGGTCTGATTGTTTTCTTTGTAGGAAAGATAGGAATGGTCCAAGACGCAGAATTAATATATTACCCCGCTCCACTTTTGTAGACTATAATTTTTGCAGCAGTGATAACGCTTAACAATGTTTGAAGGCTCAGAACTCACAAAGTACAGAATTTATCTCAAATAACCACAAACATTCCAGCAAGCACACCCAGTTCTTATTCTGTCCTGTACATCTTGTCTGCTTGTAACAGATCCACACTTTAAGGTCTTGAGAGTATTCTTCTGATAATGTTTGCATTTGTCAGTTGGGGTTTATACATGCGATCAGTCAAAGTGTACCGTCACCATATTTTAGTCTTTGCAGGGTCATCCTGATTCAAAGGCAACACTGCAGTCTCCAATGTCCATGCCCAAGGAAATCAATGGGCTTAGCCATTCTTAACTCTTTATTGGCTTTTGCCTTGTAGAAGACTAGTTGCAGCAGGGATCATGTTACCTGTTTTGTTCGTTTTAAGTAGTGCTGTGCCGAAAATTTCAGGAGAAGAACATTTCAGAGACATTCTCATGGGTGGAGTTTGGGGTTCTGGTGCTTCCCTGACTTATGAGTCACCGAGGCGCTGCCCTCCTGCAGTGTCCCAACTTCCTGTATTTCAATTAAAACCCAGGGGAAGACACCATGAGATAACTCCTCTCCATGGGGCTTTTTCAGATCAGGAAGCACAGGCAGCCAGGGAGGCTGCAGACAGTGTGATGGAGAGATGTGTAATAGAAAGAAAAAACAGAGTACCCTCAGCCATCTCACAGCGATAAGGTAAGCTCACAAACACCATCAAAATAAATTCTAAAGAGCCCTGAGAACAAGGCAGAAAAATGGAAGCCTCTTTCATGGGGGGAAGAAAACATTCCGTAAATTGGAGGGCAGATTTTGGCACTGCACTAGCTCCACCTTTTCTCCAGGACTGACACAACACTGTCCCCCTTGCAACTGCTACTGGCCTTCCAGGGAAGTGGCAGTAATATAAGCATTTGCTTGTGAGACAAGATGTATCCACAATCACCCCACAGAAATTAAATATTATGGAGACCCTGGGGAAGGAGCTGAACCCTGAAGAATGACAACAGGAGTGGAATCAAAATGTCTCAGGGGAGATTTTTCAGAGAAAAAATCTCCCCTGCCCCCAGAAATAGAAGACCACTTTGCAGAATTTTCTCCTGAGTGTGTGTCTGTCTGTCTTTCTTTCTGTGGTGGCCATGTCCGTCTGTCCGTCCCCCCAGTACCCCAGAATGATCCTAGGTATGGGGCACTGTGGAAGATGCAAAATAGGGGCCAGGCTGCCAACACAGTTGGTGTTGTTGCCACTTGGAGTGGCTGCAAGAAAAATAAAAACCCTTAGGAAAAAAAGGAAGTTGTGCCACCACTGCTAATGATGAGCTCCACCTCTGAGAAATGGTTGGAGATTTTTTCCTCCCTCTGGAGGAATTCAGTGAAATGTTTTCCCCAGTTTCTTTGCCCACAAATAGGGTGGAGACATTCAAAGGCCATTTGCACACAGCTATAATTTTAAGAAAGCAGGGGTCCGTCCATTGGAAAAAGAGAGTGCGCATCCTCCAAAGAACTATAGGTAAACAACAAAAATTGATAGCTTTTTAAATGGCAGAGGATCACTAAGGATTGGGCAGTTTGACATGGAACCCAAATAATAACTTACTTGTTTTTGAATGGATCAGCATCCCTGCTTTTGAACATCCATATAAAGCTCTTTTGTAGGAAAATGGCTATTTGAATTTGAATGGCTAAACCCTCCCTCAGACATTTAATTTGAACTCTCTGGAGTTAGCATGTTTTCAGGCATTTCTGAATGGATTCTGTCATGGCTGGCACCAGAGGTTGCCTCGGCTGGGTAAGTGCTGGAGTCAGAGGCATGAACTGATTTTGCAATACTGTTTTCACTTTGTGCAGGGCTCCTGGGAAGTTCAGAAAGATCATAGTCTCTGAAGACAGGGCCAGCATCAGCACCCAGCACCCACAGGCAAATGCTTAGGTTTGTCCTGGCAGACCCCACTGGTGGCAATGCCCCCACACCACTTGAGTCCTCCAGCTTGTCCATCCCACTCATCATGGGCTTACCTGGTGGCAGTGGCTGGATCTGGAAAGCCATCCACCACATTAAAATTCCCAGAATGCCCCAGAGTACTCAACACAGCCATGCTACATTGGGTACTCCAGAGTACTGTGGGAACTTGAACGTGATGGTGGCTTCCCGGGCATAGCCTGTCTGCCTCTGGGGGCGGGGGCACCGGCAGCCACAACCAGGTGCCCCTTCAAACCTACTGCTTGCCTTGTTTCTAGGAAATCCAGTGCAAATTAAATCACCCCTCTCCCAATTCCTGGGAATAAGGCAGAGCGGAAAGTTGTCGCACAGGATTCCCAAGAGACTTGTACTGGTTGTGACCTTCCCTAGAACTCGGCACAAAGTGGGAACACCGACTGCTTTGTTCATCTCCTCTGTGGAGAGGTAGTGCAATCTCCAGCCTGTCGTGCTTGGCATTTGGGAAGATGGTGGCTCCCTGTTTGGCAGCTGTAAAGAAGTTCAGTTCCCTGCTAAGGATGAGAGGGAAGGGGCTGAAAATGAAATGGCCAGTAATGTCCTTATACCAAGCTATGGTGCAGCCACACTTGGAAGGCTGTGCACAGTTCTGGCTGCTGCATTGCAAAAAGGTTACTGTAGAGCTGGAAAGGTGTAAAATCATCCAAAATGATCAGGGAACTGGAACACATTTCCTAAGAGGCACATGGCGGGCTTTTTAGTCTAGGGAAAAAAGGCAAAGTCATCAAATATGTATTGTGCAGCTGGCCCTGTCTTTTTAATTTTTTTAATTCACAAGGAAGGGTGTGTAGCCCTGATCCAGATCAGGACCATCACATTCATGGAGCTGAGATTTAAGCCTTCCCCCAGTTGCTTGTTTTTCAGATTCATACCCACACTCTGAGAGCTCAAAAAGAAAAAGGAAAAAAAGGCCTCCCTTGGGTAATTTAAAATATAGAACAACTATATGACAAGTTCAAATCTCTCTCTCTCTCTCTCTCTCTCTCTCTCTCTCTCTCTCTCTCACACACACACACACACACACTCACACACACACACACACACACACACACACGCTAACTGCCTTCTCCCTAACTGACAAGTCCCAACTGCCAGGGAGGCTGTGTTCTTCTGTCCTGCCGTCTGTCAGTGATGGGGACCTTCTCTTGATAAACAGCTGCTCAGGCCCAGTTGTCAAGCTTGTCTGATCACTATGTTACACAACCATTGCTTTCTGCAAAGAACATACCCTCACTCTTGAAAGGATACAGTACACACACACACTTGTGAGTGGGTCCCATTGAACTCAGCAGGGCTTACTCCTGAGTAGATATGCATAGGATCACACTGCAAGAATGCAAGGGAATGCATTTTCTTGTGATGCCAATGGAGAAGTGCTTGTAGTTGGCAAAAGCAATTTCTGTCTGTCTTCTGAAAACATATGAAGATCTTTTATTTTGTGCTTCTGCATGAATACAAGCTTCTCTTCAGAACAGGTTATTTTATTTCAGGCTGTTTTCCATTGTGGTCTTATGTTAAGGCAGAGATTAAAAGCCACCAAAGTCATATGGATAACTGCAGAATACACTTTCTAAGTGGAAAATAAATTAACTTTAAAAGTTAATAGGCATTTTCTCAACAAGTTATAAGGATTATTAGGATTTCCACAATTGCATTTTGGAACAGGAGTTCCTATGGCACTCTCTGAGTTCACTCTGACATGCATTTTTTTTTTTTAATCTGTTTTCAAATGGTATTCCATTCAAAGAATCCCTGCTGGTCTTTTTGTTGTCGAAAATTAGGGCTCATAATGAGATTTCTTAAATTCTGAACAATTGAAACATTCCATGGACAGAGTGTGCTCTTTGATGAAATCACTCCTTTGTGCTTGTATACTGTATGAGCTTTTTCAGCATGAGGAGGATTTATGTCTTCAAACTACTCACCAGGGTTTTTAGTGAATACAGTTTGCTAGCAAATTTGTATGAGCCAAATACATTTCATTTTCAATGCAATTATGGATACTAAAGCCGATGAGGCTTTACTTTTCCGTTTTCTTTTGTTAAGCAGAGGAAATAAGAACTTATTCTAAATTTGGATTATAATGTCCTAGGAGGACTCACATTCCACTTGTATTCAGCAACAGCAGCAATGGGGAAATGTAATGAGTATAAAGTATTAGGAAGATGTGCCATACTGGAAAACTATCATGGTAGGCTTGATTACAATTGCCCTCTTTTCAAAGGGTCAGTAACTCTTAGGAATGTGCATCAGATTCGGACAAAGCCCAAAGCCTGAGCAGGCCACTTTGGTCCAGTCCTGTTGCTTCCTGAGGTGAAGCAGGCTTCCTTCCAAAGCAAACAGAATTGAAGTTGGAGTTGAATGAGGCTTCATTACTGACTTGTGTTTCAGAGACATAAGAGATGTGGAGACTTTATGTCGCCTGCAAATGGTGCCTTTTATTTTTGTTTCTCTAAACACTGGTTATAAGCAGGGGGGAGGGAGGAAATGAGGTTGAGTGACTGAGAGATCCATCTTCTAATCCTAGGGATGGACATTCTTCCAATGCTACCAACCTTCACTATGAAAGAAAAACCCCTTAAACGGGGCTTTCTATTATCATACCTATCTAGACACTGCACCTATCCTTCTGAAATGCTGCAAGTTTCCTGCCTGGGGACACTTCTATGACATGTGCCATTTTCATACAAACTGCCCCAAAAACCATGGGGGGAGGGAAGGGGAAGCAAATCAATTCTCCCCCATGCCAAATAGAAGACTCCCCTTCTACATGAACCACTGCACCTATCCTTCTGAAACCTTGCACATTTCTTACTTAGGCTGTCTTTCATTTTCAGAATAATGTCTACAAGGAACATAGGGGGATAAGTGTGTCATCTTTCGGAGACCCTCAAAATGTCAAGGCTGCTCCTGCACAACCCCCCCCCCCCATAAGCTATAATTCTGAAACTTGAGAGGTGTGACCAGCTCAGAAGGGGCAACTATCGCTGCAATTTTATCCAATTCAGCTAATAAATAAAGTTATCTTAGCTGGCATAGTGACCTACCACCTGAAGTACAATGCCTGGAGTACATTATGCTAGCCAGTACTCCATTTCCTCATAAATATTTCAATCAGAGTGCAACATTATGGGACAATTGTGTTACAGTGAAAAGTGTGTTGGGCTGGATGCTTGAGGCTTCATTCATCCCCAGTCAGCCATAGAACTTGCTGGGGTGCTTGGGCAAGCCTTTCTCTTCATTGAATAGTTTCAGTGAAGATGAATTGAGGAAATAATGAGAAAGTACTCGGGACACGGAAACATGCTTCTAAAGTGATAACCTTAGTGTAGGATGGACCTCTTGACCTATGACAGCTAGAATGTACTCTTCGGATGCAAATACATCCAAATCCTAAATGATGGGAACAGACAAGAGGGAGTGGCTTTTTCAATTGTTCATCTGAGTTTTCAAGGATCATCTGGCTGATCCCTGTTTGAAATTAAACACTATCCCTTTGTCAGATCCAGCAGCAAATCCATATGCTCTTATGAAGTATCTCATGTACCTTACTTGTTCTGGCACCAAGAAGAGGTCTTGGGACTTAGCTGGAACCAAAATTATATTAAAGGCATATTATTAAAAATAGCTGTATCAAAAAGAAATTCAGAGTTGAGGCCAACATGTTCTTTCTCCTAATTCTTCCACAAAAGGAGGATTATTCTAGAATGTAGTGTGATCATTAATACTGATTTTCCTGATTGGCTTGCGCCCAGCTTTTTGGTTCAATTCCGTGCTATTAAACTGTTCTGTATAGATCTTTTCCCACTGTTGACCATGTGCAACATGTGTGATGATCAGTGGGCCTCTAATAGTGAAATATCACTTTCTTAATGAAATTTCCATTCCAGCTCTTTGTTTTACTACTGAAATTGAGGAGACGGCACACAAACACTTTCTGTACCAGTCATGTAAATAGCTGCATAAGCATTTTATCAGTTACTGTCAGGCCTGGTTCAAGTGCAGATTATTATTCACAATAACCTTTTCTCTCCCCCTGCAAATCTTTTGTTTTTCCATGTAGTCAGATCCCCACTGACAGAAAACGATTTTTTTCTCCAACTTGGAGAGTTTAATCAGATTTATCTAGAAAACTTGGATCAACATAAGGAAAGCGAACAAAGTCAGCAGCATGATTTAAGTAAGGAGACTAACAATTTGCAGTCACCGCTGGATGCTCATAAACCTTATTAATGTTTGGTGTTGGCAGGGTGGTGGCCATACCAAGGACCTATAAATAATATTCCAAAGAACATTTATATCTGCTCAGCTTTTCGTTATATGTCCTTAACACAGCTTAAATAACATGGGTAATACCTTCATCATGAGCAGGAAATGAAAAAGTTACCCCATACATGCTTTGTCTTTTAATCAAGTGCTATTTTCTGACTATTTAAAGTCTGATGATTTTATCATCTTTTTAAAAGATTTTATTTATTTAAAATGTATGCCTGCAAGTTCCACTTATTTTTCCTAGCTTTCAGTTAGCCATACGTTCTTTAAATGGGATTAAACCACATGATAACTTCACAATTCCCATCTCACTTCTCTTCTCTTCAAAATAAGCTTCTATGTGGTAGATCAACTCCCTTCCTATTTGGTAGGAAGCGTAACAATGGGATATATGCTAGATGTGTTCATGCAGCCTTTGACGCCTTCCTGGAGCTCGCACATAGGCATTTACTCAAAAAGAACTCCTAGAGAAATGGACAACACAGCTGAATCACACAATCAGGGATTATGGACTATTTAATTATTATATTAATTTGTATTGCCAGTCAATGCTACATTTTGCTTTTACAACATCCTGCCTTCAATTTTGTTTTGTAACTTTTTTCTACGTTCTTTTCTCTTTGGAATATTGTTGGCCACCGTATTTCCTGGCTAATTCCTACCCCAAATATAATGTAATTAATCTCTCTGAAAAGATAGCGATACAGAATTTGAGCTCTAAGATCAACAAGTTAAAGATGCAGGAATTGTAAAGGCTGTTTGGGGAAGGGATGGCCCATGGTGTCATACCTTTCAATTGTATCTACTAGAGTAGGCTAGATTCATTACATCTGAAAAGTGACTGCTGCCAAAAACATCATTATTGTATTATGAGTTTCCTTTACTCTTGCAAGTGGCAGCCATTGATACTGGAGTGAAGAAGCTGGAACTCTCCAACATGATGACACATCACACTTTTTGCATTGCTAATCATTCCAGGGGAGAGATGAGGATGAGACGTTGGCCCTCACTTTCAGTTGAAAGCACATGTCACCTGCAAATATCTAGTCTGCCCAGAAATTGTGTGCTCCTGCTAGGCCTCACCAAAACCACTAATAGCATAGCAGACATGACATGAACTAAAATGGATGACAGCAATGGAAAACCCCAGCTCGATGAGAGATGCTTGGAATTTTTCTGAATCTTAGTGACAGTCAGTGTGATACCTTGACAAATTAGTTGAGGATAAAGACAGGGCAATAAAGACGTACACCTGCAATTTATAGCACATTCATTATTCGCCATTCACAGAAGTTTGCAGGTTCATTACATGACATCGTAATCCTCTAGTGATTTCCCCACCATTTCCCCCTGCCTATCTCATGTTATCCCAAACAGAAAAAAATGCACTACTTTTTCAGCTAGCGCTACAGGAGTGTCATGACCCCTCCATGTATTTCTCCCATAGTGTGAAGAAACTGCTGTGTGTGTGCAGCTGTGAGCAGTTGTTTTTGTTTGTTGGGGGTGCAGTCATGATGAGGATGGCAATGAAGTTGGGGTGGTGGGCGTGTGAGCATACTGACCTGTCAGCTTGCTGCCATGCCACGACTAAATGCAATGCACCGACTTTTTGCTCCCGACTTGGGCTGCTTACTCCACAACACAGAATGGTCAGCATGCCAGCATTCTAGCAGTTCATCAGGAAGCTGGTGCCTGCAGGAGCAGGGTTCAGGCAGTTTGATGGAAGTTGCTGTCCACCCGCATTGCGTGTCGATTGCAACCAAACCGCCAGTAATCTGCGAGGGGAAGGAAAGGGGCAAGAACTAGGGAGGAAATTTCATGATGTGTGTGCAATGGCTTTTCGCAGAAAAGTAGCCACCCTGTGAAAAGGTAAGGAACAGAATATAATGAGATAGAAACAACTGTGTAAAGGAGCTTGATCTAATCCCACGATGAAACTGGCTGGAGAAAGCCCCAGTGCTGATGTGGATTTCTGCCCCCATGTGATGAACCCCTTGATGAGGATTAAATAAACCTAATAAGATACTAACAAGCTCACAGAGAATGTGGAAGCTGTGCATTTCTCTGCATCTTAGGAACTCTTCCTTTGTATTCTGACCTTCCTTTTTTAATTTAATGATGCCTCAGAACAACCAATATTTTACACATTTTGTTTCATTATTTGTCACTAAATTTTGTGCATTTAGCCCCATTGTGAAAGCTGTTTTGCCTAAATCATTGCTAATGGGCCCATGAACAGAGAGGTGTTCCTTTGGATTGCTGCTTTGTTCTTTTCAGAGTTTCTCCAAGTAGAATATGTGAACATTTAAATGAATGCTATTATTTTCATCACTAATAGATAATATTCCTAGCTTATTTGAGGGCATTGCAATTATTGTCCACTTATTAGAGACAGAATATAATCTTCAAACAACATACAGTGATCCAGGGGTTTGCGTATGCAGTTGAGCACCTATATATCTCTTCTTCACATAAGCATCTCCAAAGAAATGTGTGGATTAGAGTCTTCCATTAAAATGACGGGAAGCTATTCTAGGAGGAGGTGGGGGGAATCTCTGTGTGTTCCTCGGAGCTCCTCAGTACAGACTGCTGCATCAGGGCACTTAAGTTTGAAAGCAATACATGCCACAAGGGAGGGGGGAGGAACAGGAAGTACATTTCTTACTGATAATACTAAATTGGGACAGATTGTGAGTACTTTGGAAGATCATAGTACAAAATTCAATATGATCTCAACAAATTAAGGCAGGGGAGGGGGGAACCCCGGCAAAGGCAAATAGGATGAAATGTATAATTAAGAAAATGCAATGGATGATATCCAAGTTGTGTGAGTGGACTTGCCTTTCCTCTCCTTCCCGCTGGGATTTGGGGGAGCACTATGGCTGCAGGGGAAGGGGGAATCAATTCCACTGATGGATGCTGTTCCATCAGGGAAGATGCTAGTTGGATAGCACCCACTTGGGGAACAACCACCAAAGGTCTGATTATTTCATGAGGTATGTCTGCTTAGCAAATAACACTAACAAGGACCTTGGAGAGTCAGAATTAACATCAATCTGCAAAGTTGTGCCATTGCATAGAAATTAATTGCCATATTGGCTTGCATTAACAGAGGCATTACAGGAAGATATGGGAGGTACTTCTCTCAGGCTGCAATCCTAAACACACTTATTAGCTAGTATGCCGCACTGAAAACAGTGGGACTTGCCACTCTATGTGGCACTACTGAAGTCTTTGGTGGAGAAGTTCTCATCGCTGGAAAATCTGAAAACAACCCAAAGGGGAGCAACAACATTATCAGTGGAATGGAGAATATGACACATAACGGAATGCTATAATAGCTGGGCTAACTTCATTTGGCTTAGAGAAGGAACAACAGCAATGGGACTTTATAACAATTCTACTATGGACAAGACAAGAAAGAATAGGCTCCAGCTGCAACTGAAAAGATTAAGGCTTGACACCACGAAAAATATTCTAGTTGTAAAAGTAGTGGAGTTATGAAACAGGCTGCCTAGAGTTGTGGTAGAAAACCTGTCACTGGAAGTATTCAACAGCAGGCTATAGATTAGTTTAGATGGCTACAATCCTTGAGGCTGGCGGACTGACTGACTAGTCCCTTGAAATCCAATTGCAGTTCTATATACAGGAGCAGTCATCAGCAAAGATGAAGGTTCATAATCTATACATACAGAGACGAAAGTTTACAATCCATACATACAGGTGGGGTCCCTGCTTCTAATGAGGGTTTTGATTTTATAACTCATAAGGTCCTTCAAACTCTAGGTCTTTATGATTCTATGGGAGTGAGCGGTAGCATAGTATTTTGATTGAATTGGTTGGCTTTTTACATGACTGGATCTTCCAAAACTCAAGGCATCTCAAATTAGGCAATTCAAAAATGCAGGCAATCCAAATCGGTGGTCAAGGATTTGCTTAAGGCTATGCAGCAAGTCACGTTAAGGTTTAAGAGTTTCTTATTCTTTGTTTTATGCCCTTTTGTTTAAGCCATGTTGATTGACTGGTTTGGACTCAAATTAAAGTCAACTGTCAAGTGTGATACTCATGCCATATGTTGAAAACATCACAACAAATCTATTCGCTGAATATAAAAAAAATCACCACACATGGGAACAATAACCTCTCCTTGAAAACCACATAACAATTTTGATCTAAAGCCACCATGCTCCATTAATAATGCACCCATTTTGTAAATAGACACCATCATTTCTGTGAGTGGGTAGAAGGAACTGGAATATATAAGAACATTTTAAAAACATGAAACATGCTAACTTTCAAATTTAACAACACCCCTTTTTGGAGATCTTGTGCCAAATTTCAGCTCTGAGATAAATGTCCATGGCAATATCATCTGAGCCTCTAAAAAGATAGGTCTATAAGAGACTGGCATCCCCCACCAACCCAAGAAGGAACTTGTTGTTGTTCAGTCATGTCCGACTCTTCGTGACCCCATGGACCATAGCATGCCAGGCCTTCCTGTCCTGCGCTCTCTCCCGGAGTGTGCTCAAGTTCATATTCATTGCAAGAAGGAACTACTGAATATCATATAATTAAGAGTCTGAATTTTTTCTTCTGAGTAGTCTTTTCTCAATGTAAGTTCACCTGACCACTTCCTCTCCCTCATATCAAGAGTTCTCTTTTCATCATTACTGCCTTTGCTATTGAAATTATTGTAATAAGCTGGGCTTCAGGAGTGTGTAGACCAGCATTGTGGAATTTGTTGCCCTCCAGATGTTGTTGGACTACAACTCCAGTCATCCCTAACCATTGGCCATGTTGGCTGAAGATGTTGGGAGTTGGAATGCAACACCATCTGGAAGGCCAATGGTTGCCTATCGCTGTTGTAGGCACTAGACACCATATCTGGAATAAGTTCAACCACTGCAGATAAAAGGACTGGAAGGAAGTAGTGTGTGTGTGTGGGGAGAATAGCAAAGGAGGGAGGTGGAGATTTTCTAGAAGCTAAAAAGAGTTCCTCTATAGCAGGGGTAGGCAACCTTTTTGGTCCTGCAGGCACATTTGGCAATTTGAGAAACTGTCATGGGCACCACAACAAAATGGCTGCCATGGGAGGTGGTGGTTAGTCACAGAGGTTAAGTAACCCACCCAAATGACTGTGTGCAAGACAGAGGTGGGGCTAGAGCCACAACACTCTAAACAACTCCTTTGAACCCACAGTTTTCAGTGCCTTTTTCTTTTTTCCCTTTCTTTCTCTTGGTGGCTGGCACACTGCAGAGGAAAGGAGCAGCCACATAACATCTTCATTTCCTAAGAATCTATCTGAGCCTCTTCATGTAGCCCAGAGGAATTCATGGGAAATAAAGATGGCAGCAGCTGGAAGCCCTCATTTTGCTTAGAAGTGACCCAGCTGCCAAAAATAAAATGTGCTAATTTAAAAAAACAAAAGCTGGGGGGTATCTTGGTGGATGCCAAGACAGATATCCAAGGGAACATTTGTGCTTATGGGCACCACATTGCCTACCTCTGCTCTACAGGTGTGGTCTTGATAGCTCACAATAAAGGATGTAATTCCAGAAGGTGGGGTTCTTTAGAGGGTTTTTTTTTTTTTTCATTTTTAAGGTCTCAGAAAGCTCTTCTGTTGTTGTTTTTTTGCCTCAGGAGACTAATACAGCATCATCCCTTCTGGAAATAAAATGATTTTGCAACTGAACTCCTACTAAGGGATACCAGGAATCTAACAGAAAGGAAGGACAGGAAGGTGGTACCCTACCACCTGTTCTGTTCACTAAATGGCAGGCTTGCAATCTGTATAACGAGTGCAGTTGTGCCTGAGGGTGTCTCTACACCAGCCTAACCCCCCCATTTAAAATGGAGCTTTCTGCTCCTGTTTTAAAAGCAGGATCATGACAGACTCGCTTTATTCATGCTTCCTTATCCCCCTTTCCCCCCTCCTTTCCCCCCTTAGCTGAGTCTTCCATATGTTTCACTATGCAGCAGCTAGATGGCGGTGTGGTCTAGCTCCACTTATTGCAAGTTTTCATCTTTTCACGAGGAAACTCAAACAGAACTCAAGCGCTGTGATTTGATAGCTCATTATCTCCAATCTTTTAAACATAGGAATAAAGGTCATTTAGTTAGGGAGATGCCCTGGTGGTTGATGATGTCACCTAAAGGGCCCTCAAACTTCCGTGAGTAACCAGTCTCAATAGCAGGATAAACTCCGTGTGGAGAAGCCCGGAGAAGATGAGATTGGGATTGAATGGGAGTGGGATCTGCATTTGTTACAATCTTAAGGTGGAAGGTAGGAGGAGACTGCAGAAATTAAAATTAGGTTCTATCAGGTATAGAGATGGTTTCAGGTTTCAATTGGGAAAAATAAACAATGGTTGATCATTCATACATATACATATATATATATATATATATATGATCCAGCTATTACTCAAAACTCATCCCCATTCTTAGGTATAGACAGAAAACAGAAGTAGAAGCTAGACAGTTTTTTATGTTAACAAAGTTGGAGATGCTGTCCTAGGTTTAAAAAGCCAATGGAAGCCCAACTGGGTAGCTTTACCTTGTAGTTGGAGAGGTTGAACCCTCTGAAAAGAAACTTGGGGGGTTTCTCCATAACAATGGAAGGAGAAGCCAATCGTGTCTTGCCTGGATTTTTCAAGGAACTGGCTTTGGTCTGTGTAGGGCTCCACAGCAAGTGTATCACAGTCGCTTCATGGAACATGCTTCTGGGTGGGGGCGCAGGTTGGAGTGAATGTCATGTGACTGGCAGGGACTGCTCAACCAATAAGAGAGGCTTCCCCCCCCCCCAGGCTCTCTCCCCTTTCTCCTTTGATAAAATCCTGGGAGGGTTCCTCCCCTGTATCCATAGAAATCATTCTCTTTCTTTCCCTCCCACTCCCGCCCCGGCAATTTTGAAAGGAACACCATGCTCTAGCTGCCCTACTGCAATCATTCAAAGCTTTGACATTAAGGCTCTCTAAATGCATTACTTTGATTCACGGGAATCTCAGGAGTGCGCAGTCCGGAAACAATCCTCATTGACCACAATGGGAGTTTCTCCCCAGTACACACACATATGTTTGGGCTGGGAAAGAAATGGATGGGAAACCACCCCCCTTTCTAACCCGATGCTACGCAGGATCGGGATGGCTGAAGGTGGAAATAGTTACTTCCAAACGGGAATAAACCAAACAAGGGAGAATCGCAGCTTCGAGAAAGTGCATTATAGCCCTTAGGGAATAAAGCTATAAAATAGCTAATAAAGCTATTTTAAATAGCTTTAAAATGTGCTATTTCAATTGGGGGGAATCGCTGTAAATTCTGATGTGCATGTTCAGGGGACAAGCCTTATTGACCACAATGGGAGTTACTTCTGAGTAGACACGAATTGGTTTGTGCAGGGACAGGAAACACACAGGAAACATCCCTTGACTGGGGTCACGGTGCGAGGTAAATGTGGGGTTTGGGGCGCACAACAACTATACCGGGGAGAACCCGACTTAAGGAAAATAATCGGACTTTAAGCAGTCTCGGGAAATTGGACTTTAAGCAGTCTCAGGTTGTGCGCTCACAACCTACCTATGATAGTCCTGGAAAGAATGCCAGTCAGGGATGGAGGAACTTTGGTCTCTCCCAAATAGTACGTAGTGTGCGTCAATCAACTTGTTCGATGGAGAGGGAACTGTATCCCCTTGCGCCCCCCTTTTGTTATCACCACTAACCCCAGCTCTTTCAAGAGTAACTTCCTTGGCCAGATTGTTGAGTCTACTCTGTGCTGTTGGTACATACATCAGTTGTATGTGTGAGACCAGCTGGTTCAAGACTGAGTGCTTCCAGTTTACTATTTCCATTTTTAAAATCCATCACCTTAGAAAAGTCAAAATGTAATTCACTGTTTTCATTTCATGTATTTATTTATTTATTTCCTGATTCTTTTTCTAAGGCAAAGTTCCCCAACCTGGCACCCTCCAGATGTGTTGGACTGCAATTCAGCATCTCCCAGCTCTAAGCAGCTCAATGGAAGAGACTTGATTTTCCCCTCACTTGTAAACTCACAGCATTTTCTGGGTTAGGCTGAGAGAGAGACTTGGTGAGAAGGGATTTGAACTGAGGCCTCCCCAACCTAAGTCCAATGCTTTGACCAGTACGCTAGCTCTTCTAACAGGAGAGCTACCAAGTGTGAAATAAGCCCCACCCCCCTCAGGATCAGGACTATGTGCATGGAAAGGTGAAAGCTTAAACCTACCCTTATGATTCTGATGAAAATTGTCCCAAAAGCTGTTATTCCCCACCCCAGGATGAAGTTGCCCTTGGTGCATATGGCAGCCCCCATCCTTGGGCAAGTAGCAGCTTTTGGAGGAAGGCATTGTTTTTGGCGCTGCGGTGTATGGAAGGGGGGAGGATTAAACCTCCCTGCCTATATACCATGTTACTGATTGGGCCCTCCTGCATCTGCTACTTTTATGTATTTGGGTTTTTTAAAGCATGAAATGCAACCATGCATTCGTCAGGGACAAAATAGATGTGGCATTAATTGCATAAACAGCAGATGTAGAGAAACGCCTTGGTAGTGTGGGGGCCCCATGGCCTTGGGACTGTGGGGGTGGGGAGGGAAATACAAGGGAAAGGTGGTAGCAACGTAAGAGATATGAAAAAGAATACTGACTTAAGGTCATGACCAAAATAAAATGTTGCCAAAGGTCATGGAACAGAGTGATCCAAGGAACCATAAATGATAACAGAGTAGAAAATAATGAGGGAGATAAATGCAACTGAACTTAAAACAATTATATAATGCTGCAAATCTTCTCTTGCTTACGACTAGAATTGTTAATGGTATTCTTGTCTTTGCAGCAGAAATCTAGCTGCCTCACCAGGTATTACATCAAACATTAGTTAGTGAAATATTAGCAGACGTATGATCTGTAGTGTACTTGAATTACTAGATGATATAGAAGTGCTTCCAACCCACTGGCAATGTCTGCCTTTGCACACATACCAAGGTATCTTTCCACCGTTTGTTGTTTTCTCATTGAGTTCCTCTTGCTTTGTGAATCAGTACAGCCTTTTACTGTGACCGAGGTAAGTACATTTGAAAGCAAAATTCCAGGGTACCACCAGGCTTAAAGACGACTGACAGCCCCAATCCTATGTTTACTCAAAAATAAGTCTCACCAAGTTCAGTACAATTTATTCCCAGGTACGTATATGGCATAGGACTGCTGTTTACGTGGCATTCCCTTGACATCTATAGGAAGAATCCAAATTTTGACCTGCCTTATTTTCAAAAGAATTTACCATAGCACGAAATACTACATATTTTGGATCAGACTTCTTCCTATTTGAACTAGTCTATAGAAAAAGAATTAAAGGGTTAATGTGGTAAATGTAAGATGGTTCCTCTTTTTTGTTACTGAAGAAAAATGAATCTTATAATTAATTTCATATAGAGTCATAAAATTATAATGGCACTGTATATATAGTGTTATTTATTTCCCCATTTGTTGCATGCTGTGTGCATAAAAGAAACTAAAGCCATTCTGTATAGTAGGGGAAAATATAAATTGGGTTATGAAATGATCAAGCTGTGTCTAAATAGAACCATATTGCAGAATGGAAATGTGAATGGCAACTGGAATATTGAAGTAGGATGGAATCTCTGGGGAATAACAGAGTAGTTCATGGAATATATAGAAAACAAAAACAAGTCTAACTTAATTTCTGTGTATTTAAAACTGTTTAAATTGGACAAAATATGTAAGTATGACATTCAATAATTTCCAAAGAGTCTAGCAAGGGAAAATTTCAGCATATTATACATTGCTTTTGAAGATAGCTTGCTCAGAGATACTAACCTAGATTTGAAATAGAGGAATAATTTACAGTTGTACTAGAGACTGGCTATATTGGCTTAAAAATCATTTACTGTCACATATACTAATTCAGTGGCATGTTATATGGAGATAAAAATGTTACTGGAAATGGACATGTTAACAAGACCCAGGTGATGTGGAACAGCTACTCTTATGATCATGCAGCCACTTTTCTAACTTTAAGCATGCCATTCAATAATTTATAATATGTCAGCATGCTATTCAATAATTTGCAGAGTCTGGCAAGGGGAATAATTTACCATTGTACTAGAGATTATCTGTATTGGGTTATAAAATCATTTACTGTCATACTATTTCAGTAGCATAATATATATAGAGAAAAATGTTACCGGAAATACATAGGTTAACAAGATCCAGGTGATTCAGAACAGCTACTCTTGCAATCATGCAGCCACTTTTCCTAACTTACTCTTGTGATCATGCAGCCACTTTTCCTAACTTACTCTTGTGATCACGCAGCCACTTTTCCTAACTGCCACAATTTCAGGCATTGCTGCAGCTCTTTCCACATCTCACCCAGTTCACACCCCCATTTTTCTTGGTGTTTATTTCACTGTGTGCTTACAAGAATCATATGGAGAAAATGCAAGGAGCTTGTAATGTGAAAAGGGCCCTAGACCTGCTTCTGCACATGAGTTCTCCCACTAAACATATGTGATGGACTCTCAAAAGTCAACGTAAACAAAGGAATAGTCAGGTTCTCTGTTTAAGACAGCCTTTCATCATATCTGAGGCTATAGCAGGCTTCTCAACCTAGTGACCTCCAGATACTTTGGACTACAACTCCTATCAGCCTCAGCCAGCATGGGCAGTTGTAAGAGGTTATGGAGTTGTAGTCTGAATCATCTAGAGGACTCTGGGTTGGGGGAGGCTGGGCTACAGATATGCATCTGAGATGCTTTAGCAGAAGAAAGTGCTGGCATGTTGGTTCCAGAGAATAAGAAATGCAAAATAGATCATCTGGTACATTTTATTTGGCCTAACTTCTGTTAATGAAAGTATATGCAAACTTTCAATTTGCAGAGCACTTCATCAAGTAGAACCTTGCTCTACAATCCCAAATGCCTTTTTTCTCTGCTGACAAAAACAGGGGCAGAGTTATACAGAAGGCTCACATCTAGATCTCTTTAATTGCTTATATGTTCAGTTCTTTAAGCCACCAGAGTTGTTCATGGTTGTTGTGGTCATATAAAGGTTTCCCCACCCAGCTGGACAGTGCTCTAAATTAAATCAAGAGCTCTGTTGTTTTAATCTGGTTTCTTTCTCTGGAAAGAAATGTTACAATATTAATCTACTATCTTACTTAAAGGTGAGGGCAAGACTGGAATGACAGCCAACAATTCTCTTCCATTCCCCAATCCCCCCCCCCCCGGTTTATTGATCTGGATAAAATAGAACAAGATCCAAAACTGCTCTGAACTTGTTTTTGTTTTTTGAGAGCCAAACTTGAATGATGAGGTTTGGCATAACTGAAACCCAAACAGCTCCATTATCCATGCCTATTAAAGTGATGTAACCAAGCCCCAAGCCTTTTATCTCAAACCTCCATCCTCTGCTGGACATTTGTGGTTGGAAACTGGAGGGAAACTATTCCTGATAATGGGTTTTTCAAATCACAACCTGACTGCTGTAGGTTTCCAAACCAAAACTATAATATTCTTCTGTCTCAGCAAGCTCATGCTGTTGGGAATGAAGCACTTACTGTGCCATCCTAGGCATGATAACTCAGAAGTTAAGTCCTATTTTGTTAAATGGGCCTTACTCTCAGGTTAGTGTGCCACGTGCATAGGATTGCAGCCGAAGGATCCAAAATCTTCTGTCATATCTTGATAGCTTTTAATGCCTTGGGATGTATTAACATGTGAATGGACTTACCAAAGGCAAATTAGAAGCAGTGTCTTATACTGAGAGTATAAGAAAAGAAAAGGGAAAGAAAGAAAGAAAGAAAGAAAGAAAGAAAGAAAGAAAGATGGAATTGCTTCCACATGAGCATTTGAAAATATTTGAAATTTGCCACACTTGGGAAATATTAATTTATTTCATTCCTGATTGCCTGTTGGCCAGAGCCTTTTGTCTACTGCTTTCTTCATTAATGGTGTATTTTTGGATGTTCTTTTCCTCCAGTCCAAAGGTTAATTAATAGTTACTGTTTCAAGAAAGAGACACTGCTCAATGTGCTACTCATCCTGGATTCAGAACAATCCCATGCACAATTTCTCATATGTAGTAATGTTATTAACCTTTTCTATGCTACATTATTGTAAAATTCTATGGGTATGACAAATAAAGACCAGTGTTGTGATGTTTCTAAATATAGGAGTGGCTGCCAAGAAAACAACAAGAAGTGCCTCTTGTCCATTTCAGCTTATGGGGCAAGTTGTCTGTAGCACTAGAAGCCATTTTACAAATAGGTTATTATGTCATTGTGGCTTTTATCAACCTGTTGGTTTAGTGTGATTTTTAAGCATGAATTTGATGATGTCTAAATATTTCTAAATTTCAGGTTGCTATGGTCTCAATCCAACAAAGGTAGGTACTAATTCTGTGTTGGATTGTGGTCCTTGAGTATTTTATGGAAAGTCAATAGACCGATGGAAAGACAGAAAGAAAGAGGGTTGTACATTGTTAGTGTGCAAGACAAAAGAAAGCTGGCATGGGGATCATTAGACGTTCCAGCATATACATTAGCAACTTCCATTTATTCCCAGACTATAGAAGGATTATATTCCCCATTCCTATGGAAAGTTTGTAATGTGTATCCATTAGTGTCCCATTTTCTTGCCCAGTCTAATAGACTTGGAATAGGTCTATAATCTGTGGGCCTAAAAGAATTGTTTCCAAACATTTCCCCAAATGCCTTGTATAAATGTGAACACATATTCCTTGCCTCCATCTTCATCACATCCACAATTTTCCCTGCTTGTATTGTAACCTTTGTCAGGGCAACACTACATTCTTTGAAAGGAGATGGATACTTGATGTTATTTTGGGTCTCTAAGCTATAATTAACCATATGAGCTATAATTGTATTGGACCTAGCATCAAATAGTTTTTCTTTTTTGATTGAACCTTGTAGTCTTCCAAAGCTGGTGATACATCAGAGTGAATGGTGTTTAAATGACTACTGGTAAGTTACTTAACATGGTGTATCAGTTCAGGTCAGTTTCAGTCTTGCTTAAACTGTACAGTTGGATTGCATTATACCATTCATTTCTAAAATACATTCCTTTTGAGAACGGATAGCTCTAATTCTATTTCATAACTCGGAAGAACAAGTATCTAGTCAAAAGCAGAATGTTCAGGCGGAACCCATTTGGCCTATAAAGTTACTAACATGTCCATAAATAAGTGGATTATCATCAAACATATCAATGGCTCTCTTCATGATATTTATTGTAAGAGGCCAGGCTTAAGCTGTGTAATGGTTTTTCCTTTAAAACTAAAGTTTGAGGGGGCCAACAAAATGTACAACATGAAAGCTGGATACCAGATGTTCAGTATCTTTGAGAGATAAAAGGTGACTCCTGCTATCCTCCAAGTTTAACTGGATGATATAGTAGCCTGCATTGTCAAAGACCACTTGTACTTTTATGAAGTCATTTTGTACTTAACCACTAATAACCCATATTTCCCCGTCACCATATAATCTGTACCTTGTTTTGTCCAAGTGTTGGTGAAATTGGGAGTTTCTTCTAAATTTTCCTTCACTGTATTGCCTTAAACATTTAAAATGACATAACCTGTAGTAAATCTAGATAACTTTAATAAAGTTCATGTCAAGAGCAGAACATTATGAAAATCTTTTAAAAATATGAAGTGATAAAACAGGGGAAATGGGTCCAATGTGTGAGGCTCCCTTTTTGCAGGCAAAATTGATTCTGTGGTGGAGAATAAGCATACTAGATATTTGGGTGGGTCCAGATGGTCCATGTAATGATGATGATGATGATATTGTTTGGTAACAGCAGAAAGGGTGGCTTTGACCTATAAATGGAAACAAAAACAAACAAAACAGTGCCTCACCAACAAAAACATATTGCTTATTGAAGAGTTTGTGGAATGGTATATATGCTCAAGTAAAACCAATATTATTAGAGAAGGCAGATGGGTGGATAATCATTTTATTGAGAAATGGAAATAACAGGGTCCAGTAACATGCATCCCCATATATTATTAGGAATCAGATAATAACTAAGTAATGGCCTATACTGTAATTGGACGTATGATATAATTTTTATTTATTTTTTGGCTATGCCTTAGATACTCATAATATTCCATTCTACTTGATTTCTTATTCTACACCCACCACACCTTTCCTCTCTTTAGTGGATTGCTTATCTGTGAATAAAAATGTAAGTTTTAAGAAAAGGGAGAGCATTCCTAGATGTTATGTCAAGGAGTGGAGAACTCACCCTTGGAATGCCCTTTGGGTGGCATGTAGCGTGGTCCCATGGTTGGTGTGTTACCCATTGCACTTAGGCTGCACTACTATGCATACCTAATTCCCACCATAATGCAAGTAAACATGGATAGGATCAGGCTGCACAATTCAGACCTCAGCACTAGAGTGTTGGACTGGGAGTCGGGAGATCCAAGTTCTGGTCCGCACTCGGCCACAGAAGCTCACTGTATGACTTTGGGCCAGTCACAGACTCTCAGCCCAACCTACTTCACAGGGTTGTTGTTGTGAGGATAAAATGGAGAGTGGAGGATTATGTACACTGCCTTGGGTTCCTGAAGGAGGAAAAAAGGCAGGATATAAATGAATGAATGAATGAATGAATGAATGAATGGTCTGAGGCAAATTGCCATTTCTTAAATAGTTCCCTGTCTTGAAAATGGGTGTTCTACAAATAGTTGTTCCTACCAATGGGAGAAACCAGCCTTGGGCATGGGTGGGTAGGGGAAGAAACACAGCATTTGGGGGGTAAATAAAGGCCACAACTTTGACTGGATACAGCTTCTCCCAGGCAAGGCATGGCATTCTAATGAGGATCTCAATTTCTGAGCAACCTGTGTGCTGTCAGAATTGTCTGACCTGGCCTGCTGGCTGTGTCAGCTTGGGAAGGTGGGAGAAGGCTGTAGTTGCTGACAATTTGTGCCATTTGCATGACCCCTGCACAGTCGCCTGGGGACATAGCCATGGCATCATCCCTTGCAGTGGGTTGGGATGTACGGTAGTTATGGAGTCACGCCCTGAGGGAGTGGAGAGCCCATCCCCACACTTTCTTGGCTGTAGACCCTGCCCAATGCCCCAGCATTTCATCCTGTTTATTTCGAAGTTGTGACAAAGATGTAGATGTTTCCTTGCTTTGAAGTTGGTATTGTTTGTTTCTTTGTTTGTTTATTACCTTTCTGTACCGGCCAATAGCTAAAGCTCCCTGGGCAGTTCACAACAATTAAAGCCATAAAATACGACGACACAATGCAACATAATAGAAAATTTTTAAAGTTTAAATTTAGAGTATAAAACCAAAGTAAAATTAATTATGTACAGTAGACATGGGTTTGCTATGGGGAAGGCAACCCCACCCTGGACCACTGTGGCCAATTAAGATTGTGGGTAAAATTCATTCCAGGCCCCGATGCCCAGCAGATTACACTGGGTTTTATGTCAATCACGTAAATCAGTGGTAGGGAACCTTAGGCCCTCCAGTCCAAACATTGTTGGATGTGAGCTTTCATAATTCCAGGTGCTATCTGGGGCTGATGGGAATTGGAACTCAACAACAGGTCTCAGTATCTTTTTGTAACTTTTAGCTGCTTAAAATTGTTTTTAAATTCTGAACGTTAAAGGTTTTATATTATGGTTTTATTCTCTTGTATTTGTGGGTAGTAGGACAGGAAGGCCTGGCGTGCTATGGTCCATGGGGTCACGAAGAGTCAGACACAACTTAACAACTGAACAACAACAATTTCTGGGTAGTAATGTTTGTGAACCACCCAGAGAGCTTTAGCTACTGGGAGGTATAGAAATGAAATAATTAAATGAAACATCTGGAGAGTCAAAGGTTCCCCACACCTGGTGTAAATAAAAACAGGTATCAACGTAATTGACTTTGTCACATATAAAAAAAGAGGGTGGGAAGGACTGGGTGGCAGAAACACAAAGGCCAGGCTTCTGGACAGCCTACCCCTATATCTTCTAGGAGCAGACCAGACCATAGCAGTTCTCCCCCTGGTCCCCCCCCCCGCTCTCTCCCAATCAGCTGGGAGTGGAGCAAAGCCACTGATTCTTTATGCATCAGGCAGCTTCCTAAGGATGTAGTCTCATCCTGAGGGCATCTCCCCACCCCAGTTTAGCTACAGCCCCGCTGTGGGCACCAAAAGGAGTTTTCCATGTACTCGGCAGGCTGAGCGCGTTGCAAAACACTTTATGTAACACACTTTATGTAACACATTAATAATGTTAATAACTTCACCAATGTATGAAAACTATTTCGAACAATGTCTTCCCCTGTAACCTCTTAACTAAAGCAGAAGCTACATAAAGACATGGAAGTGAATTCAACATTGTATAAATGATTGGGGCAGTAAACTAACCCCCCTTCTATGAAAGCATGAATCATTTTTAAAGACAGAAGATTATTTTTGAAAGGAAAAAAGTCAGCGGTAATGTCTTGTTGACAGGAAAAGAAATCCACTTTCAGTGTAATATAACTTTCAACAGTAACCAAGCAAAATTTAACTAGCGTCATGGAAGCTAAAAAATAAAATGCCGAAACTACTTAAAATGGCATCCAAGTTGATATCAAGAGTTATATTTCAGTCGGGTAGGAATTTCAACAATAAAATGCCTATAATTGTCTTCTGAGAACATCTGCAAAGAGCATCAACTGCATTGAAATTTCATACTGAAAGCCATAGAGGCAAGGTCACTTTCTGGTTACAATTTTAGCTATTTTTATGTTTTTGATCAGATTTTCAAGTGAATAATTTCTGAATATTGTACTTTAAGGTCCATTGTGCCATGTAGATTTTTTAAAAATTCAGGATTGTCATTGGCGGTCACTGAAGGTAAGAGAAAGTTATTTAAACAAAGCAAATTGGTCCTACAAAATAAGGAAAACCAATTCTGTGAAACAATACTAGCTGGAGTTGCATGTTGTTTTCCCCCATGTAATTTTTGCAGTTTCTTTGTAGTAACATCCGTGTGGTCTTCTGGATATATTCAACATGCATAAATAATCAGGTTTGCTGGGCCCTGCTGTAAGCCACAATTAATTCATTCTAAGCCTGGGCCAAACATCCTCCACCCCGAACTTTCCTGGAACCATTCCTCTGGAAAAGTGTGTGTGTGTGTGTGTGTGTGTGTGTAATATCAGCAATATTTAGGGAGCAGGTATATCTGAAGAACGTTTGTGTGGGGTAGGCTTAACTTATTTGTTTACATTTATACCCTGCCTATTGTGCCCATGTCCTGCTTGTGGTCTTCACATAGGCAGCTGGTTGGCTGCTGTGGAACCTGAATGCTGAACAAGATAGGCCTTTGGTCTGATCCAGCATGGCTCCTCTTACGTTCATTCCATACAAAATGCTCAGAGTGGCTAACAACAACAAAGTACACGCACGCACACACACACACACACACAAATAATTAATCCATATAACAAATAAGCTATATTTCAATAAGAAATATTTACCGCACACACAAAAACTTTGCTGCCCATTCAGGTGGTAGCATGGTTGCCTTCAGCAGCCCAGTGGCTCTCCCTTTATAATTTGGGACAGAATGCCCCATGATGATGACACTATGAAGTGGTGGTAAAGCTGCATTTGGTGATGGTGGGAACTTTAAGTTAGCCACTCCTCAAAGTTCTTGGATTTTTCCTGCCCCTTTAGATTAATCCAATCTTCAGAGGGCATTTTTATCCCATCCCTAAAGTAACGAAAAATTCATCTGGGCTGAATGCTTTGGTCCAGCACTCATCCTTTCTGAGAACTAAAGTGTGGTTGAGAGGTAGTAGCCTCCAAAAAGCTATCCATAGAATCAGTGGCTCAAATGACTTTGTAATTACCATGCAGTTTATTACTAAACCATGTGCTTGGGTGTGAGTAGAAGGTACTGCCAAGTGAATAACCAGGTGGCAAATTGTACTTGTCCACACAAATCCTGCCACCAATGAGCTACGCTATTGTTACATTATGGGTAGCACTATGGCAGCTGTGTTCATGGCTCCCAGTGTACTGGCATTCAACCTTTTAAGGCTAAAAGATGAGCCCAGAGCACAACTCCAAAGTTGCTGGACTGTGTTTTCCAACCGGAGGAAAAACGTAGCAGCATTAGGGTCCCTGTGCAAGAACCCCACCCCTTTTTCTGTTAGCCCTCAGTAGGTCTTGAATGAGAGATGTTGTCTGTTTGTCTGTTGTCATGATAAGGAAATACAGTTCTAAAAATTGAACACCATATAATCTGTGCAACCTCCAGCTCATAGCTCAGATACTTAACTTCTTGGTACACTAGCTCTGGTATCCATCCTGGCTAGTTGAAACTACTTCCGATAGCTTCCAAATGCTTTCCCCACACCGAAAGGGGCCGGTAATATGGATATTCTATTAAAGAAAGCTGGTAGTCATGAGAATCTTAGAGATACACAATCCATGGTGCAGAATCTGGTGGAAACAGCATGTCTATACGCCATACGGCATGGGAACCATTCATAACAGATTCCCAGCTTGGCTAGAAGATGCAAACTATTATTCACCATTAAAATATATATCCACTTCTTGCTGTTGTTGGCTGACTCTCACCCCTTTCCCCCATCTCCTGGACTCATGCTTAACAATTTTCTGATCTTTTACTGCTTCCATTTAGTAACACAGCAACATTCCAAGGTGGACAAAGGCCATGATATCCATCTAATCTACTGTTTGTTTACTCTGTAATAATTTGTCTTGCCTGGTTACAGTTACAACTAGTTCTGCTCATTAATTATTATAAAAAGAAAGGCATGGGATGCAAACCACATCCTATTAAGATCAATGGCAAAGCTCCCATTGCGTTTAAGACATGAGGACTACACTAATTGTTTCTAATATTCCATAAAACCCGTTTAAAGTCTCTCCTAAATAAACAAAAACTTCAGGCTTTTTTTTTTTTCAAACTATTTGCAGCTTTTGCATACACATATGATTGATGATGTCAGGTACTTTAAAAAATATGACTAATGTTCCCTTCTGCCTAATAAAACCATAGCGTTTTCTATGTGTGTAAGACTTGGATCTATAAGCTAATTTGGGGGTATTTTCACTCTTTCTAAGGCACAACAGCACTTCATAATTGGGCCGTGTCATGAATCCTTGCAGATATTTCAGCTTGGACATCTGATCGAGGTCTTGTTGTTGCCACTTCAACCAATGCTTTGTGACCAGCCCATGGTGGAACTTGGGCTACATATCCAACACCCGACTGAACGTTCCCTAGTGTGCATATGGACTTACAAGACAAGCAGGGCTGGCCTTTGCCTGTACAGAGCGAACCAAACATTTGGAAACTTGTGTATGCCCATGGAAACATTTGTATGGACAGAGAGAAAAAATAGTGTGTGCACTGGAGCTGCTGTACATTGGAGGAATGTCTGGACTGATGAATGTTTTAATAGCCTGTAATAGATATAGGATGTGCCCTACTCCTACTTTTGGGAAAACTGATAAGCCAGCCTTCCCCAATCTGGCAAAACAGATCAACCTGCCTTCCAAATGTGTTGGAGTCAACCCCAGACAGCTTCGCTATTGGTTGAGATGATGGGAGCTGTAGTCCAACACATCTGGACGACCACTTACACCTGTATGAGCCTGTACAACCAGCGTTTAGCGTCAGAGGCCCTACTCTCTGGTCTACCAGCAAGAGCTATTAGGGTGGTGAACGCTAGGGATAGGGCTTTCTCAGTGGTGGCCCTACACCTTTGGAATTCCCTTCCCCGAGGACTCATTCGTTCCAGTCTGCTTTTGGTGCTTAAAAACCATTAGCTGCTGCCACTATTGATATCTGTGTCTATCTGTGCCTGTATCTAATTGTAACTGTATGTTCATGGTTTTTGTAGTATTGTAAGCTGCCTTGAGGGCGGTGTGCCCTGAAAGGCAGATTAAAAATGGGGGACACCAGGTTTGAGAAGGGTGAGATAAGCAATATCTCTTAAAGTCAACTACACTGAAACACCCAGACCACAGCGCCATAATATCTGGAAGTTATTATAAAATAAGGTGTCTCACAGTGGAGACCAAATTATAAAGTTTGTTTGGAATTTCCTGTCTATTTCTTCAACCCCTCTTTGCACTGTCTTGTTACTCTAAAATAAGACTATCCTGTTCCTTGATTTATTTATTTATTTATTTATTTATTTATTTATTTATTTATTTCATTTCTATACCGCCCAATAGCCGAAGCTCTCTGGGCGGTTCACAAAAATTAAATCCAAGCAACACACAATAAAACAATTTAAAATATACAGAACATTAAAACCACAATATAACAATACAACCACAATAAAACCTAGCAGCAGTGCAGGAGTTTAAAATACAGATTTAAAACAGCAAAGATAAAAATTTAGAAAGCTAAAATGCTAAAATGCCTGGGAAAATAAAAAGGTCTTCACCTGGCGCCGAAGGAATACAATGTAGGCGCCAGGCAAACCTCACTAGGGAGCTCATTCCAGAGCCGGGGTGCCACAGCAGAAAAAGCCCTCCTCCTAGTAGCCACCCGCCTCACTTCCTTTGGAAGGGGCTCATGGAGAAGGGCCACTGATGATGATCTTAAGGTCCGGGCAGGCACATATGGGAGGAGGCAATCCTTCAGGTAACCTGGCCCCAAGCCGTTAAGGGCTTTGAATGTTAACACCAGCACTTTGAATCGGGCCCGGAAATGGACTGGCAGCCAGTGCAGCTGGAAAAGTACTGGCGTAATATGAGCTCGAAGGCCAGTCCCTGTTAACAATCTTGCTGCCCTATTTTGGACCAGCTGAAGTTTCCGGACCGTTTTCAAAGGCAGCCCCACGTATAACGCATTGCAGTAATCCAGACGAGAAGTTATCAGAGCATGGATAACTGTAGCTAGGCTATCTCTGTCCAGATAAGGGCGTAGTTGGTATACCAGCCTAAGCTGATAAAAAGTGCTCCGTTGATGGAGACTGAAAAGCAATTAGGCTTTTAGATCTGTAAAAACCAAATGGTGCAGTTTGTCATTTGTTCACCTTCATCAAAAGTTCATCTGCATTTACATAAAAAATAAATAAATATCCAGGCCAATATTTGTCTTCACAGCAGCCGGTCCACTTTTATTGTACTAACAACATTTTTCTCCCGCCTTTCCTTTAAGAAGCACACAGCAGCATAGATAATCTCCTTCCAACTTTTTGTTCTCACACCAGACCTGCAAGGTATGTTAGACTAAGATACAGCAACCAGCTGAAGGCCCCACAGTGAGCTAGCTTTGTGACTGTCTTGGGATTTGAACTCTAGGTCCAATACCAGTGATTTACATAAAATAACAGTTGGATCATCAGGTTGTTTTACAAAGACTGAGTTCTTTCTTTCATGATAGATTAGTTCCCAAACAGAGATATCTGTACTTTACACTGTTTGATTGGAACACTTAACAGTGGTCAAAGCCAGAGAAGAAAAAGAGAGGAGGCAGTGCTCAGCGCCCTTGACAGCCTAACAGAATGTTTAAATAACTTTTTTGCTATAGTACATTCAGTGTTGACACCCACAGTGGGTTCCCTCCCTTAGTGAATCTATTTTCTCACTGCCACTGTCACCGGTTGCTATTCCTCCTCACCCTCTGCCTCGTCATTGATACCACTTGCTTATTTGACAGGCAGCGAGCCAGTGAGTAAGACGGCAGTGGCATCCGCTGCTCTTCGTCCTTACCATTACTGTTGTCTGGGCCAGAGCAAGAGGCAGGTGAACGAGGCAGGTGAAGAGGAGGAGCCAGTCCAGGGGACTCTTTTCAGTGGGCCCCTGCTGAGGTGTGGGCCCTCAGCAGATGCCCCACTATACCTACCCTTGATGCCAGCCCAGTGTACAGTTGCAACTTTGGATTTTTCTAAGGATGATTGAAAAGCACAGCTTTTAGCTTCAACTTAGTTGATATGCTCAAAGATGATATCCTGGCTTTTCTTTGCAAAATCCATGCTCTTCATTCCCTAATATACTGGGTTGGATCCAGTGGTGACTGTCCATCTGTGAAATGGAAACTGCTGGCAGTTGCGCCTCCCCCAATCTTCTCTGGAGGGTTGGGGGAGCCTCTAGAGCAGATTTGGGTGTGTTCATAGAGAGCTGCAGGAGGAGGAGTGCAAGCTGTCACATTCCTTCATCCTTCCCCTTCCCAGTCAACACACTCCAAGATACTGGGCTTCAGGCTCACTACTTTATTAGTTAGCGACTAGGCTCTTTACAAATGCAAATTCTAGGAAACTCTCAGGCTACAAAGGAAACAGCTACTCCACACAATTATGAATACCAATAGAGGATGCTCCTCCCTTAAGGTGGCTCCCTCCTATGTAGGCTTTCACGTATAGCCAACCTGGTGGACCATCTGAGCTCCACCTCTAACTTTTCCCGTTTCACTTTGCAACAGACCCTAGCATCTCTCAAGTCACACCCCTCACTCACCTCTTCCCTCGAGACCTGGGTTCTCATGGAGGAGGAAAGGGGAGCCCCTTCAGGCCAAGCCATCTGTGTGCCAAGGTCTTGAGAAGAAGGCTTTGCCATATCTGAGCTCACTAGGGAGGGAGCCTCCCCCTGTTCTGGCTGTTCCCATTCTGAATCTGAGCTGCTAGCTATCTCCACATGCTCAGATTCATTCCTGACACAAGGGCAAATCCTGTTACACAACTAGAGGTATGTTTGCACGATGTTGGATTTAACCTAATATTTTAAAGCTATTTTGTAATTATTTAATTTGGAGTGCTGGCTTTCTACTGTTGTCATTCCATCATGCTTATAGATGCTGATTTTGGCTGCTGTCATTTCAGCATGTTTATTGATGCTGATTTTGGCAAAAACGCCAGTATCCCTCCGTAGGAGGGACCAGTGAATCTCCATATCTTATTAATTAGGCTTCTAACAGTTGTGCATGAAGAGATATGGATTCATAAAATTCCTAAAGAGACATCTCTGTCTGGGAACTAATCTACCATGAAATAAACTACAGGGTTTAGCTTCCTATGGGGATGAGAGAGAGTGAGCATGCTGGAGACTTGTGGTACTTTTGTAATATTGGTTTTATTTACAAATATACAAGCAGAGCACATTGGAGGCAAGCAGACCCCTATAAGCAAGAGTATGAAGACAAGAGCTTCTTAAAGATTTTACTAAGAAGTCCTTCCCTTTAATCACAACAACAGGCAATTGTCCTCTTCCTTTTTAATAAGCAAACCTGCAGGAATGGAAACTTTGAAAGCCAACTTCAGTCAGAGAAAAGATTAAATTTTGTGGGTGGGCAAGGGAAAATAAGTATGTTCAACTTTATAAATTATTTTTCAAACAGAAACCATCATCTTGGGCTGGCTACAAAGTTGCTGAACTCTGCTCCATGCGGTATAAAAGGATTATGGGTGTTACTGGGAAAGATCAGGGATTATTGGGTTTAAATGTAAAGTTTACTGGAAGACACCTGCTGTAGACACAAGGAGGACCTTGGGGATTAAGAGCTTTACAATGAGTGGTACCATTTTAGTTTTCCCCTCATGACTGGCTGTTTTCATAAAAGAAGGAAAAACAAGTTGCTGTTGGCCAATAAATAAATAATAATAATAAAAAAATAGGCACACCCATTTCTAAAGCTTCAGGTAACAACATTTTTGTCCACCTTCTGTTACTTGAGGTTTGGGTCAGTGGATTTCTTTCAGGTTAGAGTGTAGATGTGCTGTGGCCTGACAAGGTTACTGGTGTTACATGACACAGACATTGTGAAGAAAGCAGTATGTTTGTTTGAGGGTTTTATCTTCAAAGAAGCAGGGTGGGGAGTGGGGGCAGAAACCACTAATAATTATCCAACGTTATTTGTATAATCAAATAAAAACACCCAATCTTTAAATCATTTTGAGGCCACCACATATTTTAATAACTCAGTACTATATAACTGGAAGGTGCATATCTTTGTCAGGGTGGACACTGAGCCCATAGAACCTCAGAACAGTTCTGATTCTGAGGAGGAACAGCCATCCGTGGGAGAGGAGCGCGCTCATCCCTCCCTGGCCCTGCAGCTGGCAGAGATTCCTCCTGCCGGCATTCCAGACATAGATAGCGGTCCTGGGAGGGAAAGAGCATGGGAGGCGGGCTGGATGGATGCTCGACGCAGACGCAAAGAGCGGCAAGCTATGGAGGGCGCGGAAAGGAGGCGTAGCGCCCGTTTGGCGCGCAAGCAACGGTCGCGTCCAGAGGACCCAAGGGAAAAGGGGAGGGACTCTCCCTAGCCCATCAGTTCAGGGTCTGCAAGTGATTCTCATTCAAATGGGGACCAACTGTTTCCAACCTGGGGCATAGGTTACTCTGCTGTTCATAGCTTAGTCACTGGGTATAGAGTTATTAAGTTGTAAAAGGAATAAAGCCTTGAAAAGAATCGTTTGTCTGTGTCTGGACTGGAGTTGGCTACTCGAGTAGACTGAAAGAGGCCGGCTAGGGCCCCCTGACAATCCTCTTACTCTAAAACGAGTTCCATTACAAGCTGAACTCTTCTCTATTTTGTATCGTATTCTGTGGAATGAAGAGAAAGTGTCTTTACATTTAAAGGTATTATGTATGAAAGCAGTGAAATGTATTTATTTTATCAACTTACTAGAGCTAGGAGCATTAAAAAGATTTAGTTAGTGAACCAGAGAGAGACAGTTTTAATTGGTAAGAGAATTTTTAATTAGCTGAGCTGTGAGTTAAAGGCACAAGTTTATTTGTTGAGACTGTTTTGGTTCTAGTCTGTGAACTGTAAGTGGGAACATGGGTAACATCTCTCCCAAAAGATGGCATGTACTTATCGGTTCTGTACAGATATGCTTTTCTTAGTGCGGTATCCTCAACCACACATACTTCAGTTATAATAGCCTCTGGGTTGGATTTACAGAAATATTACAAAGGTATTTCACTGTTTCTGAAATACAGCGATACCTGCCTTTGTGGCACTGGTGCACACATGCCTGTGTTCAGCACTTTATGATTCCCAGCATAAACCAATGGCCATCACACTAACACCACAGACAAAAACTTTCTCACCTCACTTCAGAGATAATGCATTTCAATGGAGGTACTTCACACATTCCAACCTTCATCAGCAAGGCCTGGTTGACATATGCATGCAGTACATATAATTTGATGACTCCACCATTAGGTGTAGATTTGTATGAGTGAATGGCCCATATCTGATCAAACACCAAGACAGAATCTTTATACCTCCTCACTTCACCTCAGAAGCTATTAAGTTGAATAGGTTCACACATTCAGCTGCCACTAAATCCCTATTTGGGTGTTCCCGTTGCTGCCATCCCCAATTACTATCATGTGAGGACAGCGAGGGGGATGAGCCTGTTGACCCTGTCTCCACCATCGTGGCCCTGTCACTGGCTTCATGCTTTCCATGAACTGGGAAGGTGAACGTCTGCAGTGAGGAGCAGCCTGCAGGGCTAATCCAGCCCACAAGGAACTCAAACCCAGCCTGCGCCTCCTCTTGGGATTCCCCGGGGGGAGGGTTAACATTTCGAGGGCTTAAGGGTAAAGTAATCAAGTGAAGAGGAATTATGTGTGAACTGAGACTTGAATGGAGCTGAATCTACATCAAAAACAATTGTTGTTATTGTCATTACTACTACTATTGTTTAAAATATTTCTTGGCTGCCTTTCAGGGCAGAAGCCCTCCCAAGACAGCTTACAGAATGAAATACATAAAAACAGTTAAAATATTAAAAGCGATAAAAACATAAACACAATGAATTAGCAATAAAAGCAACAATAACAGTCAACAATAAAACCAGCAACAACAAGGGTAATGGCATCAACAAGAGCAATCATATCATGAAAAGGCCAAGGTAAAATAATATATTTTCAAGGCCTTCTTAAAAGCTTGCACAGTATGGAGGCCCTCCGATGGCAACTTGTTCCAAAGGTGTGGGGCCACTGCAGAGAAGGCCCTCTCATGTGTGGTCACCCACCTAACTGCTCTCACAGGTGAACAAATGAGAAGGGGCTCTCTTTCTGATCTTAAAGTGTGGACAGGCTGATATGGGTGAAGGTGGCCCTTCAAGTAACTTGGTCCCGAACCTTTTAAGGCTTTAAATGTAAAAACCTGCACTTTAAATCAGGCTTGGAAACACACTGGTAACCAGTGCAGCTGGTGCAGTATAGGCATTATATGATCAAATCGCTTTGCCTGTACCAACATTCGGGCAGCTGCGTTCTGCACCAGCTGACATTTCTGAACCATCTTCAAAGGCAGCCCCACATACGGCACATTACAATAGTCCAGCCTGGATGTCTCTAGTGTATGGATAACTGAGGCAAGATCTGTTCTTTCCAGGTAAGATGGTAAAATGCACTTCTGGACACTGCAGCCACTTGGGTTTCCACAATTAGTTCAGAGTTCAGGAGGACTCCCAGTTTACACATTTCATCTTTTAGGGGGAGTGCAACCCCATCTAAGACCAGTTGTAAATCTCCATCCGAAGTAGTTGGTTTCCCAACCCGCAGTACCTCCATCTTTTCTGGATTAAGTTTCATCTTGTTCATCCTCATCCATCCCAAAACAGCCTCCAGACACTGGGTCAAGAGTTCCACAGCCTCCCTGGGATGTGCAGATGGGAAAAAAAGATAGAGCTGAGTATCATCTGCATACTGATATTTCAGACCAAGCCTCCTGGTTTCATGTAGACGTTAAAAAGCATAGGCGACAAGATAGAACCTTACAGCACCCCACAGGCCAACAGCCATGGGATGGAACAGAAGTCTCCCAGCACCATCTTCTGAGACTGCTCCTCCAGGAAGGACTGGAACCTCTTTAAAACCATGCCTCCCAAGCCCAGCCCAGATAAACCATCCAGAAGGATACCATGGTCAATGGTATCGAAAGCCGCTGAGTGGTCCAGAAGAACCAACAGGGCTGCATTTCTCTCATCCATTCCCTGGTCATCAACCAGGACGACCAAGGCTGTTCCTGTCCCATAACCAGGCCTGAAACCTGATTGGAATGGATCTAAATCAGTTTCATCCAAGACGACTTAGAATTGTGAGGCCACCACATGCTCCAGCACCTTGCCCAAGAATGACACATTTGATATCGGGCGGTAGTTATCTGAAACCATTGGATCTAAATGGTTTTGGATAACTACCGAAATGGCTTTCTTCAACAAAGGCCTCATCACAGCTTCTTTCAAAGCTGTGGGAACCTCACTATCCCTCAAGGAGGCATTTACCACCTCAGAGGTCCAGATACTCAGCTCAGCTCTGGCAGATTTCACAAGCCAGAGTAGGCAAGGATCTAAAGAGCAAATAGTAGGCCTCAGTCCTCCAAGCAGTTTGTCCACATCCTCAGATTGCACAAGCCAAAAGGTATCCTAACATGACTAGATGGTGCACCAGGCCTATCCATCTCAGACTCTGTCAAAACAATGGCATCCAAGTTAGCACAAATACAGGCAATTTTATCTGCAAAGTATCTGGCAAATTGTTCACAGAAGGCCTGAGTTGTTGTGTTCCATGGCCTATACCCAAGAGGCCTTTAACCACATGAAAGAGCTCCACTGGACGACAATGAGCAGATGCAACAGTGGCAGATATCACTAAGCAGATGCAACAGAGGCTGCCATCACCACCATAGAATAAGATGGCAAATGGATTCTTACCTGTGTTTGATGGTATTTGTTGGTAGCCTTCAACCATTTGTGTTATAATCGTCAACACAGTCGACATATTGTTATTGTTATTGTTGTTTTATTATCATCATCATCATCATCTAATAATAATAATAATAATAATAATAAAAATAATAAATAATTTATGGAGAATTCCTAATATGTGATATGCTTTAAAATCTTATCTGCCTCCATAAATACCAGGCGGTGATTAGCTTTCCTTCTTGACTGATGGATAATTGGGCCCCATAGCTGAGGCAGAATTTGAACCCAAGTCTCATGAGTGTACATTCAATTCCTAGAAGTCAGTCAATGAAGGAAAATAATTGTTTGTATGTTCCTTTAAACTTCTCTTCTTTTTTAAAGTTAATAGGAAAATTATTTCCATTTGGAGTTATGTTATGCTTTTCCTACCCTGCTGTCTTGAGCATTCAGCTGCCAAGGGCAGAATTATGTGATTCATATTGTCTTTAATTGAAATGTCTGTTGCATACAGTCAGAACACGGAGCTGTAGCTTCTGTTGAAAATGGATGGGAATGCTGCCATTGACTTCAATGGGGAGCTGAATTTGGTTCAGAGACAGAAGGACACTAACTACTGTGCTTAATTTTGTGGGGACAGTGGCTACTGTAATGTCTTGAAGAACTGGCATCTCCATCTCCTAGAAACCTCATGCTTTTCTGTAGTCCAGATGCAGGATAGCATAGTAATTGATTAATGGACCTCTTTAATGGATTGAATGAATTCATTTATTATGGTCACAGACCAGCAAAATCAATATAAAACATATAAAGCACAGTTAAAACTACCATAGTAACAAAATACAATTTATGAGGTTCCTTCTCACAGGAAAATAACATCACTTTTTTATAGTTTGCATTTGAAATCATAACAAAACTTGGCAACCCTTCAGGGATCCAAAAGGACACATCCCTTAAACAAATGGATACCAAAGTGGTGGAGCTACTTCCTGGGAAGGCTGTTAATAATGGGGAAATTCGCTTTTCTCTGCGTTCCCTATAGAGGTCACAATGTAAGAGAACATGTTCAACTGATTCTGTTACTCCAACACCTCAGAAACATATCCGTTCACTAACCAGGGTCTTACTAAATCATCTCTTTAATAGTGCCAATTGCAGCGCATTCAAACAGGCAAGATTAAATGCTCTTCTATACTTTGGAATGGTTAATGTATACAGATATAGAGCTGCAGTGATTCTGTAATTATTTAAGTTATTATATTTAGTAAAGAGTAGATCTAAGTCTATTAGTCTTTGAACAACAAGACATTGGGCCTTCTCAAGCCCATAACTGCCCACGACTTCCGCAGAGAAGCCTAGCCTATGTAATTTCTTCTCCATTGCTCTCAAACCTCTTTAATGATGAGCCTCCACCTCTGCTACATAGAACTGTTGCCATATTCCACATAAATTCATCATCCTTCCTAGAAATAAACTTAATTTAGCATATGGAAGCCCACCTTAAATCTAATCCTTCCTCTCCACTGACTGACCAAGCAACTCCTTAGGTTTTGGATTGTTTTCTGCCTAGGGATCTGGGCCTTAAGAAAAGTTTTCATCCAACTATGTCCCTAATAGGTGGCCCTGAAAGCAGAAATTCTGCATCCCAAAGCAATTTTTGGGTGGAGGGAGAGTTAAGTTTCCTTTCAGTCTTATCTTGTACTGTAACATGTCATGCTAGTCTGTTTCCCAGTTCGATGGTGGCCACGTGTCCTATTTTACAGAGGACAGTCCTCTGTTTGAAGGCATCATCTATTTGAAGGGCTAGCCTGTGCAAGTCCAGTTCAAAGTTAAAAAACAATTTGAAGGGGCCTTAAGAATATAAGAACATAAGAAGAGCCTTGCTAGATCAGACCAAGAGTCCATCTAGTCCAGCATTCTGTTCACACAGTGGTTAACCAGTGGCTCATGGGAAACCCACACGCAGGACATGAGCGCCACAGCACCCTCCCACACATGTTCCCCAGCAACTGGTGTACATAGGCTCACTGCCTCTGGTACTGGAAGTAGCACATAGCCATCAAGACTAGCAGCCATTGATAGCCTTTTCCTCCAGGAATTTGTCCAACCCCCTTTTAAAGCCATCCAAATTGGTGGCATCACTACTTCCTGTAGTAGCGAATTCCATAGTTCAACTATGCACTATGTGAGGAAGAACTTCCTTTTTATCTGTTCTGAATCTCCCACCAATCTGCTTCATGGGATGAACCCGGGTTCTAGCATTTTGAGAGAGGGAGAAAAATGTCTCCATGTCCACTTTCTCCACACCACTCATAGTTTTGAAGATGCTCATCAACAGCATCTGGGCAGCAGGGTGAGCAGGCACACAGCTCACCTGGACACAGTCTTCCCTAATATGGGGAGATATATTTCTATTAATTATAGCAATTGTTTCTACATTTGCATCTCTCTCTGAATTAACACATGCAATTTTTAAAAATGTCCTCCTTTGTCCCCTTTTTGGTGATGTATAAGTGGTCATGCTATCTGGGAGACCTCTCTATTTTTATTTTTGAAATAGCAGTGTTCGCACTGGAATAGGGAAGACATGCCATCTCGACTCCCACTGCAAGAAAACTTCTGAACATCTCATATCCGATTTTCCCTCTCACTGCTTATATCATCTCAGTTTTGCAGCTTCCTACTCAAAATACAGCAAAATGGCATCACCATATGGAAGTCTATAGCAATACAATTGGCCAATACAATGTGGTCACACCCCGTTCTCCCCAACCCTATATATCTCTGTTTCTTGACCAGATGCACTGTTCCGTAGAGTGCTTGCTTTCTCTTTTACTTGGTTTCACCATGCTCCCACAACTAAGCTGACTTTCTCTGAGCCAGTTACTGGAATTTGGTAGGCCATTTTATCTTTAAATGAGGTAATTTTCCTTATTTAGTCTACCACTAAATGATTTAGACTAAAAATTGTACCTCACGTAAAATTTATTATATGCCACTGCTTCTTCAAGAGCACAGAACACAAGTTTCCCAGGGCAGGGTAGTCTCTCATCTAGGCAGCATACGAAGCTGGTTCTGCTGAGCTTCAGCTGGAGTGATGCTAAGTGTCTGCAGACTGTTTTGGGGGTCTCTACCATGTTTGTTCTCTGTTTATATTGTGTACATAATTATAGCAGCTGTGCTACCTTCTGGAGCAGGCTAATTCACAGGTCTGCAACCCACCTAGCACTCATTAATTTCTGTGTCGGAGCAATGAGCTGATGCTTCCCCAGGAACTGAACAATGATCTATATAACCAAAAGGAGCAATATCTGAAGTTCCTCTCTGTATTGGTTATTGTGTTGCACACAGCAAAATAACTGTTATTGTCCCCTTAAGCACAACCTAGCATCCAGATTTCTGGTCCCTTGGACTAGGGCTGGATCTACACTTACCGCCTTTTTTCACTTCCAATGAGGTTTCACCGCCTGCCTTTCACACTACGCAGTAGCCGCCTCGAATTGGAACCGGAATTTCCCACTTCCATGCTCCCGCTTTCAATACCCTAATATCCCAGTATCCCCTTAATGTGCTCTGATTTTCCGCCTTTGCTACCATATCCAGTCATAGTCCCCTCCCCCACCTGTCCATATGCAGTGGTGTTTGTATTTCCCTCCTGTCCAATCACAGCTCTCGATGGCCCCATGTCTTCTTCCAGCTACTGATTGCATAGCTTCCTCAGCAGTCCCCATTTCCTCAGCAACAAGCAAAGGACTGGATGTGCGCGCGCTTGTCTAAGCTTGGAAGCTAAGCGGGGTCAGCCCCAGTCAGTGCTTGGATGGGCCGGGCGACCGCCTGGGAATCAGGCTTCCTGCACTGAGCAGGGGGTTGTTGTATCCCTTCAAATGAGATTACGTTTTACCCCCTCCTATCCCCCGCTCTGGATGTTTTGTTTTTTTAAATTAAGGCGTTATCCTTGCAGAATCGGGGCTTCTCCGCGATTTTTTTTTTCTAATTGAGGCATGATCTTCAAAGATACGAAGCTGTGAAGCTTCACAACTTCGAATCTTTGAAGATCATGCCTCAATTAGAAAAAAAATTGTGGAGAAGCCCCGATTCTGCGAGGATAACGCCTTAATTTAAAAAAAAAACATCTGGAGCGGGGGATAGGAGGGGGTAAAACGTAATCTCATTTGAAGGGATACAACAACCCCCTGCTCAGTGCAGGAAGCCTGATTCCCAGGCGGTCGCCCGGCCCATCCAAGCACTGACCGGGGCTGACCCCGCTTAGCATCTGAGATCAGACAAGCGCGTGCAGGAAAACAGCAGGAAAACAGCACAGCGCTCGAGTGTGAACTGAGCTTGTGCATTCGATGAAGCACTGCAACGGGGAAAATGGGTGAGTGTGAATAATCACGTTTTAATGCAAGAGCATTGGGACACCGAATTCATTGCGATGGCAGGTGCAATGTAGATTGGCCACTAGGACAAAATGTGCAGCAAGCTTGTGTTTTAGAATGCTGCCAGAGAGACGAATATCCCTCTTTAATAAACCTGTTGGTAGGCATGCTTGGGCACCTGCCAAGGGCCCACACCCCAGCATGGGCTCACTGACTAGAGCCCCCTGGACTGGCTCCTCCTCTTCACCATTGCAGTCTGCTTGTTCTCCTGTCTCTAGCGCTGGCCCAGACAATGGTGGTGGTGAGAAGGACAAGAGGCAGATGCCACTGCCGACTTGCTCACTGGTTCTCTGCCTGTCAGGTGGTAGCAATGATGTGAAAAAGAACAAAGAGCAATAGCAGATGGTGATAATGGCAGTGAGAATGAATGTAGATGCACTGAGGAGGGGGCCCATTGAGGGTGTCTTTCCCAAGGGAGCTGTGGCACTGCCGGTGTGCAGTATGAAATCAATAGATGAAGTTCAACGGAGCAAACTTAGTGGTTTCATAAGAAATCTCCCATTCTTTGCTTCAGGCCCAGAGGTGTGCCAAATTGAAACGTGAGCTTTCAACAAGGTAGAACTTCAGTTGGCAAATTGTATGTTTAAAGGCAATACCATGCATTAAAAAAGGTGAAAATTAACAAAAAATATTGAGAAGAGCATTTACAAAATCAGCAGTAAGGGAGTTATTTTTCTACCTATTGAAATGAGTGGGTGCTTTTTTTATTTGGCCTTAATTTCAGTCATTTAATGAAGGGCTTAAAAAGGGCTGTGATCTTGCAACTTATTGAGCATCTTGATTCATCAAAACATTGAAACACCCTTCTTTTTAGGAGCAGGAAGCCTTTGTTTTACTGTTTTTCACTATTATCAACATATATTTAGTGTCAGCAATGATTTCCATGCTGCCCTTATAACAGGTCTTGCATTGGTAGTAGAAAGCATGGCAAAGTTAAACCTAAAGCAATCCGCTGAATAATTGAATTTAATTGGGCTTTATTTGCCTTCACCAAACCTGAAATTATTTTTTGGTTGTGGAGATGAAGCATCTGGCTGTGCTGTCTTAATGTCCAGTGTTGCATGAATGTGTAACTCTTCGGAGCAGATTTTGAGGGCATGCGGGAGCTAAAGGGGAATTGAACCCTCCTCCCCATTTTACCAACGGAAAAACAGAAGCTATTCTGTCAGTGGCCATGGTTAATTGGATACTAGGGCTGTGCACTGCTTCAGTCTGAAACCCAAATAACGAATTGAAGCAGGCTGCTTTGGAGGTCCCTCCATGTGCTACAAGGCAGAGCAGAATAGCAATGAGATGCCCTGAAGCAAAGGAGCTTGTATATGAAATGCCGCATCCAACTCGGTGAGCCGTTCTGAGCAGCCCAGACAGCCTGGTGCCAAAAGTATTAACTTGAGTAAGTTCAGTGTGGGATTGAGGAGGAGGGAAGGGGGAAGGGAGGAGGAGGAGGGAGGGAGCTTTGACAAATGAAAACTCTAGTTGCCAAATCAGGGATGAACGTAACCAAGCAGTCTCCAATCAATGATAGTGGTGGAGGGAGGAAGACTGAATAACTGGAGAAAAACGGCTGTGTTTGAGAGACAGAGATCATTCTGGTGGTGTTACTTAGGGATGTGAGAACCCACCCCTGTCCGGGTTCGCCAAACACCCTGCCCAGCCCCTGCTCTGCTCGCCGGTCCCTCCGCCCCCCACTACATTTTTAAAAAACGTGGTGATTGGAAGTCTACGTGCACATAGACTTATACACAAAAAGTGTCGTGATTCTTGTGTAGATGGACGATTCACAGTACTTCTTGCATATAAGTCTATGTGTGCACATAGACTTATACGCAAAAAAAGCTGTGATTTGCTGAGGCAGGAGTCGTGGCACATGTCCCCACTGCTTGCTAGCTGTCTCCTCCTCATGAGCAGGAGATAGTTAGTGGCATGGGGTGTGTGCTGTACTTCCTCCTCCTCCTCCTCCTCCTACCTGGTCAGCTGTCAAGGACAGCCAACTAGCAGTGCGGTGCACGCCCCCGCCGCTCACTAGCTATCTCCTCCTCATGAGCAGGAGATGGCTAACGGTGGGCATGTGCCACACGTTCTCCTCCTACTAACTGGTTGGCTGTCAAGGACAGCCGACGAGACTGGGTCAAACGAGGATCCAAAAATCAAAAAGGGATCCTCACGATTTCATATTATTTTTAACAGGTAGACCCACAAAACCACCATCCAATCACAGAACATATCTGCCTCTATGGACTGAAGCAGAAAAATCATGGATCTGCCACTTGTAGGGGTGGACGAAAGTCCCTTACCTGTCCTCGAAGGTTGTTCGCGGTGGGGGGGAGGTGCTTCGCTGCTCCCCCCGCGAAGTTCAGGCCGGGGGGGAGGCTTCCCGCCTTGCCCCGGCCGAAATTCAGGCCGAGGGGGAGGCTTCCCGCCTCACCCGGCCGCGAACCCGAAAGTTCAAACGCTATTTGAAAGTTTCAAACGCTATTTGCGTTGCCCTTATTTTCGCCGTAGTCTACGTAAAACTTTACGTAGACTACAACGACCAAATAAGGAATGGGAATGGCGGCTCCCTATGGGGGCCGCCATTATCCGTACGCGCTTTTGTTTTTTAAAGTCACCCGTGATAGGCTACGTGACGATTGACGTAGCCTATCACGGCTGACTTTGCAAATCTAGCCGTGATAGGCTACGTTAATCGTCATGTAGCCTATCAGGGGGCGTTTTTTTTTTCTTTCATTGGAATGGCAGCGGTGGCAGCTGGTCAAAAGACCGGCTGCCGCTCCCGCCCCGCACGAACACCCGACGAACCGCCAGCCGGACCCGCCGCCGGGAGGGACATTCGGCGAAGGTAAGTCCCGTCCCGGGGGGGTGCGGGGGGCAGGGTGTGTGCGGAGGATTTCTCCCCGAAACATGTTCGGGGGGCCGAACACGTTGGCGCTCGGCCCCCCGAAGTTTCGGGGAGAAATTCTCCGCCATCCCTAGCCACTTGTGGGTGCAGCCACGGTGCAAAAACATGGATCCTTGGCAGGGATCCTCTTGATTTGATATGATTTTTGCAGAGCAATTCCCGCAAACTAACACCATATCACGCAGCATATCTGCCTCCATGGACTGAACCAGAAAAATCACGGCTCTGCCACCTGTGGGTGCAGTGGCAGCTACGGCGCAAAAATGGATCCAAGGCAGGAATCCTCATGGATCCTCATGATTTTTACAAGAAACATACCCCAAACCTCCATCATATCATGCAGCATATCTGCCTCCACAGACTGAACCAGAAAAATCTAGGGATGGATGAAAGGAACTTACCTGGTCCCGCAGCTTGCTTCACGGTGGGGGGGAGGCGCTTCGCTTCTCCCCCCGAAGTTCAGGCGAGCGGGGGGGGAGGCGCCCCGCCTTGCCAGGCTGAAATTCAGGCCAGGGAGGAGCGCCCCGTCTACCTGGCCGCGAAAAAAAAAGGAAAGTAAAACACACACACACACACCCGTGATAGGCTATGTAACGATTTACGTAGCCTATCACGGCTAGATTACCAAAGTCAGCCGTGATAGGCTATGTAAATCGTCACGTAGCCTATCACGGGTGACTTTGAAAAAAAAAAGTGCGTATGCAAATGACGGCGCCCATCGGGCGCCGCCATTTGCGTTCCTTAGTTTGGCACGTCTAGTCTACCTAAAGATTTGCGTAGACTATGGCGAAAATAAGGGAACGCTATTTGCGTTGCCCTTATTTTCTCCGTAGTCTACGTAAATCTTTACGTAGACTAGATGTGCCAAACTAAGGAACGCAAATGGCGGCGCCCCATGGGCGCCGCCATTTGCATACGAGCTTTTTTTTTTTTCAAAGTTACCTGTGATAGGCTACATGATGATTTACGTAGCCTATCAGTGCTGACTTTGGAAATCTAGCCGTGATAGGCTACGTAAATCGTTACGTAGCCTATCACGGGTGTGTGTGTGGTTTTTTTTACTTTCCTTTTTTATTTTGCAATGGTGGCGGCGGCAGCCGGTCAGAAGACCGGCCGCCGCCTCCGAAACGCCACCGAACCGCCGCCGGGACCCGCCGCCGAGAGGGACATTCGCACGAGGTAAGTCCCATCCCGGGGGGGGGGCGGGGGATCGGCGGAGAATTTCCCCACCAATTTCGGGGGGCCGAATGCATTGGCATTCGGCCTCCTGGAGATTCGTGGAGAAATTCTCCGCCATCCCTAGAAATATCATGGATCTGCCACTCACAGGCACAGCCATGGCAGAAAAACAGGGATTTAGGGATATATTACTTGTAAAAACCATGAGATCTGGAACCGAGTTGAAGTGGAGGGGGTCTGAATTGGTCTGATTCGAAGTGGGCCTGAATCAGAGGGTCCGACGCAGCATCCAAAGTGAAGCTCTATTGGATACCACCTACAGTTGGATGGGCAGAAAGGCCTCTGACTGCCATTGGATGAGCTTTTCAGATCCTAGAAGGCAGAACACACCCTAAAGGGGGGATAGGTTAACTTTAAAAAAAAAAAAACCCAGATAGCAAATGAACGAGGCTGTGGCCTGACTGAGAGGTACCAGTTGCGGGGATACTAGGAAAAGGTGGGTTGGAAGAAGGGAGGTACAGAGGAACCTTCAAAATAAAAATGGCAATGTTACGCATGCTTTTTGTCATGTGTAGTTAGGCCCTCAGACAGAACTAGACTTCTCTTCCCCAACCAAGTACCCCCCAGATCTGTTGGACTGCAAGTCCTATCAATGGTCATACTGGCTGCGAATGCTAGGAATTACAGTCCAATACATCTGGAGGGCACTAGGTTGGGGAAGGCTGAACTGGACCATGCTGAATCAACATGGGCAGGGTTCACCTATCTCTAATATTGGTTTTAATAACAGCCAGGTTTGGGGTCTAGGCCTCTCGTACATCTGTAATGTTCAGGATGTTTACCTGCCAGCTATGGGAATAGGGTGGAGACCACTTAGAGCATGGCTGTCTAGCAGAGCTTTACTATGTTGATCAAAAGGAGATTTAAAAGATTTGTGCTTCAGCTAGGGTAGAGATTCATAGTCTACAGCTGGAGTCAATTATTTTGATTTCTTCTGGATATTTTTCAGGAGCCTAGCTGAGCTATGAGCTTGTCAGTATTATCAGTGATCCGTGGACACTATTATTAGCTTATCACCTTTAGAAATGATTTTATCACTCATGTCGGATTGATTAGTACTGGAGACACTCTCTCTGCTACAGAGGCTCTCAACCTTTCCTACACCATGACCACATGTTATAGCAGGAACAAGATTCTGGCATTCACTTCTATTGTCTAGAGAGACTCCATGGGCTTTTCCTGTCTAGACATAAAGGAAGGGTGGTCTCCTGGATCTTTCCATGGCTATCACAAGGGCCATGAAATCCAAACCAAGAACCTGTGTCCTGTTGTAAAAATTTTGCGGAAGGGATAAAACACTAACAATAGTAATAATGTAGATTTTGTCCACATCCTATGGTAGTGATGTTTTATACTCTGATCCTAAACATTCTAGCTTTGGGGGGTGGGGGAAGTCCAACTGAAATTAATAAGGGCTGCTTCTGTGCATCCATATACACTAACCACAGCGCAATCCTACACTTGGAATTAAGTCTCATCGTGTTCAGTCAGTGTGGTTTATTCCTCCAGTCTTTCGTAACTGTGTTTTGGATGAATTTCAGATTGCTCCGTGCAAAGGGAACAGCAGTCCCAGTCATGCTGCCCAGTGCCTATGCATACATTATACATGCGTAGTAGCAATGAGGGCCTAGGTGAGGGATGTGGCCGAAATAAGTCCTTTGCCCATGATGTATATCTCCTCCAGGGCCGGCGTCAAGGGTAGGCATGGTTGGGCACCTGCCATGGACCCACACCCAGCAGGGACCCACTGACAGGATCCCCCTAGACTTGCTCCCCCGCTTCACCTGCTTGTGCAGCTTCTGCTCACCATGGCCCAGACAGTGGTGGTGATGAGAAGGATGTGCAGTAGATGCCACTGCCTGCTTGCTCACTGGCTCGCTCCCTGCCAAGCAAGAAAGTGAGAGCAATGATGAGAAAGAGGAGGAGGAGGAGGAGCAGCAGCAGCTGGTGACAATGGTGGTGAGGAAGTAGACTCACTGAGAGAGGGGACCCATTGAAGATGTCTTGCCCAAGGGCCCTCAAAAACCTGGAGCCGGCACTGATCTCCTGTATGGGAAGGGCCTGTTCTGCACTAAGCAAGCTGCAGCCTTTGCTCAGACCTCTGGCTGCTGGTCTATCCTATTCAATTCCCCTGCCCCTCAAGTTATAAAAATTGTGTTTCTCAGTGTGCAGTAATGTGTGAATAGGGAACGGAGGATATCATAACAGCAGCTCATTTATGCTGGTTAAGTTTCCTCTACTCAAGTGAGGCAAAGCACAATGGAAGACAACAAATACTTAGTCATGCACCTCAGGTGGACGCGTAAAGACCAGGTGTCATTCCAGTGGATTTCTAGGGGAAAGTTTCAGCTTAATGGAACAGTTGCCTAGTTATGCCCAGTCATTCTCTATTTTTGCCTGTACAGCACATTATTTATTCAACTCAATTTCTGAAATGTCAGCTGGCATCCTCAGGATGGCTGACAAAAAGGAAAAACAACAACAAATATTAGAAATACATATAAAACAACAGAACAGTGCAAGATAAAACTTTATAAGGTAGACGTGTCCAGCGTCTGAGTTTTGTACAGAGATGTGATAAAGAAAGTCCAGATAGGAGAAGAAGCATTAATTATAGTCTGGGCAGTAATACTGAAAGAATACTGGAAAGAATAACGAATTTGATTCCTTGCAAAAAAATAAAAAATGAACTGAAAAGGTGGAAGTGATGTGGGGGTGGGGGAGAGATCGGTAGCACAATAAATATGGAACAATATTCAGTGATGCTGTTGTCATGCATTTATGGTAGAAAGTAGTAAAACAGATTAGAAAGAAAAATTGCACGAATATTCAGACTATTGGGATTTCTTCCAAGATGCTCAGCAGTACAATAGGGGGATGTGCAAGATGTAGGGATTAAATAAGAAATGGGAATTATGTGGAAGAATGTTTGTAAGTTACAGGCCTGTGCATGTAACACCCATCATGTGTGGAATCTATGCAAGGGAGGCTCCTGATTGGCACAGGATCCCCCCTGCCCCCATGTGTGGAGGTGCTTCTATTCTCATAGGCTGATTAGGGATGTATGAAAGTCACTTACCTTTTCGAAGGGGTGATTCGCGGTGGGGGGAAGGTGCTCCACACCTCCCCCCAAAATCCTAACCCGGCCGGCTCTGCTCCGCGGCAACTCTGCGGAGCCGCTGGCTGGGTGCATTTGCAGGCGTGCGGAGCCTGCGGACGCAAATGGCGGTGGCTACGGCGGCCGCCATTTGCGTTCCTGTTTTTTTGCCATGATAGGCTACGTAAATATTTATGTAGCCTATCACGGCAAAAAAAACAGGGGCGCAAATGGCATAGCGGCCACCATTTGCGCCCGTCTATCGCCGTGATAGGCTACGTAAATATTTACATAGCCTATCATGGCAAAAACACAGGAACGCAAATGGTGGCTGCTGTAGCCGCCACCATTTGCATTCGCTTTTTTTGCTGTGATAGGCTATGTAAATATTTACGTAGCCTATCACGGCAAAAATGGGGAAGTGAATGGCGGCCACAGACACGGCCGCCATTCGCAAAGCAGCGCAAATGGCACCAGGCAAGTGCTCCATTTTGCGTGCCTTTCGTGGGGTGGTAGGGCAGGGGGGGCCTTCGTTCCACCATGGACTTCGGGGGGCCGAATGCACTGGCATTCGGCCTCACTGAGATCCATGGTGGAATCCTCTGTCATCCCTAAGGCTGATACACATGTAGGGCTGCCTCACATGCCAGCCAAATGTGTGGCTAGCAGGGTGTGTAGCTGGCACGCATAGTGGTGGTGGGAGTGTGTGGCCACTGGGTACAAGCCCTCTTCCCCCCAATCAACGCATGAGGGATGTTTGTGTGAACATCCCTTTTGTCTCTCCCTGTCCTATATCATAGGATTTTTGTGTGTAAAGAATGGGGGCTTAAGGCTTCAATCCTACACATATTTACTTGGGAGAAAACTCCACTGAACACAGTGGGATTTACTTCTGAGTAAAAATACATAGTATCAGGCTGCATGTGCTTGACATTTTATTTTATGGGCTGAAACCAATGGTGTCATTCTGCTGATGGGGGCATTCCTGTCAGCCAAACTGGGAGACAGGCAGTTCCCCCTCACCTGCAGCACCCGCTGGGAAACCTTCTGGGAAACCCTCTGGAAGAGATTTGTGGGCAGTGCAGAGAGCTGCGGGAGAGGAAAGAGGGAGAAAGCTCCATTGTGCTAGTGGATGTCTGCTAGCACAGCATTGGATTAAATCCTAAGAATTTAGGAAAAAATAAAGTGGAACAAAATGTTTAGATTCTACTCTCCCGTCTGTCTGTCTGTCTGTCTGTCTATCATCTATCTATCCATCTATCCATCTTTGCACAGAAAGACCTGGCTCCCAAATCAACTTTTTATTTTTATATTCTGTATATTTTTAATTTTGTTCTCCTGTCTTGCAAGATATTGATCTTTTCCTTTTAATGTTATTAGTGATATGCTAATTCTTAGTTTATGAACTTGAGCACACTCCGGGAGACAGCGAAGGACAGGAAGGCCTGGCGTGCTATGGTCCATGGGGTCACAAAGAGTCGGACACGACTTAACGACTGAACAACAACAACAACAACAATTCTTAGTTTCATCCATGAAAACTGGGTGACTCCTTTCCTATAATACTTTTCCTGGCACTTTCTATATTTCTTCTTAAATACATGGTTGAACAATTAACATCTCTAAAGCATGAGGTGCACATGGAAGCAATGTACTAAAACATGTGTTCTGTTTGCAGTAAATTCTCTGGAGAGCTTTGCTCCAGAAAGTCATCCACAATTCAACAAAGCAGCCATTTTTTAACATCAATATATAAATCCACTTACATTATTTGAGCTGCACTATAGTATATATTTTAACTTTGGTCAAAATCAATTTGTGCTATCAGGAGGATGGAAAATTAAAAAATATTCTTCAAGCTGTGGATTCTATACAACTATATCAGCTAATAGGATTGGTGTTAGGGTTCCATAGTCCCTAACGCTTCTGTAACAGTAGCTCCCTCTGCCCTCATAGTAGCTGGTTTTCTGTGCAAGGTGGCTCCGCTGGGAAAAAGACAAATCCCATCTAGCCTGATTATCGGTATACGTGGTGACTCAAAAGTAAGCCCCATTGCATTTGCATGGTGCTTATTCTCAGGTAAGTGGTACAGGATTGCAGCTTTGATTTCATGTTTGGCACAATATAGCCTAGATGCCACTGTGACATGGCTTGTGAGCAGGGCTGGCTCCAGGTTTCTGAGGGCTGTTGGGCAAACCGCCCTCAGTGGGCTCCTTCCCTCAGTGAGTCTACCTTCTCACCACCATCGTCAACAGCTGCTCTGGCTCCACCTCCTCTTTCTCAGAGAACAAGTGAACAAGCAGACTGCTCTACTCCTCCTCACCAGCACCGCTGCCTGGAGCAAAGAGAGAGTCAGGTGAACAAGCAGGGTGCAATGGTGAAGAGCAGGTGCAAGTCCAGGGGGTCTTGGTCCGTGGGCCCCTGCTGGCGTGTGGGGCCTTAGCAAGTGCTAAGGTAGACCGTGCCTATCCTTGATGCCAGCCCTGATTGCTGGTCTACCTACCTATTCACCACCCTGCTAGCCCCCTGGGCTTATCTAGCTGTTCCATCACAAACTGTAAATGGGGAGTGTGGGTCTCTTTCCTGTCCAGCTCTGCCCTGCTCTGCCCTGCTGCAGCTAAAGCCAATCTGTATGGTAATGTTTGCTGTGAATGGACCAATCTCTCCAAATTGCATGTGTAGCACCATTAAGAGGTAGGTTTTCCAACACATCACATGCTTGTTTTTAGCCTGGCCAATTTGCAAATTCAGTTGCTGACAAACACATACCTATACAGAGATGCACATTCACCCTATCTGCTCCCAGCTTTCCTACTTCGTTCTCATAGAAGAACGGGGCTAAGGGGCTCCCTGCACTCCTGCGGTAGAAAGGTAAGCTGCAGAGTGGACTCTCCCACTGGTGGGGACAAAAGGCGGCGACGTTTCCCAGCAAATTGCAGAGGATTAATAAATTCACACTTAACAAAATAAGCCTAGTCCTATTCTCACATTACTTGTGTAGAGAAATCACATTTAGACGGAGGAGCAGAGCTGTGCTGCTGGCCCTGCCCCCCATGTCACATCCACACTCAATGCATGGATATGGGGCAGGGCGGCAGCAATGTGTGTGATGTTGGGAGTAGGGCAGCTCCACGCCCTCTTCTATACATGATTGACCAACATGTGAACAGTACATGAATAGGGCTCCTTAGACTGAGGGAAAGCATTATGGACGGTGGAACAAACAGAAATATTCAGGTGTGAAGACTGAGGTAATCAGTGACACATTTATAAAACAAACCTGGAACTTTTCCGAACTGTGGTACTTGTGCCCTTCTCTCACTGCATTTTGTCCCTCTCAGCATTTGAAATTAGCCTGTTCCAACATTAGCAAGAAGGGGCAGCTTCTCTTTGGCCCTCTTATGGGAGAGTTCCAGATGATCAAGCAATTGCTGGGATGAGATGAGGGCATTCGCTACACACCAGCCTTGCCCTCCAGATGCGTTGGACTGCAACACCCATCATTCCCAGCCAGCGTGAGTTGCAGTCCAACATACATGGAGGGCATCAGGTTGGGCAAGGCTGAGCTACACACATGTAATGATCCACTGCATTATTCATGGACTTGGTAAGGACACTCATGCGGGTGCCACCCTTCTCTTTCCATGTCCTAGTCCTCCTTTGTCATGATGCCCTATAGGCATCTAAGGAAAAGGAAAGGAAAGGTTCCTCCTGTGCAAGCACCAAGTCACTGCTGACTCCTAGAGGGACACCGCTTTCATGGCAGACTATAGTGGGGTGGTTTGCCATTGCCTTCCCCAGTCGTGACTACCTTTCCCCCAGCAAGCTTGGTACTCATTTTACTGACCTCGGAAGGATGGAAGGCTGAGGCGACCTGAGCCAGTTGCCTGGGACCCAGCTTCCGCTGGGATCGAACTCGGGTCGTGGGGAGAGTTTTGGTTGCAATACTGCTGCCTACCACTCTGTGCCACAGGAGGCTCTCCTTTCCCTAAAAGTTCCCACTAGTGCCCCCAGGACAGCACAAAGTCCCGCTGAAGTGCCACTGATTTTAATGAGAATAGAATTAGACTCTGGAGTCCTCATACTATCTACCGTAAAGCAGAATAGTACATAAATAGTGCATGTAATGTTTTAATCCTATACACACACTTATTTGGGAGTAAGCCCCACTGAGTTCTGAGTAGAGATATACAGGAATTATCTATATTTATAAAATTTCAAAGCTTTCTAAAAGCTCTTAGGACTGCCACTTGGTCAGACAGAAAGCAGGAAAAAATACATTTCCTATCAAATGACTTCTTTTGATTTTCAAGGCATATATCATCATTATGGCCATTCCTGCTGAAATGATAAATTGGAAAAAATTATTCTGGTATTAGAAGATCCAATGATCCTAGGAAAAATTTACAAGGGAATGACTGAAGGCTGTGCCTAGCTAACTGGAAATGTGGTTGAAAAAGTTTAGGGATTATTATTATTATTTTTTAAATCCCTTGTCATGCTGTAATCCTGGTTCGTGGTGAGTAGATGTTATTAGTACCTGATGCCTGTGCCTTGGCATATCATGTGAAAGGAATTTGGTGATCTCAATCCAGTGTTAAATAAATATCCTCCATGTTGATAATCCACCAGGAGAACAGGCCGCATACATTCCAGATGACTGAGTACAAAGTACTTTGGCAAACAGTGACTGTGTATATGAGTGTGGCGGGAAGTGGATGTTAGGAAAACATTAACCATTGATGCTAACCAAGAGTACTGTTATGTCTTCCTGAGAACTGTCAAGCGTACCCCACTTCACTCTGAGAGATACCTTGGATCAAATGAGACACCTTACACTGCAATCCCAGGCACTTACCTGGAGTAGGTCCCATGGCACACAGTGTGACTTACTTCAAAATAAAAATGCAAACAAATGCCCTGTTTCAACTTCAATTATGATTGGTCTATGTTAGGGGTAGGCAATGTGGTGCCCATGGGCACCAGTGTGCCCTTGGACACCCCTCCTTTTTTTCTTTTTCTATTTTTCAAATAACATTTTTTACGGGCAGCTGGGATTGCTTCAAAATAGGGATGTACGAAAGTGACTTACCTTTCCGCGGATTATGTTGATGGTGGGGGGGGGAGGCGTTCCGTCCCTCCCTCCGGAATCCTTGAACGGCCGGCTGTGGTCCGCAGCAGCTCCGCGGAGCAGCTGGCCAGGCCCGGCCTGGCCAGGCCAGAGCCATCCGCAGCCGGATTTCCGGTCGCGGAGGGCTCTGGGTAAAAACAAAAAAACAAAAAAACCCCCAGTATACGCAAATGGCGGCGGCTACGGCCGCCGCCATTTGCATTCCTTCTTTTTGGCCGTCTTAATCTACGTAAATATTTATGTAGACTATGATAGCGAAAATAAAGGGGAATGCAAAAAGCATAGCAGGTGCTATTTGCGTCTGTTTTTGATTCCCCATTTTAGCCTACGTAAATCTTTACGTAGGCTAAAACAGTGAATCAAAAGGGGACGCAAATAGCGCCCGCTACGCTATTTGCGTTCCCCTTTATTTTCATCGTCATAGTCTACGTAAATATTTATGTAGATTAAGACGGTAAAAAGAAGGAACACAAATGGTGGCAGCCGTAGCCGCCGCCATTTGCGTACACGGTTTTTTTTTTTTACCCACCCAGCCGTGATAGGCTACATAAAGATTTACGTAGCCTATCACGTCTTTTTTTTTTTTTTTACACAAGGCAAGCCTGGAAATGGCGGCGGTGGCAGCCGGTCGGAAGATATATTGTTCTTGGTGTTCTGAGCAGAGACTGCCGGGATGTGTGTCCACACTATTGCCTTCACTTGGCTTGCAACTTTGTTGCGATGTTTCCCCAATCGCATCTGCTCCTTTTCCAGTTTCCACAGTGCTTAAAGTCCCGGCTTATCATCGCTGTAGCCTGGGGCTCTCTGCTGTTTCCACTGAGCTCTAATTGAATTATTTTCTGGATGGCTGGGTGGAGTCTGATACCTCATCCATGTTCCCACCTCCTCCTCTTGCAGAGTCCCCCCCCCCTTTGCTGACAGAAACATACTTCCAGGTGGGGTGGGGGGATTGGAAGTGAACGTCATCAGACTGGCAGGAGCTGCTGAACCAATCAGAGAGGCTCCCCGCTCCAGGCTCTACTCCCCTTAATGGTAATCTCAGGAACAAGCCTCACTGACCACAACTGCAGTTACTTCTGAACAGGCTTCCCATATGTATGCCCAATTCCGCCCATTTTTTCCCTTTAATAGCAGGCTACCGCATTAGGAGGAAGCCCTAAGGCTACCACATTAGCAGGCACACACTAAGTTGCTATCTCATTATCACACTATTGCGCGAGCCTTCCATCAATACGCATACCCTCCACATCAGTATGTTGCTAGAACTCTATCACTCAATCGCGAAATAGCAGTAACACGCATTTGTGCTATTGCGTGATAGCACATTACGCCAGGGGTGCCTGCTGACTCCTGTTGAGGGCGAGGGGGCTTGTTCCAGGAAAAGCGCTCTTGCGTGTTAGTGACTTAGCGGGTAATGTGAAAACTAGACTATGATGCTTGCAGCATCGTCTCCCTGGTCCAAACGACACAAAGGAATATTAGCCATGGATCCTCCCCACGTGTAGTTCTGGGGAAGTGACCTGATATAAACCTGACTTTCAGGCTGAAGTGGGGGTACTTCCTTGCCCGCGATAGCAGGCTTATACACACTATCGTTCTAGTGCTTATTTTCACTGATGTTTTAAAAGTTGGTCCCTCGGCATCCTGCCCCCAAAAGGCAATGAAACTTCCAGAAAACAGGGAGGGGAAGGGCTGGGTCACTGAGGTCATGACCCACACATGCACAAAGGCCGGGGTACACGCCCCATGGGCAGGACTATGATACCGTACCCAGTGTGGTTGTGGAAACACGTCAGTAATGGAGCCAAAATAAGCTGGAAAAGTCAGACTATAACCAGTCTCAGAAGAAGCGGTTTTTCTGCGATAAAATGTGGGACTGGTGCTGAATAGCCACGACATCATGGAAACACAGAGACCTGACTCAGCAGCCAGGTTGGAGTAAATCGCTGGTGGAAACACACCCCCAGTAGATGCGGTAGTCTAAGTCTTAGCTTTTCCTAATGTAGAACAAAAAAGAATCGTACATGTGAGCCCACACTCTTCTCAATTGCCAGGCAGTAGCTATATCTTTAATAGGAAATAACGGAATAGAAGAAGGATCTCAGGTTCCAAACAGTTTATGCCCAGCAATTTCATTTAAAATGTCAGGTTTAACTTGGAATAGCCATTCTTACGGAGGGATTGTTGTTGTTGTTGTTGTTCAGTCATTCAGTCGTGTCCGACTCTTCGTGACCCCATGGACCATTGCAAAAATCAGTGAATCATACTTCGGATTTTCATCTGCATGACAAGACACACGTTCTTTGTTTTTGTTTTTTACATTGGCTCATAACCATCAATACAATTATTTCATTCCTGAACATACATGGAAATAAATTGTTATTTTTAAAGTGATTGTATTTGTGATTAAACTGTCCTTTACAATAAAAAATGCCTTGAAATCTATTTAACAAGGACCAGACACCAGCACTGTTGCTGCTGCTGCTAACATACAGGAGCTAATCACCCATGGCAAGGCCAGCATCAAGGGCAGGCATGGTTGGGCATCAGCTGAGGGCCCACACAAACTTGACAAGAGCCCCCTGGACTTGCCTCTCCTCTTCACCTGCTTCTTCACTTGCCTCTCACTCCGGCCCAGGCAATGGTGGTGGTGAGAAGGAGGAGGAGCAGATGCTACTGCCTACTTGCTCACTGGCTCTCTGCCTGTAAAGCAAGTGGTGGCAATGATGAGCAGCAACAGCAGATGATAATGGCAGTGAAAAGACAAAGGAGGCCATTGAGGGTGCCTTGCCCAAGGGCCCTCAAAAACCTGGAGCAGTGCATCAGCAGTGGGACCAGGCTTAGTAAAGTTGGGCTGTCACTGCTGCTGCCATGTAGCATGCTGTCTTTGCACACCTCTGGCCCAAGATATTTTGCTGCCTGAGACAAAGATCAAGATGGCGCCCCATCCCATTCCATGTACAAAAGCCAACTGAGCTGGCAGATGAATCCACCTTCAACACTCATGGTAGGCAGCACCTTCCACTGCACCTGGCAACATCAAGCTAACTATTTAGGCAGTGCAGAGCAGGCCATATATCACACAGTTGTCTCTTATAACACACCTTGCTGCCACCTCCCAGCATCTGCCTCCTGAGGTGACTGCTTCACTCTGCCTAATGGTAAGGCCAGCTATGGGCTCAAGCAAAGGCCTGGTGCACCAGCACAGGCCCACATCAAGGGCCAACACCAGCACAAAGGTCTTTGTACTTTACTCCTCCCCCACTTTAGCAAAAATAACATATGATTTGGCTAATGGTTTGTTCCTCTGAGCTATGCTGTGATAGCAACAGGTACATAGATTATAGTTCACTTTATTCATAGTGCTTGTGCCAGTATCACAGATATTACAAGCCTCAAAATGACCTACCAATGGAATACCCACAGAGGTTAACTATTCACCACACATGGAGGCACCTATATTGGTGCAACCCTACATGTCTGAAATTAGGGATAAATGGCTTTGTAGATCTTGATCTCACTGGGGTTCCCATTATTTTACGTTTAAGTTCATTCTGCCCCATTTCTGCATCAGATTGTGGTTATCTTTTTAAGTCCACATGAAAATTTGCACGTATTTCCATGCACATTTTTTCAAATACACATTTTGTACTAATTTTAAAAATATGCACACTTTTGCAAATATACACATTATTCCACTGATTTTTCAACAAATAGTGGGTTTTGTGCACATTTCCTCCAAATATGCACGTTTTTGTACACAGTTTTTGAAATGCATGCAATTTTTCTGTGCATTTTTAGAATGTATGCATTTTTGTGCTAATTTTTTTCTTTTCAAATTGCACTACAAACTTCGGGACTGTATGGATTTCGATGGCAAACTGCATTCCGGTTTTTGTTTAGGTTCAGCAAGCGCAAATTTGGTAAGTTTGCACTGAAATTCAAACTGAATGAATTTCTCAACTATCCCTATCTGAAGCATGGTGATCCTGCTCTCTAAGAATTTCAGCTAACAACACTGCAAGAACGTTGTCTGCTTGTCTTGCCAAGCATTCTGCTGTAACAGCGGTAGCAAAAGCCAATTTGTATGGCAGTCACATCAATGTGGATCTATAGAATCAAGGTATCCATGTCCTGGCATAGGCAAGCAAGCCCATAATACCATTGTGAAGGAATCTGAAGTAGTAGCCTTTGGCAGGCAGTGAGAAACTCTTGAAAAAGCAGATTAATTAGACAGCGAAGGCAAATCCAAGCACACTGTAATAATAAGAAAAATAATATGGCATAAGTAGGTCAATAGGGAATGAAAGTCAGTATTTTTTATGAAATAATTCGGTTTTTTTAAAAGCGAGTTGGCTTTTTGGCTAGATTTCTTTGTGTTATCATAGTTTTTATTTATATTTATTTGTAGCATTCCTGTATTGCCTTTCTAGAGGAGTCACCAAGGCAACATGCAGCATATGAAATGAAACAACATGAACATAAAAATATGACCATCAACAATAAAACCATAATAAAACCACTAGCAGCAATTTAAAAGGCCAATGTAAAATGATGTCTTACCTCCTTTTTGAAAACTCAGAGGGTGGGGACCAACTGTAATGCTGAAAGGAGAGCATTCCAGGTTTTGGGAGCAATACAAGAGGATGTAACTGACAAATGGACCTCTGCGACTGATGGTGTCCTCAAAGGGGTTTCTGCTGCAGATCTTAATAACTGGGGAGGTTCATAGTAAGACAGGTGGTATCTTCGACAGGCTAGCCCTAAGCCCAAGGTTACAACCAACACCTTGAACTGAACCCGGAAAGCAATTGGTTTTGTGGTAGATAGATATTCCCTCAATTCACCTTTTCAGCCTCAAAAGCATCTTATGAGTTACTGACATCTATTCTTCGTATTTTATTTTTAGACTCATGATCACGTTACCTCTTACATTTGGATTTCAGCTAATGTAGTGAACTTGCAAGGAAGCAACATCTCATGTGAACAATTTGGATATGATACATCCTGCCTCCCTCTGACCCACTGAAAATCTGTAGTCCAGAGGATACTAGCCAACCCTGAAATCTCTTGACATCTGCCTGGTGATAGCCTCCCAGTTAAATCATCTGATTCTAACTTTGCCCTAGTGAAGCTCTTTACTACTCCTAATGTTGTTGTTGCCGCTAGTTTATGTAACAGTAGTAAGGTGCTGGGTGTTGATGTAAAGTGTCCAGACGGCTAAGAATATACATCAAAGCTCTTCAATGAATACTATATAGCAACAGTGATTTCTGTAGGTTAACTGCCTGAGGTGATCTACCTGAGGCATGTAAGGACAACTTCATTGTTATAAGCCAAAATATGGTGCATATCATGGAGGACATGTTAATATTTAAGGGTTTCAGAGCATTCACTAGTCTATTACTTTCTATGGAACTATTAGTGTAGTAACCCCTCAAACATGTCTGTGAGATACTTTATATATATAGAAGTCTGATTTTTTGTCATCTATTTATGATTCATTTTGTTAGGGAGATGTCTGAATGTGAAGTCCAAACTTTTTTTTAAAATGTGCAATACTGCCGCCATTCTAATAATAGTAGTACAATCTTGAAATAGAAAATTAATGTCACTGACCACTTGAGGGAGATAGCGTGTTTTGTCTAGACCATACAAGCTAATAGTCCTTACAATTCCTTTCCCAGATGGAAAATAAGAGTTTGAAGTGCTGTGGATAAGAAGTCCTCTAAAATTCCTGGCAGTGATAATTTCTCCTTATTTAAACCATTGTCTTGACCTTCTATAATAGAAGTTAAGGAACAAGTTGATGTATTTATTTGCTTTTGGCCATTTCTGGTCTCAGTTTATTTGAGGACACATTCTCACAGCCACCTCTGGTTTGGAAGCTACTACATGTGCTGAGTTGTACCCCTGCCAAGTGCAGTAGCAGTTGTGTAAAGGCTGATGGCATGCATAGACCTATGTGCAAACTGACTTTCAGCACACTGCTCTCAGAACAGTTTCTCAAGTACTCATAGGGGCATGCTGAGTTCTGTGAAACAAAATGCTGATGTGATTTTTCTCCAAGAAACATGTAATTTCTTTTTAAAAAATACTTTAATCAAAAAGGTACATACGTTTTGTTCCTTCTGTGCACTGCCTAGCAAAGGGATTATCTGTTATCCAAATATCTAGAGACAATTTAGTAGAAGAAAGAAAGGATACTGATTGAAGGTACATAAATTAAAGATATTAAGGGCGCAATCCTATCTAGATAGGTGGCTGCCTCCGAACTTGGAGGTGACCGCCTATCCAAAGTAGGGCAAGAGATGAGCAGAGGGGATCATTCCCTCCATGCTTCTCCTGCCTTGCTTTTTCGGCTACACAGCTGATTGCGGCTGTCCAGCTGCGAGAGGATGGAGTGGGGAAGGAGGCTGCTGTACGACACATAGGATGTGTTGTACAGGCAGCTATGCTCTCCCTGCCCCAGAACGCCCTCAGCCACACCCCTTTCTGGCCACTCCATCCTACTCTTGCGAGCGCAGATGATGGGGTTGTTCCGTGCTGCCTCCGAGGCAGCGCGGAAGTGGGGAGAGATCGGTTCTCCGGGAAGCAACCTCACAGCGTGGGCTCCGAGGTTGGTTCCTGGAAAACACCATATCCTATGGCCATCTAGCCGCTGTGTAGAGGCCGTAGGATTGCTCCCTAAAAAATGAATAGATGTTGTGAAAATCACATTGATTAATTTGTATACCCAAATCAATTTTCTGGGACAATTCTATTCTGCTCATTTTAAGGATGCTGTAGATTTTGCAGAAGGCAAAATAATTCTAACTGGAGACTTTATTAGTGTAGTAGTCCAGAAATAGTCAGCAAGTCTAAAAATACAATCCTCTTGTTAGCCAAAAGCTTTAAAACTTGTATACGAATGCTAAATTTCCATGATGTGTGAAAATTCCATACATAGCTATCCAACCGTTTTACCCTGTATATACCCAGTGGCCCCCTGATATCTTCTGAGGAAGCCTTTCTGGTCGATCCACAGCCAATGGAATGTCATCAGGTAGTGGTGCATAAGCAGGCACCAATCCTTTGGAAGACTTTCCCATGTGTGGTCTGAGAGGCAGAAAGAGTAGCACGTTTTAAACACACCTATCCACACAGGCTTTCCCTGACTTGTGAGGGACTCTGTTACTACCCTGTTGTTATTGTTATAGTATTATAACTCTTTGAAATGCTTTTAATGTTTTCATTATTTATTACTTTATCTAGGCTGTTATATTGTTATGCTGTATTTTAAGTGTGAACCACTTAGGGATTTTAGTATATTCAGTGGTATTTTAATAAATAAAATAAGTATTTTAATAAATAAATAAACAAACCCCAATCTCTCTCTTTCTCTCTTCCAAATGCAAGCCAAAGTTAGTCAACTTAATTGGCATCATTTTTTAATCTGCTCTGGAGCAGTGATAGAAATTGGTCCAAAATTCATCAGTAGAAATTGTTCAGACCATACACTTAGTACCTTTGAATTATCGATAAATAAAATGTCACAGATTTCTCATTGCTGGAGATTAAAGCTTGGATCCTGTGTCACCGTTATGTGAATGGAAAGGCTCCCTCCATTGGTGGAAGGGCTTTGGATCCAGCAGAAAGCCCTGCAGCTAGGAGAGAAGATTATATCTGATTTCCTCTGCCTGCTGAAGACCCCCCACCCCGCTTCTGTGCTAGGGTCTCTGAACTCTCCAGAGCAGATGTGTGTGTGTGTGTGTGTGTGTGGCGAATGAAGTTCCAAGAATAAGGGGAATTTAGCAGAAACTGTCCCCCAGTTCTGTAAGCACGAGTGCTCTACGAGTAGAGGTCTATTCATAGGCTCTCAGGTTAAGTCTAAATGTTTTTCTGTTTAAAAAGAAATCAAGGGAAAAATGAGGTCAGACAGAACTTAAAGGTAGGCTGACCATATTTCCTTGAGACAAAAACGGGATATTGGGATGACAAAAATGGGACAAGGTTATGTAATATTCCGTATTCATGAAAAAGTAAGACAATAACAAAAGTTTTACTAGAGAAAGAATTTCTATGGGCGGAATGATGGTAGAAATGACAGTAAGACTCACCCTCCTGGCTCCCACACGCTGAATGGGGCTTCGCGACCACCTCTTGAATTCCCCGCCACTGCAGACAAGCAAGGGGGCGGCGTCTGATCGTTGCTAGCTCAAGAAGCCTGGCCCTGACTGGATAATGTACGTGGAACTCCCTCTTTCGTCACACTAGTAGTTTTACTGCACGCATTGATGAGCATAGATCCTTATGATAAATGCATTCAGGTTTTTTTTACAAAAATTAAGAACGGGACAAAATTGACATTTATATTAAAACAACGGGACAGTCAGGAAATATGAAAAACGGTACTGTCCCGTTTAAAACAGTACATATGATCAGCCTACTTAAAGAAATATTTTGAACATAAATGGTCACCAGACACTGTCTGAGAATAAATGTGGATGGTTGTACAGCTATATATTTTCAGAACGTTGCTTAATTGAAGAAAACCAATGAACAGAGTCAGTGTAAAAAACCACACAAATGAACTAGTACTAATTTTTTTTACACAACTAATACCTAAACAAACTACTTTGAAAGAACCTTAAATGTTAATCTTAAGTGCTAATGAAAAACCTACGTGGCATCAATGACAATCAATCACTTTTGAATAGAATTTATATCAAATAAATAACCTTAATGGATGAAGTCCAATGTCATTAAAGCAGAAATGGGACTTTCCTCTTTTCTCATCCCCCTTCAGACTTCCAGATCTTCTCTGGAACATCCTGTAACCCTCTGGAGTAATTTTTGAGGGTGCACATGGCTGTCATGCCCCCACTGGCGGAATCCTCTTCAGAGGAGGAGTTAGAGCTCCCAGAAACAAAGAGCAGCCCATACCAGAAGACCAGGAGGAGCCTGGGCTCTTGGGGGAGATGGCTGCAAGTACTTCCCTATAAGAGGAGGAGACCTCCACCTCTGAGATAGAACCACATACCCCCATTGACATCTGAAGAGATCAGAGCAAACCAGAACAACCCCTATCAGAAGGAGTGTCCATTTATAAAGGAAGGCTTCTCATGCTAGAGCCCTCCTCATGAGGAGGACTTCATTCAGGAGCCTCTGATGTGATACAGCTGAGTGTTGGGTGGGGCCCTGGAATCTCCAGCTTATAAGCTTCCATTCTAGGCAAGCAAGCTGCTGTAAGAGCACCTTATTTCAGTCCTCAGTATCTTGCTTCTCTTTGGGCTGAGCTCTTGTGTGGCTGATTATTCTGTTTCTTGGATTGTGCTTATGTTGGACTGTTTGCCTGTGCTTCTACCTTCTGCCTGCCTTTTGACCTTTGAAGCAGATTTGCCCTGAAGGCTGCCTCAGGACTGAGCCTGAACTAGCCACAGCAGGATAAGGGGGTTTATGGGAGAGGGGGGATCACTCTTCCCAGTTCCACCCATGATCTGAATAATGTATCTAGCTTTCTTCAGAAAATTAAAATTCCAGAGTTATTGGATATTTGAAGAGTCTTTTAATCACTTTAGTAAGTTAAGAAAGCCTATTGAATTAAGATAAATAAAATGTGGGTCCAAATGGGCTCTGAGCAAAGTTTTCTAACACTTTTATCAATGCATTAATTCACCCAATAGGCAGTTATTACAGTGAATAATTCTGGATATATTCAGAAGCACCACATCCTGGAATCTTGAAGGAGATAAATATTATTGATCTACTTGGATAATATTAGCTGGATAACCTAATTCATCTAGTCAACATTTTTACAAATTTAGGATTATAAAATATGCATTAAATGTTTGGAAAATAAATTTACAGTGTAGGCTTATGCATATCTACTCAGAGGTAAATCCCACTGAGTTAAATAGGACTTGGTCACAGCTATCTGCTTTTAGGATAGCAATATAATCAAGGCTATTGGTAATTATATCCATTAAGATCAAACCAGTTTTATTTCATGAATAAAGTTGGTAGATAACTTTAGGAAAGTGCTTTCAGTCATTAACAGTGCTGCCCTATGCATGAGTACTGTCACTAAGTAATTCTCACCGAGTTTAGAGGAACTTAATCCTAGGTAAATATGTATAGCGTTGTACAGGTAATTTAGAGACACAGAAGACTTCCTGATCTCTGTAGGCACAGAGAAAGCTTTTGACAGAGTTGAGTGTAAATCTTTGAGTTCTGCAAAACTTTAATATAATGGCAGTTTTAAAAAATGTATTAGAATTATATTAAACCATGTAGAAGCTGCAGATTAAGGGATAAAGTTCAGTCAAAAATTCATTTTCAAAAAACCATGCATACATATATCCACTTACAACTCTTATTACTATAACCACATTGAACAGTTCTGTAATGGTAAAGTATTCATAAGATACTGAAGGGGTCATTATTCTGATAATCTATATCTGGTAACCACAAGGTTCCAGTGAGGTAAGCCAGTGGTTTCAGTACCACAGATAACTCAAAGCAAACACTTTGCCCCAACAAGTGCTAGAGTTGGACTGAGGCCTTGTGGGCCTCAGTCTCCTGTCCACCCCTCCCAGGCTCCGCCACCTTGCTCAAAGAGTGGAGATTTTTTAAGGGCCAAACCTCCCCTGGAGACAGGCACTTATTCTTCGCTCAGTGGTCTCCTGCTTGGTGCACTCCCTGTGGCATTGGGCAGGTAATGATGGTGCAGGAGGTACTGGGCTCCTCAGGTGAAGGTGAACTTGAGTGTCCAAGTGGAGGGAGCTTGGTCCAGCTGCTCAGCCTGCAGATCAGCCAGGTCCTCTTCCTGAAATCTCGACACTGGGGCCATGACAGTCACGTTTAAAAATTATATTTTGTTGTGGAATAAAAATAGAGAAAGGCTTAGTGCATGGTCTAATTTGAACATTGATTGGTTGGGTAGGATAGTTTGCATTAAGACCAACTATTCTGCTAGGATCTTTATATTGGAGAATCTTCCTATTAAACTGCTATTCTGAACCACTGAGGGATTTTATTATATTCAGCAGTATATAAGTGTCACAAATAAATAATAAATAAACAGACATCGAATGAGAAGCTTTTTTTTCTTCCATAATTGACTTTATTTAGTCTAAGGGAAAACATTAAAATTGCATTGGACTGAAGATATCAAAGTACTTTCTTTCTAACCCTGGAAGATACAGCTTTGTATTGAACCTAACAGCTTGCTGAGTATCCTCTCTGAATTTTTTTTTTTGGAAAATAAGAAAAATTAAAATTATCAAAGCAAATTATCCATCTGATGGAAGCATCCCTGAGTGGAGCTCTGCTGAGAATGACCTCACCAATGGAAGAAGGAAGGCAATATTTGCTAAGGCCAGCTCCCTCAGCAGGCCCCAGGATCCCCTCCCACATTATTCCAGAGGGTCCCCCCACCCTCTGGAGCAAATGGGGGGGGCATAGGGCACTGTAGGAGGAGGAGGGAAATAACCAAGATAGACTCTTCTTCCATTCTGCCATCTATGCCTACAGAAGGAGAAATTAAGAATTAATATTGTAGAATATGAACAAATCTTTGTGTACCAAGCAAGCAGGATAACTGATCTTTATTGTTTATATCATTAAAATAGCTATTCGTTGTCTTCCACTTTCTTGCCATCCTCATTTGCACGTTTTTTTCTGGAGAATTCTTGATTCAGAAGTCTCCACTAATAACGCAGAGATACAAATCAATCCATTCGTATCTAGACATTCAAGATTTCTGAAATTGAGCTTGTACATAGTGATCTGTGACTTGGAAGACACAAATGTTGGGCATACTCTGTGAAATGTCTCCAGCTCCTTAACTACCACATAGCAGTTATATATTTGGTTTCAAAGGCTTTTTCAGCTGGAGACCTTTGGTTGGAATGTTAATGGGTTTCTACTTTATCACCCAGTAGGAGGCAAACTGTCCTATAAAATGTCAGTATCAAATTGTATAGGCATGGTTGACAAATACAAGTTGGTAAGAAATGCAGAAATATACAAGTTGGAGGGTAAATTCTCCTCTGATAGATGCCTATTAAGAATGAGATCCAGGCTTATGCTATCTACACGTAACAATAAATCAGATTGCATACCTCTGGCTTGTATCACTTCAGGGTAAAATCCAATGGTGTCTGTCTGGCAATGGAATGGACCCTACTGGTGGAATGGATCCCCTCCCCCCATATGCCCCACAGATCTGCTCTGGAGGATTAGGGAAACTCTAGAGCAGAACTGAGATTGGGGTGGGGGGAAGAGGGAGAGGAAATCCTATTGCATAAGCAGAAGTTACACTCAGACTGTAGATGCAAGGTCATATTTTTGAATGTTCCTACACATAAAAATTCCCTGCATATAGTAATCTAGCACATCCAGTTAAACCAACACAATATCTTAAACTTCTCTCCCTAATGTCAAAGCAGTGGAAATTGTATAACATGTATAACATGCAGCAGCACTGAAAAATAAGATGGGCCCTCTCAATCTGTCTAGAAGTCAGTGTTCCACCTCATTTTGTGCAGCATGTAGCTCGGTTTTTAGTTTATACCTAACCCTTTCAAACACCATTCAGAAGTCACTTTGTGTTAAAGTATCTTTATTTATTATTACATTTATATGCTGCCTTTTCCCGTCTTGCAAGGAATCCAAGGGGCTTACATGGTCCTTCTCCTCTCCTTTTTATCTTCACAACAACCCTGTGAGGTAGGTTAGGCGGGGAGTCAGTGACTGGCCCACACTCACCCAGTGAGTTTCATGGCCGAGCGGAGACTACAACCCGGGTCTCCTGAGTCCCAGTGCAAAACTCTAACCGCTACATCAGACTGGCTGTCTCATATAACATTGCCCACTCCTTTTCCCACAAAGAACAGAAAAGGCTATTAAACAAATAAACAAAACAAACATCTAAGAAGAAGAGAAAATAAAAAAGAGTAACACAGCCATTTTTCCTTTTGGGTGTGTGTGGTCTCTCTCTCTCTCTCTCTCTGCGCCATATTTGGGTTAGAACTTGCGCTTTATTTCCCTGACGTTTTGAGGCAAAATTTGGACTAGGAGGTTGTGTTTGGTTAATAGGCACAATTTTATTTTCCACTCCATTTTCACATCTGGGAGGCATGCTGGTGTATATTTTTATTATCTTCTCACTAAAGGAAAAGGATCTTACCCTGCTGGTAGTAAATGTCATTTCACATTCACATCTACTCAGGATTGATGGCTAGAAATTAGATGTAGCCACAGATTTCTGCTGCGTGCTATTCTTTGGCGAGATTTGTTACACAGGAAAGAAAAATGCATGCTATTCTGATGCCACCTCCATATGCGCGCACACACAGAATTCTTTCAAGACTGATGGGTGACATTTCCTTATATAGTTCGGAGTGAGGCTCTTTTTCTGAAAATGGAATTAAAAACTTTCCCTTTTTAGGAGCAAGCACCACTTTGGCAAAACAACCAACCTGAAGCGCATTCGTTCTTTTGGTCAAAACATTAACAAAGTACTTTGTTAACAAAATGTTCAGGTCACGACAAGGTCAACACATGAACTGTAAGCCTTTTTATGAGCTAAATGTTTCCAAATAGCACTCCAAGTTGAAAGTGCTGAAAGTAAACTTTCCTCCTGTAAACAGGCAGCTGCTGAGCCAAAGGACTGTTTTTTTCGTGATTCAGCATTGATGACTTTGCAGTGCCACACACTTGTTCCTTGTGCAAAGTCAGAAGGCAACTCTCTCTTTCCACCTCCCCACCAAAGCATGCAAATAACTATTTACTTGATTCAAAGTTAACTACTTCAAAGTCCCATGTATTTCAGTTGGAGACAGTTAAACATATTCTTAACTTCCCACTGAAACTGATGCTGAACTTGTGCTGGATCATGCCCTTGTTTTCTTAATATTAGATCCAGGGCTGGGCCAAGACATTTGCTGCCTGATGCAAAGGACAAGATTCTGGTGTGTGTGTGTGTAGTCCCCCCCCCCCGCCAATTCCATGTGCAGAAGCTGATTGGACCGGCAGTTGGACCTTTGATGAACACTGGTGATGAGACAGCATCCTCCACCACACCAAAGGGCAACAAGCTAGCTCAAGGGACGTAGGGCAGGCTGTGGGGCACAAACAGCTCTGTCTGTCAACACTGTGCTGCTGCTCCCCATTTCCTGGCACCTGCTGCCTGAGGTGGCTGCTGCACTTTTCCTAATGGTAGGGCTGGCCTTGATTAGATCTGTAGTTGAAATTAAGGGCCCAAACAGACATTACTTGAAGAATGTGGATCACTATTTTGTAATAGAAATTGCAGGTGTGCCCCCGGGCTCCAGCCCAGATCCAAATTGGGCCATAGCAGGGGGGAATGGTTAAAGCCTCCTACCCTGGCTCCGGGTCCCTGCATGTCCTCTAGAGTAAAAATGAAAAAAGACATAGCTACTAGCTATATCTTTCAAGAAATACCTGTTTTGGCTGTCATTGTATGCACAAATATATCCTACGTGACAGCAGCCTCTACTGACTAAATGACCCATTGTGTAGCTGCACATTTTAGCTACTGAGTGGGTAAAATCAGATGTTTTACTCAGGTCAGGGAACTATTAGAAATACTATTTAGGTAGGGTGGTATGTGTGTGTTGTCCTGTCCTTGGGCTTAGCACAGTGGTTTGCATGCAAAAGGTCGCAGGTTCAGTCCCTGACATCTCCAGGTAAGCTGGGAGGGAAAGACTGGACAGCAGTTGCCAGTCAAGGTAGACAATACTAAGCTAGAGGGACCAGCGGCCTGATGCGGCGTTAGGGCAGCTTCCTCCATTCCTTTCAAATGGCCTCTTACTTGTAGGCAGAGAAATTTGGGAGACAATTGAATTTCTCCAGGGAGAGGAGAAATTCTCCACAGTTTGGTAGGGCTTGTAGCACAGCTTCTTTCTTTTTTGGTCAGTCTTTTGGATTTTTTGTGCTGTGACGCCATAAACTGTGTTGGCAGGATGGTCCCCCAGTTTGCATCCACTGCAATGCAGGTGTGTGTGGGGGGCAATGTTGTGTCTAGGTCCAGGGATAGGTGGAGTTAGTGCTCTGCCAAAATCTGTCCTCCACTTTAGGGGTGTCAGAGAATTTCTCGCCGAAACTTTGGGGGGCTGAGTGCCAACGTATTTGGCCCCCCAAAGTAGTTTCGGGGAGAAATTCTCCGCCCCCCGCCCCCCACCCCCCCCAGGATGGGACTTACCTTTCCCGAATGTTGCTCCCGGTGGTGGGTCGCAGCGGCGGTTCAGCAGGGCTTCGACAGGGGCGGGGCGGCAGCTGGTCTTTCGACCGGCTGCCGCCACTGCCATTCCAAGAAAACTAAAAAAAAAACAACGCCCCCATGATAGGCTACGTGACGATTAACATAGCCTATCACGGCTAGATTTGCAAAGTCAGCCGTGACAGGCTACGTAAATCGTCACGGAGCCTATCACGGGGGCGTTTTTTTTTTTAACTTTTTATTTCGCGGCCGGGCGAGGCGAGGCGCCTCCTCCCCGGCCTGAATTTCGGCCGGGCGAGGCGAGGTGCCTCCCCCCCGGCCTGAATTTCAGCCGGGCGAGGCAAGGCACCTCCCCCCCCGGCCTGAATTTCAGGGGGAAAGCGAAGCGCCTCCCCCCCACCGCGAAGCAAGCTGAGAGACGAGGTAAGTGACTTTCGAGCACTCCTACTCCAATTTCCTGAAAGTTTTCTCCCCCCATGAAAGAGGCTTCCGTGGTTCTGCCTTCATTCAGGATGTTTTATAATTTATTCTTGTGGTGTTTTTGAGCTGACCTAATCACAGGTAGCCTCCCAGCTGCCTGCACCTCCTGATCTGAAAAAGCTCTATGGGAGGAATTACGTCATCGTGCCTTAAAATGGGCTTTAATTGAAGTGTAGGAAGCTGAGGAGGCCACAGGCAGCCAGAGAGATGATTGTACAATGAAAAACAAGGCACTTGTGCTCAGTTCTCGGCCATCTCCTAAGTAAGGTAAGCCCAAGAAACCCAACCCCAACACATGAGAATTTCTCTGAAATTTCTTCACCATTGAATTTCTTTTCAGAAGCAATTTCTTTTTTTATCAACCTGAATGAGAATGGTCGAAAAAAATGTGGAAGAAATTTTCGGCACAACACTATCCCCAAATGTCCGGGCTGTGAACATATGTTTGTATCAAACATTATGGGAACTGAACTCCACTCAAGCATCAAGATTTTTTATCCCCTTCTCCCAGTGCAGCCTAGGGATGGCGGAGAATTTCTCCCCGAAACTTCGGGGGGCTGAGCGCCAATGTGTTCGGCCCCCCAAACAAGTTTCGGGGAGAAATCCTCTGCCCCCCCGCCCCCGCCCCCCCCCCCGGGACGGGACTTACCTTCACCGAATGTCCCTCCCAGTGGCTGGTCCGGCCGGCGGTTCAGCGGGTGTTCGAGCGAGGCGGGAGCGGCAGCCGGTCTTTCGACCGGCTGCTGCCGCCGCCATTGCAATGAAAGAAAAAAAAAAAAGCCCCCTGATAGGCTACGTGACGATTCACGTAGCCTATCACGGCTAGATTTGCAAAGTCAGCCGTGATAGGCTACGTCAATCGTCACGTAGCCTATCACGGGTGACTTAAAAAAAAAAAAAAGTGTGTACGGATAATGGCGGCCCCCATAGGGAGCCGCCATTCCCCTTCCTTATTTGGTCGCTGTAGTCTACGTAAAGATTTACGTAGACTACGGCGAAAATAAGGGCAACGCTATTTGCGTTGCCCTTATTTTCGCCGTAGTCTACGTAAACATTTACGTAGACTACAGCGACTAAATAAGGAACGTGAATGGCGGCTCCCTATGGGGGCCGCCATTAGCGTACGTGAATTTTTTTTTTTTTAAAGTCACCCGTGATAGGCTACGTGACGATTGACGTAGCCTATCATGGCTGACTTTGCAGATCTAACCGTGATAGGCTACGTGAATCGTCACGTAGCCTATCTGGGGGCGTTTTTTTTTTTTTTTAACTTCCGCGTTCGCGGCCGGGCGAGGCGAGGTGCCTCTTCCCCGGCCTGAATTTCGGCCGGGCGAGGCGGGAAGCCTCCCCCCCGGCCTGAATTTCGGCCGGGGCGAGGCAGGAAGCCTCCCCCCCCGGCCTGAACTTCGCGGGGGGACCAGCGAAGCGCCTCCCCCCCACCGCGAACGTCCTTCGAGGACAGGTAAGTGACTTTCATCCACCCCTACTGCAGCCCCCTCTGCCCAACAAAGGCCCCATCTACATGGAGATGCTTTATGATATGATTCTGTTTAAAGCTGGATTTTCATGAATTTATATTTGCTCCTACCATGTCATATGTACCCAGTAGAGTGGTGTATACATTTTTTAAAAACCACTTTCATGGGGCAAATGGCACCTGAAACTGCATTAGTTCGGGTTTCAGTGGGCGGAGCCCCATAAGTAGAATGGAACGTCATCAGCTGTGTAGGTGCGGTGCAGCAAATGAGTGGAGGTTTGCTCCCCGCCCCTTTCCTGTGCTCAGTGAAATATAATTGAAGGCAATGAGTTACTTCTGAGTAGACATGTTTAGCTCCTCTCCTCATTCCCACTCTTCCTATTTGAGGGTGATCAGCTTTTAAACTCATTAAACTTCTCTGCACCTCCACTGTTGCAGAAGAGCGGAGATTTGAAATCAAAGGCAAAGGAATTCTCCCAACTCCTCCCCACTCCTGTGCCAGGCCCCTTGAGATTTTGCAGGATTCCAATTCTGAATCAGAGCTGAAACAACTAGATCAGAGAATGGGGGAGGAACCTCCCCCAGAGCCCCCAGGCATTGGGAGAGAATCTTCCCAAGGCCTTGGCAAACAAATGGCCCAGACTGAGTTGCCACCTCCCCCGCTCACCTTGGGAACCCATATTTACGAGGAAGAAGAGTGGCACGACTTGAGAGATTCCAGAGCGAATTGCAAATCAAGGTGGGTGGAGTTATGGATGGGGCTAAGATGCTCTGACAGAATAGCAGTTCTTAGAAGCCAATGTCGAAGGGAGCTGCCCTAAGGGAGGGGCATCACTGATAGACAGGTTTGACCATCAGTGTCCACAGGCAAACTGTTGGCAACTTCACTACCCAGCAGATTGTCTTCCCTGATAGAAATCTTAGAATAGTCATTTAGAGGCTCCTTGAGAGTTTGAGAGCTTCCTCGAATGTGCATTGTGGAAAGGCTTGCCTTTAGCATAATAAAACCACAATGGCTTGAACTACGAGTCTTTGTTTTGTTGATTACTACAAAGGATTGCTGGACCTAGACCCAACAACCTTGCAAGGGAGGACTGACTAAACTTGGCCACAAATTCCCACAATAACCCAGTGGCCTTCCATCCTGGCCAATAGACACTGAAATTAGCGCTAAAGTTATGCAGAACACACACACCAACAAAAAGTTGGGAAAAGTTTATTAAGGAAAGGAACAATGAGAAAGGGAAGGGGAGAGATGGTAGGTTGTACAGGAAATTCCAAGCAAGGGTACAAGTACAGAAATACTCAAACATCGCAGCCTGTGAACAAACTGAAGTCTTTAAAGAAGGAGGGCCTGAAGCTACACAACAGCTTCACAATGTTAAAACGGCTACCATTAAAACCTATAAATAGAAATATAAATACAACTATATAAAGTTAAAAATATAATTAAATCATCAATATTAAAATTGTAAAAATATTAAAATATTAAAACATTAAAAGACAACCAGAACAACAAAAATGGTGTCCATACGTCACATTTTCCCAGGTCCAGACTGGTTATCCCCACTAGTTTTTGCAGGCCTACAAAAACATATGAAGGAGGGTGCCACTCTCGCCTCCCTGGGAAAGGAGTTCCAGAGCCTTGGGACAGCCACCAAGAAGGCCCTCTCCTGCGTTACCACCAGGCGTGCCTGTGATGATGGCGGGATGGCGAGAAGGGCTTCCCCTGAAGATCTCAGGGCACGAGTAGGCTCATAAGGGAAAATATGCTCTTTCAGATAACCTGAACCTATCTCAGAAAACATCCTCCCTGAATCCCAAAATGGCTTCCTCCCTTCCAGGAGGAGAGTGGATATGATTAGGGATGTACGAAAGGCACTTACCTTTCGTGGATTACGTTTTGGTTGGGGGGGACTCTGTCCCTCCCCCCCCGGAATCCTGGCCAGCCGGCTGTGCTCCGCAGGGATTCTGCGGAGCTGCCGGCTGGCTCTGCCAGCAGCCGGACATCCAGCCGCTGGCTAGCAGGGACACAAATGGTGGCGGCCGTAGCCGCTGCTGTTTGCGTCCCTGCAGTCAGCCGTGATAGGCTACATAAATGTTTACGTAGCCTATCACGGCTGACTTAAAAATAAACAAAAAAACGCGCGTACACAAATGGCGGCAGCCATGGCCGCCGCCATTTGCGTCCCTTATTTTGGCACGTCTTAGTCTACGTAAATATTTACGTAGACTAAGATGGCGAAAATAAGGGGAACGCAAATAGCGTAGCAGTCTGCTACGCTATATGCGTTCCCCTTATTTTCGCCGTCTTAGTCTACGTAAATGTTTACATAGACTAAGACGTGCCAAAATAAGGAACGCAAATGGCAGTGGCCATGGCCGCTGCCATTTGCGTACGCGCGGTTTTTTTTTTTTAAAAAGTCAGACATGATAGGCTACGTAAACATTTACGTAACCTATCACGTTTTTTTTAAAAAACCTAGCCGTGATAGGCTACGTAAATCTTTACGTAGCCTATCACTTTTTTTTGTTTTTGTTTTAAACTGGAAATGGCGGCGGCGGCAGCTGGTTGGAGGACCAGCAGCCGCCGCCGCACCGCCGCTGGAGCCGCCGGCAGAGCCGCCGCTGGAGCCGCCGCCGCCAGGTAGATCCGCCCAAGGTAAGTCTCGTCCCGGCGGGGGGCGGGGGGGGGCAGGCCGTTCCGCCACCGATTTCGGGGGGCTGATTGCGCTGGCATTCGGCCTCCCCGAGATCCGTGGCGGAATTTTCGTACATCCCTAGATATGATCTTCATCGTACGACAGCTCCAAGAAAAATGCAGGCAGCAAAACCCACCCCTGTACATGGTGTTTATTGATCTGATTAAGGCCTTCGACATGGTAAATCGTACTGCTCTCTGGAGCATCCTTCTTTAAAACTGGATGCCCTAATAAATTTGTGAACATCTTGCGGCACCTCCATGATGGCAACAATTTTGGATAACAATGGCTCTCAAAGTGATCCATTTAAAGTGGGATCAGGCGTTAAACAGGGATGCGTCATTGCTCCAAACTTATTTGCTATCTTCATCGCTATGATTCTACACCTTGTTGAAGGGAAACTTCCCACTCGTGTAGAAATCAAATATCGAACAGATGGAAAACTTTTAAATCTCAGTAGGCTGAAAGCAAAAAGTAAGGTAATTACAACCTCTGTCATAGAACTTCAATATGCTAACGTAATCTGTGCACATTCAGATAGGGATGTCGGAGAATTTATCCACGAATCTCCGGGAGGCCGAATGCCAATGCATTCGGCCCCCCGAAATTGGTGGAGAAATTGTCCGACACCCCCCCGCCCCCCCCTGGAATGGGACTTACCTTTGGCAAATGTCCCTGGTGCTGGCGGCTCCCAGCGGCGGTTCGGTGGTGGTTCGGCGGCGGCGGCCGGTCTTCCGCTATTTGCGCTACTTCCGCTACGCTATTTGCGTTGTCCTTATTTTCGCCGTAGTCTACGTAAATCTTTACGTAGACTACAGGGACCAAATAAGGAACGCGAATGGCGGCTCCCTATGGGGGCCGCCATTAGCCGTACGCGCTTTTTTTTTTTTTTTAAAGTCACCTGTGATAGGCTACGTGATGATTAACGTAGCCTATCATGGCTGACTTTGCAAATCTAGCCGTGATAGGCTACGTTAATCGTTACGTAGCCTATCACAGGGGCGTTTTGTTTTTGTTTTACTTTGCTTGTAATGGCGGCGGCGGCAGCCGGTCGAAAGACCGGCTGCCGCCCCTGGCCCTGACGAAGACCTGCCGAACTGCCGCCGGGACCCGCCGCCGGGAGGGACATTCGTGAAAGGTAAGTCCCATCCCAGGGGGGGGCGGGGGGCGGGGAAGTTCTCCCCGAACAACCTTCGGAGGACCGAATGCGTTTCGGGGAGAAATTCTCCCCCATCCCTACTTTCGTCCATCCCTACATTCAGAGGAAGATCTCCAAACTATCCTAAACATCTTCACAGAAGCATATGAAAAGCTTGGCCTCTCGCTTAACTAGGGATGTCAGAGAATTTCACCACGAATCTCGGGGAGGCCGAATGCCAGCGCATTTGGCCGCCCAAAATCGGTGGCGAAACGGTCTGCCCCCCCCGCCCCCCCCCCTGGATGGGACTTACCTTGGGCGAATCTTCCTGGCGGCGGCGGCGGCCGGTCTTCCGACTGGCTGCCGCCACCGCCACTTCCAGTAAAAAACAAAACAAAAAAACATGATAGGCTACGTAAAGATTTATGTAGCCTATCACGGCTGAGTAAAACAACAAAAACAAAAATGCGCGTATGCAAATGGCGGTGCCCATGGGCACCGCCATTTGCGTTCCTTATTTTGGCACGTCTAGTCTACATAAACATTTACGTAGACTACGGCGAAAATAAGGGGAACGCAAATAGCGTAGACGCTACACTATTTGCGTTCCCCTTATTTTCGCCGTAGTCTACGTAAATGTTTATGTAGACTAGACGTGCCAAAATAAGGAAAGCAAATGGCGGCACCCATGGGCGCCGCCATTTGCATATGCGCAGTGTTGTTGTTGTTGTTGTTTTACTCAGCCGTGATAGGCTACATAAACATTTACATAGCCTATCACGGCTGACTGCAGGGATGCAAACGGCAGCGGCTACAGCCGCCGCCATTTGCGGACCTGGCCGGCCAGGATTTGGGGGGGAGGGACGGAGTGCCTCCCCCCCACCTCAAATCACATTTCGATAAAAGGTAAGTGACTTTCGTACACCCCTACACTTAACATAAAAAAAACCAAAGTGGTTTACCAGCAAGCACAAACCAATCCCCCTGTAGTGCCATCAATCCAGCTTAACAGTGTGATGGTGGAAAATGTCAATCACTTTTCCTATCTTGGCAGCCATCTCTCCACAAAAGCCGACATTGATGCTGAAATTCAGCATCGCCTGAGCTCTGCGAGTGTAGCATTCTCCTGAATGAAGTGTAGAGTGTTCGAGGATTGGGACATTCGCAGGGAGACCAAAATGCTTGTTTACAAAACCTTGTTTACTACTGACTTTGCTGTACGCCTGTGAAACATGGACCATCTATAAACGCCACTCCCAAAGATTCCACCAACTCTGCCTCTGAAAAATTCTGCAAATTACTTGGGAAGACAGACGGACAAATATCAGCGTACTGGAAGAAGCAAAGACCACCAGCGTTGAAACAATGATTCTCCAACATCAACTTCGCTGGACCGGCCATGTTGTTCGAATGCCTGATTATCGTTTTCCAAAGCAGCTTCTCTATTCCCAATTTATGAATGGAAAACGGAATATTGGTGGACAGCAAAAGAGATTTAAAGATGTTCTTAAAGCTAATCGTAAAAAATGTAACATAAGCATTGAGAACTGGGAAGCTCTAACCCATGAGCATTCCAACTGGAGGTCAGCCTATATTAAAGGCGCTATGGACTTTGAAGCAGCACGAGCACAGAGCGAAAGGGAGAAACGAGCTCAGCGGAAGGCACATCAAGCAAACCCTCATTGTGACCATCTTCCACCTGGAAACCTATGTCTTCGTTGTGGGAGGCTGTGTAGATCCCGAATTGGCCTTCACAGCCACCTGCAGACCCACTGCTAAGACTCTATCTCTGGAAGACAATCTTGCTCGGTCACGAGTGATAGTAGTACTCAAAAATCCTGAGAGCCTTTATAAACATCCCCAAGAACAAAACAATAAGGCTAGATAGTCTTTGTATAGCGCACTCCTCTCCCCATGCCTGCCCTTTTTCAGCAGATGCAACTTTCCATTCTGCCAATCAGTGCTGTTCCACCCAGCCTGCAGTGAAGCCAGTTGAGGTCACACAGACTCCCAAACCACACTGAAGCCGCTGCAATGGGAAAATTAGTCACAAAATGAGTACGCAAAAAAGTGGGATTAATGGCATTAAAAACCACACTAGCTAAGGAGAGGGGCATACATCATGTGCCGTGATCACCTTGGTGGTGCAGTAGGACTAGAGTAAATGCCCCATGTAGATGGGGCCAAAGCCTCTCCTAAGGGTCAGGGAACCCTCACCCATGAAGCTCACTGGGTGACCATGGTACAGTCACTGTCTCTTATCCAAGGCTACCTCACAAGGTTTTGCAAGGATGAAAATGACAAAAATAGAAACAAAACAAGTAATTTGAGCTCTTTTGTGGAAGGATGAAATACCAATGTGATGTTATTTGTGCCACATAGACTTGCTATAGTGACTGGTTCCACGCCCCCCCCCAATATAGAGCATCTCTGTCAGCATCTCTGTGTAACATTCAATGCCACCTTCTACTCCTACAAAGGCTTCATTATGCTCCACAAGTTACTTGTTTTTTTAAAAAAGTTCTCCTTCCTTTCACACTCCTGTTTCTCCTTCTCTCCTGCCACCCCCTTTCCATGGCAGTAGTTCAGACTGGATCCATCACTGGCAAGATCACTTGAATGGGAGAAGCAGGAGAAGGATTTCAACACATCCACTCTGGTTGTTTATAACCTTGCGGCTTTCCTCCTCTCATCCCCCAAGCCCCAGCACTTAGCCAGCACATGGGGATCCATGACAAAGCTGCACAGCAATACCCTTCAGTGCTTTCAAGGTTACAGCCTGTTAATGACATGAGGAAACACAGGGCGTGGGTGGGGGGCAGCGAGGAGAGAGAAGTGGTATGTCCTCCTTTAACAAAAGAGCCTCTCAAAGTAAGTAGATCTTTTCTCTTCATCAGGTGAGAATCTTTTCTTTTAAAAAAAATGTTTTTAAAATAAAAGCTCCTTTACCAGTCAGCTTGATCTGGAGAATAAAAGCAGCCTTTGAAGCAATTTAATAAGGAAAGAAGGACCTGGTGGGAAATGTTAGGCATAGCTTGCATTCTCTTCCCTAACCTTTGCTTTGCAGTCCTTGCTCTTCTGTCATTTGCTGCTAGCTTTTCATCATGAAAACTGATGGGCTAGCAAATAGCATTACAGTGCTTCATAACCCTGTTGAAGGCAAAACAGATAGAGGTTTAATATGGCAGTGGAGCAGTATGGAATAATAGGAGGAGGCTGGGAAGCTGAGAGAAGAGAGAGATGTGGCCTGTGTTCACCTGCACTGAGATAACCTTGTGATGTGCTCGTTATAGCCTAGCCTTTCATAAACTATAATCCAGCCGGCTAAGTCCAGCCCATCCGGGCCTTGATAAACCACGTTTTGGCTGCTGCCCTGAAATTGCAAATTCAGAGTGTTTGTCAAGCATCTATCAGGTGGGTGGGCTTCATTTATCTTGGTGGGTCACAAATGGTATAGTCCTACCATAGTGGAAAGAAGAGCCTGCTCAAAGAGCCCAATATTACTCTTTTTTGCTTGGCACTTTCAAGATAAAGTTGTGTCCATTATGAGCTTTCCCCTTCCCATTTTGGGCCACCTTCTGTCTTTTAGAAATATGGCGCATTTTCTCTTAATCCAGTTCCTCCGCTTTCAGTATATATGTGTTTCATTCATAAGCTAGGTAATTCTTTCTCAGGTTACCTCAAAGGCAGATCCAAGCTTGATCCCAGGGATAGAAAGAGCACTCTTTTTATCCACTGGGAATTTTTTGTCTTTCTTTGCATGGGTTAACACTGTTAATCCGAGAGCAAGACATGAATAAACAGAAACCAAAAGGGATTAGGATATGCTACTTAGTTAATCATGACTAACATGGCCTCAGCTTGCTGCCCCTGAAAGAGTGCCACAAAGAATTTAATAAGTGTTATTGGGAAATGAACCACAGCAACTTTGATTGCACAGAAGAGTGAAAAATCAGTTGCCCAAAAGAACAGGATTTCATACCTTATGAAGGGAAAAACCATTCTAGCTCTGCCTGAGCTTAGCCTCCCCAAGACGGCAAGAATAGTTGAGCGAGAAGTAAAGGGGCCTCTCAGTTGCTTTTTTCATCAGGTGTGTGCGTGCGTGTGCATTCACAGTATATGCACATGCATGTGTATACATCTGCTCTTCTTTTATCGCAACATGTATGACAGTTAAAGCCAACAGAGCAAAATGGCTTGTCTTTGATACTGATACACATAGCAAAAAATATCAAGACAGAGAAAAAGGAAATTAAGATTAAATACAAATACTGGCCTCCAGAGGGGTAGCCTGGGTTAATCTGTTGCAACAAAAAGGTTTTGTAGTACTTTTGATTAATGTATTTATTATGGCATAAGCTCTGGTGACTAGAGTCCACTTTGTCAGATGCATATATACTGAACTATATATCCCGAGAACTACTTTAAGTGTAAACATGTACTTGCACTAGCCCAGATCACATCACCCCTATGTGCCTTTTACAAATTGGTTTTAGAATTCCCCGCAATTTCAAAAGTTATTTTCAACATGGCACTGGAAGCTCTTGTTCAATCCCTAAACGTTCTTATATAAATGTACATTATTGTGTGATTCTTTAGATCCTGGTCAATGTCTTTTGTAAAACTAATTTTTAGGCACACATTGTTGGTTTCATTGAGGTTTCACCCATTTAACCTGGCTTTGCATGATAAACACTGTTTATCAATAAGATAAATTCATGCTCCATCTTGTCCCTTAATTATCTGCTATTTCATGAAATCCAGAAATTGAGCCATCTAACTAGCATCTCCAGCTAGCTACAAAAGAGAATTAATTCATGACAAAATATATGTTCTAATAAAACATATGATTATCATCATTATTACTACATTGAGTACATAGTATAAAACACACATATGCCAACAGCGGACAGAATGGACAGTTTTGTAGTGAAGACTTCAGCTGATGACATCTTTTCAGTTATTAAGAATGCAATGTTGATTTTGTTTACTTCTGTGGATGAATGTCCATGGATAGATATATGGGAAATATGTTACAACGGAAGGTAAGTTCTACATGGATTTTAGTCTGAGGGTTAAATCCAGTGCCACACTAGCAGAGGTCCCCTACCACAACAGGCCTTTCTCCCACTCTCCTGTCCCTTGCAGTCCTCTGTGCTATCCAAAAATCTTCCCCGGTGGGTTTACCAGCTCTGCAGAGCAGATGTCGATGGTGCGGTGGGGGGCTGTGGGGGAGGGGTAATCACCCCCCCTCATGTTTCCACTAACAAAAGCAGTTCCATCCGTGAAATGATACCATTGGATCCAACTCTCTCTCTCTCTCTCTCTCTCTCACACACACACACACACACACACCACACACACATACACACACACTCTATTTCTACTATTACTAATTATTACGAATAGTTCCAATAATTATTAAGAAGCTCACTTCACACAATCTCTTGGGATTTCTAGGAAGATACCCAAGCTGTTTTTATTCAACAGGTCTATGGAATGGATTAGGTTTCTGTTTGTATTAGCTGCTGTTTGTGTTATTTATCCACCAATGGTAGTTTTGTGATAGTTTAATTATGTTTTAAATTATATTGCTCTCCTGTAATCTGATGTGAGTCCTTTTTAAAAGAAGAAAGGCAAGATGTTTGAAGGGATACATAATAAAATTACATATATTCTTCAGTGGAAGTTGCTATTCTATGAACTGTTATAGGCTATAAATGTAACATCTTTCCAGTAAAGTTTGCTTTCATCTTTCCCTTAATATATGCTTTTGTTCTACAAATGAGATGGACTTTATTTTTAAAAAATCATATTGCAAAGCGAGTGTGTTGTATACTCTTGTATAGTGCTCACAGTGCACTATAAATAATATGCCTTGTCCGAAATCTCCAATTCGCCCAAACCCTTTCATTACCAATCATGTTAAGTTTGCAAAGTTGCGTTCTCATTCTTTGAACTCGGTTGATAATGGAATCAACAGTGAACATCATTAATGAATGATGAAGTTCTGGACAGCTGTAACTATCAATTGCAGAGGAGTGACTAAGTCTTGACTGTTTGGCATAAAGGAAAAAGAAAATATACAACTTAAAGATGTGTCACAAAAATCTCTGCCATATTAATGTTTACCACTGTAGCATCCTTAAATCACAAAGAATTGCTGGGAATAATCATAGATGTTCCTAAAAAGTGAAAGGTTACAGTGAAGAGATTGCTGAGTTTTATGAGGAAAAATAAAGGTATGTTTGTTGGTCCATCAAAAAAAAATCCAAACAGGCATAGTAATGGCCAATACCTTTTATCATGTCTAACCTAAGGTCCTAAAGGTTTATGTTTGTTTTGAGTTTCTCAGCCTCAGTGTTAAACAGTGGGGAAAGACAAAAAGATGGTTGGGGAAGAAGGCACGGTGGAAGCCCAGTCTGTAGTATGTTAGTCCCAAAACGGTAATTCAGGAAGTTCCTTGTAAACTAATTAGGTACAATTTGCCTAACAGAAAAAATAACAGATTTCATTGAGGCATAGTGGGACAACATGCTACAAAAGATGTTCTCCTTTGAAATGTACGACGTTCTGCATTACTGATTTCCTACAGTAGCATAAGGGATAGACCTCTGATCTGTGCAGGTGTGCCTGCTGATATGAGTTATTGTTATAGATAGTGGTAATGAAAACTAATTGAACTGCTGATACTGGGAAAAACAAAACTCTGCCAGTATCTGAAGATTTCAAGAGCTACATTTCATGTAATGGAAGGTGTTCCCCATATGTGCTTGCATCTCTTCTTTATTACACTGAGAACTATCAGATAAGAGACTCTGCATTTTACCCAGATACCCATATATAGGGATAACTGGGTTTTCATTGCGATGTTATTGGGGGGGGGGAATCTGTATGTAAAATGGTAATAGTTTGACACAAAAATACCAGGACGGTTTAGTGAGATCAGGTAGATCTGACAAAGAGAGGAATAGACAGTATACTGTTTTCTTATCTCTGTGTTGGTCATTTCCATGACAAATGTTTATTTCTATTTTTGTAATTTTAGAACAACTTTCCTAGGGCCAGTCCAAGACAATTTCCCACCTGAGACAATGGACAAAATGGTACCTCTCTCCATTTCACATACAGAAACCAAATGGACAGACAGTTGAATCTTACTTCAACACCAGCAACAAGCTAGCATTCTCCACTGCACTTGAGGGCAGCAGACTAGTTTAGGGACTACATGACATGCTGTTTGGCACACATAGCTCTGTCCTCCAAGAGAAGGAAATGCCCAGGGGGCTCAAGAGGAACTGGGGGGCTGCCACTTCTGCCCTCCAGGATCTGCCACCTGAAGCAGTTGCCTCATTCTGTGCGAACTTTTCATTGAGAAAAATAAGTTCTCCTGTATGTTCTGGCAGGAACAGAATTTATTTATTAATTAATTACATTTCTAGCCCACCTTTCTTCCATCATGGAACTCAATGTGTCTACATGTGGTTCCCTGGTGGTCTCCCCTCCAAGCACTAACCAGACCCAGACCTGCTTAGCTTCAATGAAGTGGCTGTTTCATGTACCTTCAGACCATACTCTGGGAGGATTTATATAAGGCATATTCTGAAGGCACATGAAGCAGCCACCTTGAAGGTCTGGGAGGATTTATAAGAAAAGGCGGATTTATAAGGCATGGCTACCAACTAAGCTTGTTCCTATTTAAATATTTTTTTAAAACCGTTGCTGGATGCAAGTGTGTGGGGAAATACAATATTGGTAAAGGTGTGCTTTTTATTGGGCCAATTTCTGTTTGTTGAATTTGGTCCATTTATTTCAGACCCAGGAGTTCCAGTTCATGCAAAGAACTTATTTATTCACTTAAATGTGAATGCTCATTATTTGAGTGTATGTAAATGAATCTACATTAGGTAGTTGGTTCAAATCGTTGTGCTTTACCAAATCATATTAGCAAACAGGAATGTTGTCTTTCATCCACTTTCATGGATTCTGTTGTACTGGTCAGTGAAGAATCCAATCACAGTGGTCATCTTAGATGCCAAATATATTTCTTTCTCTTAGATGAGCCTTTCTTCACTAGTATGTCCATAAAATACACAAGTAAGATGAATTACAGTCAGAGGAAAACAAAAACAAATTGGACAAATGGAGTTCATCGCCTTTTATAATAGCTTGATTGGTATGGCAGAACATTTATCCAAGAGCCTTTTGGCATCAGAGACAAAAAAAGCTGAAGAAACGAGAGCATGCATGTATTTGTTATATTGGCATATATCATTCTGTACATACAAATGTTGCATTGTGATGCATCTGTTATTACAAGTAATCGCAAGACCAGAGATTTATTCATTCTAAGTGTCCACTGAAAACAAAAACAAAACAGCTACGCAGATACACTTATCCAATTTCTCTCTGGCAGTTCCATTAAAAAAAAAAAAAGATGGATGGGCAGGGGAGAAAAACCCAGAAATAGCTTTTGTTTATAAAGGAATATCCGCGTCTAGGTGGTCTATGGTGGCTGCGATCATTGACACTAGCATAAGATGTAACACAGCAGTCAGCATCGACAGAACCAAAATGAAACCCTTTGGAAATGTGTTAGAGCTACTGGGTGTTTGGAAGAAGAGGGCACTGTCTTAAAGCTGCTACAGACTACCTTCTAAAAGATTTGGAAAGGGAAGTGCTCCCTTCATCCCATAGCGGATCACAAAGCTAACCAACGAATGTAATAGATATAATGAACATATGGGGGATGAACTAAGAAATATTAGGACAAGGAATGCATATAATCTGGCAAAATTACCCACCTGACCAGACGTTAGCTTGCTCATCACCTTCCATTTGTTCATCTTCCTGGAATGTAATGTTTCATTTCTCTGGATGGTTTTAGTCCTCAAGCCATTTAACTACTAGATTATGAAACCCTTGGAGACAGAAATACAAATGTCAAAAAAAAAACTAATGTAATTTATTCTAAACTGGTAGGGTAGAGAGGTTCTATTAATCTAATATTTGATTTGCCTAGAACTTTCAGCATCTCAGTTAGCTGACGTTAATTGCTGACTTTTTGCCTTCCTGCTGGTTTTATTGGTTTATGAAGTTTTTATTGACTCTTCTGATGGATGATCTATGTTTCATTGCTTTGTATGTACAATTCTAATATTGCATTTTATTGTAATATTTTTCACTGTTCTGGGAGCTTCCTAAGTGAAGAGCAGCGTTCATTAAAAAACCCCAATAAAATAAAACAATAGCAGAGCAATCCCATGGTCTCTGGGAGAGTGTCCCTGGGATCATAGAATATGTCGGATTGCCCTTCCCAAGGCTGTAGATGCCTCTACCACCTTGGAGAGGGAATACTTTATAAAGTTATATCAGCGAACAGGAATGCTGTCTTTCATTCATGTTTCATGGATTCCGTTTTATGGATCAGTGAAGGATCCAGTTAATGTTCACTGCAATTACAGTGGTCATCTTGGATGTCAAATATATTTCCTTCTCTTAGATGAGCCTTTCTTCAATAGTATGTCCTTATAATAAGCAAGTAAGATGAATTACAGGCAGAGGGTTGTTCCCCTATCCATTCACAGCCGCTACAGAAAGGACTGTGGTGGCTGCTGTTCCGAGATTGTAAAAGCAATCTTGGAAGACCTTGAAGAAGGAGACATTTCAGTGGGTGGGGAGAGGCTAGGATTCACAGGATCCTACAGCCAGTCCATCACTTGCCCCACTCACTGCTGCTAAATGAGCTAGATGGACTCAGAGGCCTGTCTAACCGACACTTTTTTCTTTTCATTTTTTTTTTGAGGAGGAGGAACGGAAGGCGAAATCACCTCTATCATTCCTGCTACCCTGGCTGGTTCTTGCTGGGAGGGCATAGGGTAGTTGGAGGGGTCCAATCTCAGAGCCCTCCACCTATTGGGTGTGCAATTTGGGGACAACAAAATATCTAGGGGGTGCTGTTTCTGATTTAGTGGAAGACCCTCACGTGAGAAAAGTGAACTGAAATGCGGATGTATTCTTTTATTACCACAAGCCCTTGTGCAACATTTGCATATGCTCCAACCACTGCGGCTTGCTTTGCAATGGCAAACATCTCATAACACATCACACGTCTAAATGTTCTGCGCCCACAGTGTACAGCAGCCTTCCCCAGATATGTGCTGTGTTGGACTATATTGGCCATGCTGGCTGGGAATGATGGGATATTGTAGTCCAATACATCCAGAGGGCACCAGGTTTGGGAAGGCTGCTGTACAGCCTGGATCATGCATTGTATTTTGCAAACTGTGACACAGCTCCGGCTACTTTGCTGCATAAATCCTTCTGCCCACCAGCCCTTGTGCAACTGCTCTGTAGAAGAGGGCTAATGAGAGAACTCATTTCGCTCATGCTCCTTTGGATCCAACCTTGCTCAGTAGATGACGATGATGATGATGATGATGATGATGATAATAATAATAATAATAGGCAGGGTAAATGCTTCAGAATATGAACATCGCTTTCTGAGACCAATCAAGACAGTGAAGATGCCTTCCGCTGAATAGACTGCTAGAGTGAACCATTAATTCCTTTACCCATGCCCTGGCTTTGTGATCTCTTCACTTCGTCACATTTACCAGCCAGCAGGAATTCTCTTCACAGTGCTGTCTTTGAAATAGAAGCAGACTCTGAAAAGTCCCTTTGGAAATGAGAACATTTCCTGCCCAGTGGTTCATGGGGAATGTGGAATGCCTGCACAGCTGACACCAAGTTTCTTTGTCCTGCTGTAAAGGTATAGTCATTCAATAAAAGGAGAACTGGGTAGGAGGGGTGCAGCAGTTCTTGCCATATGCAGTCTATTAGAGTAGAGTCATCCAGTCAATCTGCTCTTGATTACTGTTCACCCCCGTCCCCCAACACTCCTCCCAGGATAAACTCTGAAATATCCCCCACCCCCATGCTAACTTTTCAGTCGACGTGCCAGCAAGTCTTAGAATTATTGAAACTTTAAACAGAACAAAAATAAAAACATGAGTTAATCAAACATAGAGCAACCAGACTACAATCCCCAAAGTTTCAAACCATCGGTGACCTAAAGACACAACACACTTGATTGGTGAGACACCTTGGTAATTTTGGCAGCTGATGGAACAGGGCTTTACTATTCAAACGTTCATTAAAGAAAAGAAAAAGAAGACTGGCAGTGCTGCTAACGATAACATTCTTCAAGATGTTATAGAACAAAATACTTACAAGCTGCTATAAACAGTTTGCCCCTTGGTGGTGGTACGCTATCAGTACTGGGCAAATCTCCCCTTCTCCATCCTACTAAGCCTTGCCTCGTTAGGCATCATTAATTTCCTTAGAAATTTAAACAGCTGTCATTTGTGATACTCTTCAGGTGTACATGTGGGAAAGATTACACTGTTGCAAGGCAATCTGTTCCTGTGTGGAACAGGCTGGAAGTTGGGCTTGCAAATCTCTCACGGATAATTGGAGGTCACTGTGAATGATACAAGTGGGTTTTCGACATTGTGGGTTGTATGACCTTATTTATGTCAGCTGTCCTTTCTGCAACTATTCTATGATGCCCCCAAAGATAGGATCTCTCGGAGATCCCTACATGTTGTGGTACTGGTTCTTTGGGATGCATACATATTTAGACTTCTCATCAGCTTCCTTTTCCTTATTTTGTCAGCATTGTTTTTAAGCTGCCATTAATTTTATACTGAATTAAATGGCTTGATGTTAAATTCATAAAAGTGTACTAAGGGTGCAATCCTATGCATGTTTAGACAGGAAAAAGTCCTACAACTCCCAGCAAACCCCAGCTAGCCATGCTGAGGCATGCTGGGAGCTGTAGGATGTTTTTCTGTTCTAAAAATGCATAGGAGTGTGCCCTCAGGCTACATATAAATAATAGTTTGTCAGAGAATTGGAAGTGGCATTGTAGAGCTTCCATTGCCTGCTCTACATTCATTAATCTTCTTCATGACTTCCTGTCAAACTGGTTTTATAGCACTCTGTCTGTAGTGTTTTAATCACAACTCAGGAAAAGCTAAACCTAGTTCCTAACTTGTACCAGTGTGACCTGCTGCAATAGACGAGTGTACATTTTGGCATGGCTGTCACAAGGCACCTAATGGATAGTACTCATTATCATAGTGTTCTTCCTTATGCCCTGAGCAGCTGTGACACTTAAAAAATACTAATATTTTATAAGTATATGAGAAGATAGGTGTCTGTTCATATATCTTGCACAACTAGCCCTGTAAAAGGGGTAAAAACTACTATTTTAGCTTAAAGCTCTGTCAGTAACTAAGCCTTAGGAAAGGCACTTCAACCTTTAGAATGGAAGAAAAAACTATGCAAATACCAGGAAGCCACCAAATGATTGGCAGCCAGGGAGGAGGGTGTGTGGCCAGGGAATGGGGATGTGGTCATCTGGGAAACCGCAGAGGGCTGGACTGAAACCTCAGCAGGTCGGATTTGATCTGCAAGCCTGAGGTTGTGCACCCCTGTACTAGCACCGAATGAACTTGAAGGTCATGACCTATGTATACTCTATTGTAATTGGTGTAAATAGGAGTTGCTTTCATGTGGATATGCAAAGAATGGGAATGGGTATGGGAATATGTAGATGCCAACTTACCTGCCTAGGCACCATCACAGTAAAGCCACCTGAAGGGTAACTTGAATTGACCAATATCCTTCAATCCTAAAGTGCCCCTACTTCTAGAAAGGTCCCTAGCAGTTGTTGGTGATCATTTGGTTAAAGCACCATCAGGTTATTCCTTGTGGCCCCTTTTGTTTTAGAAACCTCCACTTGTTTGTACCTTAGGTAGATGACCTTTCTAAGGCCTAACTGATCAGCCCCAAACTCAAACATGGAGTCTCAAGCAAAGTTTCTGTTTACTCCAGGAACCAAGTTAATGAATCTTTTGTTTGGCCCTAACCTGACCATACCCAAAGTAATTGTCTCTTTTGTGTTCCTTGCCTGCATGTGATTACTGCCCTTGAGTCCAGCCTCTCAGTGTGATCACAAGACCTAATGTTCACAGACCCCTTTTTGCATCAACCTGTGATCCTGCTGAGGTTTGCCTGGCGTGCTGCCCTTTCCTCGTGATCCATTCCTAGCACTGTCCCTCCCTTTGGGGCCAAACCCATGTTTGCTTCAACTACCTTACTGCCTTGTTTACACATGCAGCCTCACTCCCTCTGAAGTAACCATTCCTGCATTCAGGCCATCTCCATTTCAGTGGAGCTCCTCAACCATACTGGGAGCACAGCTTACCCGCCTGAGGTACACAAGGGATTTCCATTCTGTGTGGCTTTGGGATTCCTAAAAAACGGCTTAGCCTCCTTTTGGTCACCCCATAATTGCCTTTCTTTTAGATGTCTGTTTTCAACATTGTGCATTCCACTGTCAACAAGACTGGGATGATTACCCTATTGTAAATTTGTGACCAGATGCCTATAGGAGGTCACATTGGCCTCTGTGAATTTCCAACTGATTCTGAACAACCAGGAAGTAGCACCCTTTGCTTTCCCCCACTTCTGAAACAGGTAACTATACCCCTTTGACTTTCCACCTATACCTTTCTCCTGATATTCCGCCTTGGATGGCCAACACTGTGCCATTAAAACTTCAATTTTTCACGGATGCATCTAGGCCTCCAAATACAGCCCTGCCATTACTCTAGTGCTCTCAACACTCCTTATTTGGCCAATTGTAATTCCCCACCTCATAATCCCTTATGATTTCTGCTATTAGAAAGCATAAGGGAAATAAGCTGGCAGCCCAAATCTAAGGATGGAGCATTAACCATAGAATCATTGAATAGTAGGGTTGGAAGGGGCCTATAAGACCATCGAGTCCAACCCCCTGTTCAATGGAGGAATCTAAGTCAAAGCATCCCAGACAGATGGCTCCAGCTTCATCTTGAATGCCTCCAGTGTGGGAGAGCCCACTACCTCCCTAGGTAATTGGTTCCATTGATGTATTGCTCTAACAGTCAGGAAGTTTTTTCTGACGTTCAGCTGAAATCTGGCTTCCTGTAACTTGAGCCCATTATTCTGTGTCCTGCACTCAGGGATGATGGAGAAGAGATCCTGGCCTTCCTCTCTGTGACAGCCTTTCAAGTACCTGAAGAGCGCTATCATATCTCCCCTCAGTCTTCTCTTTTCGAGGCTAAACATGCTCAGTTCTTTCTGTCTCTCCTCATAGGGCTTTGTTTCCAGTCCCCTGATCATCTTCATTGCCCTCCTCTGAACCCTCTCCAGCTTGTCTGCATCCTTCTTAAAGTGTGGTGCCCAGAACTGGACACAGTACTCCAGATGAGGCCTAACCAGTGCTGGTTAAAAACAAATACAATTTTTTAAAAAAAATTCCTTACAGAAAGGAACCGATTGTTCCTTTCTGTAAATATCTGACAGACTGGGAGCCGGGAGATCCGGGTTCTAGTCCCCACTTGGCCATGGAAGCTCACTGGGTGACTTTGGGCCAGTCACAGACTCTCAGCCCATCCTACCTCACAGGGTTGTTGTTGTGAGGATAAAATGGAGAGGAGGAGGATAATGTAAGCCACCTTGGGTTCCTTGCAAGAGGAAAAAAGGCGGGATATAAATGCAATAAATAAATAAATAAATAAATAAATGAAAAGCATGCATTCTTTACACTTAAGCTTTGTATGTCTTCTTGAGCTAATTTCCTCACTGTAGCTAGCACAGCATACAATCTGCACTATGCATGCCACACCTCTCTCTCTATTTCCATGTCACTCAAGTACATGTGTACAGATGTGTATTTACATACCCATGACATCGAGGACACGCAAGTACCAGTTTTGGTAACGACATTAACTTATTTATTTATTTATTGCATTTCTATACTGCCCCATAGCCGAAGCTCTCTGGGCGGTTTACAGAAGTTAAAACATTAAATACAATATAAAAAGTTTAAAAGCTACTTTTAAAAAGCACATAAACACAAACAGACAATATACACAAGCAACATATAACTAAAAACAACATTGAACTATCAGTCATAACTAAAGACACATCCAGGACAGATTAAAACTCATCATGTGCTGCCAAATGCCTGGGAAAAGAAATAGGTCTTAACCTGGCACCTAAAAGATAATAATGTTGGTGCCAGGCGGGCCGCATCAGGGAGCTTGTTTCACAGATGGGGGGCAACCACCGAGAAGGCCCTCTCCCTTGTTGCTGCCTTCCAAGCTTCTCTTTGAGGAGGCACTCGGAGGAGGGCCTTAGATGCTGAACGTAGTGTATGGGTAGGTTTGTTTCGGGAGAGGCGTGCCATCAGGTATTGCGGTCCCAAGCTGTATAGGGCTTTATAGGTTAAAACCAGCACCTTGAATTGAGCTCAGAAGCATATAGGCAGCCAGTGCAAGCGGACCAGAGTCAGTCTTATACATTCGGACCTTCTGGTCCCTGTTAGCAATCTGGCCGCTGCAGTTTGCATGAGCTGCAGCTTCTGAACCATCTTCAAAGGCAGCCCCACGTACAATGCATTGCAGTTATCTAACTTGGCGATTACCAGAGCATCGACAACTGAAGCCAGGTTATCCCTGTCCAGATAGGGGCATAGCTGGGCCTCAAGTGACAAAGACGGTTCCAGGAAGACCCCCAAGCTATGGACCTGCTCCTTCAGGGGGAGTGCAACTCCATCCAGAACAGGTTGAACACCCTCCATCCAGTCAGCAGAACCACCCACCAACAGCATCTCAGTCTTGTCTGGATTGAGTTTCAGTTTATTAGCCCTCATCCAGTCCATTGTCGCAGACAGGCACTGATTCAGCACATCCACAGCCTCACCTGAAGAAGATGAAAAGGAGAAATAGAGTTGCGTGTTATCAGCATACTGATGACAACACACTCCAAAACTCCAGATGACCGCACTCAACGGTTTCATGTAGATGTTGAATGGCATGGGGGACAAAACTGACCCCCGTGGAACCCCCTATTGGAGAATCCATGGCACCAAGCAGTGTTCCCCAAGTACTACCTTCTGGAGGCGACCCTCTAAGTAGGAGCAAAACCACTGCAGTGCAGTGCCTCCCACTCCCAGCTCAGACCGCCATCCCAGAAGGATACCATGGCTGATAATATCGAAAGCTGCCAAGAGATCAAGGAGAACCAACAAGGTCACACTCCCCCTGTCTTTCTCCCGATGTCATCATACAGGGTGACCAAGGCTGTTTCTGTGCCAAAACCAGGCCTGAACCCTGATTGAAATGGATCCAGATAATCGGTCTCCTCCAAGAGTAGGGATGTACGAAACTCACTTACCTTTTCGTGGATTGATTCGCGGTGGTGGTGGGGGAGGTGCTCTGTCCCTTCCCCCGGAATCCTTGACGGGGGGGGAGGCGATCTGGTCCTCCCCCCGGAATCCTGCCCGGCCGGCTCTGCTCCGCAGTGGCTCCACAGAGCTGCCAGCCAGGAACGTCTGCAGCTGGATTTCCGGCCACGGACGGGCTGGTGCGGATGCAAATGGTGGCCACCATAGCGGCTGCCATTTGCTTCCAGCCAGGCTGCCGTGATAGGCTACGTAAGTATTTACATAGCCTATCACGACTAACCCCCCCATCCCCCAAAAACCAGCGTACACAAATGGCAGTGGCTATGGCGGCCGCCATTTGCGTTCCCTATTTTTCGCCGTTCTATCCTACGTAAATATTTACATAGGCTATTACGGCGAAAAAAAGGGGAACGCAAATAGCGTAGTGGGCGCTATTTGTGTTCCTTTATTTTTCGCCGTATTTATTTTTTGCCGTAAATATTTACGTAGGCTAGAACGGCGAAAAATAAAGGAACACAAATAGCGTTCTGCCATGGATTTTGGGTGCATTCGGCCTCATTGAAATTCATGGCGGAATTCTCCGCCATCCCTATCCAAGAGTGCCTTGAGCTGGTTGGCATCCACTAGCTCAAGGACCTTGCCCAGGAATGAAACATTTGCAACCGGCCTATAATTATTGAGGTTTTCTGGGTCTAGGGAAGATTTCTTCAGGAGTGGTCTCACCGCTTCCTCTTCCAGGCAGCCTGGAACCACTCCCTCTCGCAAGGAAGCATTAATCACCTCCCAAGCCCAGCTGGCTGTTCCCTCCCTGCTAGTTTTTATTAGCCAAGAAGGGCAAGGATCCATTATGAAAGTGGTTGCACGAACCTGTCCAAGCACCTTGTCTACGTTCTTGAGCTGTACCAACTGAAACTCATCCAAGAAAACTGGACAAGACTGTGCTGTGGATACCTCACCAGATTCACCTGCAATAATACTGGAGTCTAAGTCCCGGTGAATGCAAGAGATTTTATTCTGGAAGTGCCTAGCCATTGCATTACATCAGGCCTCAGACGATTCCATAGCGTCCTTAGGGCCAGAATGTAAAAGGCCCCAGACAACCCTAAAAAGCTCTGCTGGGCAGCATATAGAAGATTGAATAGAGGCAGTGAAATATTTTTTCCTTGCCACTCTCACTGCCTTTGAATACACCTGGCCATAGGCACGCACCAGAGTTCGACTGTATCCACTAGATGTTGTTTTCCACCTGCACTCAAGCTGTCTCCTATTTTGTTTCATCACTGTCAGCTCTGGTGTATACCATGGAGCTGTACAAGCTCTACTCTGGAGAGGGTGCTCAGGAGCGATCGTGTCAACTGCCCAGATCATTTCTACATTCCACAGATCAACCAGGGCTTCGACAGGAGCGCCAGCCATATCAGCCAGAACCCCGCCCCCCCAGAGCCCTCTGGGAACCATCCGGATCCATTAGCCTCCGGGAGTGGAATATCTTAATAGGTCCCCCTCCCTTGCAGAAGGGAAAAGTTGCTGTAAGTCTAAACCTCAGCAGACAGTGATCTGACCATGACAAAGAGACTGATACAAAGTAGGGGTGCATGAAATCCCACTTACCTTGCTCTGCTGGGGTCTGCGGGGGGGGGGGAGGTGACCCAGACCTCCCCCCGGAATCCTCGACGGGGGGGGGAGGAGATCCGTCCCCCCCCCCGGAATCCTCCCCGGCTGGCTCCGCTCTGCGGCGTGTCCGCAGAGCCGCCGGCCTGGCTGATCCACAGCCAGGCTGCTGCGGATGCAAATGGCGTCCTGCATAGGGGACGCCATTTGCGTCCCTGCTGTAGCCATGATAGGCTATGTAAATATTTACGTAGCCTATCACGGCTAAAGCGGCGATGCAAATGGTGTAGCGGGCGCCATTTGCGTCCCTGCTTTAGCTGTGATAGGCTATGTAAATATTTACATAGCCTATCACGGCTAAAGCAGCGATGCAAATGGCGTCCCCTATGCAGGACGCCATTCGCGGCCACACACCGGAGCAGCGGCTGGATCCGGACCGCCAGAGGCAGGTAGGATCCAGTCCTCAGGGACTTCGCAGGGTGGCAGGGGGGGGATTGCTCCATTCTGCCACGGACTCCGGGGGGCCAGATTCTAAAGAATCCAGCCTCACTGGAGTCTGTGGCGGAATTCTCCGCCATCCCTAATACAAAGTCCCTCACCTTCAGATCACCATCTCCATGTCCAGTTGAGAAAACCAGGTCTAGAGTATGCCCCTCTACATGTGTTGGGCCAATGACATGTTGGGAGTCCTATGGCTGTCATGGAGACCATGAAATCCTGAGCCGCCCCAGACAAGGTGCCCTCAGTGCGAATGCTGACATCCCTCAGAACCAACAGTCTGCCAGATCTCAGCAGGACACCCAAGACCACCTCCATCAGCTTACCTAGGGAGTCTGTTGAACAGCGGGGTGGACAGTACACCAACAGAATCCCTAATCTGTCCCGCTGACCCAACACAAGGTGCAAACACTCCAGACCAGTAGTCACATGGACAGGGAGCCTGCAGAGGGAGATGGAGCTCCTATAGACCACAGCAACACCAGCTCCCCAGCCTTCAAGCGTTCCATGATGCTGGACCAAGCACCCCTGTGGGCTTATATGGGAGTTGCTGAATTAAGATAGGAATTAACAGGAATATCCACCCAGGGCCAGCATCAAGGGTAGGCATGGTTGGCCACCTGCCAAGGGCCCACACCCAAGCAGGGGCCCACTGACTTGCTCCTCCTCTTCACCTTTGCCACTTGCTTGATCACCTGACTTACTCTGGCCCAGACTATGGTGGTGGTAAGAAAGAAGAGCAGATGCCACTGCCTGCTTGCTCACTGACTCTCTACTAAACAAGCAGTAGCAACTATGAGAAAGAGGAGAAGGAGCCATTGCAGCTGGTGTCAATGGTGGTGAGTAGGATGACTCATTCAGGGAGGGCTCCATTGAGGGTGACTTGCCCAAGGGCACTGTAAGCCCCTGTAAGACTTTCAACTATGTTATGATTTATACTGTTCTCAAACTACCAATGCTAGTTTGGGTCTAGTGCCTTAGTAGCATTAAAGGGGGAAGTAAGTGCCATTGCTTTTCAGAAATGATCACCTGTACAAAGCCTAAGCCCGGCATAATGGATAGGGCTTGAGCTAATAGACCACTGTAAGATTCAGGGTAGCCAGATGGCTCATCATGTCTACATTCCTCCCCCCTTCTGAGACATTACAAAAACAAATTGTTATATTATGTCTCTCTTTTTTTGACCAATAGTTTCCACTTTTGTAAATTATGATATGAAAACAAGATCACACCAATCACTGCACCAGAACTGGGCCTTTGTAACAGCAGCCGTCCAACTGACCTACCTCTGTGTTCAGAACTTTAGACCTATGAAGTTTTCCTCACCATCTGCCTGCTGGCAACTTCAGTCTCTTGGGGATATATTCCATTTGAGCTTCTTTTCTTTCTTTTTTCTTTTTTTTACCATCAGAGTCTAAAATTCTGCAAAAACTTCAGATATGGTATCTGGAGCAAATCAAGTAGATTTGTGCTGATTTTTGTCATTTATTCAAATAGTGGAAGATGCACATATGCTCTTTGTTGCAATCAGTGCAACCCAGCATAGACAGAAGGGTCTTAACTGCAAGGAATGGGATTACAAATTTAAAAGCCCAGGAATTGTGTTCACCCAAATATTTTCTGTTGGAGAAAATCAAGCTGTGAAGTGTCTATTTTTAGACTTTTTATGAGCTGACCAAAATATCTGTCAACCTTTGTTACAGTATATATACCCTCGAGCAATGAGTTTTTCATTATTCGTATCTTTATATCCTTGTGATAACACTGGATTTATGTTGGCTGCAATTCCTGCCTCCTTTTACTGCCTTGCCTCACACATCTAAACTGCTTATTGGAAGCGAGGATTATATCAGAGACTGTTTGGAAAAAAGAAAAGAAACAATTCCTAGAACACTGCCGTGTCTAGAAGTGGTTTTAAGTGCCCTCTACAGTCCTGTATATTTAGCTGGTTTGGCTACTTTAAATTAGTATAGCTGCAAAGAAATAAGAAGTAAAAATACTTTATATGGTGCTTTAGAGCAAGGGCAGGCACACTTTAAGCTTGCAGGATCGGCTTTGGTTTTTTTTACTAGAGCCCCGAGGTCCACCACCTAGAAGGCTCAAAATGAAGGCTCAGAGGAATGGCATACACTTAGAATGAAGGAACTTTATAGCAGAGATTAGCTCAGGTAGGCCTCATTCTCAAAAGCAACAGGTAGTGTCAGAACTATCACCAGGTGGAGACTCTGTCTTCAAGTCAGTAGTCCTTTAATATGCTAACAGCTACTAGCCTTTCAGACAATACAGACTCAGTACTTGCCTCAAACTGCCCAGGGCCTAATTAGCTAATCCTGAGCTCTCTAATAGAGACTTTGGTGGAGTTGCAGCTAAACCAACATTAGGTGGCTTACACAGAACTCAAAGGGCTTCCTCGGTCCCTCCCTCGGGGGTAGGGGGGTCCTCCTTCCATTGACTCTGGTGAGTGGCTAATCTGGCAGAGCATCCCAATTCCCTCGTATGCTCTGCCCTCTTTCAGCCACAGCGGGCTCTTGCATCTTCTAAGTCTTGTCCCACCCGCGCTGTGAGTTGGTGCGTTCCCCCAAAAGGGAGAAGAAGTACTGTGCCTGGCCCAACTGGTTATCGTGCCCTTGGGAAGATTCTTCCCTGACTCCCAGAGTTCTTGGGGAATTTCCTCCCCCACTCTCTGACCCAGGTCTTCTCCTCTGAACTCTGCCTCTGATTCAGAATCTTCAGGGAGTCTGGGCTGAACCCTGACAGGTAGGTTGGCCAGGTATCCTACTTTACAGAGGAGATTCCTCTATTTTGGAGAACTGGCAGAGGGCAGTCCTCTATTTAAAGGTGTCTTCTATTTGATGGGCTGCCCAGTCCAAGTCTGCTATAAGAAGGGAGAGGCAAAGGCCTTGAAGTTCCTCATCAGGTGGTAGTTCCTACACAGCAGACTGAGCACAGGTCACCTAATCAATCTTCTCCATTATGGCAAGATGTACTGTATTTCTATTTAAATTATATTTATTATTTGTAAATTTGCTCCTATACTGTCAAGGGCTCCTTGGAGGCCTCTCTCAGTCTAATCCAGTAGCCAAGTCCAGACACAGACAAAGGGATTCCTTTCAAAGCTTTATTCTTCTTTTACAACTTAACAACTCTACCGTTTGCAACTAGATCTGAGCAGCACAGTACCTATGCCCTAAGTTGGAACAGCTGGTCCCCGTTTGAAAGGGAATTACTGGCAGACCCCTGAACTTAAGGACTAGGGAGAGTCCCTCCCCTTTTCCCTTGGATCCTCTGGGCGCAGCCGGTTTGCACGCCAACCGGGCACTACGCCTCCTTTCCGCGCCCTCCATCTGGCGCCGCTCTCTGCGTTGCGCATCCACCCAGTCTGCTATCTGTGCTCGGTCACTCCCTGGACTGCTTTCTAATCTAAGAATGCTGGTGGGAGGAATCTCCGTCAGCTGTGGGCCCTGGGAAAGAGGAGCGCGCTCCTCTCCCAGGAGCGACTGCTCTTCCTCAGAATTAGAACTACTCTGGGATTCTATGGGCTCAGTGTCCACCCTGACATATACATATAAATTTACACATGCAAATGTTATGCAAATTGGTGTCCTCTTCTTTTTTAGTGATGCATTTCCTGTTTTTTGGTGATGCTTAAGTGGCCACCTAAGGTTAGGTGGTCAAACAAAGGGTGCAGATATTTTCACAACCTTAGGCCTCTGTGAATAGGTCATAGGCAGGCAGCCTTTGTACTTTTCTTCACCCGCCAACACTGGGTATTAAAAGGGAAGCAGGGTAGCTAGCTGACCAGCAAGTAAAACCCCTGGTGTGCTCCTGTGCTTTTAGATCAGCAGGCGAAGCTTTTCATGACATCGACATAAACATCATCTACTAGCATCTAGAAATTAAAGACACAGGAACAAGCTCCGATTTAAAAAAAGCCCACATATTTTTAAGGAGATAGACATAGCACCCACCACCTTTAGGGCAGGGAGAGGGGACCTGGACCGGAAAGACCCAGTTTCAAGTTCTGCTTTTGCCATGCATCACCAGGGAAATCCCCCTTTCTCAATCTTGATTTCCCGGTGTAAACCGCTGTCAGTGATTCTGCACACCGGCATTACGCAAGCAACAGTAGTTCATGGACTGACCCAAAATCCAGCCAGGGCTGTCAAGGCAGCACAATGGGAGGGGCTGTAGCTCAGTGGTCGAGCACATGCCTTGCCTGTTGAAGGCCCCAGGTTCAATCCCCCAAATCCCCAGGTATGTCTAGAAGTTCTTGCCTGAAACCCTGGAGAACTGCTGCCAGTCAGTGTCTACAATACTGGGCTAGATGGGCCAATGGTTTGACTCAGTACAAGACAGCTTCCTATGTTCCTATGGACAAGGGGGCAAAAGCTAGTGCCTGAGACAGGGCCATTTACACCTCAGCTGGGAGGAGAGATGAAGTGGATGCCTCCACTCAGGAGGAGAGACTGCCTATGACCTATTGAAGGAGGAATCAGTTGGGAGCCATCATCTAATTCCTCAAGAGGACATGAACAAGAGAGCCTAAAGAAAAAGTGAAAGGCACAGAAATAAGACTATAAGCAGAAAATATTGGTTCCTTCTCCCAGGATAGGGAGAAGGAATTCTGTAACTGGAGGGACTTCCATATACCTACCCTGTACTTTGTGGGAAGGGCTTCTTTCTCTCTAATATTAAAACTAAGGATAAAGGACTTGTACATTACAACTTATTCTCAGAGGTGGTAAGTACTGAGGAGCTCTTAACCCCAAAACCTATGCCACCCAGCTATAAAATGGAAGGAATAGTTATGTACCTTACATGTTAGTTTGGAAGAGAAATGCAGTGAAGATAGTTAAAATGCCTTGTGTTAAAACTAAATAAAAATAAAGCTATATAAAACCTAGTGTCAGGATTCATGTTTTAGCTCCTTCTAACACCCGCAAACAGCCATAGTTCTTCATCAGCTTCCTCCATCATTCTGTTGATTTCTTGATCTCTCCTTCCTCACTTCTCTCTCTGTGTGTGTCCTCTTTCCTTATCATGGTTGTCTTCCTCATTTTTCTGCTTCATTTTCTTCCTCCAACCTTTTGCTGTTCTGTTATCTCATTCCCCCTTCTATTTCCCAGGGCAAATGTAAGCAGTAAGTTTGACTGGCCATACAGCCAGCTCCTCTCCTTTTTGCAAACACTGAGGGAAGTCACTCCGAGTAGCTTTGCTTGCACACAATCCCACAGGTAAAGCTGAGTTGCAGTTCAGCAACTTGAGTTTTAATGTCTTTTGATCGCTGTGAAGTGGGGAGAACCAGTGCCAGCTGCAGATTTTGAGGGCCCTTGGGCAAAACGTCCTCAGTGGACCTCCTCCCTCAGCCAGTCTACCTTCTCACCACCATTGTCACCAGCTGCTGTTGCTCCTCATCCTCTTTCTCATCACTGCTACCAGTTGCTGGTTCGACAGGCAGAGAGCCAGTGAGCAAGTAGCAATGGCGTACGCTCCTCCTGCTTGTCACCACCACGGCTGTCTGGGCCAGAGCAAGTGGCAGGAGAACAAGCAGGCTGCAATGGTGAAGAGGAGGAGCAACTCCAGCAGTTTCTTATCAGCGGGCCCCTGCTGGGGTGTGGGCCCTTGGCAGGTCTCTGACCATGCCTACCTTGAACTGGCCCTGGGGAGAAGAATAATTTCAGGGGTGGCATGCTAGGTTCTTCCATGTCTTAAAAAAAAAACAAACGTGGGGCATGGGAGAGGGAGAGAAAGCTCCTGTACATAGCATTTCAGGGAGAAAATTTTTAGCCTAGCCTTGCTCTGATATGCTAAATTTATATGTGCAGGGGTTTGTTTTTTCGTGTGATGCCCCACCTGGAGTCAAATGGTACAGGAACAGTTTTCCCAGCATGTCTCCTGTTTGTGTGAACTAGGCCTCAGTCTCTTAGCCACTGTGTTACACCAGTTCTTTCAGAGCAGTTCTGCAGCGGCTGAGGATTGACCCCTAAGTGAGAAAAAACTGGAAAGGTCCTTAAGTGGCCAGATTGGGTGGCCTGGAAATATTTGGTTTAAGGAGCAAAGCCATTACTTTTATTCAGAGTGTGTAATCCTACAGATAAACAACAAGAGAAACTTAAGCCTTCACTGTTGCATTTTTGACGTGATGCTCCTGCATGTCTCCTTGTGTCACTATCAATCAGAGCCCTGCAAGGCAGGAACAGGAGAAAGAAAACATAAAGAAGCTTGTGAGTATCACTTGAAACCCATTTTCATTTGGAGACAGGCTTAGAGAAGATTTCCCCCCTCCCACCACTCTGCGAAGAAAGCTGTGTCAGTAGTTGTTTAAACATACATAAGTAAACAATTTATGTGAACAAATTGGCCGAGGACGGAACAGTGGAGGGATCTAGCTGCTTCTTCTCGTCAAAGATCTTATCACTGCAACCTGGCGCGGCGACAAGAGTAACAACATCTCTGAAGCGCAAGTCCAATTTCAGATGTCCTTGCTGTTCAAATGAGCTCTCTGTTGCAAAAATCAAAACACTGCAATGCCAAGAACTATGTTCTTTCAGTTCCTTGGCTTTGAGATGTATTATTCAATATTCATAAGCTGGGCATGCCCTAAGAAGACAAACAAATGGATGGAAAGCAAACGTTTTAATATGCCCAAAGTTGCATGAAATCTCTACAGTCAAATTCTCCGCTGGGAAAACGTCTTTGGCTCCTTAGGCAGCCTAACCATGAGTGAGGTCAATCTTATTTATTTATTTATTTATTTATTTATTATACATTTAAGCCACTTAATAACCAATGTTCTCTGGATTACTTCTGAGTAAATAAATACCTGGAATTGTGCTGTAAATTGACCTAAATACAAGTACTCAGGCATAACAAGATTATGGCTGGTAGCTTCTTATTAATTACATATGCATCTACACTTATTGCCCAGTCCTAATCATGCAAATTTCTAAGTAAGACTGTGAACAGATCTATCCTGGATGCTGAGCCCACTGTGGACTCCTTTTTGGACAGATATACAACCTTCCTAATGGCCAAACTGGATGTTTCATTCATTGGGAAGCCTGCAGCTACATATCTTGTTTTTCCTTTCTAAATTACAGGTGCATGATTGGAGGGCTATCTTTACTAGGAAGGCAAATTATCTATTGGCTTTATCTCTTCCCTCCCCAGTATGATCAGAACAAAAATGGCTCCCCAGCACCTAGTATACTAAGGAAAAATCTTTTCATTGGCGGCAATGGAAACTTCTTTCTAGCACTGCAGAGTGGAATTTTGGTTCCACTTACATTGGGGAGGGAAGAGAGTAGCCTCCCTTCCCCACATGCTTCGTTCCTGTTATGGATCTCCACTAATGCAACACAAACAAGTTATGTAACTGCATGCTGCGTTTGGAGTGAAGGTCTAGTTTGGCCCTAAGAGAATCATGCTCAAGAGTAACCAGTTCTTCTATTTATCAGCAGAAGCATACTGTGCAGAATCTTTGTGACAGTCACAAAACTGTCTCCTGCCCCAGCTGACTGTGCAGAGCACTAACTGGCTGGTTCTTGTGCCATGTGGCAATCATGAAACCACTCCCCCTGACCCTGCCTGGGGCAGTGTTTCGAGTTTTAAAAATATGGATTGTCTTAAAACCAAATAAAAAGATGGCAACTAAATATTTTAACATGATAGACACTGCAGATCCCTGTTGTTATTTTTAATGCCAAAAGCCTTCCCAGAGCATGGGGCAAGGGGTGAAAATCCATGCTGGATTTGGATCCACGCACCCATAGCAATAGGACCTGTGTGTGAGTGTGTGTGTGTGTGTTGTGGGTAGGAATGTAGGAATTTTGTTACCTCTGTTCCATCTGTATTTCGCAGATTGTCCTGCACCTTTCGTTCGGTCGTCCACCCATTGACGGAATTTATTTATTTATTTATTTCATTTCTATACCAGAATCAGATTTTTCTCAGTTTCCCATCTTGCATTTGTGCGCACTTGCGCAAATGTGCACTTAACTGATTTTGAAACAGGACAAGAGCCCACTAGAAACTAGACCTTGTGCAGTTCTTAAGCTAATAGCACAGTTGTCATTTCCTGTGCCTCCCTCTCATGATCCTTTGAAAATGAATCATGAACAGCATAACATAGGAGAGGCTAATGGCACAGTTAATTCCCTTGATAACATTGTCCCACCCTGAGCAGTGAACTTGACCTAGCCTGCCATCAAGCTCAGGGCCAAAACGACATTACTGAAATGTGTATCTAGTGGCTTCTTTCTTTTTCTTTCTTTCTTTTTTATTTTAAAGTAGGTGCATGGCCCCTGATCCAGATTGGGACCCTAGCATGGAGGGTAGAGGAGCTTTTAAGATCTGGATCAGGGGCCTGTGGTTACTTTTGAGTAAAAATGCAAAGAAGGCATAGCTGTTCAACACACATTCAAAGTAATCTCTGTTTGGACCCTCAGTGGGTGGCCTAGGGTGAGTCACAATTTTTCTCAACCTAACATACCGCACAGAGTAGTTGTGAGGTTAAAATAATCATCAGAATGGTGGGAAGCCTGCTCCTCTGATCATTTTGGATGGATGAGTTTTTTAAAAAAGAAAAGATTTCAAAAATCACCATGTATTAGTCCACAACTGGTATACATTTCGTGCTTTTCTGGTGCTCGATTATTGTGAATAATTGAGCTATGCCACTGCACTAAAGATAGCAGGTGGAATATAGGAAGCTGCCTTATCATAGGTCAGACTATGACCTGGTTCACATGTAATGACAACCCAGAGTATGGATTGATGCCTTACCCAGAGTTTACCTATGATATGTCTGTGCAGGTTGTTTTTTCAGTTCCTGGGTTGTTTGATTTCTTGTTCCTTCACCTGTTCCCTCCCTGTATCCCAAACATCTCTGCGGCACTGTAGTACTGGCATGTAGAGAGGCTGGTGTTATTTTTTTTACCACTGTTGCTCGCCGCCTCTGTAGCCTGGCGAAACAACCTATGAGCAATCCATGGTTCTGGGTTCAAACATAATGACAACCCATAGTTAAAATAACCCAGAGTTCACAACCCAACAATAATCATGGGTTATCTTCCTGGGTTGTTCATGGTTAACAACCCATAGTTAACCCATATTTCTGGGTTTGTACATAACGACTACCCAGGATTCAACAACCCATATTCTGGGTTGTCACTGCATGCGAACTAGGTCTATTTGTTGATCTAGCCTGGTATTTTCTCTTACTAGTAGCAGCTTTCCAGGGTTTCAGGCAGAGATCATTCACATCACCTGCTACCTGGTCCCTTTAACTGGGACCTGCGGCATACAACACAGGGTTTTCTAACACTGAACTACAGCCCTTCCTCATTGTTCATGGAAACTCCTATATGAACAGAGGTTTAGGTGGAACTCCAGGTATCACAATGAGTGAAACTGCTTTTCTGCAGGTTTTCAGCAGCTGTGCCTGGTACCTTTCCCATTCAGCTGTTTACTGGACCCATTAAGGTTTGTTAGAATCACTTTGATACCTAGGTATGTAAAGAATTAACCAAATAAAATATAATCATTTTTAATTGTGAAGATCAAATGTACAAAGTTTGGACAGTACTTTTAAAAGGAAAGAAGACCTCTAACTTGCCATGATCATTATCATCTTGTACAAGATTATCTGAAGAAGCACAATATGGCCTGCTCACAGGTCATAAATCTGAACAGGCTACAAAGAGCTTGTTTTTGCCAACTGAATACCTGTAAATAACAGGTCATTTGTATTGAGCAGTGATGTAGTCCCATCCATAAATAACATTTTCTTCCTTTGGATAGATCATAGCACCTTCTAGGGTTCTCTTCACCCTTTGGCAACAGTTATGATAATGCACTGGACTGAAGATCCTCATCTGATCTCATCTCAGACAAGGGACAGAAGAATTAGGAGTTTGACCTTTAAAAAGGATTTGGAGCCAGGCCTTTTATTGCTGCTGGCTGCAATTTTAGAGCCCAGATGTTTGGGCATTTTTTTTAGAAGTCTTGTCTAATGCAGAGATTGCAAGCATCTGGGCAGGACATTTTCCCCTTATTTCTGCTATACGCTACACAGCAAAAGTGGGCCTTCCTGTGTGATCATGGCATACTCTTAGGCATGGCATAATACTTGGTTTGTAGGAACTGATACATCTCTGCTTGGCTGGCAATATCTCATTCATTCATTCATTCATTCATTTCATTTCTATACCGCCCAATAGCCGAAGCTCTCTGGGTGGTTCACAAAAATTAAACCCAAAAAGCACACAGTTAAACAATATAAAATATAAAAACATTAAAACCACAATATAACAATACAACCAGAAAAAAACCAGAATAAAACCTAGCAGCAATGCAGAGATTTAAAATACAGATTTAAAACAGCAAAGCTAAAAGTCTAGAAAGCTAAAATGCTAAAATGCCTGGGAAAATAAAAAGGTCTTCACCTGGCGCCGGAAGGAATACAATGTAGGTGCCAGGCGAACCTCGCTAGGGAGCTCATTCCACAGCTGGGGTGCCACTGCAGAAAAGGCCCTCTTCCTAGTAGCCACCTGCCTCACTTCCTTTGGAAGGGGCTCATGGAGAAGGGCCACTGAGGATGATCTTAAGGTCCAGGCAGGCACATATAGGAGGAGGTGATCCTTCAGATAACCTGGCCCCAAGCCGTTTAGGGCTTTGAATGTTAATACCAGCACTTTGATTCAGGCCCAGAAATGGACTGGCAGCCAGTGCAGCTGGAAAAGTACTGGCATATTATGAGCTTGTTGGCCAGTCCCTGTTAACAATCTTGCTGCCCTGTTTTGGACCAGCTGAAGTTTCTGGACCATTTTCAAAGCCAGCCCCACGTATAACGCATTGCAGTAATCCAGACGAGAAGTTATCACAGCATGGATAACTGTAGCTAGGCTATCTCTGTCCAGATAAGGGCGTAGCTGGTATACCAGCCTAAGCTGATAAAAAGTGCTCCGTGCCACTGAGTTCACCTGTGCCTCAAGTGACAGTTCTGGATCCAAGAGCACCCCCAAACTACGAACGTGATCCTTTAGGGGGAGTGCAACCCCCTCCAGAACAGGATGAATATCACCTAGCCGGGCAGACAAATCACCCACTAACAGTACCTCCGTCTTGTCTGGGTTGAGTTTCAGTTTATTGGCCCTCATTCAGTCCATTACCGTGCCCAGGCACTGATTCAGAACAGTCACTGCCTCACCTGGGTTTGATGAGAGAGAGAGAGGTAGAGCTGGGTGTCATCTGCATATTGATGGCACCTCAGCCCACACCTCCGGATAACCTCCCCCAGCGGTTTCATGTAGATGTTAAACAGCATGGGGGATAAAACAGAGCCCTGTGGAACCCCATGGCACAATTGCCATGGCACAGAGCAATAATTGCCCAGCACCATGTACTGGAATCAGCCATCCAAGTAGGAGTGGAACCACTGTAGTGCAGTGCCTCCAACTCCCAACTCAGACAACCTATCCAGAAGGATACCATAGTTGATGGTATCGAAAGCCGCTGAGAGGTCCAGGAGAATCAACAGGGTCGCACTTCCCCTGTCCCTCTTCTGGCAGAGGTCATCCCACAGGGTGACCAAGGCAGTTTCCATTCCAAAACCAGGCCTGAAGCCTGATTGAAATGGATCTAGATAATCCGTTTCATTCAAGAGTGCCTGGAGCTGTTCTGCAACCACCCGCTCAAGCACCTTGCCCAGGAAAGGGATGTTGGCCACCATTGTTAACATCCTCTGGGTCCAGGTTAGGCTTTTTCAGGTATGGTCTGATTACCTCCTCTTTTAAAGAGGCCGACACCACTCCCTCTCTCAAGGAGGAATTTACAACCTCCTGGACCCAGCCGGACATCGCCGCCTTGTTTGATGTGATAAGCCATGAAGGGCAAGGGTCAAGCACACAAGTGGTCGATCGGACTTGGCCAAGCACCTTGTCCACATCCTTAGGCCTCAATAACTGAAACTCATCCAATAAAACTGGACCAGACAGTGCTCTGAATGCCTCTACCAATGGAACTGCATTAATCGTGGTGTGCAATTCATGACGAATCTGAGCAACTTTATCTTCAAAGTGCCATGCAAACTCATCACAGCATGCAACCGAGGGTTCCACAGTCTCTCTCCCTGGCCCAGAATGTAACAGACTGTGAACCACTCAGAAAAGCTCCGCTGGACAACACTGAGAAGAAGCAATGCTGGTGGAAAAGAACTGTCTCTTTGCCACCATCACTGCAACAGAGTAGGCTCGATAATGAGCTCTAACCTGTGTTCGGTCAGACACTGCACGAGTTTTCCTCCACCTGCGCGTCTCCCCTCTGGGAGGTCTTCTCTCTGATGCTCAGGTGGGACAAGGATTCTGCATTGGGAATGCGTGTATCCTCAGTGTTTAGTTAACAAGGAAAGCACCTAGGGTAGCCATGTGTCCATTTTACAGAGGACAGTCTTCTATTTGAAGGACTGTCCAGTCCAAGTCCAGTTTAAACATAATGAACTGTAAGAACTGTGGTCCATCAAGTTAGCACCTGGACAGCAGACTGAACAGGCAGGAGCACAGGTCACCTGGTCTCAGTCTTCCAAGCTATGGTAAGATGTACTGTATTTCTACTGACATTATAACAATTCTTTATAAATGTGCATCTATACATATAAATTAGCACATGTAAATTTTATGTAAATCACTGTTCCCTTTGGGGGTGATTCATAAGTGACCACCCTAACCTATACGTACACTCCTTGCTCATGGTGCTTAAGACATTAGTATCCAGGGCACTAGGCTGATGAGAGCTAGAAACAAACTCTTGTCCTTACCTCCTTTTTTTTTTTAATACAAGTGATCTGTCTCAGTATTTGATAAGCAAGAACAGCAAAAGTTGAGGAAGGAATGGGTAAAGGGCAGAACACTATAGAAGCTGTTTCTCCCACAGAAGAACCTGTTGCTGCTTGCTAATATTCATGTGAATGGTGCCCAAAGCTTGGTTGTGGCATCCTAACACAATTTCAGCAAGTGGAAACACGTTTGAAGAGAGTGACAAAAAGGAATTGTGGTGCAGAATGCCTCGTACATAAGAAACTTTAAGAATCATAGGGTTCCCCAGCTTAGAAACAGTGACAGCAATACAGTGCTACAGCTCAGCACTGGCAAGGGGTGGGGATAGGAAAGATGTGTTCCCATAATGAGGAATTCTTTCGTTTCCATTACATCTCTGAGGGCTAAGCAAAAGTTGTATTGGCTATTCCCTTATAGCAAAGGCAGAATAGGAGGCTTAGCTGGCAGGATGCAGAGACAGATGGCTCTTCAACACTTGCCAGGTTTAGGATACCAGTGTGGCTGGGTAGTATCAAGCTTTCCAGAAGATTCTGGGGTTGAACATAGACATTAGGCCTTTTTTTTCCCACAGTGCTCAAGGATGTTTGAATGGCAGGTTGCTGTTCGATACATATCTTTCTTTGGCCTCTGGTCATCGGGGTTTTGTATTATTTCCAAAACCTTCAAAACCTGTTTGACCAGAGGCAAGCGTGAGGAAAATGAAATGTATGTGTGTGCGGGTGGAAAGGGAATACTCTTGCAAGTCACCTTCAACTCTCTTTAAAAATTCCTGTCTGTCATGAGCTATTCAAATGTAATGCCATGGTTTGGCATTAGACTACAGCCAAATGTGAGGGAAGGAGAGGAACCCCAGAAGCCCAAGCCTCGGTTCTCCTTGTGCTTATCGTGTCAAATCATGGTTTGACATCACATCTGAATGAATTCTTCATCTCTGTATTGTGGATTTAACATGTGGACTATACTTCTTTTTCCAGCTGAGATTCTTCTTAAATGTATGCTTCATTACAATGGTATATACAAAATATCTGCCAGGTTCCTGAAATCTAGCAATTGTTGTGGTAAAGTCGTTTTCATCAAACACAAACATAAATGATTTCAAGGAAGAAAAACTAGTCAAAGGCAAACCTGCTCAGTTCCACAGAGGGCAAGGGAGGTTGAGTGCTTAGGTGATTTTTAACCACACTGGCATAAATCAAAATGTCCAGAGTAGTGAAACTCTGATTGCTGTATGGTGAGACAAGTGGGTTTTGTTACAGTCCCTTCATTAAGAGGCACTGAAGTTTAGCTGGGGAGGTGAACTTTCAGCTGTACTGAAACAACAAGTGTGGGAGAAAATTAGAGAAGGCTAGAATAACAACACATGAGCATTATACAAGTCATTTGAACTTTGTCCAGCTAGGCAGCCGAACAGTATAAAAACATTGATAGAAAAATCAATAAATTCATTTATACCCTGGTATGCATTTTGTTGTGGATTGAATTTGGGATCTGGGTTCAAATGGATGAGGGAAAGAATGCCCATGGGAAGGGCAAATGGTGCATAGTGCCTCCAGTCCCCCAGTCCCATATTTCCTGAACTTCCGGGGGGTGGGGGTGGGTACATTGCACAGGATAACAGCATTTTCCAGCCTTATTGTTCCTCTCTCATGTACCTTCTATTGCAAAATGAGCTTCACATCCTCAAATACAAATTTAGAATACATCAAATTTCAGAATACCATTGTGGGAAGACAGCAGAGGAATGTTGGTATCCTTTGTTCATTCAGATGTACAGTTTGCTGTGTGTGAAAATCCAGTTTATGGTGAGGGACAATTTTAATCAACCCCATATTTATTTATTTAAGATATACACATACTGTCCTTCATTTTCTCTATTTCAGGGCAATTCACCATAGAGTAAAACAGAATGATAAATACTAAAAAAGGAGGACTGTTTCTGAAGAAAGTGTTCTAGAATGAGCTCTGTAGGAGACCTGCTTTTCCTGGATTAGAATTTTTTTCAGATTATTTCTCTCACCTTTGGGATTAGGTAGGTTTTTAGCAGAAAATAATATCATTGCGTCAGAGTCTGCTGTTTACAGGCATTTCAGTAGTTTTGTTTGGTCCATAACAAATCCCAAGATATAAGCCCTTATTTAAGTCTCCATGCATATCCATTGCTGACAGTAACTTTGGATGCTATCTGACAAATCACTAACAAAACTGAAGTACTTTTGGTGGGAGACAAGGGGAGGTTGGAGGATGTTGACCTGGTGTTGAATGGGGTGTGGCTGCCTCTGAAGGACCAGGTCTGCAGCCTGGGGGTCATTTTAGACTCCTAGCTGTCCATGGAGGTTGTGGTGTCGGCCATGAGCCAGGCAGCGCTGTACCAACTCCATCTGATACGGCAGCTGCGCCCCTACTCCCTAACCATCTGCTCCCATCAGTAATTTATGCCCTGGTCATCTCTTGCCTAGACTACTGTAATGTGATCTATGTGGGGTGACCCTTCAAGACAGTTTGGAAGTTGCAGCTGGTGCAGAACGCGGCGGCCCACCTGATTAAAGGCAGCTGTTGGCAAGATCACATCACTCCAGTTCTGAAAGAGTTGCACTGGTTACCAGTTGTTTTCTGGGCACAATTCAAGGTGTTGGTATTGACCTTTAAAACCCTATATGGTTCTGGTCCAGTTTATCTTAAGGAGCACCTCCAGCAACACCAGGAATGCCACTCAAGGAGATTGGCCTCAGAAGGCTTTCTGTCTGTCCTACCAGCCAGGACAGCTAGTTTTGTGAGAACTAGGGAGAGGGCCTTTTCTGTGATGGCCCCCACTCTGTGGAATTCCCTTCCTAGTGACCTCCGCCATGCCCCCTCTTTGATGAGCTTCTGCTGGGCTTTGAAAACCTGGCTGTTCAGGCGGGCATTTGGGGTGGGTTAGGGGTTTTTTTTTAGAGCAATGTTGTTTTTTTGATTATGTTGTATTTTGTGTTATTTGTATTTTGCGCTGCCTAGAGTGGCTGAGTAGCTGGCCAGATGGGCGGCTAATAAATCTAATAAATAAATAAATAAATAAATAAATAATCTTGATGTGGAAATAATGGAAAGCACAAGCACCTTTCAATTCCTTTTCCTTTACATTTCTCTGCCACCTAAAATAGAGTTTTCACATCTTTCCCACCCAGGAGATGTGGAAGTGGGGACATTTTATGAATTTTACTAGGGAATTTTACTACCTCTAGGAGGTAGAAGGAAACATGAAGAGCTGAACACCTGCTATTTCCATTAAGGAAGCAATCCTATGGGGATGGGTGGCCACCTCCAAACTTGGACGTGACTGCCTATCTAATGCAGGGTGGGCGGAACATGGAGGGGATCTTCGCCTCCACGCTCTGGCCGCCCTGCACTTGAGGCTAGACAGCTGATTTCAGCTGTCTAGCCGCAGCGCTTTGGAGCAGGAGTGGGGGCAGCTGGACGACACATAGGAAGTATTCTATCGGTCCTTTCCGAGGTTCCCGGTCCTTCTGAGGCCCCCGCCCCTCCCCTCCCCCAGGAACACCCCCTTTCCTCCTGTTCCACGCTGCTCTTACAAGCACAGAGCCCGGGACGATCCACTCCGCCTATGAGGCAGCAGGGAAGGGGGCGGGGAGGTGTTTTCTGGGAACCAACCTCGGAGCGCGAGCTCCAAGTTCAGTTCCCCAAAACTAAATAACGCCTATGGCCATCCAGCTGCTGTCTAGTGGCCATAGGGTTGCACTCTAATTTTCAGTGTTGTGACTGCTGTGTGTGTCTATTTCGTCCTTCCAAAAATTGAGCCATGAAAGGACTGAGGAAGGAACTTGATGCAATTGACCAGTCATTATTGATGCTGAGTTACATTAACGTAAAGGGGACTTGTTTAAACCAGGCTGCATTGAATTGAATGGAAGCTCTGTACCACCTGCTTCTGGTGGATTGTGCTCTCAGGCTGTTTTTATTCAAGTCCATTAAAAGAACATCTCGGATTCTTACAACAAAATCATCTTGTGCTCCTTTTCTAGAACGCTTATTCCATGTGCTCCTATGTCCTTGAACTGTGATTAACAAGGCAAAGTTCAGTATATTTTTTAAAAATAACTTTTTTAGACATGAGAGGAAGTAGTCTCACCATTTTGGGCTTCAAACTCCTTGAAACAGATGGTATGAATTTGGCACCTTAGCTTATTCAGCACTTAATGCTAGCTGCTAGATTAGTCCTGGCAGTTAGGTAGAAATTTCCAATCCCTCTGAAAATTAACACCTGGTTTTAAACGTGGTGGTATACAGAAAGTACAGAAAATATCACCAGACCTTTTTTTAAAAAGGGGGGAAATGGTATTTAGAAACTCACTGGCCATCATTTTAAGTGATTCCCAAACATTTCATTAAGAGGACTTATCAGGAAAAACTAATGATTGGGACATCACAGGTAGTATCCAATGGTGTCCCAGCACTAATGCTAATGATGTTGCTCTAGCATAGCCAACCACTGCATAGAGAACAAATGTAATGGGAAAAAGTGGTGATTTTCCACTGAAATTTGGCACAATCCAACCTTATGACCAACAAGGAAGCCTAGTACAAAGTGGGTTCATTCAGCCCTGAACTCATTTTGTACAATGCTTCTCTGTCAGCCAAAAACAACTATGGGCAGGTTGGAGACCCATCCTAAAGGACACTATAATTATCAATCCAAATGAGTGGATAATGGCTAGTTTGCCCTAGCCAGAAAAGGAAACAAGTGCAGTGTTAGTACATACAGGGGGGAAGAAGGAGATGGAGAAGACGCAGTTTGGGGAAATCCTTATGGCTTTTCAGATGAAACAGACTTGACTCAGATGGGGGGGGGGCATAAAATTACAAATTAGAGGAGGCAGCTCAAGAAAAAAAGTTACTTTCCCTCAGAGTTTAAAATGTGTTCATAATGATTGGTTTATCCCCTATGAGTCTCTGAGCGCCCCTACAGGGTGAATGCAGTATGACTAGTGCTGCTTGGCAGCGATGACAGATCTCTTCTCCTCTACCTACATAGTGGCTCCTGTGGCTACAGCAGTAAGTAGTAGGTTGGCAACTTAATTACTGCCCCCCAAAGAGGTCAAAATAGGATCCAAATTTGTGCATGTAGTCATTTATAGATGCAAATTTAGAAACAATTGCTGCCTGGTGAACCATGTTCTCCCATATGAGCCTACCTGGGTTTTGAGATCTTCTAGGGAGGCCCTTCTCTTAGTCACACTGCCATCAGAGGCACATTTGGTGGGGTCTCAAGAGAGGGCCTTCTTGGTGACTGCTCCCAAGCTCTGGAACCCTGTGTTGTAGGAGGCTAGGTTGATTTCCTCTCTGTTCTCCTTTGCTGGCAGGCAAATACATTTTTATTCAAGCAGGCCTTTGGCATGTAAGCTTAGCTGGCCTGTTGCTCAGGCAGGTTCTATTGGGTTGGATGCTGCTTTTTCTTCTTTTATTATTTTGTTTTTAAATTGTGTTTTTAATCTGTTTTTATGATTATTTTAACTAAGTTTATTTTAATCTTGGTTTTATTACTGTTAGCTGCCTGGAGTGCCATTTTTGTGTGGAATGGCAGGTATAAATCAAATAAACAAATAAATACTATAATTGAAATAGAAATACAGTACATCTCACCATAGCGGCGTGGCTTCTGTGTCTGCCTGTTTAGCCTGTTGTCCAGGTGCTGACTGCAAATGGGCAACTTCATACTGCCTCCTCTCCCTTCTTATGCATCTTTATATCCACACTTACACATTTTCTACCATTGGGTTGGCTTGAATCTTACTTCTTACGTTGCTTTCTTTTTAAACCAAATCAAAATATTCCTTTCTGCACAGGCATTTTTATTTTTTTAATTGATTGATTCATTTGTTTGGTTGAATAGCTTTATTCCTCTTATTTTGTAATTTTATTGTAATTATATTTTATTGGTCTTTTTATAATGGTATGTACACTGTTCTAGGATCCCTTGTGGATGAAGGGTGGGTTATAATTTTTAAAAATAAATACATAAAATACATTTGAATGAATACTGCCAGAGTCAAGAACAGAAATGAATATCTTTGCAATATCTTCATCAGAGCCCATGCAAGGCCAGCCCATTGCAAGGAGGTTTTGGGTCTGACTATCTCTGACAATCTTGCTATATGATTTCTAGTTTGAGGACAGAAAAATGATATGGATACCTTTAAAGGTGGTTCAGAAACTTCAGCTGGTACAGAATCCAGCCATTCGGATTTGGTGGGGGATGGGTGGTCAGCTCATGTGACACCAATTGAATTTGCACCAGCTGTGCTGCTGGTTAACAGTGCATTTCTGAGCCCAGTTTAAATTGCTGGTTTTAATCTTTAAAGCCTTAAATGGTTTAGCCCATTAGGACTGCCTGCAGCCATACCAGCCTGCCCACACTCTAAGGTCATCAACAGAAGCTTTTCTTCACTTACTCACCACCAAGGGCAGTTAGGTTGGTAAACACAAGGGAGACGGCCTTTTTAGTAGTGACCTCAGGAATGAACTTCCATTGGGATTCATCAAGCACCCTCTTTGCCGTTCTCCAGAAAGCTCTGAAGACCCAGCCCATTAGGACTGCCTGCAGCCATACCAGCCTGCCCACACTCTAAGGTCATCAACAGAAGCTTTTCTTCACTTACTCACCACCAAGGGCAGTTAGGTTGGTAAACACAAGGGAGACGGCCTTTTTAGTAGTGGCCTCAGGAATGAACTTCCATTGGGATTCATCAAGCACCCTCTTTGCCGTTCTCCAGAAAGCTCTGAAGACCCAGCTGTTTTCACCAGCCTTTTCTTAATGTTTGTGCCACTGGTTTTATTTGCAGTAACTGTTTTTGTTGAACTTTATTGCTTTGCATTGTTTATCTTTTACGTCACCTTGCAAAGATTCCACCCTTAAAGCCAGTCTAAAATTAACTTTAAATAAATAAAGGTGAAGAAGACAGAAGGTCTAGTTGGCAGTCTGGAGTGCTGGCTAGAACCAGGTGAGGGAATGGATAGACTAGTACGGTGAACTGACCCTGGAGGGAAAGAGCAGGGATGCAGTGGTGGTGGGGTCTCACTGGGATGAAAACCCAGGACTTTTTTTGGAGCAGGGTCTCAGCCGGGGACTCAGTGGGACTCCCAGCCTATCGCTGTGGGGCAGGCGGCTGGAAAAGCCTGAGATGCTGTTGTGAGCAGGCGCTGCTGCTGCTTGTGGTGGCAGCCAGAGCAGCTCTCTGGGGCCGTGGGCTCCAGGTTAGCAGAAAGCTATGAGGCGAGGGAGCTATCATCGCTGTGGGAAGAAGAAAGGGAGTTGGGGGCTTGCGTGATATGTTTCCCTCCTTTGTCTTGGCTGTCTGCATGGACAGCGTGCCCGACTTTGTACACTCCCCTTTGTCCATTCCCTTCCTTCCCCTCCTCTTGATCCTGCCTTTCTCTCTCCCTGCCCCGTGGAAAAAGAGAGCTGGGAAGAAAAACAAAAGCTCCAGCCAGGGGGAGGAAGAAAGGAAGGGGGAGAGGAGGAGAAGGAGGAGGAGGAAAAGAAGAGGAGGAGAAGGAGGCTGGGTCTAAGAAAGCTTATGCAGCCTTTCTGTGTTTCTCCTTCTGCTTTTCCCTGTGTGCTTAGTGGGAGGGAAACTGGTCTTGAGGAGGTTACATTAAAAAAGGCAGGTGCAGGCTCCTAGAAGTTAATGGGGTATAAACACTCATGGATTCCTGACAGGCCTCTTTGAGCCTGTTTGGTTGTTGCATCTAAAAGAGTCAGTTTGTGTCACTTTCTTGAGTGTGTGTGTATGAGAGAGTGCATCAGTGTGTGTTTATGTTTTCTGTGTCTCGTGTGCACTGTATTTTGTAAAAGGAGAAGCTTGTGTTTGTATTTGTGTTTTCTACCATGGAAGAGATAGAAGTCTTTTGCTTGCAGAAAAGCATGGAAGATGCTTTCCACTAAAGTATATAGTGATAAAGTTTTTTACATTATTATTGTACATTGTTGACTCTCTCTCTCTCTCTGTATGTTGTGTGTGAGTTCAGTACTGGGGGCGGAGTAGGAGGCTCACCAGGGACAGCTACTCTGGGCCCCATCATGGCCTTGAGCTGGCCCTTGCTGTGTGGCTTTGAGGATATCATCATCAGCAGTGGCAGTAGCCATTGTTTCTCGAACAAGAGAATGTGGGTCCAGAGGAGTGTTTTTGTGTACTGTGATTTCCCCAAGGTAGAGACATTGCTCAGAAGGCCATATAAAGGGTTGGATCCAGACTTAGTCTTGCTTAGAGTAGACTCACTGAAATCAATGGGAAAAGTTAGTCACGACTTATGACTATCTTAAGGTCCTCTGATTTCAGTGAGTCTACTCTAAGCATGACTAAATCTGGATCTAACTAAAACACCATAAGAGATGACTGAACTATGGATTCTGGACTCATGAAAAACAACCCCTATGAAGTCAGCGGTTGCAGAGGCCACAGAATGTTGGAAGAAACCGAAACAGTGATCAACAATCCAGACTGCTGCTCTGAGGAGAAGATAACAAGATGTGTTTCTGGCACTGCAGGTGATCAGTTGGAACTTCTGGAAGCTATTATTGCCTTCTTCTTGCTGAATCTCAAAAAGACATGCCTTCATCCTGCATTCATCACTCAACAGAACTCCAAAATGACTGAAATCTTACAAAGCTGTTCTTAGAAGGGGGCGTGGCTGTGAGGGGGCATGGCTGTGACTATCATGAAAGGACCCTGCAGTTCTCAACTTGCCACTACACTACTGGGAAAGAGCTGCTGACATAGGTAGCAAAATGCCTCCTGAGTCTGAAGAATGATAGTAGGTAGGCCACAAGAACCATGCACAGATCACTGGGAGTGAGCATGGAGTGTCATGCCAACTGAACTCTTATCCCTCCCCTGGCCCTGACTACACATCCTAGGTTTCAGCCCCTTGCTGAGAGAGCAGAACCCAAAGGGGCAGCCCTCAGGCCTGGTGCCAAGTACTCTGCTGCCCCTCTGTTACTTTCTGCTTGGTGTGCTTCCTTTACCAGTGACTGGGAACAGGGGAATGGGAGGTGCTTGGTGTAATGGGGCCCAGTCCCTCAGGGGAGTTGGGCTCAGGAGAAATGATCCTTGGTTTAGGAATCTTGGGTTTGAGAGGCTCCTGTGCGCCAAGTTTAAGTCTGGTGTTGTGGCCAGGGTCCCGCACCTCTGCAGGTGGTACTGGAGACCTGGATCTGACCAACTCTTCACCTTCTGAGGAGTTCTGAGTCCTGGCTGCTTGCTGAGGCCAAGGTCATGACAGGTTTACCTAATAACAGAATTAGGTTGTTTTCCTCAAAATTTGGAATAATGCTGGATAATAAATTGTAGATAATTTTATTCCCAGCTATTTAATAGCTTTCTTTTTCTGTTTGGAATTATAAATGTCCTGTATTAATCACTTTGTATATAAATCTATATTAAGGCCCTAAAACATGGTGTGGGGAAAACCTGAAATTAACAAGGAAGAATTTAATAGAAATGAATAACAAACAGTAAATAAGATAAATAACCTGACAATCTTCTTCAGTGTGCAAATATGTCCATGAGTTTTTAGATAAAGTTTGATTGCTTGTTTAAAATAAATACTACATTTATTACTATAAATAACAATAAATACTATAAAGCTATTGTAAAACTGTGATTATTCTATCCCTTGAATTAAGGTCTTATTCTTTAACTATAATTACTATGCACCATGTTTTTTTAAGTGCATGTTCTTAATTGATTTGCTTTTATGTTTTAATTTTAAATCTGTATGTCATTATGTATTTTATGGTTGTTAGCTACCTTGAGCACTATTTGCAGTGGATATAAAATAAACGAATGAATTAATAACTATGGAGAGAGAGGATACCTCTGTCACATTCCACTTTTAAACTCAAAAATGTTTGTCTAAAACATATATAGAGTATATATCCAATCCAATGGGACAGAAGATCTTAAAACATGGACAGGTTAATATAGGAAGAGGCACTCCTTTGGGTATTTCAGTCCCAAGCCATTTAGGGCTTTAAGTGCCAGTATCTTGAATTGAGCCTGCAATCAAACAGGCAGCCAATGAAGTTCTTTCAAAGCTGGTGTGATATCCACAGATCTGGCCCTACAAAGCAAAATTCTGGCAGAGTATTCTGCACCAGTTGAACCTCCTGTACCATCTTTAAGGGTAGCCCCATATACAACACATTGCAGTAATCCAACTGGGAGTTTACCAGAGCATGGATCACTGTGGCTAGACTATCCCTTTCCCAAAATGGCTGGAGTGACATATTGAGACAGCCTCATAATTGTCATAACAGTCATGATATTCTGAGCCAGCCCCAACGATGAAGCTTCAGCACAGATATTAAATCCCCCTTTCAGGAGACTCCAACACTACACTTGAAAACACCTCTGCAAACTCAGGCAGCAGCTAGATTGATAGATAGCAGAGTGGTTGCTACATCAACAGAATCCCCAGTCTCTCTCTAAAGCCCCACACCAGATACAAATACACAAGATAAGGACTTGACTGAACAGGTCTTCTGGAGAGGAGGATGGAATCCCTATAGATGGCAACAAACCCCCAACCCAACCCTCCAGCCTATGTAGGTGTTGCACAATGTACCTAGGTGGACAAAGCTGAGAAAGAAACTCTACCCAGCTTATCTATCTAGGTGTCTGCAATATTATTAAAGTTGGACCACTCATCCACAATTAAATCGTGGGTGATGGCTGTCTTATTATGGACTGACCTGGCATTAAACAGCAACATTGGAGGGCAAGTTAACAGGGTAACTCAAAACTTGCTGGAAGGAGTTTTGGCATAATCTCAGCTAAATTTCGATGAGTCAACATTAGTCCAGACATTTGCACTGGCATAAATTATACTATTGTTAATTATTCTGAGCATTTGTTTCTTTAAAAAAAGTTGATTCCAAAGTCCCCATTGCACTCACCCAATACATTTTAGCAGTTAAGAAGTCATTTTTCCCAATGGGTAGACTAAAAGGAGGGGAAATACACTCTGAAAGGAAGGATAATAAAAAGTGGTCACGTGTATTCTACATTGAGATAATGTCTGGATTTTACTGCTATTCCATTTCTCACTTTGACTAAAATGTTTTTCATTTGCTTGTGGTGGGCCTAGCGGTAGAAGAAAACATATACATTTGTGCAGCTATCTACTGAAGGCTCTTATTATTCCCTGTCACCATAATACAAGTCTTTCTGAGTCCAAACAAGATATGCTTACTGCTAATAAATCAGAACGTTCTGCTTTTAGAGTTTACTAAATGCAGATGCATATATCAAGACCAGACCTAGAAAACCTATGTCTGATTGATTAATTGCCTTTTTCTATATCAAGCCAAGAAAAAGTGATAAAGTTGTGAATTGTGCACTGAGAAGCTAATGCGTTCAGTATGATTGTGGTTTCCATTTTTAAACACAAATGTTACATAGATAGAGGTGCCTTGTACAGTCACCAAAATGGCAGTTCCAAAAGTTTGCCTAGGTGAAAAACAGAAATTCTGTAGGATGGCATAATACTTGCTTTTATTTCAGATGGGAACTTAAATTATTGCTACCAGCAAAACTAGGAATGGCTAAAATTAGCATCCAGAGTGATGTATTGTAACATTACCCATATTGCTATACTACAAGCAGGAAGTCTGGAGATCAGTATGGTCCTGAACATGCTGAAATGAATGCACAAAAAAATAGCTGCTATGGAGTTCTGAAAAACTGACGTTATGTTTTTAAAAATATCCTATTTCTACTTGTCCTGGTTGCTAAACACTAGTAGTGGTCTGAGTGGGCTTTCCAACTGTCAAGGCACTCAGTATACCTCCAGTCACTTTCCATAGCCTAGTGTTGCTAGAGGCAACCATCTTCCCCACATAACAATTTGATTCAAGTCTCCATTTTGTCTGGAAAGGTTGGCTGGTTAAGTCTAACAAACTAAGACAAAATACAATTGCAGTTGCTGCTGAATGAAACACACTATTGAGATGGATAAGGAAATCCTCTATGCACTGAACTGGGGCCTCTTGAAATTGCTAATGCTTAATCTCCCTCCATTTCCTAATTTAATCATGGCAACACCGTATCACTGATCAACTGGCTATGGTTGATACCACTCACCTGAGTGGTTTTGGAATGTCTTTACAAGAAGTACTATAAACTTCACCTGAAGTCAAGCAATCCTTTTGTTAAGCAGGAAAAAACAATTGTCTTTCTTTTGTTCACATGAAAATTGTCCATTCCAGGGCTACCCTGCCCTTTTGTATTATTTGTTTCCTAAGACTATATAGACTCCTTGAACTCAGAATGTGATTCCAAGGATTGTCTGCTGGCATACATTCTGCCGAGTAGTTTTTGGAGCTCCTGGCTGGTTGCCCATTCTTGCACCTCTGAACCTCTCAACTGTAGGTGATTGCAGAAGAGGCCTTGCTGAGATAAACTGATTGACTCTGGACTCCTTAGTTTGGATTTCCCTTTTCTGCACTCCACATCCAGGTGCCTCCCCCCAGTAAGGCCTGCCCGCGGCTGTGGAAAGTTAGCATTTTCTTCTTCCTTTTTCAGTTTATCCTGGGGCCATCTACATGATGAGCCTTTTACTCTGGGGCGGGGGCGAGTCGAGGTCCTTTTGATTAAATGATGCAGTCGCCACTTCGCATCCATCCGTGGTTTTTTCCTGGAGAATGCGGATTTCCAAGGAGGTGTTTTGCTGCAATATTTTTGGTTTGCTGCGGGTTTCCCGCGGTTGTGAGCCGTCTGTCCTTTCCCCAAACCGACTTTGCATTTTGCGGTGGGCGTGTTGTAGGCGTGCGTAGTGCTTGCGTTGCTCTGTGATGCCCCTTTACTCCCCCCATCCCTCTGCAGCTGTGCAGTTATAGAGACACAGAGACATGTTTTCATCTATTTAATCACACTTTCACACATTTTTGCAGCTTTGTATCTTCGCAGTGGTTGCTTTTGGACTCAGTGCCCAAGGGCTGGGGGGGGGGTCTTGGGGGAGGACCAACATTGCTCCGGCCATCGCTCCGGCCACATTTCGGAGCGATGGGTAGGCACGTACCGCTCATGCTTGTGAGTGCGAACCATCGCGAGAGTCTCAGGCTGGGGAACTGACAGATAACGTGGAAATGAAGGAGCACAGGACATCCACTTTTTACCTAACGAGGGTCAGAAAGACACAGCAGAGCCCCTAAAATACAAAACAGCCACTGAAGTGTTGCACCCCCACACTCACGGGACTACACAGCTGTGCATTTAAGTATAATGGCAAAAAAAAGGGCACGGCAGAGTTTGTTAGGGAAGCGCGCAGTAAACCGCAAGTGTATCCCTGCAGAAGCTACTTTGAAGCTGAAATGCTGCGCAGTTACGACAGAGTCCCCGTGTAGCCATCTAACAGGGCTGTCACAAAAGTCATGGGGAGCAGGACTGTTTTAATAACTCACACACTGCCATATCTTTTGGGGGGCGGGGGGGATTGTAAGTCCATCAGGTGATAAAAACCATTTACGGGATCACATCCCAGATTAAAGAGAGGGCCACAAAAAGATCCTGAATGTCACTAAGAATGTTGACTCTCTTTCAGCCCTCTTCAGCCTCTGATTAATTATCTGCATGCATAAATCAAAATGCTGTCGTCAGCAAAGACAGTGTCATCCTAAGACAAGTGATTGTGTGAACTATGACAATATTCATAGAGATATACATAACAAAATCTGGATCACTAGGGTCTGTGGAAGATAGCAATAATGGAAAATTGTCATATAAATTACAGGTCATGAGAGGCCAACAAAAGTATGATTATTTCACGGCGGTTTGGTTACCATTAATTGAATACACTAATATACTGGAACATGGTCGGATGGAACAAGCAAGGTATAAATCATTATGGTTGCTGTAAATGATCTTATTTTTCCAGGCTTGGATATTATTTTATATTATTTCATTTTTAAAGTTAAATATGAATCCTGAGGGACTTTGTATTTTGTGACCTGATCTAGGGAGGGGAGTGGTGGGAGGGAATTGTTTTGTAGTTTTGTATTTCATATAATATAATAAAAATTATATATATATATATATATATATATATATATATAAAAAAAAAACTTGGGTCTGATAGAAACTAAAAAATGATGGTAGGAATTCAGATCCTTGAAATAGTCTATAGGGAAACCTTTTTCAGAGTATGAATTCAGATAACTAGGACATCAAAGATAAATGAAGTTATGCAATGGTTGTGAGCCCCTGGAATAAAGGCTTTTATCAGTACCTCAAACTTTTGATCATTTTGGGGGGTCAATATTAATTTTTAATAATCTTGATAATAGTGAACTTTACAAGATACAATGTGGAAAAATAAAATAAGCTAGTGCTGTCACCTGCTCTATCCTTACTTATTGAGAGAACCACAATTTATGGTTTATTATTATTTCAGGCTAGTGTAGTCTACACTTGACTGCTATAATATCAATTATTTAGAATGTTGCTACACCATTGCTGGCTTCTTGCTTCCTTTCATCATGTTCACACATAAATAAAACATTGTGGTTCAGTGTCTGTCATGCAGAGTGGGATTTAAGTAATCAACAATGCATTTTTTCTTCCAAAATGTTTTCTGAAGCCTAACCAAGTATGTCATTTTGTTGGACTTCTTTACATTGAGAGAACCATAATCTATCAGGAGAGGCATAAGAAAGGATTAGAGCTAGTCACTTTGCCGGCACTCTTCCCATACAGATAGATGTGCGACTTGAATACATTATCCAAAAGTATTCGACTGTAGTCCTGCATGTCTTAGGATTTGAAGAGTGCAAACTTTGTACATTATTTAAACTAATGCATTCTCGCACAAGTCCTAGATTAGGCTGACTGCTGATTCAACCCTTTTTAACCTTTCCTCCACAAAATGTAACACGCTTTGTTTGCTTGAACCATCTGGATTTGGTTTAGCAAACAGTCTGAGAAGCCAGGAGTAAATATCAGGGTTCTTATGTAGTGTCTTTCTGAGAGCTCTTTTGAATGGGAGGAACATGAAGCACAGTTGAATTATGTCTAAAGGGGATCATTTCCATCTCTTTCCCCCCTCCACTAGAGCATGCACAGCTCCCTGGCTTTGATGTTGGGGCAGTTTGCATATGCCCATGTGATGAGATGCAAAAGTTTCCTTTTGGATGTGACAGACAGAGGGGACAGGAAGCACTATTGACTTTTTGCAACCATTCTAGCAGATGCCTGCTTAGAAAAACAAGCTTTATTAAGTCACTGCAAATGTACCAAGTGGCACAAAGGTCTAGAATGTTGATGGCCAATTGGTGGCCTGTCAGCTGCTTCCAGCGTTCTTCCAGATTTTTCCAATCCTACCTTCAACTGGAAGCAGCTGGTCTGATGTGCGCCACTCCTTGAGCTATTTCAGTCATGGAGTAATGCTGACTAAGCTATGTTTCTGATCTAGTTGATTATGCCTATAAGAACCTTTGGGGCATCTTCTCATTTCACTAACAATCACTTTACATGGTGCATGGCAATCTATCAGGTACAGTTTCTGACCTTGTGAGCATACGACAAAAAGAAGTGGACCCTACAAAAATCCTAAGAGTCTCTCAGGTATTATGTAATTTCTTGCAATTTATCTACAACTGAGAAGCAGGACACTGTGGTACTTAGCAGCAGGGAGGATCTGAGCTTCAGCTGGAATAAGTTGGCCTTCCATAGTCTAGGTTCTGAAGCTGTGGTCTGCAAGCTTCATTCAGGTGGTCTGCAGAAAGGCTGTACAGCAGTCAAGAATATTTGTATATGGTCCTGCCCTTTATCTCTCCCCCTGCCTGATGAAGATCGAAGCCATGTTGACCTGAGCTGGATTATCAGGCTGACAGGCCCTGGACTACAGGCTGTGATTTTTATAATATACAGGAATGAAATGCAAGAAATACAGACAATGATAATAAATTACACTGGCCATTCACAAAGGATGGACCTGTCTATTCTATGCTTATGATGCTATACAAAAGTTCATGTTTTAAATCTGTTACAGTATTGTAAATATTTGCATTGCTGCTAGGTTTTATTTTGTTTTTTTTTCTTTTATACTGTAGTTTTAAACTTTTAAATTGTATCTTATGTTGTCTTTTATGTTTTTAATTGTTGTGAACCGCCCAAATAGGTTCGTCTATTGGGTGGTATAGAAATGTTAATAATAATAATAATAATAATAATAATAATAATAATAATACTGATTATGTGCTAATAATAAACTGAAATAATTAATAATAGTAAAAGAAATTAAGAGGCTGCCTTATACCAAGTGAGACAACTGGTTTACTAGCTCAGTATTGTCTACATTGTCTAGCAGTAGCTCTCTGGGGATTCAGCCAGGAATATGTCTTACTCCTACCTAGAGATACCAAGTATTGGACCTGAGACCTTCTGTTTCACCACTGAGCTACAGCCCCATCTCTTTGGGAACCATTCACTACAATAATATTTTACAGCACTTTCTAAAAGAGGTGGCCATCTTTATAAGAAGAGCCCTCTTGGATCAGACTAAAGGCCTATCTCATCCAGCATTCTTTCCCCACAGTGGTGTTACTGTGCAGGATATGAGTGCAATCACACCATCCTATTCATGTTGCCCAGCAACTGGTATACAGAGGCATACTGTCCCTGATACTGGATGGAATATAAAGCTTTCATGACTAGTAACCATTGATACCTTATCCTCCATGAAATTGTCTAATACCCTTTTAAAACTTTCCAAGTTGGTGGCCATCGTTACATCTTGTGGTAGAGAATTCCATAGTTTAACTGTGCCCTGTGGAAAGAAGTACTTCCTGTTTTCTGTCCTTTATCTCATCAGCTTCATGGGATGACCCTATGTTCTAGTATTATGAGAGAGGAAGAAAAAACACTCCCTATCCACCATGCATACTTCTTTTGGACCTCTATCATGTCCCCCCTTACTCATTTTTTCTAAGCTAAAAAGCCCCCAAATTGTAACCTTTCCTCATAGGGAGTTGCTTCTACCCTATAATCATTTTGGTTGCTCTTTTCTGTACCTTTTGTAGTGACCAGAGCTGTACACAGTATTCCAAGTATGTTCACACCATAAATTTGTATAAAGGCACTATGATATTGGCAGTTATATTTTGAGTTCCTTTCCTGATGACTCCCACCATGGAATCTGCATTTCTCACAGCAGCTGCACACCAGCTCAATGTTTCATCAAGCTATACTCTACCCACGTTAGAATATAATTTGGATGATTATTGGAGGACTTGAGTCTGCACAGTACTGTTCATACTGTGTTCATACACAATACCCACGTTAGAGTATAATTTGGATGATTATTGGAGGACTTGAGTCTGCACAGTACTGTTCATCATGGCACACATTCTGAAAAACTTGCAACATCTATAGCTAATCTCTCAGTGAGTGGCCTTCCTCCAACCGTTGTTAAATAGTTTTCACTTCTTGCGGGTTCTACAAAAATAATCACTCTGCTTAGATTAATAAATTGCATCAGCTGTCTGGAATGTGGATTTTTAAAGAGCTGAGCTGGTCTGCTTCAGCTTAGTCCTAACATAACTTTTCAGATGATTGTTCTGTACTAAATTAACTGTGAGGGACACGTATGAGATAGCTGGTACTAAGCACGTAATACTTGGGATACAAAAGTATTGTAATGAGGGAGAAACACACACATCAGACAAATCATTTGTAATAGAACTTCAACAGTCCTTCTTGAATAAAATGTATAATATAACAATTGTAAAATGTAAAATATAACAATTATAGGCCACTTTTTGGTGAAACAAAAGCCCCATAGCTTACAAATATATACATATATCAGAGGGCTATTACACTTACTTGGGAGTAAGCCCCCATTAAACTCCATGGGACTTACTTTTGAGTAGACACGGATAGGATTGCACTCTAAATGCAATCTCACTTCAGATTTATTTTGTTCCTCCTGCTCTAGACAAGGTTCATAGCTACACAGTAATTATTCTTCATACGAAAATAGCTAAGGCAAAAAAATGTAACGGAACTAAATGGGAAATTGACCTATTCATCACCTAATTATGAAACTGATATAATTTTGTTCTGTTTCGGAGAAATCTTTTCATCACTGAAGCTTAAAGTTAGGGGGTTAATGTCCAGGACATGCTTTAAACTCTTTCATCAACCATTAAAACTGGATTGTTGTTGTTGTTCAGTCGTTCAGTTGTGTCCGACTCTTCGTGACCCCATGGACCATAGCACGCCAGGCCTTCCTGTCCTGCGCTATCTCCCGGAGTGTGCTCAAGTCCATATTCATTGCATTGGTGATGCTATCTAGCCATCTCATCCTCTGCCGTCCCCTTCTCCTTTTGCCTTCAATCTTTCCAACATCAGGGTCTTTTCCAGGGAGTTTTCTCTTTGCATTAGGTGGCCAAAATATTTGAGCTTCAGCTTCAGTATCTGTCCTTCCAATGAGCACTCAGGGTTGATTTCCTTGAGGATGGACTGATTTGACCTCCTTGCAGTCCAGGGCACTCGTAAGAGTCTTCTCCAGTACCACAGTTCGAAAGCATCAATTCTTCGGCGCTCAGCCTTCCTTATAGTCCAGCTCTCACAGCCATACGTTGCTACTGGGAAAACCATAGCTTTGATTATACGAACCTTTGTCTGCAAGGTGATGTCTCTGCTTCTTACTATGCTGTCTAGGTTTGCCATAGCTTTCCTCCCAAGGAGCAAGCGTCTTTTAATTTCATGGCTACAGTCACCGTCTGCGGTGATCTTGGAGCCCAAGAAAATAAAATCTGTCACTGCTTCCATTTCTTCCCCTTCTAGATGCCAGGAAGTGATGGGGCCAGATGCCATGATCTTAGTTTTTTGAATGTTGAGTTTCAAACCAGCTTTTGCACTCTCCACTTTCACCCTCAACAAGAGGCTCTTTAGATCCTCTTCGCTTTCTGCCATTAGGGTGGTATCGTCTGCGTATCTGAGGTTGTTGATAATTCTCCCGGCAATCTTAATTCCGACCTGTTATTTATCCAACCCGGCGTTTCTCATGATGTACTCTGCATATAAATTAAATAAGCAGGGCGACAATATACAGCCTTGTCGTACTCCTTTCCCAATTTTGAACCACTCGGTTGTTCCATGTCTGGTTCTTACTGTTGCTTCTTGACCCTCGTACAGGTTCCTCAGGAGACAGGTAAGGTGGTCTGGTACTCCCATCTCTTTAAGAAATTGCCACAGTTTGTTGTGATCCACACAATCAAAGGCTTTAACATAGTCAATGAAGCAGAAATAGACGTTTTTCTGGAATTCTCTTGCTTTCTCCATGATCCAGCGAATGTTGGCGATTTGATCTCTAGTTCCTCTGCCTCTTCGAAACCCAGCTTGTACTTCCAGTAGTTCTCGGTTCACATACTGCTGAAGCCTAGCTTGCAGGATTTTGAGCATCACCTTGCTGGCATGTGAAATGATCGCAATTGTACGGTAGTTTGAACACTCTTTGGCATTGTCCTTCTTTGGAATTGGAATGTAAACTGACCTTTTGCAGTTTTGTGGCCATTGCTGAGTATTCCAAATTTGTTGGCATATTGAGTGCAGCACTTTAACAGCATCATCTTTTAGGATCTTAAATAGCTTAGCTGGAATACTATCATCTTCGCTAGCTTTGTTGTTAGTAATGCTTCCTAAGGCCCACTTGACTTCACTCTCTAGGATGTCCGGCTCATGTTCGGTGACCGCACTATCATGGCTATCAGGGACATTCAGATCTTTCCTGTATAGTTCTTCTGTGTATTCTTTCCACCTCTTCTTAATCTCATCTGCTTCTGTTAGGTCCCTGCCGTCTTTGTCCTTGATCATGCCCGTCTTTGCACAAAACGTTCCCTTGTGATTTTCTTGAAGAGATCTCTAGTCTTTCCCATTCTATTATTTTCCTCGATTTCTTTGCATTGTTAATTTAAGAAGGCCTTCTTGTCTCCCCTTGCTATTCTCTGGAACTCTGCATTCAGTTGGGTATATCTTCCCCTTTCTCCCTTGCTTTTCGCTTCCCTTCTTTCCTCAGCTACTTGTAAAGCCTCATCAGACAGCCACTTTGCTTTCTTGCATTTCTTTTTCTATGGGATGGATTGAGTTGCTGCCTCCTGAACAATGTTATGGACCTCCGTCCATAGTTCCTCAGGCACTCTGTCTATCAGGTCTAATCCCTTAAATCTATTCCTCACCTCCACTGTATATTCATAAGGGATATGATTTAGGACATACCTGAATGGTTTAGTGGTTTTCCCTACGTTCTTCAATTTAAGCCGAAATTTTGCAACAAGAAGCTCATGATCTGAGCCACAGTCAGCTCCAGGTCTTGTTTTTTACTGACTGTATAGAGCTTCTCCATCTTTGGCTGCAATGTACATAATCTGATTTCGATATTGACCATCTGGTGATGTCCATGTGTAGAGTCGCCTCTTGTGCTGTTGGAAAAGAGTGTTTGCTATGATCAGCGTGTTCTCTTGGCAAAACTCTATTAGCCTTTGTCCTGCTTCATTTTGTACACCAAGGCCATGCTTGCCTGTTATCCCGGTGATTTCTTGACTTCCTACTTTAGTATTCCAATCTCGTATGATGAAGAGGACATCTTTTTTTGGTGTTAGTTCTAGAAGGTGTTGTAGGTCTTCATGGAACCAATCAACCTCAGCTTCCTCGGCCTCAGTGGTTGGGGCATAGACTTGAATTACTGTGATGTTGAATGGTTTGCCTTGGATCCGTACTGGGATCTTTCTATCGTTTTTGAGATTGTACCCCAGTACTGCTTTTCCCACCCTTTTGTTGGCTATGAGTGCTACTCCATTTCTTCTAAGGGATTCTTGCCCACAGTAGTAGATAGAATGGTCACCTGAATTAAATTCGCCCATGCTTGTCCATTTTAGTTCGCTGATTCCCAAGATGTCGATGTTCAATCTTGCCATCTCATGTTTGACCACCTCCAGTTTACCTTGATTCATTGATCTGACATTCCAGGTTCCTAAACAATATTGTTCTTTACAGCATCAGATTTTCTTTTCACCACCAGACACATCCACAGCTGAGTGTCCTTTCGGCTTTGGCCCAGCCGCTTCACTCTTTCTGGCGCTACTTGGAAATACCCTCTGCTCTTCCCCAGTAGTATATTGGATACCTTCCGACCTGAGGGGCTCATTTTCCGGCATCATATCTTTTAGCCTTGTGATACATTCCATCGGGTTTTCTTGGCAAGAATACTGGAGTGGGTTGCCATTTCCTTCTCCAGTGGACCACATTTTGTCAGAACTCTCCCGTATGACCTGTCCGTCTTGGGTGGCCCTGCACGGCATAGCTTATGGCTTCACTGAGTTACGCAAGCCCCTTCACCACAACAAGTGGTGAGAAAACTGGATTAGCACCAATAATTTTTTTACACTTATCTTATGGCCAAAAGAAGCACTAAACATGTTTTTACTGAGCACAAATTACCACAGCGTAGTAATATTCCTTTAAAGTTCTAAATAGGTTGAGCTTCACACATGTAACAATTAAAATGTTAGTAATGTGGTATCCACAGGTCATAAACCCACAATATATTTGAAGATACATAGGGAAAGACTAGAAAACAGATCCTGACAATATTTATCTATGTTGCTAACCAGACAGGAAAGGCATTCCCATGGCCACAGGAGCAGTGATAATTTGTTCAATAATGTTGGGTATTCCCATCCCACAGACAATGCAACTGAAGAGTGTGATGGGCATGGCAATGCTGGCGATATGTGGGCTAACGCAGAAGATTACAACACCCTCATTCCATTTCAAACAGGGACATTTCTAATGAAAAGAAAAAGATATTTCCAGTTGGTCCCACCAAAGGAGTGGGCAATTTCCAGAGTCCAGGGACTATTTTTGTCCCCTGGACACTTACTGCAGGCCTAAGTTTGCAGGGCACCATGCAGTCCTTGGGTCTCCCTCTACCCCAAGGGCAAACATTGCTGGATTGTAGGTGAAATGCAGTGGCAACCCACTCCATAGTGCCACAGGGCGCAACAATGGTTAAATTTAGCTTGTTTGCATGTTACATTTAACCATTTTGGTGCTCCACACACAAGCTAAATTTGGCTGTTTGGGTGCTCCATAGACTCTACGGACACTTCTCTCCTTGAAAAATCCGGGTAAGCCATGACTGGCTTCTCCTTCCATCTCCTGTTGTCGTGGAGAAACTCCCTGTGTCTATCTTGGAAATGCACACACGATGGCATAATCAGAACAACACTTTCAGGTTCAAAAAGGAAAAGAGAGGAAGAATCTAGTGCTTGAAGTGTCTTTTTAGAGCTTAACTGGAGTCTGGAGGTCTTCAAGCAGAGGCTGGACTGGACAGCAGTCTGTTGGGCATGCTCTCGCTCTGGATTTTCTGCATCAAGCAGAGTTGAACTAGATGGCCTATAAGCCCCCCTTAACTCTTGTGATTGTATAACTTCATCTTAGCAGGGACACATAGCTGCTGTCAGCCCATAAGCCACTTTGTGCTTTCAGAGGAAGAGCAGGGTGCACAACAGATGGATAGATAATACGGCTTCAGTTCTTGTAGGTAATCAGTGATACTTGTATGAAAGTGTAATTCTATTATGCAGAGTATTATATGCTACCACTTTTGCTCTATTTAAATCAGGGGTGGCCAACTTCCGTAGATCTGGGGACCAATTCCCTCCCCCACACACAGAACTCACCGTGGGCCACACCCCTCCCCACCACTGCAATTGCTGCTATGCTGACAATTTTGCTGCTGAAATTTGGCAATGCAGCGGCAGCAAAATAAGGCCACAGTTTTCCTTTAAAAGAAGGTGCACAGGTAGCAAAATCTGTTTGTTTGGAAGCAAAATCATGCTCTTGGAATGTTTCTGGAAGCTCCCTGCATGTCTTGTTTTAAAGGAAAATCATGTTTTGCGTGTGTGTGTGGTGCTGTTGCAACTGTAGTAGCAGTGGAAGAAGGGGGTGTTGCAAAAACAGCCGGGAGTTGTTGCATGTAGGGATGTACGAAAGTCACTTACCTTTTCGATGGGGTGACTCGCGGTGGGGGGGAGGCGCTCCGCACCTCCCCCCGAAATCCTAACCCGGCCGGCTCCGCTCCATGGCAACTCCACAGAGCCACCGGCTGGGTGCATTCGCAGGCGCCGTGTGGAGCCTGCAGACGCAAATGGCAGCGGCTACAGAGGCTGCCATTTGTGTTCCCTTTTTTTGCCGTGATAGGCAAAAAAACAGGGGCGCAAATGGCGGCCACTACACCATTTGCGCCCCTGTCTTTCGCCGTGATAGGCTACATAAATATTTACATAGCCTATCACGGCAAAAAAGGGAACGCAAATTGCGGTGGCTACGGCGGCTGCCATTTGCATTCCTTTTTTTTGCTGTGATAGGCTACGTAAATATTTACGTAGCCTATCACAGCCTCCACAGGGATGCAAATGGCATCGCTGCGTTAGCTGTGATAGGCTACGTAAGTATTTACATAGCCTATCATGGCAAAAATAGGGAAGCGAATGGCGGCTGCAGATGTGGCTGCCATTCGCAAAGCAGCGCAAATGGCACCAGGTAAATGGCACCATGCCCCCTCTTTAATGAGCTTCCAGCGTGCGTTAAAAACATGGTTGTTCAGGCAGGCATTTGGGGTGGGTTAGGGTATTTTAGAAAATGTTTTTATTGTAGAATTTTATTGTTTTAAACTGTTTTATTGTATGCTGTACATCGCCCAGAGTGGCTGGGTGACCAGCCAGATTGGGCGATTAATAAATTTAATAATAAATAAAAAATAAAGGTAAGTGTCCCTTTTCGCGTGCCTTTGACGGATTGCGGGGGGCCGAATGCACTGGCATTTGGCCTCACCGAGATCTGTGGCGGAATTCTCTGACATCCCTAGTTGCATGCAGTCCATGGGCTACACATTGCCAATCCCTGATTTAAATAATGTGTACAGTCTCTAATATGTGTGTGTGTGTGTGTGTGTGTGTTCAGTGTACTGTTAAGTGTGTACCAGTTATTTCATGTTTCATAATCATAGTACATATTGCTTAAAGTTCTAACAATTAGTTCCATTATGGTGCAATACTATGTATGTTTAGATAGAAAAAAGTCCTACTGGCTAGGGCATGCTGTGAGTTGTAGGCCTTTTTTCTGCCTAAACATGCATTAGATTGTGCCCTAACTCGTTCTCCTCCACAATACAAACAATTGTGCTCAAGATCTAAAAACCACTAACATGTCTTTAAAAAACTGGGAAAAATAAAAAAAAAGTATTCCCTTGGTTCCAAAAATATCACAACTTGGTACCAGGTGAACCTCTCTGGGCAGGACATTCTGCAATTGGGACACCATCACTGAAAAAGCCCTTTCTCTAGTAGTCACTCACCTCATTTCCCAAAGCAGGGGCACCTGGAAAATGGTCTCTGAAGATGATCTTAGGGTCTGGTCAGGTATATATGGGAGCAGGAGATGATCTTTCTGGTAACCTGGCCCCAAGCTGTTCAGGGCTTTAAAGGGTAATATGAGCACTTTGAATTGGGTTGGAAATGGACTGGAAGCCAATGCAGATGGCAAAGCACTAGTATAATATGAATGCATCGGTGAGTCTGAAATAATTGTCTTGCTGCCCTATTTTGGATCTATTGAAGTTTCCAGACCATTTCCAAAGCAACCTCACATAAAATGCATTGGAGTATTCAAGTGCTATCACATGTTTATTTCTTCGTGGGTTTTGCAAAAAAGAAAAGAAAAAAAGATACTGGCTATTAAGGGAAGGAATATAATAAACCTTTCAAGTACTGAGCTGTTAGATCAAAGCAAAGCTCCTGGCAAGAGCTTGTCTGCATGTTAATTAACATAAACTACATCAGCTTTACAAGAATTCAGCAGTAAGACTGTATGGCATATATATATATTTGCTGAAGAAGCCAGAAAGCATTGCTTTAGGAGCTACTTTAAAAGGTAACCAATAGCTGCTTATGTAGCTTGACCGATCGTGCTTTGAATGTGTGTTTAATGTATGTGTGTGAGCTTACATCTTCTTTCAAGTTTGCTTTTTGAAAAGTGATCATTTCATGCATTGGCTACCAAATATGACGTCCACTTAAGAATCCATGTAGTAGCAATGTAATGTAGATTTAACACAATGTAGCCCTGATTCCTATAGTCCCAAGGAATATACCTGCATTGGTATGGCAAGAACCCCAACACAGCTTATGGGGAAGGTACAGGATCCGCCATTAATCAATATGCAACAGCGAACAGGACTAGCTATATTGCTGTTAAGTTTTGAGGAGGGTCAAGATGATCCCTTGGGTTCCCTCCCAACTCTGTGTTTCTTGACTCTTAAGATTTCTGTGGCTACAGCTATCAGTATAGTATAGTATAGTATAGTATAGTATAGTATAGTATTTATTTATTTATTTCTATAATGTCCAATAGCTAAATCTCTCTGGCTTGTTCACAACAAGGTGATGTGTCTCAATGGGAATTAAGATGGCCCCAAAAGGCAGAGCTAATTAATTCTTATTCTCCCCCAGTAGGCAGAGGGAAGGGATGAGTCAGGTATGTGTGTAAGCAGGAAACAAAAGAACACACATGCCTCCAGTTGTCTTGGATAGGACTGGAAGGGACACAAAGAACCAAGGTGCTTTCTGCAAGTATCCCATGGTGCTGGTGGTTCCCCTAGAAATCTGTTGGGGGAGCTGAATGTGCATGGGGTGAACCTCCACATATGCTCAACCTGTATATTTGTAAATGAATGAAAATATTACAACATTCCAGAAAGCTTCCTGTGACCTTATTCAACCCCCTGAAACCTCACTGGGGTAAAAGTGACAATATATTTTTCACAGCAGCACCAGTTGCTGGTGTGTTGATACCTATTATCAGAATTTGTGTTCCCAAGAAGCAGATGAAGGATTCTGTGGAGAGACAGGCCACTGTTCTCCCTAGGATTTTTAAAAGATCCCAGGAAAACCAGTGTAATAACCAGACTCTGCAAGTTTTAGTCAGAAAGCTGGTGCTCAGAATTGTCTGTGGTTGTTTCACAAGGCTGCTGTAAGCCCACAAGCAAGGGCCCTTGGCCAAGCTCAGAGGCACTGGAAAAACTGCCAGAAGAGTAGCTACCTACAGAAATAAGTGCTAGATTAATAACCCAAGAAATCTCTGTCTAGTTTATTTGCCCAGAAAGACAATGGCCGCTGTCTTCAGCTCAGAGTAGCAGTTTTTATGCTTGGCATCACATGAACACACACACACACACACACAGATTTCTAAGTTACTTATGTATAGTTTATTATTTTGGTCTTGTAAATTGGTTTGGGGTTGTTTCCTTACCAACATGGGTAATCCTATATACATGCCTACTCAGAAGTAAGTCCCCACTGGGTTACAATGGGATTTACCCCAGATGAGTGGGTGCACCACTGCAGCTTTAGTCTAGCCTAAGGAAACCCACCACACCAAAACGCTGCAGTTTTGGGTCCCACAGGCAGCAGTAACTATGTTCTTGTAGTTCTGGTGCCCAGCTAACTAACTTGTTTGCGCGTCAAAACACGCAAGAGGTGAGCTAGCAAAAAAGAAAGAAAAAAGCGGATTTAAAAGAAGGCAGCGGAGAAGGAAGAGTGACTCCTTAAGACACCGCATGTATTGCGGCGTAAGCTTCGGCGGGCTAGCGATGCATCAAGTATTATCTCCCATAAGCAGATAAATAGATACATGAAAGTGGCAACCCAACGTGTACGTGAAGTGGAGGCTGGTGGCTCCGATTTCGGTGGTGTCGTGAATCCATTCCCGGTTTGTCAGAACCAGCCAGACTGGCCCGCTTTGGAGATAGGGTTCAGCACCTTGGATAGCGGCTTTGGAGTTCTGGCTGAACCCCAGAGCGGATTCACCGCCCCACTGAAATCGGAGCCACCAGCCTCCACTGGTATCTGCTTAGTAGCGGGCGGGAAATCGGCTCCTGAACGGCCGTTCACATCGAGAGAGGCGGGAACGGGTCTCCCCCGCTCGCTTCCCACGACATTCGCGCCCTGGGGAGAAAAGGCGGCGGCGCCTCCCCCCTCCAGTCAGGCGGGGGGAGGGGAGGGGAGGGGCCGAGCGGGAGGGTGGACGCGTCAGCGGTCGTTGTGACGTGGCGACGCGCGGCGGCAGATTCGAACCCCTCGGGCGCAGGCGCGATCGGCTCAGCCGTTGAGCGAGCGCGCCGTGCGCCCGTTGGTCCGGCTCCGCGGGGGTGCGGGCGGGAGGCTCCTGCTGCGATGAAGCGCACCGTGCCGCGCAGCACCCTGAAGAGCCTGGTGAAGAGCCACAAGCCCCGCCTCCGCTTGAGCGCGAACACCGACCTGCTGGTGAGCGGGAGCGGAGGGAGGGAGGCTGGCCGGCCAGGCAGCGGGGGCGGGTCACGGTGCCTTTGCGGTGCCCCGGAGCTCCTTTCCCCATGGGGAAAGAGCCCTCACTCTAGGGGAAAGTCAGCTCACTGCGCAGTTAAAACCGCAAGAGGAGGACGGAAGTCTGTATCCTCCTGGGTAGCAGCCGATGTTAGTCCTGCTTAGAGTCGACCTGTAGAAATGAATGGGACTTTAGTTAGTCATAACTAACTGAAGTCCCGTTCATTTCAATGGGTCTACTTAAGGAGGAGTCATATTGGATGCCACTTCCTGTTTTCAACAGAGGTCAGCTAGATACTTTCGGGAAGTGCGGGCAAAAGCCTTCCGCCTCTGTTTGTCCTTTACGAGACAAACTTGAAGAGAGACTGAAAGAACTGGCATGTTTAGCCTTGAGAAGAGAAGACTGAGGGGAGACATGATAGCGCTCTTCAAGTACTTGAAAGGTTGTCACAGAGAGGAAGGCCAGGATCTCTTCTCGATCATCCCAGAGTGCAGGACACGGAATCATGGGCTCAAGTGACAGGAAGCCAGATTCCATCTGAACATCAGGAAAAACTTCCTGACTGTTAGCGCAATACGACAATGGAACCAATGACCTAGGGAGGTGGTGGGCTCTCCTACCTTGGAGGCCTTCAAGACGAGGCTGGACAGCCATCTGTCAGGGATGCTCTGACTTGGATTCCTGCATTGAGCAGGGGGTTGGACTCGATGGCCTTGTAGGCCCCTTCCAACCCTACTATTCTATGATTCTATGATATGCACCCCGCCGCAGCACACACACATCCACACACACACCAGTGTTGTGGCATACTGCTTCTGAACATGGAGGTTCCATTTTTTCCATCTTGGTCTATAACTGTTAGGCTTTTTAGGGTTCAATCCAATATTAACCTAACTTGAGGCCTACTTATTTCAATGGGTTTACTGTAAGTAGAACTAACATTGGATACCCCCTCCCCAAATCCCCCTTTTCAAGCAATCCTACATACCAATAACCCCCCCCCCCCCCCTGGAACCTTATGTTGCAAAAATGGCACCTCCCCCACAGAAGAGAGAGGAATTGACAAGCTTCGGGGAATCCCGAGGTGTACAGAAGTACTTTTTTTTTTTTAAACTGTTAACACTTTAGGAAACAATAAATGGGGAAGAAAAAACTTAATATAAGCATTTGATGGGTGGGAAAACCAGTGAGGGAATCCTGAAAATTGCAGCAACGCTGACCACTATCACTCAGTTCTCCACAGAGTGGAAACCCAAACTGGATGTAGCTGAAGGTTACTAGGTTTTAGTGAGCAGCCAGGTTGGTCTTCTCATCATGGATTAAATCCAGAATTATAGTGATCTTTGCAAGCAATATGGCATGAAATAACAGCAACCCTCAGAGTAACCTGAAACTGGCCTCAGAGTTCCTTTGTCGGCGAGAAGCTCCAGAAAAGAGCCTGGCCCCTTGTCTCCTCAGCTGGCCTAGTATATGTCTTGAGTTATATCTTCTGTTTCCCCCTAAATTGTGCTGATGTGGGCATCTTCAGTCCCCCCCCCCCTCTTATTTAGTGTCTGGTGAAGGAGATGGTTTGGGCTTCTTATTTGCAGTTTCCAAGTATTTAGTAATTCAACTCTCTATACTTCTAGTATAGCCTGCTCTTTGATTTGTTAAGGTATTTCTTTTTCTGATGGGAATGCTTTTAAATGAGGGACTTGTATGAAAATAGGTGCATAGCCTTTGCATGGGGACTACCACCTCAAGCATGGCACATACAGATGGAGTCATCATGGCGATCACTCGTGACCGAGTAAGATTGTCTTCCAAGAGTAGAGTCTTAACAGTGGGTCTACAGGTGGCTGTGAAGACCAATTCTGGATCCACACAGCCTCCCACAGTGAGGACATAGGTTTCCAGGCAGAAGGCGATTGCGGTGAGGGTTTGCTTGATGTGCCTTCTGCTGGGCTCGTTTCTCCCTTTCACCCTGTACTCGTGCTGCTTCAAAGTCCATAGCACCTTTAATATAGGCTGACCTCCAGTTGGAATGCTTATGGGTTAGAGCTTCCCAGTTCTCAGTGCTTATGTTACATTTTTTTAGATTAGCTTTGAGAGCATCTTTAAATCTCTTTTGCTGTCCGCCACTATTCCGTTTTCCATTCATAAGTTGGGAATAAAGTAGCTGCTTTGGGAAACGATAATCAGGCATTTGAACAACATGGCCGGTCCAGCGAAGTTGATGTTGGAGAATCATTGTTTCAAAGCTGGTGACCTTTGCTTCTTCCAGTACGCTGACATTAGTCCATCTGTCTTCCTAAGTAATTTGCAGAATTTTTTGGAGGCAGCATTGATGGAATCTTTCGAGAAGTTGGAAGTGGTGTTTATAGCTGGTCCATGTTTCACAGGTGTACAGCAAGGTCGGTAGTACAATGGCTTTGTAAACAAGCATTTTGGTCTCTCTGCGAATGTCCCGATCCTCGAACACTCTACACTTCATTCGGGAGAATGCTACACTCGCAGAGCTCAGGCGATGCTGAATTTCAGTGTTGATGCCAGCTTTTGTGGAGATATGGCTGCCAAGATAAGAAAAGCTATCAACATTTTTCAGCATCACACCGTTAAGCTGGTGCTATAGAGGGATTGGTTTGTGCTTGCTGGTAAAGCACTTTGGGTTTTTTTATGTTAAGCGAGAGGCCGAGCTTTTCATATGCTTCTGTGAAGATGTTTAGGATAGTTTGGAGATCTTCCTCTGAATGTGCGCAGATTACGTTATCAGCATATTGGAGTTCTATGACAGAGGTTGTAATTACCTTTTTGCTTTCAGCCTACTGAGATTAAAAAGTCTTCCATCTGTTCGATATATGATTTCTACACCAGTGGGAAGTTTCCCTTCAACAAGGTGTAGAATCATAGCAATAAAGATAACGAATAAGATTGGAGCAATGACACATCCCTGTTTAACGCCTGATCCCACTTTAAATGGATCACTTTGAGAGCCATTGTTATCCAAAATTGTTACCATCATGGAGGAGCCGCAAGATGTTCACAAATTTATTAGGACATCCAGTTTTCAGAAGGATGGTCCAGAGAGCAGTTCAGTTTACAGTGTCGAAGGCCTTAGTCAGATCAATAAACGCCATGTACAAAGGTTGGTTTTGCTTTCTGTATTTTTCTTGGAGCTGTTGTGCGGTGAAGATCATATCCACTCTCCTCCTGGAGGAGCGAAAGCCATTTTGGGATTCAGGGAGGATATCTTCTGAGATAGATAGAAGGTGGTCTGTGAGGATCCTTGCCAGGATTTTGCCTGCCGTAGCTAGAAGGGAGATGCCTCAGTAGTTTCCACAATCTGTTCTATCACCCTTTTTGAAGAGAGTGATAATTATGGCATCCCTGAAGTCTGCTGAGATCTCCTCCCTCATCCAGATTTTTTCGATGATCTTGTGAAGCTGTTGTGTAGCTTCAAGCCCACCTTCTTTAAAAACTTCAGCAGGGATCCCATTGGGTCCACTAGCTTTGTTATTTTTCATTTGGTTGATGGCTTTACTGACTTCCTCCAAACTAGGGGATACTGCAAGCTCATCTCTGGTTTGTTTTTGTGGAATTTGCAAGAAGACCTCATCAGCCACAATAGAGTTACGGTTAAGGAGGTTGTGATAATGCTCTTTCCAGAGCAGGGCAATAGACTCTTTGTCCTTTAGAAGTTTGGCACCATCTATTGAGCTTAAGGGGTTTGTACCATGATTTGTTGGTCCGTAGATGGCCTTTGTGGCATTAAAAAAGCCCCGTGCATCATGGACATCTGCAAGATGCTGGATTTCTTGGGCTTTCTTTATCCACCAGGTGTTCTTAAATTCTCTAGTTCTTCTTTGGACCACAGCCTTTGCACTGGCGTGGATTTTTTTCTTAGTGGCATAGTTGATATCTTTTTGCCATATTTGGAAGGCTTTCCTTTTCTTATCAATAATATGTTCAATCTCCCTATCATTTTCATCAAACCAATCCTAATGTTTCTTAGTTTGGTATCCGATAGTTTGTTCACAGGCTGTGATAATGGAGGTCTTCAGTTTATTCCAGTGTTCCTTGACATTTTTAGGGGTTTCCATAGATAGATGTTCCTTGAGAGTTGTTTGAAAGCAGGCTCGCTTAATAGGATCTTGAAGGGCTTGGGTGTTGATTTTACGTCTTAGTTTTCTTCCTTGGAGCCTATGTTGAGGGACAATCTTAATGGCCATCGTAGAACAAATTAATCAGTTATTAATTAATTAATTAAAAATGTGAATACTGTCTCCTTGAGATAGAAAGAAAGGCTTCCCAAAGAGGGCAGTGGGCTCTCTTAGAGCCAGTTGTCGACACATCCATCACCATTGTGGCCACTTTGCGCAAGCTACAGTTGATACTTCATTTACGGCAGAGAAACAGAAGAGGCTTAATGAACAAATAAAACACTTCGCTACTTGTGAGCAGTAGTAAGGCACTTTTTCAGACCTTACTAAAACAGTAATACAGTTGAGGCCCTTTTGTGGTCGAAAAAGGGCAGTTAGGCATCTGTTTATATGATAAGGTCCTGGGGAGCATATTTGTTTGAAATATATTTTAATCAGATATATTCTGTGCATGTGTGTTCATTATTTTCCATTGTATGTGTGAATAAAATTCACTGAAAAATATTGTGTGTGGGTGGTATTGAAGCTGTGTCTTCTGGTGTATCTTCTGTAATAGGTTTTTCACAGATGCAAGTAATGACATATTTATTTATTAAATTTATAGCCTGCCTTTTCACTAAAATAGTGCTCAAGGTGCTTGATGTTGCAACCATCGTGCAACAAACATGCACTTTGACAAAAAGAGATAAGTAATGTGAAATCTCTATTTACCATGCAATGAACTGAAATGTTTAGAAGAATTGTTTATTTATATTTCCCTGACTATATATTTTGGGCAGAAAGTAAGATTCATATAGCATTAAGTACAAACTTGTTCAATACAAGTCATCGGTTAGGATCCAGAGGGCCGTGTCCAATGTTCTGTGCGCACATCAGGGCTTTTCCGGTCTCATTTCTTAACTCAGTCGCTTGTGCCCCATCAGTTGCTCTTCAAGATCAGGAGATCTTCCATAGTGGTATTTGATATAGCGAGAGATGCTGTAGCCAGAGGAGAAATTTGGCTACCTTCTTGTGTATATAAATGGGCCTCTTTGAATCCTGGCCATAGAAAGCAAAGGTGACTACAAAGTTGTGATCATCTGTAGCTAGTGTTGTAGATTCTATGTGGTATTTATTGTGTGAAATGTTTATCCTGTATAGTAGATACGTATGTAAAAGCACTTTTGCTAACAGTGTAACATAACTTCTGTGGGCAATTCTGGCATAATGGCACTTGTTTTGAGGACTGCCAAACACTACATATATTCTTTCTGGCCAGATAAAGCATAGTACAGTATCCTTCTTTCCTTGCCACTTTTCCCCTTCAGGATATTAGTGACAAAGGTTATTGCAAAGTTGTATTAAAAACAGTCATCACGTTTTTGAAGTAAGAAACACTGACAAGGAGAAACTAGGGTAACAGAGGAACAATTGTGCTTAATTCGAAATGTGGATGCTGACACTTCACAAGTGAAGAAATTAGGAAATCTAGGGCAGTATATGTGTCATTCCACCAGTGCAAGTGACGTGCTAGCAGAAACTAGTTTCTGAACTACATGCAAAAGAAGAATCCAACTAAAGTTACATTTGTGCAAGTGGTTGTGCGTTAACACTTGTGCAGGCAGAATGCACCTTATGCCGCTGGAAAGATTTGGCGGGGCTCTGCTAGCGCTGCTTGTGGAAGTTTGCGGAAAGACACCATTGGATACTGCCCATAATTGGGTGTGGATATTTATGCAATTAAAAGTATTTGCAAATTCATCCTTAGTGGAAAGTTTAATGAACGTTACTTTATAGAGCATTTCATAAATCAGTATGCAGTAGTTTTTAAGTATGTCTTTGGAAGGATTTTTTGTCACTAACAATGTATTCTTTTAAAGGTACATTTGAACTTCTTACTGTTTCTGCACCGATTAGCTGAAGAAACCAGGACCAAAGCTATTTCAGAAAAGAGCAAAACGATTAAGTATGAACACGTTCTTTCTTCGGCAAAGGTAACTGTAGTTAAAAGCTGAAAATTTCCATTGAATCTTAAAATTTAAACAGTGCAATGTTAATCTGCACAAACTTTTCCTTAAAATGTAAAGGGAATGTACGAGTCTTATAGTACAGTTGATTTGATTGCACTTATACTTTACAAATATAACATTTGTTGTACTACCAATTTATTACGTTGAGAAAAAATCAGCCTTATATAATGGTATTGCCAGTGTCTTAAAATGTTCGCTACAAATCATAGATGGCTATTCATATAACTCAAAGCAACGCATTGGATTTAGTTGATCGATGGAACAGGCCATTACAATAATAACAAAATTATTAATCATAACAAAACATAGCATTCATCATAACAAAACATAACATTGATAGAATATAAGTGTTCACTACATGGATATTTAAACAACAGGCACCATAACAACTGAGATCTTACACAGTCTACCTCAGCCTTCATGGTGCCCTCCAGGTGATTTAGACTTTAACTCCCATTAGCCCCAAACAGCATGGTCAATGGTCAGTAATGCTGAGAGTTGTCTAAAACATCTGGAGGGCACCAGGTTGGGGAAGGCTGATCTATCACATTTGGTTCCACAAAGCTCAATTATTAAGTCATGTAACTAAAAAAAATCCGCCCTATTTTTTGCTTTTATAACGCAATTATAATTTCAGTTTTTTTATTCACTGCTATAAGTTTTATCAGCTTTGTTCTCTGTTATTAGAAGGGGGAAATAGTCATGGGATGGTCTAAGAAGCTAAGAAATAGTATGAAAGCTCATTCTTAAATGAAAACATACATTGATCTCACCTCAAATTTGCACATAAAAAGCACAAAGGCATAGCTCCAAAATGAAGAGCAGAGTACAAAAATATTTACAGAAGTTGGGAGCCAACCATTTTTATAGGTGCTCAGAAGTAGAAATAGATGGTTATGATACAAGGGAAAGCAAAAATGCCAAATCTCACAAGGCTAGGTTATCAGCTCTCTGATTTTCAAGAGTAGACATTCTCAGGATGTATTGGACAGTTGTTCAATATATCATTCTGAATTAATTCCAAGCCACTGAATAATACCAAGCAATTTTGATGCAACTTGTATATGTATGTCAAGTCAAGTCCTTGCTACCCTATATGGGCACTATGTTAAGGCAAGAAATTCAGCAGGCCATTCTGGCTATTCAAGGCTGAGTTTTCCTAGCTGTGCATCCTCCCTTTCTTTGTTTCTAGTCAGAAAAAAAGATCCACATACAGCAAGAGACTAAGGGTAAAAGTGGATGTGACAACTGAAGCAAGAGGGTGGGTGATCTTTGCTGGTGGCTGTAAAAAACTCAAAAGGAGGCTTGTCTGATGAAGGAAGTTAAAAACTGAGGCAGAGGTGCCACCACAGAGAAGGCCTATGATGTCACTGCCCTTGATCATACTTAAACAGATGAAGGGTCCTTAAGCTAGCCTTCTACAGATAATCTCAGAGCATTGAGATTATCATTGAGGATGGTAGTGGAAGGCAATGTGGGAACAGGTATGCATGCGGATGCAGAATGAATCACATGGTTCTTTGGATCCTGGTCATATACAAATATGATTTTAAAGACTAAGTGTTCACTACTCAAATATTCTAAAATGGGCAAAAAGAAAAGGACTAGAGGGAAGACAAATACTTGCAGATGTACATGGCTTAGTTTGTTGGCATAAGTACAAGGTCACTGTGTTATCAGTTTAGCTAATTCTGTAGTGGTTTAGATCAAGGGCCTCTTCAAAATACATGAACACCATCTAAAGCTTCTCAGGTTAAATATAGGTCTATCTTTATTTGAAATAACAGGCTTATGTGTCTGAAAGCTGTGTTTGTTTTCCCTCCAGATAATTTTAAAGAAGAGCCGAGGCTAAAGTCACGATTCACTTCTTGAACCCTGGTTTATTTTTTGGGTAGTGTGTTAACTTTTCAAAGGATCTTATATGTACTAAGGTTCAAATGTCTGAATTTGTATTTCTATGTTCTCACATTAGATAATTTTCAGGAATGGTTGTCATACTGCATAAGTTACTACACAGTCTTTGATTGTGTAATAGGGCTGATGTATGTAATTAACACCAGTGATTGAAATGCAAGTTTTAACATTGTTTTCTAAGTGCTAGCTCTTTTTATAATAATTATGTAAGGTATCTTCTATGAGAACCACTATAAATGTTAGCTTAATCGGAAGTCATTATGCATTCCTTCCTACAAAATTCTTCTATAAAAACAAAATATTTATCTCTCAGAGAATATTTATCAGCAAGACATGCTATAAATGTGCATGTTTTCAATTGTTTATAACCCTTTTTCTCTTTTGAGATTATTTTAAATGTCACAAATTAATAAAATTGCAGTTAAACAGATGCTTGATTTAGGAGACTTAAAACGGGAAACAAGACATTTACAACACAAGGCTGTAAACAGAATATGAAAGTAAATGTTTCAGAATTGTTTGTAGCAATAAAGCTGTTCCAGACCCCTTTCTTCATTTATTCATTGCTCATGGTTTTTGCTGAGATAGAGGTGGGCAAGTTAGAGATGGTAAGTAACTTTGCCAGGGCCAGTTGCAACAGCAATTCCTAGGAAAAGGCTGACACTGGAACATTCCTTCTGTCCCTTTACTAGAACAGCTACTGGTGTTGGAGATGGCTAAAGGAATGGAAAACATTGAAGCAATTTCCCCCCTCCTGTTTTCAGTTTTGAAAGAAGTGGCAAATCTGTCATCTTCCTCCTTTTATGTAGGAAATACAGAAAAAGTGTAACTGAATGCCTCAGCCCATATTCTTCTTTTCACAGCTAGCAGTACCCAAGAATGCCAACTGTAGACTTTTACCTTCAGTCTCTTCATTCTTACTTGAGTGCCTATTCTAAGCATTAAGTACAAATTCTGTCAAGGGATAAGGGGAAAATGTTACCAGTGTGTGTTTTTTTAATAAAAATGGAAGCCACTCACTTTCTCAACTTTGGCACTGGTTTATGTATGCTTCCTTATAAATATGATTAAGGACGCAATCCTATTGAGATAGTTGTCTCAATAGGATTGCGTCGGAGGCTGCTGAGTATCCAATGCAGGGCGGCTGGAGCACAGACACAATCCTCGCCTCGTACTATGGCCGCCCTGTATTTTCCCTAGATGGGTGAAGTTACCCATTTAGGCACGGCTTCAGGGAGTGGAAGGGAAGGAAGCTGGGACATGCATAGGAAGCTGTGTAACTCAGCTTCCACAGTCCCTGCTCTGCCTCCAGGACTGCTCCCTTTTCCTCATCTCCGTGCTCAGTGCGGAGAGAACAGCGCCAGCTAAGAGGGAGAGGGGCTGGGGAGCACGGTTTCTGGGCTCCAATGTCAGAGCCCTGGTTCCGGCCTTGAATCCTATAAACCAAAACATACTATGGCCCTCTAGATATAGGATGTTTATATATCCTATAAACCTCCATAGCTTTATAGGATATATATATACTAGATAGATAGAGTCTAGTGGCCATAGGATTGCTCCCTCTGTGCATGAATGTCCTTTTTTAATAGGGACTACATTAAAGCATTTTTAATATGTCATAGTGCCTTGGTGAAACCTAATATTTTTTCAAAAACATTGTATATCAGTGTTGTGATCAGTGCTTTCATTCGAGGTAAACCCACTTTCAGATACTTTGCCTTTTAGAAATTCCTCATCTCTTTCATAATGAATGTTCCATGTACAGCCATAAGGGGGGGATAGAGTTAAGTGTCCCATATATTTTTCTTCTCATGAAATTTTTTTATTTTATTAAATCTGCTTCTTTTCTAGGATTATAATTTTGTATTAAAATACTATCCGTCATGAAGTGTACCAAATTCTTATTGTTGACAGATGTGGGGCAAGTAAGGATTTCATCTTTAAATTTTTCACATGAAGGAAAGAAATAACTTCTGAGCTTTCATGCATCTTGCTAATGAAGTCTGAGAAGAGAGAAGCTAAATGTTCTGTGTTTTGACAGCATCCTGAAGATGTCTCATTTTTCACACTAACAAGTGTCATCTAATCATCTAGCATAATTAATCAACACTCCATGATTAACACTTTAGAGGTTACGGTCTAGACACTGAGTATATTTTAATCGATGCAGAGGTGTTTATTATATAAATGAACTATTGTTAAGCACAAATACAGAAACAAGCTGATTATTTTGAAAATAATTTTAGTGTTGTATGAATGACATTATTTCAGTAAAGTAGAATAAAAATTATAATCCCCCCTAAAAATGGAAAGAACAGTTACAAAATTGTTCTGCTGGCAAGCACTGTAAAATCTTGGTCTTCTAGAGGAAATGTGCTATGATAGTGCCTTAAAATAATTTGTAATGATAGTAGAAAAAAATTAAGTGCTGTTATATTAAAGCTCACTTACATAGTCGTATCCTAGGGCTATCATAAACCCATCGCTTGGGAAAGTCAGAGCTGCTGGGGTAAAACTCTTTATTGTTGCTTGTATGAATCTCTCAAGTGAATTGTGACATTTGACTTGCCTTTACTCTGCATTGTTTCTGTCTAAACTTCTGAATATGTAGCATCGGTGTGAACCAGCACACTTGTGATTTATTTACAAATGGCTTTTGTATGTTTCTAGTCGAGGTCTATGTCTTTAAGGTTTTATGTTACAGTGGCAATGCTTCATATGAAGAGCAGGTTCACTGGGTGCTAATTCTTACACTTTCTCGCTCTTGGTCATCCCCAGACAAATTAGGCTACTTTAATATTATGTTGGCAGTGTGGGAAGTTCCCATTCCTCTAGGGTAACTTTCCCATTCCTCTAGGGTAACGTCTGGAGCCTTGGGCCCCTGGGAGGAGCCCAGCCTCTGGGTCCTTCCTATTTTGCAGTACTCTGGCACTGTGAGAAGGACTGATTGCAATGGTTCCCATGATACCAGAGTACAATGAGAAGGAGGCCTTTATATATTTAATACTCTTAGTTGAAGAATGTGATGTTTTTCAGTATTAAGCATGTGGTGCTAAGCATTCTTATTGTTGAGTTCTGTTGACTTCAGTGGGACATGTTGGGAGTAATTGCTCTTACGATGGCTCTGCATGAGCAAGTTACTAGTGCTATGACATCCAGCCCTTAAGCACCTCGATATGAAGGTCACATTCACTAATAAATCTTCTATAAATTGTTTTAAACATAGTACCCCAGTGGGCACAGTGTTCGAGCCAATAAGCATGAAGATAAATAACTTTGCCATCAATTGGTCAGGGCAGAATATCAAAACATAAACATGTCACAACAATGGTTTGTCTATATTAAGCATCTTGACATATTACAAAAGGAATTTCGAAATTCTTTCCACTATTTATGGTTTTGATCACCGTGCATCTTCCTTTGCAGTTCCCTCAATTTTGTTGTAGAAATGGGAGATCAAACAGCACATTTAAAACTATTTCTCGTGTTATACATTTTTAAAGTAAAAACAGACATATATATAAGACTAGAAAACTTTTCTGCAAACTCAAGAAAGTATAACAATTGCTGAGATTGTGATTAATCTCTAAAAATGAATGCTTTTCTTTTTTGAACTCATCTTAAGCATAAGTGTGAGATGTGTTTAAGACAAATTTATATAATAAAGTTTTTTGTTTTTTTTTAAATAATTGTGTGCTCCTGAAAGGCAGGAAGTAGATTGTTACTGTTGTGTTGGATGTTGGCCTATCTTGAAATGTTGGTAGTTAGTGTCAATTACTTCAAAACTCTAATCTTAGGCTACATTTTTTCCCACTTTTGACAATACAGATAAGTGTATTGTATATATAGACTTCAAATACTGGACCTGGAAAACAAGGCAAGAGGTTATTTTTGTTATCTCCATTTTAAGCTGTGACTAGAACTGGGTAGAACACTTTTATGACCTTTTGCAATGTCAAAACATGAAACAGAGGGGAGGATATCCTATGGTTTATAGTGTTAAAGGAATTACCTCACCAGCTTGAAAGGTCAATAGCTAATGAACACCAGAGAAAAGTGAACTATTGGAACCCTGCAGTCTATAGGACATAAAGTAATACATCATAGCTTTTGGATTTTTTAATTTGCTTGTTTTTCATTAGAAAAGCTTGGTATTTTACTTCCCTTAAATCGTATTTCATCTACTGCTTCCCAAAGAAAATGGAGCAAAATTTTATATTAGAGGACCATTAAACATATAAAAATTAAATACGTTTGGGACACTTAGTTATCCTAAAAATATCCGTCCCATTCCTTTTCCTTATACATGTGATTTTTTTTTTTTTAAGTTTGTATGCCTTCAGGCAGGCTTCCTCCAATCCTTCCCACGTTCTTGTAGCATGTCTGGTTGTAGGCACTATAGTAATGTTACAGGACAAAGCAATACCTGTATTCTGGCTTCCGTTACAAGACTTAAAGATATCATAAGAAGTGCTTACAACACTGAGATTTAATGAGAAGGCCTAATTTAAAGAAACTTCAATTTTCAAGTTGTACGTTTTAAGAACAAAGGAGTAACACTGAGAAATAATACAATATCCGTATTAGTGTAATGCCTTTATTAGGCCAACTAAAAGATCACCAAAAATGTGCAAGCTTTTGAGATCTCCATATCCCTTCATCAGGCAAGTAACAGCTGCACTTTTACTTCCAAAATAGAACATTCAACATTTTTCCCTTGTCCCCAGCGACCCTAGGGGCGACTCTAGGTCCAACCTTGTAACCCTCATGATATGCAGAGCCAATTTGAATGTCTGCAGACCCTTCCTCCCACTTTATCTTGGGACTCTGAACATGCAGAAACTGACTTCATCAAGTCATGCTTTTTTCTTCCCATTCTGCTTTTTGTAACATCTTGCCTAATGAAGGAATCTGGAGATCCTGACAGTTTGAACATTTTCTGTGATCTTTTGGTTGGCCTAATAAAGGTATTACATTAATACGGTTTGGGGGATTTTTCTCATAGTCTGCATGGCTACCTTTGGGGTTCTTTTTTCCACCGAGAAATAATGTTTCTCTATTAGGAAATAGGCATATAACCCAAGAGGCCAGAGCATTTGGTGAGCTGTGCTTTTGCTTTTCCAACTTGGTTCTAGGTTTGTGCCACAGATTAAACCACCAGAAAACAATACGGCAGTTTCAGCACCTTCCAACTGTCATAGCAGGTTGAACTGCTCTTGGTTTTGTCTGAATTTTGGAGAGTTTGTTTGGGAAGTGTTTTTTTTTTTTTTTAAACTTGGTATGGTTAAGTGAAGAGAAAAGTCACTGGACAACACGCTGATGCTGGGAAGGATTGAAGGCAAAAGGAGAAGGGGATGGCAGAGAATGAGATGGCTAGATAGCATCACCAATGCAATGAATATGAACTTGAGCACACTACAGGAGAAAGTGGAGGACGGGAAGGCCTGGCGTGCTATGGTCCATGGGGTCACGAAGAGTCGGACACGACTGAACGACTGAACAACATGGTTAAGGAGCTCATAGTTTCCATTCTTTGTTTGTTTTAAGCATTTTTATCCCCCTCTTCAGCTGATGAGACTCCCAGAGTGGTTTACATAAGGTCATTAAGAACAATAATATGCCATTGGAACAGACTATTTAAAAAGGTGTTGATGACAGTTTGCTGCTGCTGCTTCTCCTGCTCACAGGATAAATTAAAATTTACAAGTTTTTAATAGCCACTGTTAGGAGAGGAGGTGCCCAATCCCATCTTGGTGAAGCACAGCAGGTGGTGAAGGAAATGATGGCTGGCTGGTTTCTTCTCATGCTCCAAGGGCATTTGGTTCTAATGACTTCTGTGAGGGGAACAGTTTCCCCACTATAGCTCTATGGTGGTTGTTTTTGGTGCTCATACCAGGTAGATGTTCAAACTAGAAAGACAGGTCTTGCTTGTGCCATGCTTACTAAGCTTATTTCTACCATTAAAAGATTCTCCATTTCATACCTTCATTTAATCCCCTTTGGGGATATGCCATCACTACAACATTCTGACTGGATAAAAGCTTGCCTTCAGATGGCGATTTTTCTATTGCCTGCAGTTGGAATGCACTGAGTATGTATTAGCACTGGAGATACCCCACTGTGCCAGTTAAGTTACTGACAGAGCAATCCTATAGATGTCTATTCAGAAGCAGGTTCCGTTGAGTTCAGTGGGGCTTACTCCCAGTCATGCAGCTTTAATCAACATTTGCTTCCAATTCCTCTTACAAATTATTATGTGTTAGGTAAAAAAGTTGCAATATAAACATAGGTGGCATTCAACCTACAGTATTTGTAATCTTTTCACAATGATCAAATAATAGATGGTGAACTTTGAGGAAAATTCTGCAGCAGAATTAGATGAGGCTTTTTGCTATAGGTTTTCTATACCTTGGCAGATACACTTGGCATGTGCATACCCCCACCACAATTTGCTGTGATAGGATTAGTTTATTCATATGCCAATACTCCTTTCCTTAAAGGCACTTCCAGTGTATTTTGGGGGTTTTCTTATTGTTTGCTTAAGAGCACCACATGATAATTCACTGCATGCTGTATAAGTGCTATCCAAGCATCACAAAAGCAGTTCCAAAGTTCAGACATTTACCAGTCCTCCACGTCTCTCAAAGCAGATAACAGTAACGCTTTATTCCAAATTCAAGGTAATCAGAACATTGGAGTATCTCCAGAGTAAAATACTTCGGACTATTGCTGCAGGCCTCTTGCTATATTAACCACAGTGGAATTGAGTGTTCACCTTCTGTCAAAATAATTCTACATAATTTACAAGCTATGACAAAGGAAATGTTGTTACAAGAGTCTCTTCAAAAGCGTAATAACTACAATTTTAAAAATAGCTAGAGTACTTTTTCCATTATTTAAATTCCATACTGTGTATATTAATAGTGGTTGCCAGCAGCCTCTTAGTTCTAGGCCTGTCAGTGACCCTGGCTGCTGCTGAAGAGTGAAATGAAATTCAGCTTTTTTGAATCGTGTAAACTGGCTTTTTTTCTGGCAAAGAAGTTGAGGACACTTAATCTAGGGAAAATATATATATTGTCAGTCAGCATAATATTGGAATTATTTGGTTTTTAGATTTCTTGGCCTTAAAGATTCATGCTAGGTAATCACATTTAAATTTATTTTCCTAACGCCAAACTCTTGGGGCATAAACTTGTACACTACTAGAAGGCACAGTGCCCACAAACAGAAGCTTCTTTAGTATGCCTGAAAGCAGCACCGGGAGCAGCAATTCCATTTGGGGAACTAGAAGTTTCTGCACACTGTCCATATCCCTAATTAACACACCTGTTCTGTGCACTGCAGCTTATGCAAGATCCAGATTTCACCATAGTGTTCAAGTTGTTGAAGCGAACTGGATGGAAATATGGAAGGCACAAAGAGAACTTACTCTCCATAAAGAGCTAGGCTGCTGCTGCTGCATGTCTCTGTTGAGGCAGGAAGGTATCTAGAAGTACTCTACAAGGCCCTGGCCCCAAGAGGTTGCTGAGTAAGGTTCTCCACTAGTCGATTGAGTCTAAACTTCTAATAACCTGCTGCCACCTCCTACTGATTTACAGAGCACAGTAGGACTCCCCTCTTTATGTGCTTGGCTATAGGGCTCCCACCCATACATTACATACGGTGTCGGAGTTACAATTAGGAGGTACCTGGCTATGTATTCAGTGGAGTATATACCCCCAGCCTTTCTTGGGAATATTCCTATTCGTATGGCGCACGACCTGCAATAGCAATGCTGGGGAGCATACGTAGATCAACATCACAAAGTAATCATCACAATACAGTGAGAAGTAAGACCGTGTCTAAATTAAAAACACTTAACTTTTAATTATTGACGTTTCAACTAATTTTTAAAAGTGGAATTATTTTTCAGCAATTGTAGACATCAATAGCAAATGCATGTGGTTGTGTATTACATACCAGTTGGGGTCTGTGATACAAATTATCATAAACTTTAACAATTAATAGTGAAGCTGTCAATTTATTTTGGGGAGTATGATTATTTTTCTGCAAATCTAGGCATCAGAAGCTTTATTTTGAGACTGTTCCGAGCTTTGTCGAATAATATTTAGGGGTTGGAAGTGAGTGAACAAAAATTGGTGCTCTGTATTAATATATAGATTCTTCCCATGAGCCTCTGTAACCTTGACTTACGTTTGTGATCTTCCTGTCTATATTTTATATTTCATATTTATTATGCTCTATGTTTTTATTGTAACGTGATGTGAATGTGCCATACGATAAATAAATAAATTCCCATGAGCCTTTTGCTTATCACTTTAATCTTTCTGATCCCGCTTACTCAATTGTCTTTTCACTAACTCTCACTATCATCTAATTCAGGGGTCCCCAACCCCCGGGTTGCGGACTGGTACCGGTCCGTGGCCTGTTAGGGACCAGGCCGCAGTAGGGATGTGGGAACCCCCCTTACCTTGGGTCCGCAGGGGGGGGGAGGCAATCCATCCCTCCCCCCCGCCCCAGAATCTTGGCTGGCTCCGCTCCGCGGCAAGTCCGCGGAGCTGCCGGCCAGCTCCGGCCCTGTTCTTTGCAGTAATAGCCTATTAGCAAAGAACATTTGTGTCCCAGCGGCCGGAGTTCCGCCCCCGGCTGGAGCCTGTTCTTTGCATTAATAGCCTATTACTGCAAAGAACAAGGACACAAATGGTGTCTGCTATGCGGACGCCATTTGCATCCCAGCGGCCGGAAGTCCTCCCCTGGCCAGAGCCGGCCGGCAGCTCTGCGGACTCACCGCAGAACGGAGCTGGCCAGAGCTGGCGAGGATTCCGGGGGGGGGGGGACAGAACAGCCCCCCCGCAGACCCAAGGTAAGGGGGGTTCCCACACCCCTACTGCGGCCTGGTCCCATCCCCCCCGGTCTGTGGAAAAATTGTCTTCCACGGACCGGTCCCTGGTCCCAAAAAGGTTGGGGACCGCTGTTCTAACCAACAAAGGTTGCAGTCCTATATGCATCTAGGAATAAGTCTCATTGAACTATATACATCTAGGAGTAAGTCTCATTCTGACTTACTCAACTTACTCTTAACTGTATCCATCATTCCATTCTCTCACATGAATGAGCGAATGATTGATAGCAGGGGCCAGAATGTAATGATAGGTGGAGTTAGTAGAGAAAATAAGAAGTGGGAGTTAACATACAGTTGATTATTAGGAAGCGGCTAGGTTCACACAACACAACAACCCATATTCAAGGTTGAGTGTGGGTTGTCGTTGAACCGTGGGTTGTGTAGTGTGAACGCAGCTGTGCTAACAAAAAATGGATTGTTAAACATGAACAACCCACAAAGAGAACATATGAAAACTCACTGTTTAAAATACACTATTAATACAGCTACAGTAACAAAGCTAAATAAACTATAAGCACATGTTTTTGTTCTGTTATGTTCCATAAATAAATAGAAGGATTCATTTATCCTTTAAAAGGATACTGAGTTGGAAAAGGTGCAGAATTGGGTAACCAAAATGATCAAGGGCCTGGAGTAACTTCCTATGAGGAAAAGTTACAACACTTGTCCTTTTTAGTTTAGAAAAATGTTAAGGGGGGATATGATAGAGGTGTATAAAATTATTCATGGTGTGAAGAAAGTGTGTAGTATCATACTACTAGAACCTGGGGTTTTCCAATGAAGCGGATTCAGGATAGACAAAGGAAGTACTACTACACACAACTCATAATTAAATTATGGAATTAGTTACCACAAGATGTTGTGATGGCCACCAATAGCTTTAAAAAAGGATTGGATAAATTCATGGAGGATAAGGCTACTAATGGCTACTAATCATGAGGGCTATATGTTACCTCCTGTATCAGAGACAGTATGCCACTCCATTCTGATTGCTAGGAACGTGACTAGGAGGGTGCTGTTGCACTCACGTTTTGCTTGTCAGCATCTCGTAGGTAGGGATGTACGAAAATCACTTACCTTTCGAGGATTATGCTGATGGTGTGGGGGGAGGCGTTCTGTCCCTCCCCCCGGAATCCTCGCCGGGGGGGAGGCACTCCGTTCCCCCCCCCCCCCGGAATCCTGGCTGGCTGGCTATGCTCCGCAGCGATTCTGTGGAGCCACCGGCCGGCTCCGCCAGCAGCCGGACATCCGGCTGCTGGCTAGCAGGGACGCAAATGGCGGTGGCCATAGCCGCCACCATTTGCGTCCCTGCAGTCAGCCGTGATAGGCTACGTAAATGTTTACATAGCCTATCACGGCTGATTAAAAAAAAACAAAAACGCGTGTACGCAAATGGCGGTGCCCATGGGCGCCGCCATTTGCGTTCCTTATTTTGGCATGTCTTAGTCTATATAAACATTTATGTAGACTAAGACGGCGAAAATAAGGGGAACGCAAATAGCGTAGCGTCTACGCTATTTGCGTTCCCCTTATTTTCACCGTCTTAGTCTACGTAAATGTTTACATAGACTAAGACATGCCAAAATAAGAAACACAAATGGCGGTGCCCATGGGCGCCGCCATTTGCGTATGCGCTTTTTTTTGTTTTGTTTTTAATCAGCCATGATAGGCTACGTAAACATTTACGTAGCCTATTACGGTTTGTTTTTTTTAAAATTTAGCCGTGAGAGGCTACGTAAATCTTTACATAGCCTATCACGTTGTTGTTTGTTTTTTTTTGAACTTGGAAATGGCAGTGGCCGGAAGACCGGCCACCGAACCGCTGCCGCAGCCGCTGCCGCCAGGAAGTTCCACCCCAGGTAAGTCCCGTCCTGGGGAGGTGGCAGGGGGGTGGCGGGCCGTTCCGCCACCGATTTCGGGGGGCTGAATGCGCTGGCATTCAGCCTCCCTGAGATCCGTGGCGGAACTTTCGTACATCCCTACTGGTTGGCCACTGTAGGAACAGAATGCTGAATAGGCCTTTGGTCTGATCCTGCATGGTTTTTCTTGTGTTCCTAAATATATATTTACTGTTTTAACTAGTATTCAGCTCCGGGTGAATGACAGCAGGTTAGTTTGTGGAATATTAGGGGAAGTGTGAACTCGGTGGAGTAGCTCACTGAGCACCACTAGGTGCCACGCCCTTGTAGAGGGGAGGGCGCCCTTAGATACATCATACTATCCAACCCTCTCACTTTGTGTCCTGCAAGATACAGATCCTTTCCAGACTGTTCAAGTTTCTGATGGGAGCTGTGTGGTAATACAGAAGGCACGTGCAGAGGTTTCAGTCTTTAGAATCAGCTGGGCTGCTGTTGTATGTTCCTGTTGAGGTGGGAGACAGAAACAGTTCTATTGATCCAGGTACATGCTATGCATGGATGGTACAGCCCTTGTACAGTGGAGGATTGTGTTGTTATAGTTTATAAACGTTTTGGATTGTGTCCATTGTGACTTTGTGCTAGAGGAAAGTAGTTCTACTCATTTAAGGTAGAGCACCTGATTTTTTTGTTGCTGACCCCCCCCCCCCCACACACACACACACTGCCGCCTCCTGTCCCAGAGGTTCTCCCAACCCTCAGGATCAGCCTTTTGGAGGCAGAGTAAAACAGTATAGTATTTCCTATAGTAGGGAGGGGGAATCAGTGACAGTTGAGTGTGCTGACTTCTGCGAGTGGAAAATGCTTTTTTCTAGTGCAAACCACCATTAGCTACAAGCCCCAGGTAACTGCTTCGTATCTAAGCCCTCAAGTTGTCTTATAAAACAATACAACTCACAAAAATTAAAATACAAACAAAATATACTCAGCAGCATTAGAAGAGGAAATGGCATGTACATTTCAAACAGCCTAGTTTAAGAAGTGTTTTGACCTGCTTCCCAAATGTTAGCAGAGAGCGCCTTGAGGCAATATTCCAGAGCCAACAAAGAAGATACCAGTTTGTATATGTAGGTGGGAGTGAGCTCTTCTGGCACCTTGCAAATTGTCTTTTGTTCCATAAAAAGTTTTGAATGGGCTGGACCTAACTGGTTTAGATGATAACTAGCTCACATGGTCAGTTGTAGTTTTCCATCTGAGATTCAGAGTGAATGAGATTCATTCACAACTAAAAATTAGAGGATTTCAGATCCGGCTTCTTTCTTTTACCATCAGCTGGTTGATAGTGTCCATTTCACTCTATTGCATACTTTAAAATGTTCATGTCTTAAACAAAACTGTAAATGATTTATTATATTTATTTTACATCAGGATCTCAGGCTGTCTGTGGACCTTGCTGGTACAGATACGTTTAGACACATTTTATTCTCATAGCATGTCCATTATGTGTGTGTGTGTGTGTGTGTGTGTGTGTGTGTGTGTGAGAGAGAGAGAGAGAGAGAGTGAATGGCCTAAAAACGAGGTGAACAGAAATTTGAGAGAAAAACCTGTTCCCTATACCACACGAATCAGTGTAATGTGATGATGCCCTCCTGCTTTCTGGTGGTGATCAATTTAATGACACACTGCAGTCCTATCAATGTTTGTTTTGTAGTAAGTAAGTTACACTGTGATCAGTGGGGCTTACTCCCATGTAAGTGTGCACAGGATTGTTGCTAATACTATAGAAGGAAATTGGAAGCAAGTAGATGGCAGCTAGCCTAATATTTCAACTATTTTTGTAACTTAATGTCTTTATACTGATACCAAAGCAAAATCTGGTGATCAGTTTCCTTCTGAGCCATTTAAGGGTGGAATTTTCACTACTGTACACTTATTATTGTGCATATATACATACAATGTTTAACCATGCTAGGTGTGTATACATGCTGCATTTTATGCCTAGATATTACTATAATTGATTCTAATCTTTTCAGTATGTACCCGGGAAAGGCTGGGTATGTTTAGCTGGAGAAGAGATAATTAAGATGTGATATGATGTTGTCTTTCAACTCTATGGTTCTATGAGTATGCTAAAACTGAGATTGCTTCTCTTGCTCAGTTTTTCCAGATTTAAAAATACTAATAAGTTATAAGGAGGTGCTCCACTATACGCATTTTCTGCTGTTAGGTGCTAATTGTATATTACTTAATAGTAATATACTATTATTACATAAGTATATTAAGTGGCTGGTTTTAGCTATATCTCTTCATTCCAAGCAACTGCTAAAATTATAATCTGCTGAAGCTGTGTGACATCACAACCTTCCCAAGTTTTTTATAGCTACGGTAGCTAAACATATTAGATGTAGCCAGGCCATCTGCATTCAGATGGTTGTTGGAAGCATTCTGAATGATTGCAATGTCCTTGCTCCAAGAAATTTTGGCTGCAATCCTATACACACTTACCTGGGAAAGTCCTATTGAACGCAGTAGAGCTTTAGACATGTATAAGATTGCACTGTAGGTCTCTTACTGTTCAGTGGACATCTGAATGTAATGGGCAGTAGAATGAGTTGAGATTAGTTTCTCATCATTACAGACTTACGTTCCATATGCTTCCTTTACTGGTTGCCATAATTTAAAGAATTGTTCTAAATTATGATGCAAGAATGCTGATGACGTACATTTGGGCAATGTTGATATTCTAATGCCATGTGACTGAAATGTTTAAGGAATGCAATACAGCATTACTAAAATCTGATCTGCATATTTCTAAAACACGGCACCTGGAATGCTAAATATATAAAACATCATATGTAACATCCATTGCTAAATCCAAAAGTAGCAATTCTAATTACTGGGGCTGATTTTCTTTCATTTTATTTTTTTAAAATTAAAGATGGGCAACTTGTTTAGCTCACACCACCTAACACACACACATACAAGCTCGCGCATGCTAGAAAACTAGAGCTAATATGCATGTTTTCATAAGTGATATAATTTGCTTTCATGAACATGCCTAATGCCAAACTATAGCCGGTGGCATTTTGGATTTATTATATAATATCTCATGACATCATTTCAGATTATAAAAGTTAAGTCTAATAATTATAAATCATGATTTTTGAGTAAACATAAGTTTAAGTTGTCTGCTACAATGAGCAATGAAGTTACATTTTTAGCAAATGAAACTTGACAGTTATTCAGATTAGTAGTATCTGCACAAAATATTTTTAGATGTGTAGGCTGTGGATTGTATACCTGAATTAGTGCATCCTTTCTCTAAGTTTATAAGTTTCTTTACATTTATATATCGGTTTATTTCAAAGGACCAAAATTTCTGAAACCATAAGGATGGATATGAATAGCCTATTAAAGTGTGGGCTTAATATATATCTACTTGGAAATATATAAATGTGAGAGTTACTACCATCCTGGTAATAGCTGCAGGGGCTGCTACTGATGGGTGATGATGGGAGGACCCACTACATCTTAGATTGTGGAGGTTGGCGTGTCCATTAGTTTAGGGTGTTCTACTCTATATTGGTTAGTGAACAGGAGATGCAGAATGTGGAAGGAAAGAGACCAAGGATTGCCAACAAGGGAGAACTGTTTATAATAAGTTCACGTTAACACAACTGTTGTGGCTTGGTCACAGATACGGAAAAATTGGACGAAAGGAGAAAAATGTAGTAGTAAAGGAAATGGTCTGTCTTCAAAAAGCATTCAGCAGTGCAAATGTAGTGAGCAATGAGAATAAGCAGAAAACTGGGAAGCAACATAAACATCAAAGGATAAATCAATGCATAATTTGTATAAAATTGGCCATTTTTCCTTGAAAGATCAAGAAAACTGCTCCCTTAGTAAACAGAATTTCATTAGGCTAATTTCTTGATATTGTAAAGCATGTTCCTTGTTAAACATGAAGCTAAACATGAGCTCTTGGACAGGAAAAAAATGGAATATCTGCCCAGGTTAAGTTGAACTCTATGTTTATCAAACAGCAATTGTTTTACGATATTTCAAATATTATTAGTAATAATATGTGCAGAATATGTGCAGAAATCTGATCAGTGTTGTCTTCTGGCTTCATTTAGGGTGTGCTTTCTTTTTCCTTCTTCAACAATCCTCATGGCATATTAGGAAAATTGTACCAGTAAAGAGTTTTGGTTGTTAGAATCTTGAGGACATAGGACCCCATTTCTTTATTGATAGATTTGCGGATCTAAAGCATTACATTGCATAATGCATGGAGAGCTCAAGTGAGAATATCTCCTGGGCCAACAAGTTACTCATTTTCACAATTTCCTAATTTAAATTTAGATGCAAAATCCTATAATCTGTGTGCAAAGCTCCTTTGTGCAAAGTTGTAACTATTTAATCAGGAACCAAATACAAGCTGTGATATGACTCTATATTGAATAGCCAAAGTACAGCATTGCTTTTTAAATTTAGAGTAAGGAATAAAATGCAACTTTAACCATCTTCAACTAGATTAAACTTTTCATCTGGAGTGCATTTATCCCTTGCCTTTTGGGAAGTACACACAGCACAGACCTAAAATGTAATACTTCATTAAAAATCCTATATTGAATAACCACATTTTCAAAAGACATATTTCAGCTGATTGCAGGAATATGGTCCTCAGTGCATAGTCAGCAAATAAGAGAGGATCATGAAGATTAGCAAAGACATAGTAGTAAGAGTCTATTGGGTCAATTTAAGGAAATGGCAGGAGTCCTAGTGGCTAGTGCACACCTATTCAGTGAGAGACCACAGCATAACTTAATCCTGATGATATCATTTTCATCAGCATGTTGGTATTTGACTGCATCCCCTCACCAGCTGACTTCACCTTTTAGTCCAAGAAGATAAAATAGCTTCTCCCCACTGAGCAAACAAACTGAGATTCAGTTTAATGTGCAATAAAAGTTGAATAGACTAATTCTATTTGAACCAAAAGGGGCTGAGAAATTCTGCCTGTCAAGGGTTTTGTGATCTCAAAGGAGACACTTCATTTTGAAAATAAATATTATTACTTATGTCTGGAAGGTTTGCAGCTGTTTTCCATTGTTAACTGTCCACTGACTGCCCTTCTAAGATGGATACATACACACATTAAGATGACAGTAAAACAAAAAAACAGGAAGCTTAAAAGAGAGAAACAGAGGTTCCATTTTTGTTAATCACAAGAACAAATGAAATAGTAGAATGCACTAATCTGTATAACAGCTGGATTGATCTGGCCATCTTTCTGATCATTCAGTTCTCAGAAAGGAAAAAGGCATAATTATTAAGTAAACAGATACTATTTAAAAATATAATAAGAGCCATGCTGGATCAAAGGTCCATCTAGTCACACATTCTGTTCACACAGTGGCTAGCCAGCTGCCTGCGGGAAACCCACAAGCAGAACATGACTGCAACAGCATCCTGCCAGCCATGTTCCCCAGCAACTGGTGTACATAGGCATACCATCTCTGATACTGGACATAGCATATAGCCATCAGGACTAGTAGCTATTGATAGCCTTCTCCAGGAATTTGTGCAGTCCCCTTTTAGGGTCATCTAAATTGGTTGCCATCACTACATCTTGTGGTAGTGAATTCCATAGTTTAACTATGCACTGTTTATAAACAAGGCCCTTTTTATTCTTCTGTTCCTCCTCCTCCTGCTGTACCTTCTCATTGTGTGAAGAAGTACTTCCTTTTACCTGTCCTGAATCTTCCACCAGTCAGGTTCCTGGGATTACCCTGGGTTCTAGTATTATGAGAGAGGGAGAAAAACGACTCCCTATCCACTTTCTCCACACCAAGCATATACTTCTATCATGTCTCCCCTTACTTGTTTTCTAAGCTAAACAGTCCCAGATGTTGTTACCTTGCTCCAGCCCCTTGATCATTTTAGGGAGCAATCCTATGGCCGCTAGACAGCAGCTAGATGGCCATAGGATATCTGGTTTTCCAGGAACTGACCTCGGAGCCCGGAGAACTGACCTCCTGCGCTGCCTCAGCCTTGTACTCTGTGCTTGCAAGAGGAGCATGGAGCAGCTGAAAAGGGGCATTCCAGGAGGACATTTCAGCCTCCTCCCCTGCTCTGCCCTCCTGTGGCTAGACAGCCACAATTGGCTGTCTAGCTGAAAATGCAAGACAGGAGAGACGCGGAAGGAATGATCCCCTCCTTGCTTTTCCTGCCCTGCATTGGATAGGTGGTTGCCTCTGAGTTCGGAGGCAGCCACCTATCTGAATAGGATTGCGCCCTTAGTTGCCCTTTTCTGCACTTTTTCCAACTCCACAATATCTTTTTTCAGGTGCGATGACCAGAACTGTACACAGCATTCCAAGTATGGTTGAACCATAGATTTGTTTAGGGACAGTATGATATTGACAGTTGTTATTTCCAGTTCCTTTTCTAATTGTACTTAACATGGAATTTACCTTTTTCACAGCAGCTGCACGATGGCTTGATATTTTCATCAAGCTGTCCACCACAACCCCAGATATCTTGGTCAGTCCCCGCTAGCTCAGATCCCATCAACATTTACGTGAAGTTGGAGGGGGGGTTGCCCCAATATTCATCGCTTTACACTTGCTTATATTGAACTGCATTTTCCATTTAGATGCTCATTCTCCCAGTTTGGAAAGATCCTTCTGGAGCTCTTCGCAGTCTAATTCCAGCATTAGTCCTGATACAGATCCCTGTGGGACCCCAGTGTTTACATCCCTCCATTGGGAGAATTTACTATTTATTCCTACTCTTCGCTTTCTGTTCTTTAACCAGTTACTGATCCATAAGAGGACCTCTCCTGTTATTCCATGACTCCTAGGTATGCTCAGGAGCCTTTGGTGAGAGACTTTATCAAAGACCTTTTGGAAGTTCAAGTAAACTATACTGGATCATCCCTGTCCACATGTTTATTGGCACTCTCAAAGAATTGTAATTCATTTGTGCAAATTTCGGGGCCCGAAACAGTAATTAAAAAGGGGGGTAGTGAATGAGTGACAACCCGTCCAAATGCTGTTTGGGCATTGTTGGAGGGGGAGTCACTGGCAATGGAGGCTTGAGGCAGCACAGGTGGGTGCGATCAAGAAGAGTGGCCCTGTGCACCATCACTGCAAACCGTGATGGGTTGGCTGTGCTAGGCTCAGATGACACACCAACCCATCGTGGGTTGAACAACCCCTAGAACAAACCATGGGTTGACAGGGTGGCTTGTTGCCCAAAAGTAAGCTACCCTGTGGGAAGCAGTCTGAGTTTGGATGACACAACAACCCATTGTGGCTAGTTATCCATGATGGGTTGGCATGTCATCCGAACCCAGTCAATGTGGGTGTGAATTTCGCAGCTACATGGAGAGGTCCTTTCTCACCTATTGGTACCCTACATGTTTTCCAAAGTACACAGATGCAAAAGTGTACAAAATACTAATGCTTTCATACGAATTTATACTTAAAGAGTATTTCTTTCATTGTTAAGTACCAGTAGCAAGCTTTTGCATTGTATTGAACTCTTCTGTCATCAAGATCACAATAAATTATATCATCTGAATCATATGTGTGCAAAAAGATTTGCTTATCTCAATTCCTCATGGTGTGACCATTTCAGCCAATTTTTGTTTCTTCAATGAAACTACAGCCCCCACTATCCATTATGATAAATGAGCTTACCCTGCAGTTTTATAATCTTGCAGAGATACTAAGTTAAGAGGAAGCCAAATATTTAATAGAATCATTAACTTTGCTGTACTGTATTTTTAAGAGAAGTGATGTTACTGGAAGAAACAGCACATCTTGGGAGTTCTTCCAGATGGTGGTTATTTCTCCTTGCTCAACTTTTCCACCCAAATCTTATACATTTACAGTCATCACCCACACAAAAAAGATTTGTAGGAAAACCAGCAAGAAAAGTGCTGGGTACAGTCCCAGCATATACATACACAGTGTAATCGCAAAAGCTGTCCAAATATCTGTGCTGGGAGGTTACATAGTTATCACACTTGCTCATGCAAGCTTTAGTACAGTCTGTCAAATCCTTTGATTTGGGCACTTTCCCTTTTAAGTATGCAAGATGTTAATGGAAAATAATTCATTCTGACTTGAGAAAAAAGTAAATGTTAAGAGTTCAGAGTGTTGCGATATTCTTCAAGGCATGTTGATTGTGATTTGGAAGAACATAGTTAACTTAAGAAGCATATACAAGGCTTAATTTATGTCAGGGCTCTGCCCCACCATCTATTTTCAAAGGCTTGACCATTTAATTCATGAAGAAAGAATAGAAGAAAGTGTGTTTGAAGAAATGAGAGTGCTGGAAAAACTACAGAGGATTCCTACATATCTAGGATTATAGGAAAGCACTTCCAAGTCAGAGTATATCCAGACAGAAGTGACCCCTGGTATCTTCCCCCACCCCAAAATTAACACTGGTCTTATATGTGATTGATTTAAGACATGAGGATGTTGCTGTTTGAGAAACACAAGCCCAAAGCCTACTTGATTCCATGGAACTAGTGCACAGAGGCCTATACTGTATGTTGACTTATTTCTGTTTAGAACTTTTGACAGGCAACTTCTGCTTTGACAGGCAACCCTCCTCCCCTCATTTGATTCATAAGAAATCACTCTGCTAAGCCCAGTCTTATTCTAAGCTCAATTATAAACAAAATCAGACTCCATCATGCCCCAAAGATGTCATCAGAAAGACCCCTAAAAAGAGTTGAGGGTAACAGCTATGGCAGCAACCCTATGTGAATAAAGATGCTTTAGGCAGGATTTCTCCACTGGATTTTCGTCTCCAATGTACTTGCAGCCAGTTTTTGCAAGTGTTTAATTCATTCCAAAGACAAATGCACATTTCTATAAAGCCTGCAGAAAATGACTGAATCTGAAATAGAAGGGGGAGGGGGGAGAGAATCCTTCAAAGAGAGTGTTCTGCCAAATAGCTACTCTAAGCCAGATTTTCTGTGATCATACAGCAGCCATTGTGTAATGTTTGTTGGTCACTAGTAGTCTTTATCTCCCAAAACAGCCCTTTTCTGTAAATCTTGGCTCTGTTAGCACCAAGAAAGCTGTTTCTTGTCAGATTTCTTGGCTGATGCTTTCGTTGATGTGACCTCTCTCTTTGGGATATGTCAGTGACATTCAGTTGTATCACGCAGCACAGAGCAGAGCATAACTTTGAGGGATTATTACAGAACATCAGCATAGTAAGGATCTACATAAACCTTTCCTCAACTAATGAGTTAAAAAAGCGGAAATAATATGCCAAAAGTTAATTGGGTCAGATACTCTCCCCTGTTCTGGCCCCTTTGTTGTTCTTGAAAAGGGAGCTAAAAGCTGGCCGTATTTGGGCAGCTAAAAATTTCCCTCAAGAGAGGAGAGCACGTTCGGATTCTTTCGGACATAAAGAAAGCATCTGGCACTGTGTGAAGGACCGGGGGTGGGGGGAGGGAAATACTGATGTAAACAATTCTGGCTTTACTATGCAAAAGTGGAGCTCCCTTTAGTCTTTAATATAGTGTGGTCATTGCTGAGGATTAATGGAAACTTGGGTATTTGTCTCCTCTTTGGTTCACACACCCACTTGTGAGATAGTAAGGCAGGTGAAACTGGTTTACACCTGAAAAAGTGGCAGGCAGTAATAATTTATCTGTTACTGGGAATCTAGTTGAGGGATACTGGACTGTCTACTTGTGTGCATTTGCAGGTTCCACAATGCCTTTTCAGACACTGTATTTGTAAAATAGGTTATTATGAAGAAGCTTCCAATGTTCCCTTCTTCAGAGGAAAAATTTCCTGTTAAGGTTACCTTAAGCTTTCCTCAGGCCAGAGAAGTGAGAGCAAATGAGGCAGTGGTGGCTGGTGATTCTTAGAGTTTGGACGGGGTTCCATTTAAAAATCTTCAGTGGTCCCAAGCAGAAACCTGTTGTTTGTTGTTCAGTCGTTCAGTCGTGTCCGACTCTTCATGACCCCATGGACCATAGCACGCCAGGCCTTCCTGTCCTGCGCTCTCTCCTGGAGCGTGCTCAAGTTCATATTCATTACATCGGTGATGATATCTAGCCATCTCATCCTCTGCTGTCCCCTTCTCCTTTTGCCTTCAATCTTTCCCAGCATCAGGGTCTTTTCCAGAGAGTTTTCTCTTGGCATTAGGTGGCCAAAATATTTGAGCTTCAGTATATGACCTTCCAATGAGCACTCAGGGTTGATTTCCTTTAGGATGGACTGATTTGACCTCCTTGCAGTCCGGGGGACTCCTAACAGTCTTCTCCAGCACCACAGTTCGAAAGCATCAATTCTTCGGCGCTCAGCCTTCCTTATAGGCCAGCTCTCACAGCCATACATTACTACTGGGAAAACCATAGCTTTGATTAGACGGACCTTTGTCGGCAAGGTGATGTCTCTGCTTCTTACTATGCTGTCTAGGTTTGCCATAGCTTTCCTCCCAAGGAGCAAGCGTCTTTTAATTTCATGGCTCCAGTCACCATCTGCGGTGATCTTGGAGCCCAAGAAAGTAAAATCTGTCACTGCTTCCATTTCTTCCCCTTCTAGATGCCAGGAAGTGATGGGGCCAGATGCCATGATCTTAGTTTTTTGAATGTTGAGTTTCAAACCAGCTTTTGCACTCTCCTCTTTCACCCTCAACAAGAGACTCTTGAGATCCTCTTCGCTTTCTGCCATTAGGGTGGTATCGTCTGCATATCGGAGGTTGTTGATAATTCTCCCAGCAATCTTAATTCCGAGCTGTGATTCATCTAACCCGGCATTTCTCATGATGTACTCTGCATATAAGTTAAATAAGCAGGGTGACAATATGCAGCCTTGTCGTACTCCTTTCCCAATTTTGAACCACTTGGTTGTTCCATGTCTGGTTCTGACTGTTGCTTCTTGACCCTCGTACAGGTTTCTCAGGAGACAGGTAAGGTGGTCTGGTACTCCCATCACTTTAAGAATTTGCCACAGTTTGTTGTGATCCACACAATCAAAGGCTTTAGCGTAGTCAATGAAGCAGAAATAGACGTTTTTCTGGAATTCTCTTGCTTTCTCCATGATCCAGCAAATGTTGGTGATTTGACCTCTAGTTCCTCTGCCTCTTCGAAATCCCGCTTGTACTTCCAGTAGTTCTTGGTTCGCATACTGCTGAAGCCTAGCTTGTAGGATTTTGAGCATCACCTTGCTGGCATGTGAAATGAGTGCAATTGTGCGGTAGTTTGAACACTCTTTGACGTTGCCCTTCTTTGGAATTGGAATGTAAACTGACCTTTTCCAGTCTTTCGGCCATTGTTGAGTGTTACAAATTTGTTGGCATATTGAATGCAGCACTTTAACAGCATCATCTTTTAGGATCTTAAATAGCTCAGCTGGAATACTGTCATCTCCGCTAGCTTTGTTGTTACTAATGCTTCCTAAGGCCCACTTGACTTCACTCTCGAGGATGTCCGGCTCAAGTTCAGTGACCACACTATCATGGCTATCAGGGACATTCAGATCATTCCTGTATAGTTCTTCTGTGTATTCTTTCCACCTCTTCTTAATCTCATTGCTTCTGTTAGGTCCCTGCCTTCTTTGTCCTTTATCATGCCCGTCTTTGCACAAAACGTTCCCTTGAGATCTCCAATTTTCTTGAAGAGATCTCTAGTCTTTCCCATTCTGTTGTTTCCCTCGATTTCTTTGCATTGTTCATTTAAGAAGGCCTTCTTGTCTCTCCTTGCTATTCTCTGGAACTCTGCATTCAGTTGGATATATCTTCCCCTTTCTCCCTTGCTTTTCGCTTCCCTTCTTTCGTCAGCTACTTGTAAAGCTTCATCAGACAGCCACTTGGCTTTCTTGCACTTCTTTTTCTTTGGGATGGATTTCGTTGCTGCCTCCTGAACAATGTTACGGACCTCCGTCCATAGTTCCCCAGGCACTCTGTCTATCAGGTCTAATCCCTTAAATCTATTCCTCATCTCCACTGTATATTCATAAGGGATATGATTTAGGTCATATCTGAATGGTTTAGTGGTTTTCCCTACATTCTTCAATTTAAGCCGAAATTTTGCAACAAGAAGCTCATGATCTGAGCCACAGTCAGCTCCAGGTCTTGTTTTTACTAACTGTATAGAGCTTCTCCATCTTTGGCTGCAAAGGACATAATCAATCTGATTTCGATATTGACCATCTGGTGATGTCCATGTGTAGAGTCGTCTCTAGTGCTGTTGGAAAAGAGTGTTTGCTATGATCAGCGTGTTCTCTTGGCAAAACTCTATTAGCTTAAAGACAAAAGGGCCTTTAGCAATAAGAGCCTTGCTGGATCATACCAAAGGTCCATGTAGCCCAGGAATCAAGTTTTCAGCAGTGGCCAGCAAGCCCACAGGCATCAAGGCAATAGCCTTTGCCCACCCAGAATGTGCAGAGTGCCATTTTTCTCCATTGAGAAACATTCACTATTGTATATACACTCATGGATATATAGGGTTGAGCCAAAATTATCCCTACTTTTCTGTTGCAGGCTCTGATGAAGGAACTTTAGTGGCAGCAGTGGCAGCACTCCCCACTCCTGCTCTTCATAACCAGGGCACCAGCACTCCCCACTACCACCCCCACTCTGCAAATGGCAGAGAAATAGGAAACATCCCCCTCAGTCTGATTTGGCTTTAAGACAATGCCAGCTGAAGTTTGGAAAAGCTGTATCCCCCCCCCCCACACACACACTTTTATCAGGAAAAGTTCTGCTCTTCACCTCATAGTGCTATGTCGAAACCTGTCCTCTTATTTTCCTAACGTTTTTATCCCCTACAAAAGAGGCATCTGGGTTTTTTGCCTCATTCTCAGGGCCCTTCAGAATTTCTTTTAAATTTCTTTTGGTGGGTTTTTTGAGCTTACCGTATCATTGCAAGGTGGCTGAGGATGCTGTGTTTTTTCTTTTTTGTAATACACCTCTGTCCATTGCTCTGCAGCCTCCCTGGCTGCCTGCGCTTCCTGATCTGAGAAAGCCTCATGGGAGGAGTTACCTCATGACGCTTTCCCCCTCAGCTTTAATTGAAGTGTGAGAAGCTGCCAACCACCAGATAATTGATTGCACAATGAAAGACAGGACACACATACACATCGCTCAGCCACCTTCTAACTAAAGTAAACACCTTAACACCCCGTCCATGAGAATTTCAACAAAATTGTCTTCTTTGAAACAGTTTTTTGAAAGTAATTTCTTTTCTATCAAATAGAATGACAGGGGTCAAAAAAACTAACCCCAAAACAAGTGGAATAGTTTTTGGGCACAATACCAGGAACAATTATCTGCAATTATAACCCCAACCAAAATACCATGTCACTGAAATAATTTTAGCCTGGCATATTAATGGCTACGCCTGAGACCTGCTGACTACTAAAGATCTCTCTTGAAAGGTACCATACAATAATATGCAACAGACTGACAGATCCCTTGACATGCAAAATCATAAACATCAACTGGTGGATTCTGGTAATTTTATTGGTAAGTAATGTTTACATCATTCAGAGCTTATTGTATGTGTCAGCAAAGTAAGCACACACTTCTTTTTATATACCCAGTCATATGGGAATCAGTGCTTCAGATGAATGAAACTGAGCAAGCAGTATTATCTTTCCATATGTTCACTGATATCATGGTACTGAATTTCACTTCTGGTAAAGCTTAGGCAATTGAACATAAGGAATGCAGCACTTAATCTCATTTATTTTAGGCATTCTATTTATGCTGAAACTAGATTATTTCAAATTATTTGTCCACTCATTTTTATACTAGGAATAAATCCTACAGAAAGCATTAATGTCCTGTATTTCCTTTTTTTTATTCTAAAACATTCAGATCCACAAGAGTTTTTACCATCTGTACCTCTTGAATGATGATTCAGGATGGTATTATTAATAATCGTGATTACTATTTGTTTATATGGCACCATCAGTGAACATAGCACCAGAGTGAACATAGCATAGAACAGCATAAGGAAAAGGTAACTAGCTCATTCTCCAAAGAATTTACAGTATCAGTTTAGAAAGATATGCATAAATGTCAATTTAAATGTCAACGAAAGGTAGAATGAAATAAAAAACCATACTGAAAGCAAGTTAGACCAACTTAAAAAATAACAGATTTAAAGGAAAGCAAAAATGGATGACCTCTGGGAACCTGGCCTTGATAGAAGAAAGAAGAAAATATAAGGGACGTAACACGATAAAATATAATTACATACATAAAATAATAGAACGTAAGATCATAGAAGTGAAAGAGAAATTTATGGTAAACAGATGTAAAGAAATTGAAGAACTAGAAAGTAAGCATGACACATTTGGGTTACACAAAAAGGTGACGGAAGTGACAGCTGTAGGGAAAAAGAAACAGTCTGGTTTACTAAAAGATAAACATGGCACAATTATAGTAGCATTATCACAGAAACTTAAGAGATGGGAAGAATACATTAAGGAGTTATTTGAGGATATGAGACCAGAGTTGAATAAAGAGGATGGCGTTAGACAAGAGCCTGATATTATGTGTGAGGAGGTAGAATACGCTGTAAGGAATACATATGCATACACGTAGGTTTGAAAATTGTATCTTGCCTTTCCGTCCAACTGGGTTCCTAAAGGCAGCGCACACATTTTTCGAAAACACAAGCAAACAATTAAAAACTTATGTGGTGCCATCCATATATGTGGCACTGTATAGAACAATAAGCAGACAAGAGAGGCCCTTGCTCAGAGAGCATCCTCTCTAAACTGGCCCCTTCAACTGATGCACCGCTTCCTTGGGACTCTCCTATAATACTGACACTTACAAAGCAGCACTGTGGGGAACAAGACAAAAGGAGGGGAGGGCATGGCAAGAGCAACAAGGGATGGATCAACACATATTGAAGCTTCATTCAGCTTGGGATAAGGACTTGGAGGTTAAGCCAAAGGCTGAAACGAGACAGGTAAACTTTGAGAGGGGATTTGAAATTGAAAGTAAAAGGAAGTAGCTCCACACTGATGTTTTTGATAGAGTTCCAGAATGAAGCAGAAATCAAAATGATAATCACTAGAAAACAGATCAGTTTTCTAACAATATAATAATAATAATAATAATAATAATAATAGTAATTATTAGTGGTCATCATGTGCAACACACAAAAGCCAAAAAACAACAACAACCCCTTAACAGAAATCTAAGCCACCAAAAGTCAAAGTTAAAGGGGGGGGATTATAAGCATAGAGGATTCTTTAATACAAGATATAACAATAACATATACAATAACACAAATAATAAAAAAAACCTGTTAGATCAAAATATCTAAAAATGTACGAAATGGGTCATGGCATGACAGCCCCTACAGCAAAAACCTCTTCTCTCAATAAATCTTCTACCTTTGACTCTAACCCAGAGTCAAGGTTAGTTGATAGTTTTACCGCCATCCAATGGGGTGAATCAACAATAAACATAGGTTGCTGGTTTCTGAACTACTTTGTTAATTTTGTATTATTAGGACCTTAGTTTAAGGAAGAGAAATATCTGGAAATACAGTGAGAACCCCTGCAATTCTTTGCCCATCACTCTCTGCAACTACCAATGAATTCAAATATTTACTATATTCAATAAGACACGCAGTAATATGTTGTCTCCTTATTTTTAAGGGGGAATAAAGCTTCCCAGTGGTATCCATGGCAACCATTGGCTCTGAGAAAGTGACTGACTTCCTATTAAACTCTTCAGATTTTCTTCTATTATCATAATCCTCAGGCACTAGCTACTGTATATGGTCCATGAAAATTCCTAGAGGTGGTTTTGGTGTAAAGCAAAACAATAAGATTTTGAAATCAAGCTGCATCTGGTTAATGTTGTGCAATTTTACCGAAAAAGCCTCTTCCCTGTGTTCACCAGTCTAGCCACCTTTGGCAGCGGACAAGGGAGAATGGCCTCTGTTGATGACCTCAGGGTGTGGGCAGGCTGGTACAGGCGAAGGCAGCACTTCAAATAACTTGGGCCCAAACTGTTCAAGGGTTTAAAGCAGGGGTGGGGAACGTATTTCAGCCTGAGGGCTGAATTCAATTTCCGAGAAGCCAAAGGCAGAAGGGGTGGGCCCAAAAGCTCTTGCTGCCAGTAGCTGAACCTTGGGAGAGGGATTTCAACCTACTAGAAAGGGGAAAAAACTGCACAAAATCCAGGAAACCATCCAACAGTTGGTGTTCAGGGGGAAAGGGGCATGGGAATTGGGGGGATTCCAGAAGGGCAAGATTTGGCCTCCAGGCTTGAGGTTGCCCACCCCTGCTTTAAAGGTTAGAATCATAGAATAGAATCACAGAATAGTAGGGTTGGAAGGGGCCTACAAGGCCATCGAGTCCAACCCCCTGCTCAATGCAGGAATCCAAGTCAGAGCATCCCTGACAGATGGCTGTCCAGCCTCTTTAAAACCAGCAGGTTAAATAGGGCTTGTAAACAGTGTAGCTGGCCAGCAGAACTGATGTCCCACCATATTTCGGCAGCCATATTCTTCACCAGCTGAAATTTCTGAACCATCTTCAAAGGCAGCCCCATGTAGAGCGCATGTCCGGCCTGGATGTCACCAGAGCACGAATAATCAAGGCAAGAATCACTGAGGAATACACACACCCCTGAATAATGGCAGGCCAGAATGTATGTATTTGACACAACAGGAAGACAATCCTCATTCTGAGAAAATGAAATGACATATAAGAAGCCTTACATAGTCATATATAGACAAAACCTAGGCAACGTGGAAACACATCTATTGCCAGCAGAGAACGTAATCACACTTATACATCTGGATTTCATGTGTGTATTTACTTAATAATTAGTAGGAGCCTGTGGTGAGCTTAATTTCCCATTTGGGAACATAACATCACAATAACTAAAAATAAAGATGAGGAGAAAAGACAAATATGATTTATGTTATTTAACTGTGACACCTTTTGACTATCTAGGCACGACAAATGAAAAGGCTATTCTCAAACCGATTTAGGCCTCCAGAGCTGAGCCTAAAGTCAATCATACACCACAGACCAAAAGTTACTCTGTCACTTGGGGATTACCAACAGAAAATCAAAACTGAAATGCAGATGCTACACAGACCTGACAAGGAAATTCCTCTCCACATGCCTAAAGGTTTTCCTTTGTATCTCTCCCGCTGTCTTGGCCACTTTTTCATGACCAAAATCAGTTTCATTTCCACCACGTATTTTCATTTCATTTATTATATTTCTGTAACGTCCAATAGCCAAAGCTCACAAAGATTAAAAACCTTAAAATTACAGTATTGCACATAATATAAAAACTGTTTACATACAGTTTATAATAAACAGACTGCACACACACATATATAATTTTTAAAATAATTTTAAGGTTGTTAAAAAGGCTTTCTCGTTTGCCTTCAGTAATTCACCTGCGTGTACCCAGATTCAAGGGCATTCACGTGACTTCTCTGAAGCAGAATAATGATTCCCTTTAACACACTTTCACCAAACACATGGCTGGTATGTGTTTGGTATATACCCGCAGGGATACCAGTTCCATCAATGGGTGGGGCTAGCAGCATGGTCCTACTCCCCCCTCCACACATTTACTGAATATGGTGAGGAAAAGGACTGAAGTGAATAGGCCTCATATGTCTCCTTTCTTTTTAAAGTCTCGGGTCACTTTTGTCTTTTGTGTCCCAACACTAAACACACAGGGCTTCTCTACTCCAGGATTTTTATCCCACAACATACTGGGGCTTCTGCTTCCAGATTCTTTGCAGGATTAAGATTGGCTCCTTACATGGGCTGACATGGGCTTTTTTCCCAGGACTTCCTTTGTCTGCAAGTTCTACATGTTCCATTTTACAGCCACTAGATGACACTGTGTTATAGCAGAACTGCACAATTTCCACAGCCATTAAAGCAGATTAACATTTATTACTGCATTATCCCTGATGTTTTAAAAACTGGGATAAAGGTCAGAAAGCGTGAGAGACGCCATATAAAGGACCTGCAAACTTCTGTGAGTGGCCAATCATGTGTGTGCAATAAAAGCCTCGTGGAGAAATGCTCATGGCAGAAGTGATAATAACCATTCTGAGTTACCCTTTTCTGTAGAACAGCCTTCCCCAACCTCATGCCCAGCAGATGTGTTGGACCACAACTATCACCCCCAACTGCTGCCTGCTTGGCTGGGGATGATGGGAGTTGTGGTCCAACACATCTGGAGGACACTAGATTGGGGAAAGCTGCTGTACAGGAATAGTTGCTTGGCTATAGAACCAGTGACTCTATGAGCTGGACTATACATTATGTGGCAGGTAGTTTGTCCATTGCAGGACAAACAGTAGCTGGGGAGGGGGGTGATTTTGACTGAGAAAACAGCATGGTGAGAGGATTAAACACCCTTGACCCTACCGCCACTCCTCCAATCAACTTGGCAGTCTCCCACGGCTGCATTTCATTAAAAAGCACACATGCACACACATTGGGAGATAGAATCACAGATAATGTGTTTTTTGCTCTTAATAGCAGCACTAAGTAATGCATGATTCACCAAGTCTGATGTTTCTTCCATCAGTTTTCTGTCGCTTAGTAACAAAATATGAAAGATATATTTATGGCATGAAAAAGCTTTCATTATTTTCCAAATTTTCCTTAAGTAGTACATTAATCATCACAACTTGAAAAGAAATAATCTGACTTGCCTGCCTT